>NW_027555625.1:109607362-110807362 GCF_003287225.1 Phascolarctos cinereus | reverse complement strand
AGCTCTGTTAGGGAGTTTTTTCTGACATGAAGCCTAAATTTGATTCTTTACAGTTTTCACCCTTTGTTCCTTGTTCCTGTGTCCCAGACCAAGCAGAAAAAGTTTAATTCCTCTTCCACATGCTAGCTCTTCAGATCCTTGATGTCAGCTATCATGTCTTCCATAAATCTTTCCTTCTCCAGGTTAAATAGTCAGTAAATGTTTATTAAGCTTTGAGTATACAAACAAAGGCCTTCAAGGAGTTCATGGTCTAATGGGGGAAACAGCTCTCAAACTGCTGTATACAACAAGCTTTATATAGATCGAATTGGAAATAATCACCAGAGGGAGGGCACAAGCATTTAAGAGGGATTGGGAAAGGATTCTACAGGATGTGGAAGGTGGGATTTTTAGCTGTTACGTCAAAGAAGCCAGGGAACCTAGGAGGTAGAGGTGTGGGGAGGGGAGAAACATTCTAGGCATGGGGGACAAGCAGCCAGAGCTGAGAGGTGGAGTATCTTTTTTCAGGTTCACTTAGATACTGGCTAGTGTAGTCTTCCAAGTGAGATGTGATAAGGGCCTGGAGTAGGGTGGTGGCAGTGTCAGAGGAGGAATAGGGCTGTATACTAAGAGATGTTGTAAATGTCAAATTGATAGATCTTGACAGCAGATTTATGATTTATGATAAATATTTTTTTGCATTATTGGGAGTTTTTTTGGTTTGTTTTTGGTTTTTGGTGAGGCAGTCGGGGTTAAGTGACTTGACCAGGGTCACACAGCTAGTAAGTATCAAGTGTCTGAGGCTGGATTTGAACTCAGGTCCTCCTGACTCCAAAGCTGGAACTCTATCCATTGTGCCACCTAGCTGTCCCTAGGATTGGTTTTTTGCTTAAGACCAATCCCTCCCTTCCGTGTGGGCAAAAAGTGATAGTTTTGTTTCTGCATTGCTTATTTCTTCCATTTCTTTTTTGCTCTAAGCAGGATTTTTTTTTAACATGAAAAACTTTTATTTAACTTTTAAATAGATTTTGGAATTTAAGACATATTGCTTTGTACAGTGTTTTATGAATTTATATTACTTTAAGCAAAATATTGCAGCAACATTGAGACCTATCTTCTCTTGAAGCTCAACTGCTTCTTAACTCCAATCCACTGCTGTTTAACAGCATAAAAGAATACTTCTCAGATTAGTGCAAAGCAGTACCCTTCAAAGAGCTGAATTCTCTTTCAAAATTCACAATTTTCCTGGCTCATATATTCCCTGAGCAAATGGTCACAAAATTGTACTTATAAAAACTTTTGCTAGTAAATGAAATAGAAGGAAAGAAAAGTTTTGGTTAGCAAAATGACATTGCCCAGGGCTACAAATGTCTTATTTTCTTTCCCTTCAGCTCTCCATATGTTGTGAACTATTTGCAGGGCGAAGTCAGTGGGTTGAATTAAAGGTAAATAGGTATTAAAACAGGACTATTGAAAATTTCCTAGAGATAATACACAGCACATATAATGAAGTCTTGTCTCCATTTTTTTAAATGATTGTGAGTGCATGTAGCATATTGTTAATTTTTCATCATTGAGTTTGCATATTTTTTAAACCAAATAATATATAGTAAACACTTCCTGTGCAGCACATAGATGTAGCTAGGAATTTTGGTGTCTGATGTAAATTCATTTGCTGGTTTTGCGGTCCACATGGTAGATATTTTAAACCTTTGAGTGTATCACCAACACTCATAACTCTACATACATGATTTGTGACATGGGAGTGAGTAGTAAATGACAGTTGCCAGACAGCCATCATTCTTGCGTCTAGTTCTTGTTCAGGTTTCTCCTGTTATCTTGTTTTGTTTTTTTTTCTTTAAAGACCAGCCTTAACACCACATCACTCTGGTCTCAGATCAAGCCCTTGTAAGTAGGATTTCTAATACAATATTAAATATTAATGATGATAATGAATATCCTTGCTTCACCCATGATCTTGTTGGAAAGTCTAATACTTCATCCCCACTACAGATACTGCTTATTCTTGGTTTTAGATAGATACCACTTATCATTTTAAGAAAAACTCCATTTATTCTTTATGCTTTTGTGTTTTTTAATAGGAAATAGGTATTTTATTTTGTCAGAAGCTTTTATTGCATCCAGTGAAATAAGAATGTGTTTTTTGTTATTGTTGTTGATATAGTCAGATATGCTTACAATTTTCTTGCTGTTGTACCAACTCTGTATTCTTGGCATAAGATCAGCCTGGTCATAGTATGTAATCTTTGTTTGTCATATACTATAATCTCCTTGCTAGTGTGCTAATTAAATTTTTTTTGCTTCTATATTCATGAAGGAAATTGGTCTATTGTTCTTTCTGTTTTTGTTCTCCCTAATTTAGATAGACCATATTTGTGCATTAGAAGAATTTCTTCTTTATCTGTTTTTAAAAAAAAACAGTTTATGTAGTGTATGAATTAATTGTTTCTTAACTGTTTGTTAGATTTGCTTGCAAGGTTTTTCTGGTCCTGAGTATTTTTCTTAACAAGCTTATTTGTGGCTTATTCAATTTCTCTTCTCTTCTCTTCTCTTCTCTTCTCTTCTCTTCTCTTCTCTTCTCTTCTCTTCTCTTCTCTTCTCTTCTCTTCTCTTCTTTAAGTTAGGGCTATTTAAGTATTCTGTTTCCTGTTTTGTTAATCCGGGCAATTTATAGTTCTGTAAATAATTATCTATTTTATTTAGATTATCAGTTTTATTGAGATATAGTTGGGCAAAATAGTTTCTATCAATTGCTTCATTTCCTCTTCATTGGCTGTGAGTTTACCTTTTTCATTTTTGATACTGATAACTTAGGGTTTTTTCAAAATTTCTATTTTAATGTTTAATTGGGGTTTTTTTTAGTTGTGTAAGTAAATCAGTGATCTTTTCTTTTTCTTTTATTGCTGTAAATATTTAGAGATGAAAATTTTCCCTCAGTACTGATTTGTTTGAATCTCACAAATTTTAGTATGTGCTATCATTGTTATTATTATCTTCAATGAAATTATTTATTGTTTCTTTAATTTGTTCTTTGACACATTCTTTAGGCTTACATTATTTAATTTCAAATTAATTTTTAATCTATACTTCAAAGGCCCTTTAATGTAATTTTGTTGCATCATGGTCAGAAAAGGATATGTTTAATAATTGTTTTTCAGCATTTGTTTGTGAGGTTTTCATTCCCTAATATACATTGTCAGTTTTTGTGAAAGTGCCATGCGTAACTGAAAAATAGGTATGTTCTTTTCTATTCCCATTTTACAGAAGTCTGTCATATCAAACTTTTATAAAAATTCTATACAGTGTCTTCTTTCTTGTTTATTTTATGTCTAAATATAAGTCCGAAGGGTAAATTTTATTTCCTACTATAATTCATTTAACTTTTACTTTAAGAATTTGGATGCTTTGTCATTTGATACATATATATTCCATACTGATATTTATATTAATACATTGCTTGTGATATCTTTTTTAGCAAACTGTAGTTTCTTTGTTTCTCTCTTTTAGTTAGATCTACGTCTGTCAATGTATATTCGTTCCTCCTTGAACTCAAATGAGAGTGAGGTTCAGGTGTTCTCTCCTTACCACTACCCCCTCTATTGTAAAAACTCTTCCTTTTATACCCCATTTTTGGGAGATAATTTCCCTTGTTCTTCCCCCTTCCCTTCTCTCATTGTACATCTCTTCCTCACCCTTTTTATTTTTTGAGATCATCCCAATATAATAGAATTACACCTGGGCCATCTGTCTAATTAGACTCCCTTTAAGACCCCCCAGTGCTGATAAAGTTCTTAGGAGTTGCATATATACTCTCCCCATATAAGAATATCAGCAGTTCAGCCTTGTTTAGTTGATTTTTCCCACATTTACCTCTTTATGTTTCTCTTGATTTCCATGTTTAGATGTCATATTTTCTACATGGCTCTAGTTTTTTCATCAGGAATACTTGAAAGTCCTCTATTCCATTAAATGTCTTCTCTCTCTCTTCCCCCCCCCCCTTTAGATTTATATTCAGTTTTGCTGGTTAGGTATTGGTTGTAATGCTGGGTCCTTTGTCTTCTGGAATATCATATTCCATGTCCTCCTTTTCTTTAGCTGGCTGATAAATCTTGTGTGATCCTGACTGTGGCTCCTCAGTACTTTCATCCTTTGTTTCTGCCTGCTTTCAATATTTTCTTCTTGAATTGGGAGTTCTGGATTTTGGCTAAAATATTCTTGGGAGTTTGCATTATGTAGTTTGTTTCAGGAACTGACTGGTTGATTCAGTTTCCACTTTGCCCTCTGGTTCTAAGATATGTGGGCAGCATTTTCCTTTATAACTTCTTGAAATAGCATGTGTAGACTCTTTTTATGTTGTTGTTCATGGATTTCAGATGTTCCATTGATTCTTAAATTAGCTCAGCTAGATCTATTTCGAGGTCAGTTGTTTTTCTTATGAGATATTTTACATTTGGTCCATTTTTTCAGTCTTTTGACTGGTGTTTTTTGATGTTTCATGTGGTCATTATTTTCTGTTTGGCCAGGAGTTATTTTTTTAAAAATTTAAAAAAATTTTTTTTAGTTTTCAGGGGCAGCTAGGTGGCGCAGTGGATAGAGCACCGGCCCTGAAGTCAGGGGGACCTGAGTTCAAATCCGGCCTCAAACCAAGCACTTGACACTAGCTGTGTGACCCTGGGCAAGTCACTTAACCCCAATTGCGTAAAAGTAAAAACAAAACAAAACAGAAAGAAGGCTTAAATTTATTTTTAGTTTTCAACATTCACTTGCACAAGTTTTTGAGTTCCAAATTTTCACCCCATCTCCCCCCTTCCCCCACCCTAAGATGGCATGCATTCTGAATATCCCTTCCCCTAGTCTGTCCTCTCTTCTATCTCTCTCCCTTCTCTTATCCCCTTCCCCTTCTATTTTCCTGTAGGGCAGGATAGACTTCTGTACCCCATTTCCTGTATTTCTTATTTCCCAGTAGCATGTGAAAACTTTTTTTTTACATATGTTTTTAAAACTTTAGGTTTCAAATTTTCTCTCTTCCTCCCTCCCCACCCACCCTCATTGAAAAGGCAAGCAACTCAATATAGGTTGTACATGTGCATGCAAAACACTTCTATACCAGACATGTTGTGAAAAACTAACTCTATTTCCCTTAATCCTATCCTGCCCTCCCATTTATTCTATTCTTTCTTTTGACCCTGTCCTCCTCAGAAGTATTTACTTCTGATTACCCCTTTCCAATCTGCCCTCCTCTCTATCATCCCCTGCTCTCTTGTCCCCTTCTCCCCCTATTTTCTGTAGGGTAAGACAATTCCATACCCAATTGAATGTGTATGTTATTCCCTCCTTAAGCCAAATCCTATGAGAATAAGATTCACTCATTCCTTCACCTTCCCCTTTCCCCTCCACTGTAAGAGACTTTTCTTTTCTGTTTTTTTTTGGTGAGATAATTTACCCCATTCTACCTCTCCCTTTCTTCTTCTCCTAGTATAATCCTCTCTCTTCCCTTAATTTTATTCTCCAGATACGACCCCTTAATCTTCAACTCACCCTGTGCCCTCTATCTATCTATCTGCATATACATACATATAATTTTTTTCCTCCAACTAGTCTCATGAGTTATAAATATCATCTTTCCATGCAGGAATGTAAACAGTTCAGTCTTAATAAGTCTCTTATGATTTCTCTTTCCTGTTTACCTCTTCATGTTCCACTTGAGTCCTGTATTTGAAAGTCAAATTTTCTATTCAGCTCTGGTCTTTTCATCAAGAATGCTTCAAAGTCCTCTATTTCACTGAATGACCATTTTTTCCCCTGAAGGATTATACTCAGTTTTGCTGGGTAGGTGATTCTTGGTTGTAATCCTATCTCCTTTGCCCTCCGGAATATTATATTCCATGCCCTGCGGTCCTTTAATGTAGAAGCTGCTAAATCTTGTGTTATCCTGATTGTGTTTCCACAGTACTTGAATTGTTTCCTTCTGGCAGCTTGTAATATTTTCTCCTTGACCTGGGAACTCTGGAATTTGGCTGTTTTATTCCTAGGAGTTTTCCTTTGGGGATCTCTTTCAGGAGGAGATCTGTGGATTCTTTCAATTTCTATTTTGCCCTCTGGTTGTAATATATCAGGGCAGTTGTCCTTGATAATTTCTTGAAAGATGATGTCTAGGCCCTATTTTTGATCATGGCTTTCAGATAGTCCAATAATTTTTAAATTCTCTCTCCTGGATCTGTTTTCCAGGTCAGTTGTTTTTCCAGTGAGATATTTCACATTGTTTTCTAATTTTTCATTCTTTTGGATTTGTTTTACAGTGTCTTGATTTCTCATAAAGCCACTAGCTTCCAATTGCTCTATCCTAATTTTTAAGGAAGTGTTTTCTTCAGTAATCTTTTGGACTTCCTTTTCCATTTGGCCAATTTTTCTTTTTAGGGCATTTTTCTCCTCATTGGCTTTTTGGACCTCTTTTGCCATTTGGGTTAGGCTATTTGTTCAGGTGTTATTTTCTTCAGTATTTTTTTGGGTCTCCTTTAGCAAGCTGTTGACTTGTTTTTCCTGATTTTCTTGCATCACTCTCATTTCTCTTTCCAGTTTTTCCTCTACTTCCCTGACTTGCTTCTCAGAATCCCTTTTGAGCTCTTCCAAGGCCTGGGACTGATTCATATTTTTCTTGGAGGCTTTGGATGTAGGAGCTTTGACTTTGTTGTCTTCTTCTGGTTGTATATTTTGATCTTCTTTTTCACCAAAGTAAGATAATATAGTCTGACTCTTTTTGCGCTGCGTGCTCATGATCCCGGCCAATTACTTGAGTTTTAAACTCTTTGTTAAGGTGAGAGTCTGCTTCCAATGTGGAGAATGTATTGTCCCAAGCTTCAGGGGTTTGTACAGCTGTTTTCAGAGATACTTGTAGGGGCCTGTAAATTTTCAGTTCTCACAAGATGGTATGATAAGGGGCGAGGTGTTTACTCCTTTCCTGGCCTGTGACCACAGGTACTCCTTTCTGGCTGTCCTGTAACTGTGAGGAGGGGCTCCTTTCCACAGCCACTACAAGCTCCACCATGCCAGCGCCCCTCCTCACCCCAGCACCTCCGCCCAGAACTGTGACCCAGATCCAAACAAGGGCAAAGCAAGAGATTCCTGCCTCAGCACTGGCAAAGAGATTTCTGTGATCCCTCTCTGATCAGCCACTGGATTCCCCCTCAGTCTGTGGGCCGGAAGCTTGGGAAGCAGCTGCTTTTCTTCCCCCCCCCCCCCCCCCCCCCCCCGCCACGCTCTTGGGGAATGGAGCTGAGAGCCCGCCTTCCTTTCTCAGCATGGACAGTAACAGACTTTTCCCACTGACCTTCTCAGTTGTTTTTGGCATTGGTGGATTGAGGAGCTGCCGGAGATTCAGTCCTCTGAGGCGTGCTCCAGGTTCGCTGCAGCCTGCGTGCCCAGGCCATGCTGCTCTGCGCTCCCAGCCTGGCGCGATACACCTTTCTGATCAATCATCCAGGTTGTCTTGGGCTGGAAATTTGTTTCACTCTGTGTTTTTGTGGGTCCTGCTGCTTCAGAATTTGTTTAGAGCCATTTTTTTATGAGTATTTGGAGGGGTTTGGAGGAGAGCTTAAGCAAGTCACTGCTTTCACTCCTCCATCTTGGCTCCGCCCCTGCCAGGAGTTATTTTTCAAGGAGTTATTTTCTTTAGTAGGGTTCTGTATTTCTTTTACAAGCTATTAATTCTCTTTCTATATCTTTCATTTGTTTTTTTAATTTTTTTAATTTTTTTTTTCCGATGGAATTTCTGTTGTGATCTTGGAATTTGGGAATATTGAATTCTCAAGGGAAGACATTCCAGAAATACTTAAAACTTATTATCTTAAAACTTGGCTAAGATCAAACTCTACCCCCATCCCTCCCCTATCACACATCCTGAACCAGAAGCAAACTCTATGTGCAATTACATGGTAAACTAAAATGCCATGAACCAGAATTATCAAAGACGGTAGTTTCTTGCTCCTTTGGTCTTCCCAGTATAACTTTAATGGCTTTAAAACTAAATGTAGGTGAGCTGAATAAGGAAGAATGCTATATTATCTGAGGCAGAGTGGAGAATAGAGTTCATTTGTTTTTTTAAAAATAATTTTTCCATCTTTAACTCTTCTGGCAATTCTTATTGTGGTTTCCATTTTGCATTTTTTCTTTGAGTCTTTGTTTTGTAAGTGTTTTCGAGTCATTTGTCTTCTGTGTTTGTATTTTGAGCTTCTTGTCACCAGAAGAGGTCTTTATAAAGGGGTTCTTTTTTTGCTTGTTTGCTAAGTCTTGCATCCTGCCTGGACTTGACTTTGGATTTTAGTTAGTATTGTCTCTGCTCACTTCTTGGGAGGAATGTCTAGCTTTAGCTCTACTCTCTTTTATGTCTTTGTGCTACTTTCATGTCTTCATCTGTGGTCCTCAGTATTTGGGAACTTCTGAAAGAGTGTGATATGGGGAGAAATCTTTTCCCAAACCTGCCAGAGTCATACATTTAAGTTTTTGGAACTCTTTTTATACACCTTGGGCCCCTTTCACTCAGCCCTCTCTTGATTGCTACTGTTTCTCTCCATCTTGAGTCTGTGACCTGGAATTGGATAATGGGTAACAGAGTTGCCAGATGGTACTTGTTCTTGCTCTCAATGCTGATTCAGGGGTTCCCTGGAATTATTTTCTTACCTAGTACCAACTCCCCTGGTGTTAGGTCTTTGTTCTCTTATAATTCCTGAGCATTGAAATGCTCCCACTATTTTGTTCTTGGCTGGTTCCCCCATCCTTGTGTCCATAGACCTCTTTTATGTCCTCAAGCTGCTTTTGTCTGGCATGGTGACTTTGTCTTGGTTTTCCTGATTAGAATTTGATCTGCCATGAGCTAGGCAAAAATGCTAACTCTCAGTGCACCTCCTCTGCATACCTTTTTTGTTTTTATTCAAAAAACATTTTTGGGTTACATTTTAAGTCCCCCCCCTTTTTTGGGGGGGCAGGCTAGGCAATGGGATCAAGTGACTTGCCCAGGGTCACACAACTACTAAGTGTCAAGTGTCTGAGGCCGAATTTGAATCCAGGTCCTCCTGACTCCAGGGCCAGTGCTCTATCCACTACGCCACCTAGCTGCCCCCTACAATTTAAGTTCTGAACTATTTCCCTCCCTACCCTGCACCAGGGAAGGGCTACCATTTGACACAGATGTGTGTATATATGTTACATAAGCATACTATGCATACTTTTAGTTATCAGTTCTTTCTCTGCAGTTAGGTAGCATCATCCTTCATAGATCCTTTGTAGTTGATTAGGGCATTTATAATACTCAGAATAACTTAATCATTCACCGTAGTTCTTCTAACAATATTGCTGTTACTGTATATGATATTTTCTTAGTTCTGCTCATTTCACATTGTTATTTCATACAAGTCTTTCTCTGTTTTTCTAAAATCAACCTGTTCATCATTTCTTACAGCACAGTAGGATTCCATCACAATCATATACAACAATTTGTTTCACCATTACCCAGTTGATAGGCATCTTCTCAATTTCCAATTCAGTATTTGAGAACATGTAGGTTCTTTTCCTTTTTCCCTGATCACTTTGGGAAACAGACCTGATAGTGGTATTGCTGGGTCAAAGGCGGGCAGAATTCCAGATTGCTGTCCAAAATGATTGGATCAGTTCACATTCACCAACAGTGTATTAGTGTCCCAATTTTTCCATATCTCCTAACGTTTGTCGTTTTCCCTTTTTATCATTTTAGCCAATCTGACAGGTGTAAGATGATATCTCAAAGTTGTTTTAATTTGTACTTCTCTAATCAGTAATGATTTAGAGCATCTTTTCATATGACTGTGAGATAACTTTGATTTCTTCATCAAAAAACTGCCTGTTCATATTCTTTTACTATTTATCAGTTGAGAAATGACTCATATTGTTAAAAATTTGACAAAATTCTCTGTATATTTGAGATGTGAGACCTTTATCTGGGAAACATTGTATAAATTTTTCCCCCAGTTTCTTAACTTCCTTCTAATCCTGTCTACATTAGTTTTATTTCTACAAAACCTTTTTAATTTAATATAATCAAAACCATTTATTTTATACCTCACAATGCTGTTTATTGTTTATTCATAAATTCTTCTATCCATAAGTCTGATAAGTAGTATGTTCCATGTTCTTCTAATTTTCTTATAATATCTCCCTTTGTAGCTGTCATGCATCCATTTTGACCTTATCTTGGATAAATGGTGTAAAATACTGATGTATATACCCAGTTTCTGGGGAATGCTTTCCAGTTTTCTCAACAGTTTTTAACTAAATAGTGAATTCTTATCCTACAAGCTTAAATCTTTACATTTGCCAAATACAAGGTTACTGTAATGATTTACCACTGGGTATTATTGTATGTCTGTCGTGTTCCACTGATCCATCTTTCTGTTTCTTAACCACTACCAGATAGTTTTGATAATTACCACCTTATAATACAGCTTAAGATGTGGTACTGCTTTTTCTTCTGTTTTGTTTTGTTTCTTCTTTCTGATGATTCTTCCTATTGGTTCTAATTCATGGTTCTAATTCTTCCTTACAACATCACTAATGTGAAAATATGTTTAATAGGAATATATATGTATAACCTGTATCAGATTGCATGCTGTCTTGGGGAGGGAGAGGGAAAAAGATTTAAAACCCAAAAGCTTATGAAAGTGAGTATTGATAAATCAAAATAAATTAATAAAAAAAGATATGGTATTGCTAAATCTCCTTCCTTTACTTTTTTCCATTAATTCTTTTAATATTCTTGACCTTTTGTTCTTCCAAATGAATATTCTTTTTTTTTCTAGCTCGTTAAAACAACTTTTTGATAATTTAATTGGGGTGGCATTTAATAAATAGATTAGGTAGAATTGTCATTTTTATTATATTGGCTCTGCCCACTCATGAACAATTACTATATCTTCAGTTATTTAAATTTAACTTTATATAAAAACAATTTTATAATCATGTTTATATAGTTCCTGGGTTTGTTTTGGTAGGTGTAGTTCTAGGTATTTTATACTGTGTACAGTTATTTTAAATGGGGTATCTCTTAGTATCTCTTCTTGCAGGGTTTTGTTGGTGATATATATATTTTTTTATATCCTGCTAAAATTATTAATTATTTCAACTAGTTTTTGAGTTGAATCTCTAGGATTTTCCAAGTATGTCATCATATCATCTGCAAAAAGAGATAGTTTAATACCTCATTGCCCATTCTGATTCTTTCAGTTTCTTTTTCTTCTCTTATTCCTATTGCTTGCATTTCTAATACAAGATTGAATAATATTGGTGATAATGGGCATCCTTGTTTCACTCTAAATTTTTAAATTTTTTTTGAAGTTTTAAAACTTTTTATTTGCATATTAAAAATGGTGCATTCTCTAGTAATTAAAATCATTTGAACAAAAAAAAATGGCACTCTGATTAACTACATTTTATAGCTTGTCAGTACCTTGGTACAGCTTTATATTTTACTGTTAATTAGATTTACTGTAGTCCCACCCAGGTTCTTCTTTTCACCAGCATACAAGCTCTTTTTTTAAAAAAAAATTTTTTTAATGCCACCAGGACCCAAACTAGCCAGGAGAGGCAGATGGCTTGACCTTCATTCAATTCAATGTCAGTAGTTCTTTATTCTTTTGATGTTGAAAGGGGCAGCACAGTCACTTAAACTGTATCCAACCTCTTTGCATCTTACAAAGTTAAACAGCTAAAAGAAGCAAAATTAAGAAGGCAATGCTTGTGGAATGTACAGTGCATATTGGCAGGGCAGATTTTGTTATAATTTACCCGCTTGCTTCTCCTCTTCAGTTGTTTCTTTTGAAAGCAGTGGGTTTTTCTCTTCTATCTTCTTCATTTTAGACTTACCGAATTTCTGAATCTCAGCCATATCTGGTTTGTCAGACATTTTTGCAGTTTAAGCAGTGATGGACGGGGCTCACCAGGTCAGATCTCTGAGGTGGCAGCTCTGAGCTGTCATATTTTTTTTTTAAATACTCTTCCTTTTACTGGCTACAATGTTTGTGAGGCTGGATTTTCTTCATATTTTTTTTGGGGGGGAGAGTTGGCAGTGGGGTTAAGTGACTTGCCCAAGGTCATACAACTCTACCCAGTGCTCTATATACTGGGCTACCTAGCTGCCCCGTTTCACTCTTGATCTTATTGAGATGGCTTCTAGCTTATCCTCATTACAAATAATGCTTGTTGATTATTTTAGGTAGGTGCTTATTATCAATTTAAGGAAAAATCCATTTATACTTGTGCTTTTAAGTGTTTTTAATAGGAATGAATGTTGTATTTTGTCAAACCTTTTCTACATCTGTTGATATAATCATATGATTTTTTGCTTTTGTTATTGATATAATCAATTATGTTAGTAGTTTTCCTTATGCTAAACTGTCTTTGCATTCCTGGCATAAATCCCAGCTGCATAACTTCAATGTTACATATTATTAAAGAACTTGGAAATGTTTTTTGAAATGGTGTTTTAGTGACATTTAAGTTTCAGTTTTCTTTTAAAAATGGTTTTGATAAAAATTGCCTCAGATTTTTTTTTTCAAAGAAGGCTGTTAAAAGATAGGACTTAAATAGTGGGGAGAGACAGATTGCCAGAGACTTGAAATCTTGTAGGAAAGCATTTTGTATTTGTTTCTCAACTTATGTCTGGTTACCTTATGTTTGTAATGTAGGGACCTTTCCAATACTTTAATATGACATTTAGCATCTTCTGAAGTGTCTCTTCTCAAGCTGTTGTGATAGAATGGAAAGTATATTGCTTTGGAATTAAAGATTCTAAGTTCCTTTCCTGCCTCTGGGAATTTGTACCTATGGTTTTGGGTAAGTCATTTCAGTTAAACTCTTTAGGTCTTAGTTTTCTTGTGTGTAAAAAGAGCCTCAGTTTTCTCATATATAAAAAGAGTGGATTGGACTGTTACTGTCATTTTCCAGTCATATCAGACTCTTTGTGACCCTATTTGGGGTTTTCTTGGCAAAGATACTAGAGTGGTTTCCTGTTTCCTACTCCAGCTCATTTTTCAGATGAGGAAATTGATGCTAAGAGGGATAAAGCGACTTGCCCCAAGGTCTTGTAGCCAGTCAGTGTCTGAGACCAAGTTTGAACTCAGATCCTCCTGATGCCACACCTGGCATTGTGCCACCTAACTGTCCTCAGTGACTCTCTAGGCCCTTCTGATTAAATTACCAGGTTGTCTTCAGAGAGGTTTAATTTTACCTCCTCTTTGCCATTTTAAATTTTCTTTTCTTTTTGCTATAATTAACATTTCCAGACCCCACAGCTTTCTTCAAAGCTCAGCCCAAGGCCATTTCCTACTGGTTACTTTTGTGGCCTTGCACAAGTAATATAACTTTTCTGGGCCTTAATTTTCCTTTTTTAAAATGAAAGGATTTGACTAAATGACTTCTGAGATCCCTCATATCCCTAAATCTGGGTTCTGTGATCCTGTGACATGCTTTTGAATTTCTCTGACTCTCTGACCTTGGGCAAGCTGTTTAACTTTTTATGATTTTTGAATTTTTGGAAAAGCATTTAGACTAGGTGATCTCTATTGTTTCTTTAGTTTTGAAATCTGCGAGCTTTTAAACTATAAATAACACTTATAAAGTGAACTAATTTAGAATTTATGCTATTTTATACTCCCTCCTAGTTTGACATATTTTTTTTTTTAACCAAAGGGAAAACTGAATCCTACCCTGGAATATCAACAACTTTTATAAAAAGTTGCCAATTACTAATTTATCCCAATGTAGTTGGGACCGAAGAGAATTAACAGTATTGCATTGGAATAACAAAAACATCCCCTTTGTTGCAGTTTTTAATTTTTTTTTAATACCTGGGCTTCGTTTTGTTATAGTTGGTAGCTATATTTCATGTTTACTTGAATTAAGCAAATAAAACATGCTTTATTCTGTTTTATGTGGCAATAAAATTCCATTTATATATGGTAGCATTGATTATAGACTTGTTATAATGTAAAAAAATCTGGTAATTTTTATTATTAACACGTGCTTTTGCTCTTACATATATGTAACTTATTTTTATTACTTCTGGTATCACAGATCTCATTGGTGTAGTAGGTCCTTTGACCATCTATGTAGATTATGTTACATTACATTCAGGAAGGTGGTTATATTTATTTACTGTGACCAGAAAAAAAATCATCTGGCCAGCTTCATAGTGATGACCTTTGTGTGACAGATTTATGTAGTTTGTTTTCGACTTCATCTTTTAAACCTTTTTGAGCTTTGTAGGATCACTCTTCCTAATTTCCTACTCTCATTCTATTCGTTTATTTATTTATTTAGTTTTCCTCCTCTTTGTGAGGCATTTGGATTTAAGTGACTTGCCTGGGTCACGTAGCTAGTAAGTGTGGTGTCTGAAGTAGATTTTGAACTCAGGTCCTTCTGATTCCAGGGTAAGTGCTCTGTGCATTGTGCCACCTCGTGGCCCCGGATTTGGGGTTTATTATTTAATAAGAATACAAATTGCTGATTGGTAGTGTGAGTACTTCTTAACCCATCAGATTACAACTTTTGTGACCTGGTTTTGAAAAGTATATAGAACTTTCCTGTGGGAGTGGGTCCAAATTTACTCAGCACCCCCCACCCCCCCGGAAATCTTTCACCCTTTAATTATTATTATTATTTTTTTGAAATTTGTGTCATTTCAAAAAAAAATTATTTTTAAATGACATCTTCAATTTAATAATTTTTTTTGTAAATTTGTGGTTTTTTTCTTGCATTGAAATTTGGATGAGGCAACATGTAACTGTATAATATCATATTGTAAACAATTCATTACACGAACATATTCCTGCCAGTGCATGCTGGACTTTCTGACAATGCAACATGCTCACCTGCCAACACTTGCTTGTTTTTAAGACCTGTCGGCGAACTTGACCCACTGATCAGATATAGCTTGTGTTTTGTGTGTTTATTTGGAAGATAATGTAATCATTATGACTTTAATCTTACAGAACAGACGAAACACGTATGAATGGTTTTTCAAAAATTTCTTCTCTTTCCTATGCTTCCACTTCCACTTATTTTTATTCAGTGCCCCCCCCATTACATCAGTGTCTACTACCAAGGCTCTCCCCCCCCCACCTCCCAGGGGGTGGTATTGCCCACTTTGGGAACTTCTTTTTGAATTAGGAAGACCTAAGTTCATATCCTACCTCAGATATGTATTAATTGTATATGACCCTGTCAGGCCAGTCATTTAACCTGTGTCTTCATCAATAAAATGGGGATAATAATATATTAGCACTTAATTCCCAGGGTTTTTGTGAGGATTAAATGAGTTAACATGTAAAGTACTTTGGAGACCTTAATTGCTGTGTAAAACTGGCTATTGTTATTATTGTCATTCTTGTCCAAACTAGTTTGATACAGCTAGAATTATACTGACTATGTATGTAGTTAATGTAGTTTTGAGTATCTTCTAGGTTGGTAAGAAAGGACCTAGGGAGTATCTTTGGTATATTTCATAGAGAACTGGCCTCCAAAATCAGGAAGACATTGATTTAAGTCCCTTTTCTGACACAGTTTCTGGGTAAGTCATGTAACCTCTCAGTGTTTTAGGCAAGCTAGACTTTTTAAATTTCAGAAACTACAGAGCAGGAGCTGATTTGCATTGGCAGAGGGAGTTTCCTTATCCGGAATTCCCTATAGTAATGAAAGTACGTGGAGTACTGGAGAGTGGGTAAATGAGATGACTCTTATCTTTTTTGTAATAGCCAAATGTGGGTTTGCCTCAAACACACTCACACCTGCCTTTCATCCATTTTGCCTCTGGTGTGGGTTCCTAAGATCAGTTAATGCAACTGCTACTTAGGCATTCACCACATCTGTGAAGGTGCTTGCTATTGGGAAAATTCTTCTCTCCCTATTGCTTCTATATCTACTCCCTCTCCCCCAGATCAGTTCTTGCCTGAAAACTGTCTCCTCTTGGATGGTAGCCCCTATATTACAGGACAGTGACTGTTGAGTGAGACTCCTCTACTTTCATTTCCAATGTCTTTCCGTCTTCTGCCTTCCAAACCCATCCCCCTCTTTTTTTTTTTGTTTGGATTGGACAGTGAGTCTTATAGTCATGTAAATAATGAGTGTATGTAAGCACACACATGCTTGGGGGGAGGGTCATTGTGCTCGGATTTGCTTATTTATTTATTACTGATAGATGTACATGATCAAAAAAAATAGGAGACTTCTGTTAAAAATAAGAGTTCTCTATTCTGTAGTGAACTTTGGGACTTCCATCCTCATAGCAGTAGGCGTATTTGAGAAAAATATTGGAAATGGAATGAGCTGAAGTACCATAGGTAGTCAGAATGTCTGCATTGCCTAGGTTAAAAACAAACTTACTAGCATAGTTTTTATTGAACAATGAATCTTTTTGCATTTGAAGTTGAATTGATGAACATTCTGTGCTTGAGATTTGTATTTATTTCTCAGTGATGTAATGGGTCACAGGATTATTGAAGTAATATTCCATGCAAAGAGCCGGTGTTAACAAACAGGTAAAAAATATTATCACCTTCACTTTTATGATTATGATTATGATTATTATTGCCACATTCTTGCCATTTTAATAAATGTAAGGCCATCTTTAGCTGGCAGTGCTCATGGAATTATTGTATTTATTTATGCCGGTCAAGTAGGATATATGTTGCTGGTAAAAGTAAAGTCATAGGTAATATATGTCAGTCGGTCAGGCCTCTGTCCCTTGATACTAGTCTGTTTGCTGTACAATAGAAAGTTTTATTTTTTTAGGTAGAACCCTAGTTGTTGTTCTTAAACTTTTGTACATATAATCTGCAGTGTGGTTAGCTTTTTTGACGGCCACATCACACTGTTGCCTTGAAAGTCCCCCTGAATACTGAGGTCTTTTTCACAAGAACTGTTTTCTACGTTATCTCCTTGGGCCTATTCTTTGGTTGTACATTTAGATTTTTGAACCCAACTGTAACATTCAAAACTTATCCATTATAAATTTCATCTGGATAACTTTAGTTCCTTTGTTGTTTTCTTTTTTTTATTTAAATTTTTTTTAAAATTTCTAATTTATTTTTACTTATCAACAATCACTTCCATAAGCTTTTGAGTTTTAAGTTTTTCTCCTCCTCCCTCCCCATCTCCCTCCCCATCTCCCTCCTTATCATGGCATGCAATCTGATATAGGCTATACATATATATATTCCTATTAAACATATTTTCACATTAGTGATGTTGTAAGTAAAAATTAGAATGAATAGGAAGAACCAGCAGAAAGAGGAAACAAAATACAACAGAAGAAAAATAGCAAATAGTATGTTTGGATCTGCATTCAAACTCCTTAGTTCTTTCTTTAGTTGTGGATAGCTTTTTCTGTCATACGCCTTTGGGGATGTCTTGGATCCTTGTGTTACTGAGAAGGGTTAAGTTTATCAATATTAGTCATCTCATAACATGGCTGTTACTGTGTACAATGTTTTCCTGGTTCTGCTCCCTTCACTCAGCATCAGACCATACACTTTTGTTGTATTTTCTTTGTATCCTAATTCTTTCACGCATTGTATCTATTCTTTCTCCCAGGTTTATGTCATCCTTTTCTTTTGAATTTTTTTTTGGGGGCCTTATAGGGGTGTGGAAATGTATATTTTGTCTAACATGGTTAGAATTTTGTTGTTTTATGTAGTTCATTTTATGTGGTTATCTTGGTGGCATTTCTGGTTCAATCTTAATAAAAAGTCTACTTAAAAATCTTCAGCTAATGCTTTTAGCAACTGGTGCCCTTTAGATGTTTTTATTTTCTTTGTCTCTGGTCGGGACTTTTTTCTTTGTCTTTGTCTCTTCAGTGCTTAGCACACATTAGAGGCTTACCAAAGTTTATTAAATTTTGTATGTTTTTCTCAGTCATTTAACTAAGGAAACAGTTGATTAAGGAAAGAGCTTTTCAGTGTTTCTCTAACATTATACATATTTATGATTTAATTATAATTCATAACTATTAACGGAAAAATATATTTTTTGATTTCTCTTTTTCAGGCAATGTCTATGCTGCTTTAAGGAGTATAAGCACTTGGAGATTTTTAACCAAGTAGTATGTGCTCTCATTAACTTAGTGATTGCCCAAGTTCAAGCGCTTCGGGACCAGCTCTGTAAACATTGCACTATTAACATAGATTCAACATGGCAAGATCAGAATAATCAAGCTGAGGAGCCATTGAATGTAGAAAGAGAGTCTCATGAAGAAGAAAATATAGAAAGACAAAAATCAGAGAAAAAATTAGACTCTACAAGGATTTGTAGCCTGACGGAGGAGGAGTCTACGAAGAGTTCTGATCCTTTTAATTTATGGAGTACAGATGAGAAGGAAAAACTCTTGCTATGTGTGGCAAAAATCTTTCAGATTCAGTTTCCCTTATATACTGCTTACAAGCATAACACTCATCCTACAATAGAGGTATTTTTTTTTAATATTTTGCTAATTTTTTTGGAGAAGTCATAATAGTAAAACATTTGAACTCCACATTATAATTTTTATATATGCTAAACAAACAAGTCTAAGGATTGTGAAAGGAAAATGTATAGAATGTATATGTGAAAAAAATGATTACTACTTTATTACTGTGATCATTATTTTCACACCAAGATATCCATTTAATAATACTACACTGATGATTTTGTTCCTGTTCTGCAGTATTTGAAATATTGCCTTTAAGATGAAATTTTTTGAGTTGAAATAAAAAAATGATGATATCTGTTGTTTATTGTGGAATTATACATAGAAACCTGTTCTCTTACAGTGGTCTTCTTTTGGTATAAGTCTGCTGTTACTGATGTTATACTTTGTTGTTTTTTGAACTTAGAGAATAATTTTTTGAACCTTTTTATTAGAAACAAAATAGCATGTTGAATTTAAGAATACTATTATCGAGATAAAATAATTTATTATAAAGTTATCCTATCTACTTTTTCCTTTTATGAAACTTAGTAACAGCTAGTTTTTTTCAGTACGTGAGTTTTAGGAGACAGTGATGTCTACTAAATGTTTGACAATCCTATCATTTGGAGCATTTTTAGAAGTTCTTCAGGGAATTTAGGTTCTTACCCTAGAAGACTAATTTTGGCAGGAAAGGTTCTCATCAGACATGAGTGAGTTGGTGAAATATACTTTTATGTTATGGTTATGTAACCAAGAATCATAGTTTGCTGTTAAGATCAATCATTGGATTATTTAAAATAGAGCAGTCTGCCTGTTTGTTATTGATATATTCTCTAATTGATAAGAATTAATACAGATTATAGAGTCTTTTATATGACCTGAAGCCTTTGAATGAATGTATTTTACCAAATGTGTGAAATAAGAAGAGTTAGATTATAATGGGCATTACTGATGTTTGTTAGCAAGGGATTGGTTTTATTAAGACTTTTGGTATATATGTTGTGATTCATAAGCTTTACTAAGAGTAAATGGCAATGGTAATTAATTGTAGATTTTGTTTGGTATTTATTTTATTACTAAAAATTTGTGGATTCTTCTGTTGGTCCTGTTTGGTGGTGGAGGCCATGGAATTTATTAGTATTCAGTTAAGATTAAGTAAAAGTATTTTCCTTAATCTCCTCCTTACTACCACTCTGAAATCTTGATATTTTTACTACTACAACGCCTTTTGCTCCTAACTGTTTTGATCCACTGACATAGCTATCACTTTAGTTTATAAACCTTTACCACCTCTCACCTGGATTATTAGAACAGTTGTCCTCTTGTATCAAGTCTTTTACCATTCCAGTGGTAATCCTTCACAATGCTACCAAAGTTATTTTACTTAAAAGTTGTTCCTCTACTCAAACTACTCCTATTGCCTCTAAGATAAGAAACAAACTCCTATTTAGCATTTAAAGCCCTATATTACTTGGCCCCAAGCTATCTTTCTTGTCCTAGTGGATCTCCCCTCCTACTTTCTGAGACCCAACTAAATTGGCCTTATCTCTGTTCATTTAGGACTCTTTTTTCTTGCCTACAGACCTGATATTCATTCCCTTCCTATCTTCCTCCAGACCTTCCCTCTCTTTAGCTCAAGCTAAAGCTCCATGAATACTCTTAGACTCCTCCACTGATAGCACCTTTCTTCCAAACTCCCTTGTATTTAACTACTTTTGTATATAGTTGTAGCTGTTCACTTCATATTTATGGTGTATGATACATTTATGTATCTCCTGCTTTAGAAGTAAGCTCCTTGGGAGTAGGACTTGTTTTATTCTTTGTTTATGTCCCTAGTACTTAGCACAATATCTGACATTCTAATAGATGCTTAATAAATGCTTATTAGTTGATATAATCATATTGGGTGAATGGGGAGGAAGGTCGAAAGCTTGATGTTATTGCTAGTAACTTAGCTAAAAGGTAGTTGAAATTAAAAATTTGAGGGACAGACTAGGCAGATTTCAACTACCTGTTAAACATCACAAACTAGATGTCCTGTAAACATCTATCAACATGTCCCAAACTGAATTCATTTTCTTTGTTCATCCAAAGACTGGAGGTTATTAGAGAAGTTAGGACTGGGTAAGTAGATTGGAGAATTGTTAGCAAAGAGATGCTCATTGACTTTCTGGTAACTGGTGAGGTAACTGAGTGAAGTTACATAGTAGAGGGATAAGAGAAGAGTGCCCAAGACTCCCTAGATTAGTAGATGTGACCTGAATGAAGATCCAGACTGAGAAGTAGCTGTCAAATAGGTAAGAGGAGGAGCAGGAGAGAGTGGTATCCTGAAAACCTAGAGAGAAGAGAATATCCAGGAGAAGCAATACCACATCTTTTTAAAAAAAGGGGGGGGAGCGCTTTCCTCTGCCATTAATTAGCTGTGTAATTCTTTTTTAAAAATTGTTTTCTTTTAAAATAGTTTTATTGTTTTTTTTTTATATCCCACTTCTTTAACCTTTTCTAACTGAAAAAAAAATTGAAATTCAATTAAAAAAAAGTTAAGTAAAACTTTCTCACATACTAATACCATGCTACATTCTATAATGATAGTTCCCACTCTTCTACTTAGAGGAGAGAGATGTGTTTCATTATTCTCTGGAGTCCCAAGTTTTTTATAACAATAATCAGATTTCTGTCATTGGGTTAGTCATTTAATCTCTGAGTTTGTTTCCTTATCTTTCAAATGAAGAGATTATGCTAGTTATCTGTAAGATAACTTCCAACTGTATCTGTTGGGAATCTGATTTGTATGACAGATTTGGAAAAACTTATTTACTCATAATAATTCCAGTATTATAATAGTGTACTTCAGTTACTCTTTAAGTAGGCTAGGGCTGAGGTGTCAAAAATCTAGACTTCAGGGCAGAATTCTGGAAACAGACAGAACAGAGTGTACCAGAGTGCCGTCTGAACTAGATGAAAAGGTAATTGAGAAATTAACACAAATAAGTTAATATACAATTTTTAACTTGGATAGTGCTAATATGTGGTTTTCTAAGTCAGTGTATGAGAGATTATTCCTTTCTATTTGAATTTGATACCATTGGTAGGTCACTGGGGTGGGGAACCTGAGGCCTTGAGGCCACGTGTGGCCCTCTAGGTCCTCAAGTGCAACCCTTTGTTGTATTTAGGCAGGTTCCCTATTCCTGGAGGTCATCAATATCTCTGAAAAATATATGAACTTTTTTTATGGTTGGACCAGTGATTCCATTGGTTTAGGGATTTGGTGAACCTATACAAACCCTTGCTCTGGAATTTTTAATCTTATAGTATTGCCTTGGGCATTGAGAAGTTAAATACCTTGTTCTGAGTCACACAGCCTGAGGGATGTTGGAAGTACAACTTGATCCTAGGTCTTTTTGACTTAGAGGCTAGATTATGGCCTCTCCAGGCTTTCTTTAGTTTCCCATCCGCTAAGACTCTTTATTCTATTTCCCTTTGAATGTTTTCTGACAGGTCAGTGGTCACTTATTTTTAAAAAAATTTTCCAAAAAAGTTTTTGCTATAGAGCATTCCTTTAAAGAAAATCCTATTTCATTCAGTTATCAAACATTTTTTATTGTGTGTACAGAGCATTCTGCTAGATTTTATGGGGGAGACAGAATTTTAGACATGATTCCTGCCATTATGGAATTAAAATACAGTATTAAATAAGAGCGTTCGAGAGTTAGTTGGCAAAACAAAGATCGGGTCCCAAAGTGCAAAAGTTATCACTGATGCAGAGGTTACAGGAAACTTCATAGGGTGGTAGCTAGGTGGTACAGTGGATAGAGCACCTGGCCTGGATTCAGGAGGACCTGAGTTCACATCCAGCCTCAGACACATAATACTCACTAGCTGTCTGACTCTGGGCAAGTCACTTAACCCCAATTGCCTCACCAAAAAAAAGAAGAAAAAAAAAGATAAGCATAGATTAACTAGTTAAGAGAGGGAAATGAATATTATTATAGGGAAACAAAATATTAATCTCATTAATACTGATTTTAAAAAAATATTTTGGTCAGAATCTCCTATATAGTAATATTTTGAATATTCAACCAACACTAAATTTCCCAAAAAATCTCCCTCATAATAATGCTCATTATTATTAGCATTTTGTATGCTAACAATGGAAGCTTGAATATTTGTAAAAGTTAATGGTCCCTTGATCTAGATGTGATTGTACTCTGAGGTCCTTATTTTTAAAGTAAGGACTCCTATATCATCCTTCCCCATTTGAGGCTTTTACCAGCTTTATTATATGAACATCTTTGTTATGTGGAAAATGGGGCTTTTTCTATCTTATCTCATAAGGTTGTTGTGAGGATCATATGAGGTATATATAAATTGTGTGAAAATTTCAGTATGCATAGATTTTGTACTCTGGTACCTCATTGAAATAATATGTTGAGTTCATGTCATAGGATATTTTATAAATAAAATATCTTATTTTGAGTACATTTGGTAATGGGACAAAAGACCAAGTGGAAAAATCTTTATATTGAATTTTACATTATACTTGATAGTATTTAGACTTTAATCTTAAGAATTTCCTTAATTATCAGTTTGTTGTTGAGTGATGTAATGTAAATTTTAATTGTAGATGCTACTGTAATTTTCGTTTAGTAAAATGTAATCATTATCTGCCATACCACTTTGTCAGGGAAATTGGGAGAAATTCATGTAGCCTGCCAGCCCAATTGTTCTTGTTCTGTGACCATGTTTTCCTTGTTTTTTGCTTCTTAATCATCTTATTCTTTTCTTTAAATTTTTTTTTAAATAAAGAAAAGCAATATTTTATGGTACAATAGCACTCCTTGTGGCAGGACAGGAGAAAATATTTGGCTAGAACTATTTGGATTTGGAGTCAGAGGGCCTGGCTTTAAAGTCAGGAAAGTCACTGCCTCTGGGGGTCTCAGTTTTCTTATCTGCAAGATGAGGAATATAATAGGTGGCTTTAATCTATGATGCTATAATCTCTTGGCTTTTTATTTTATTGTATTAGTGTAGCATATGAAAATGTATTGATTGTTGCTTTTTAATTATAAGATGTCTATGAATGCATGTTAATTGAAATGCTACTAATTGGAAATTTATAATTATTCAAATGTAGTTTTCATGATTCTTATTGAGTAAAAAAGTGCTGTTCATGCTTGCTCCCGTAATTTTGGTATGCTAACTTTCATGTTGCAGCTAGATGGCGTAGTGCTGTATTTGGAGTCAGAAAGACTTGACTTCAAAATCCTGCTTCAGACATTTAGCGGTGTGACCCTGCACAAGTCACTTAACCTTTCTCAGCTTCAGTTTCCTCACCTGTAAAATGATTATAATAATAGTACCTACTTCACAGGGTTGTTGTGAGAGTTAAATGAGGTAACATGTAAAGTGCTTTGCACGCTTTAAAACAATATATAAATGCTACTTATTATATAAATGATTATGTTTTGTGATATGTTTATATGTAATGTAGGGCTATTGTGAATTTTTATGCTTAATGTTTAATCAGATTTATTCATAATGCATATATTACTTGAATAAAAATACCTTTATTTGCAGTTGTTCTACAAGTTGAAATTGTTACTAGTTTTGACAGGGCAGAACCCCATATTTCTGATTTCCTACCTAGCAAAAATTAGTATTTTGTAAGATTGATATAGGAAACTTTAGTCCTGTGTTTAATTATACAAACTATCTATAGTTAGAAGTCTTAGAAATGGATCTATTTCCTAATTTTGAGCAAAGTATTTTGCTTAAATCTGAACACAAAGTTTTGTAATAAAATTTTATATATTTTTAATGCCTGGTTATACTTCTTAAATCATCTGAAAGTATGCAGGCTTAAAGAAATTTTTTAGAATAAAAACAAAAGGTTGGAAAAAAAGTTTCCAGTGAGACTCTTTCACTTAGGAGTCTAGACTATTTTTTTGAATGTGCTGTTATTTGAAATCATAATTTAGTAACGTCTATCTTATCAGGCACCCTCAGCTATCAGTAACAGTTTCAAAAAATATGAATTAAGCACAAAAATCTTGAGAATAGTCACAATAGATGTAACAGCATCTGTGTACCAACAGTTATACTATCTAATATCTCAGACAACAGCAGTTTGGAAACAGTGAATTAGAAGAGCAGAGCCCTACTACAAATAGGTATGCTGCCAGCAGCAGGGAATTATCGCCTGATATAGATAGAAACATTAAAATTATTAGTATGAATATATACCTGTTTGTTGAACAGAAATTTGACTGTTAAAAATACAGTGGAAAAGTTCAAGATTTATTGTAGGAACAAATTTTTCTTTGGTCCCCAGAAGTTCCTGAAGGCACCACTGAATTAGAGCATAGTACAGTAAAGATCTTAGCTATCTAGAATCTTTGTGGAATGGATATTTTAAATCATTGTTTTCCCTAAGAGATTTTTCTACTTAAGTATGGAAATTCATTTTTATTTTGACAGTTTTAGATGGAAATCTTTCTAAAATGTTTTACAAGTGGTGGCATAACTTATGCGTTTATCTATTATTTTGCATTATGGTTACTTGTGAATGTAACTTCCTTCTGTTAGACTGTTACTTCTGTGAAGGCACTGGGAGCTTATTTAAACTTTTTATCTCACTCAGCTTAGTGCTGTGCTGGAATTGGGTACTTAAATATTTTCTTGAAGGCCACAATCATTATTAGGATCACCAAGATTTTTTTTTTTTTTGCTGTACTGTAATGCAATCAAGACTTACTGGGGTTTGTTCACCCTAAGTAAGTGGTCCCAGATTGCTAAACTGCTTGAGGTATGCCTTTTATTTAGTTGGCCATTTTTGTATGTACAGGTGTGGGTATTTGTATGTATACGAGGATGGAGTGTTCCCTTGCTGTCATTTAAGTATCACTTTTGGATTCTGTCATTGAATTGCCTCTAGCAGTCCCATAGTTTTCTGTCCCTTCTTGAAATACCTTCTTAACTGCTGCTTGCTTATACTGTAGATAAGAGGAGAGAAAATAGACTCTGGATGATTGAGGACCTTTCTTACGAGTAGCATGCCTAAACTTTAGTTTTTATATATTGCAGAAATCTGATTCTTTAATTTCTGGTTCTTGGTTATGTTGCTTTTAAATAGAATTATAGAATCTCACTTAGATGGGACCTTAACATCATCTAGTCTAGTCAGTACTTGAATGAGTACTCTCTACAATATCCCTAGATAAACATTTGTTATCAGTCCTACTTGAACACTTGTGTTGAAGGCAAACTTATTGCTTAGCGAAGTAAGCTTGTTCAACCTTGCAAATGTAACTAATTGTTAATAAGTTTTCCCTTTATATTAACCTGAGATCTGTTTCTTTGCCACCCCTACACAGATGAATTTTATGTAGATGAGGATTTATTGGATAATAATTGATATTCATAGTGATAGCTCAGATATGGTCAGTACAAAAGAGTTAAATATATTCATTTAATTTTTTTTAGGCAGGTTTTCATTTTTGGTTAATAAAAGTGAGACAAGTTTGGGTTTTTAAAAAGGGAAGTAGGTAAGAATCATTTTTTTGTAACATTCATTTATATGGATTTTGATGAAAAATAAGGCTTTATAAATGAAAGATAGCAAGATATGGTAGATAATTTTTTAAAACTGCTGATCTTGAAGAAATAGCATTTTGAAAACCACATATTGTATCTTCTAATTTGTCTTAACCCCTCCCCCTGTCTTTTAGTGTATGTGAGCTAATTATATTTCTTTTTTATCAGGATATTTCAGCTCAAGAAAGCAATATATTAGGGGCGTTCTGTGATATGAATGTAAGTAGTGTGCATTTTTTATTTTAAAATTTTTAAATCCTTTGTTAAATATGTGTTAGAATTTTTTGTATTATGATAGGATATGTTTAGAAGTGTTGACTATAAAATTTTAGCTTCATGACATTTTCAAATGATTATATATGTGTCCTTGTATCTTCACAGGATGTAGAAGTACCATTGCACTTGCTTCGTTATGTTTGTTTGTTTTGTGGAAAAAATGGCCTTTCCCTCATGAAGGATTGCTTTGAATATGGAACCCCTGAAACTTTGCCGTTTCTCATAGCACATGCATTTATTACAGTTGTATCTAATGTGAGTATTGTACAGACCTGTTTCAATTCTTCAAGCATCAAATATATTTGAAAATAAGGAATTTATGACCGTAAGAGAGGATGGATTATTTTAACCAATTTGCATCTGTCATATATACACACATATATAGTCGTATATGTATAATTTGTATAATTTAAAAGAAAGTTAATGAAAATATTATTATCTTTTTGAATTGCTTTAGTACTAATGGAATGACCATGGAGTTTAATGTGTCTGAGTTATTAGAGTTGAGCTGAAGTATTAAAAAATTTAAACTTTCCCCTGGATTAATCTTTACAATAAGGTCAGATGAAAATAGTTTCTTTTCTTTCAATGTTTTTAATTCATAAGATGTAATCTCAGTTCAGTTCCTAGCAGTTGAACATCAAACAGTGAAATCTCTTGAACTCTGAAATCTATTGGCTTGCTTTCATAAGCTATATTTTGAAGTTTAATAGTGGCAGGATGGTTATTTTAAAGAACAGTTTTAAAAAATACTGTTAAACATCCACATCTCCCTAGACACAATTCAGAATGTATACAGTTATTTTCTCCCTAATTTCGTTTTTATGAAATAAGATTTTTTTAAATAAATGGTATATGAAGCCTAGACTATTAGAGACAAATAAATTCTATGCCCCTAAAGCAAAATATAGGAAAACTGGTTTTTCCAAGATGTGCTTTTATGCTTATAGTTATGAAAATAGAGCAGAGTGGAAATACTGATTAGTGGAAATACCCTAAATGTTCAGGAGATCGGGAGAGTTTCCCATGAAACTAGACCTTTCAGGAAAGCAACAAATTCTTATCTAAAGTTCTCTTGCAGAAGAATTAAATCCAGCATTTATTTGTTAAGCAATAATATTTTGCTATGGACTGTGCTGAGCACTTATGATGCAAAGATGAAATGCCTCAAAGAAACTTTATAAATTAATTGATTACATAAGATAAATTAGTTAATGTTTCAGAGGCTGATTGGCAGGAAGGATAAATAACATTTTATGTAGGTTTAAAAAATCAAATTCATGAATACAAGAGGTTGGAGGGGGAAGACTTGCTTAGACAACAGTTAGGTGACTTCATGTTCAACATGAACCAGCTACATAATGTGGAAGCTAAAAAAAACTAGTGTAATGTTGGATTGTTTTAAGAGGAACAAGAAGGCAGTATTCTCTCTGTTCTCTTCCTGGTCAGATCTTTTGAAATATTGTGTTCAAGTCTAGGCCCCACATTTTAAGAAGAGCATGGGTAAGCTAAAGGAGGGCAGTCTGAATTTGGAAGGTTATCATTTGTCTATCATGTGAGAATCTTTTGAAAGAATTGGGAAATGTTTATTGTGGAGAAGATAAGACTCAGAAAGATGTTGTGTTTGAGTATTTGCAGGGATGTCCTGTAATAAAAGAGTGATTAGAATTGGTTTTTTCTTTTGGACCAAGATAGTGAAATGAGGAGCAGTGAGTATTAGCTACAAAGAAGCAAGTTTAGTATTGATCTTTTGAAAAATCGTAGCAAGTAGATCCATATGGCTATTGATTGATAGCTTGGATTTTTTCCTCTACAAATAATTGTTAATAATAATATTTAGCATTTATATAGCACATTAAGATTTGCAAAGCACTTTACAAATATTATTTTATCCCCACAACAAATTTAGGAGTTAGATATTATTAACTTCATTTTCCAGATGAGGAAACTGAGATAGAACTTTAGTGACATGCCCAAGATTATACAATTAGTGAGTGTCTGAGGCAGGATGTATAATTCCAATTTCCTAATTCCAGTTTCAGTACTCCTATCCACTGCACCTCCTTGCTGTCTCTGACTGTTCATGTCCTTTGCTCATTCATCAATTGGGGAAATGTTGGTTTATTTCTTTTTGGTGGGGTTTAATTTTTAAAATTTCAGTGTTACTTTTCAATGGAAACTCTACTAAAACCAGCAGTTTCTGCCTTAAGTTTTTGGAGCTTTTGAGTCTCACACCCTGCAAATGAAGCAGAAATCTATGTATCCCACTCTAGTCCGTCTCCTCATTGGCACTTACAGATAAATTACTGTCTCTTCACTGGCATTTACAGTTAAGTAACTGCCTGTTTCTTGGGAATATCAAATTTGGTGTCCTGGAAATATCTCACATTCAGCATCTAAATCACAATGCCTTTATCTTTATTCCTAAAGCCACCCCTCTTCTAGATTTCTTTATTTCCATTGAAGATACTACCACTCCTCCAGGCTTCCAGGTTTGTAACCTTAATTTTATCCCTGACTCTTCACTCTCCCTCAGTCCACATTTATAATCAGTTCAAGTTGCCAAATGATGCTGTTTCTTCCTGTATAACATTTCTCATGTCTAACACTTCTCCCTACTCAAGTCAGCAGCTACTTTAGTTGAGATATTTATCTGTCACTCACCTAGACTAGTGCTGTCAGACTCAAATAGAAATGAAGCCACTAAACCAGACAACGAAGCCCGTGGACCTCCTCTTTGACTATTACAGTAGCCTCTTAATTGGTTTCCCTTACTCATTTCTTTGCCCGTTCTAGTCCATTTTCCACATAGTTGATGAAGTAATTTTCCTTAAGTGCAGATGTGATCATTTTATTCTCCTGTGTGATAAACTCCAATTGCTCGCCTCTGTTTGACTTATATAGCACTACATTGCTTGTACAAGCTTCATTATACATTGCTTTCCAATGTCATTATATATTATTTCTTTTCTTACACTCTAAACTTTTCTCTAATCCTTGCACATACTATTCTCTTTCCTGTTTCTGGGTCTTTGTATTGGTCATCCCCCATTCCTGGACTGTACTTCTTCCTCATGTTTGTCTCATGGAATCCTTCTCTTCCTTAAAGATGCAGTTCAGATCTCAAGTTGTGCATAAAGCCTGTCCAGT
The DNA here is from genome assembly GCF_003287225.1 of Phascolarctos cinereus. Lineage (NCBI taxonomy): Eukaryota > Metazoa > Chordata > Mammalia > Diprotodontia > Phascolarctidae > Phascolarctos > Phascolarctos cinereus. The sequence goes on along the minus strand of NW_027555625.1, from coordinate 110,777,877 downwards.
ACCACCCCTCCCCATTGTTAGCATTCCCCTTCTCTAAATTATTATATTTATATTTAAAACTATCATTTATTCTGTATATGATAAATGTGCATGTCTTTTTTCTTCCCTATACCTCCCTTGAGAATAAGCATTTCTTGAAAATAGGCATTGTTCCACCTACCCCCTTTGCTAGCCACAAGTTGTATTCTAGTTAGCCTTGCTGTGTGTTGTGTCTTCAGGCAATGCAGTTGCACTCCCTGTGTAAGAAGAAAACTGAATACTTCTGCAAACTATTGGCAACATCTTCCCCTCCCTTGCCTCATCCTCAGGATCAGTGTGTGTGTGTGTGTGTGTGTGTGTGTGTGTGTGTGTGTGTGTGTGTGTGTGTGTGTGGTGTGTGTGTGTGTGTGTGTGTGTGTAGACACAGACACACACACACACACACACATTCTTGACTAACGTCTGATTGGGAAATATTTCCTGTCTTTCATGTTAAGCATCGGATTGTTTTAGTTGATTAAAAAGAAAAAAAAAAGCAAGAGTATTGTTGAGGTGTCTGTCTAATGAAGAGGGTCTTTTTTTGAGGGGGGCCTCTTAAAATAAAATATTTTTATAAACAGTTAAAAAAAAAAGAAATTAGGCATTGTTTCATTCTTGCTCTCTAGCATCCAGCTGAGAATCTTGGCACATTTATGTGCTTAAAGAATACTTTTTAGTTGACCATTTTTTCACTCCCTATTCTTTGATTTTCTTATACTTTCAGTATATAAAATAGACCAAATAGCAACATTTGTTTTAAGGTGTACACAATTTTATTGTTAAATTTGTCCACTCTTATCACTAAGAACTGATACTCCATTACAAAAATAGGGACCTGTTCTTTGCCCATAACTAATTGGGGGCTGTCAGCCAAGAGTGGGTCGGAAGACAAGAATTCCATCATGACCAACATCCAAGCCACAATAGCCAGGAGTCATTCTTCCCTGCCCTGCCCTCCCCCTCCCCAAAAGGTAAAACCACAAACTTCTTTAGCCTTTGCATAAAAATCAGAATTTATTAAGAATTCATGTATAATTGGTATGCATTCCAAAATACTGCTAAATATTTTCTCTCCAGGTCTGTTCTAAATTATGCTTTGTTGATTCAGTATGCCCTTTTATTCATAAACATAGCAAAAAGAGTATCAAGATTGAATCCATTTGTTGTTTATAATTTGCAAGGTCTTTCTATGGAAAATTAACAACTTTATTCATAAATTATTTGTGAAATGGTTCTTCCATAAACTTCATCCACCATTTTTTTAGCTATATGTTTTATTTTATTTAAAAAAAAATTTATGTGTTTTAAAAAGTCTGAAAATAGGAAGGAACTTTTCCCAATTCCTTCTCTGTACTCATAAAGCCACCACCTTAGTTTAGGCCTCATCACCTCTGCTAGATTGCAGTAGTCTCTTGGTCCCCTTGCTTTCAAGTTCTCATCATATTGGTCCATCCTACATACTGCTGCCAAAGTGATCTGACCCTATTACTCTCCTGTTCATCACTATCTTCCTATTTCTTTAGGATTAAAATACAAACTCCTTTGTTTAACTTTTATAGCCCTTTTTCAACCTGGCTTTAAACTCTCTTTCAAGCCTTTTTGGACATTTAACCTCCCCTCCCCTATTTGTGATCCATTCAAACTAGCCTTCTCTCTGTTCATCACAAACAACTTTCCATCTCCTGTCTCTGTACCTTTGCACTGGAATAAATATGAACTCATTTGTTAAGCTTTTACCGCACTGCTTAACTTGGACCAAACTTGTCTTTCTAGCCTCATTATGCATTACCTCTCTTTCCACCCTCTATAGTCTAGCGAAACTAAACTTGTCTCTGTTCCTCATATGTACCACTTCATCTCTCATTTGTTTTAACATTAACCATCCCACATCCCTGAAATGTACTCTCTTCTTACTTCTGCGGCATCCATTCCTTCTCTTCTTTAAGAAATGGATCAAGCATCATGTTCTGTGTAAAGCCTTTTTAATACTTCTGTCTGCTAATGCCTTCCTCCCAAACCACCTTGCACTTAACTATTTGCATGTATTTGTTTTTATTCATTTTATATTTATGCTATATATTCTAGATCTATTTCTTTTCTTCCTCATTAGCATATAAGTGCCCTGTGAGTAGGGGTTGTTTCATTCTTTGTATTTTTATTTCCAGTAATTCCCAGTACTATGCTTAGTGTCTAGCACATTGTAGGTGCTTTAAATGCATTTTGATGATTGATGGTGTATTACTCTTGGAGTCAAAAGGCCTAAATTCAAATCTGGGCTCTACTATTCATAAACAGTGTACTTTGGGACATTACTTTTTTTTCTCCCTTTTTTGGGGTGGGAGGAATAACTCGAGGGGTCAGTGTCTTCAGTAGTAAAAAGGGAGATAATAATAAACCACTTCTGTCACAAAGTTATTATAAGAATTAAAGAAAAGAATATATGTGAAATGCGTATTAAATTTGTGATCATAAAAATGTATTTATATGTTTGTCTGGCAAACATAAGACTGTTACGAACTATGTAATGGTTCATATCTTTTATATTCATTAGAGCTTTTTGTCTTTGATATTAATGAAAGTACTAGTTGGTGTGAATATTGTATGTTTGATAGATTCATATTTCCCAGGTAGTTGCCATTGTATAAAAGGTTGGACACAAAAGATCTGTTTTGTGACATTGATCTAGAAGTTACTCACTTAGTACCATTCAGAAATATTCTTGGGGCAGCTAGGTGGCTCAGTGGAAAGAGCACTAGCCCTGGAGTCAGGAGGATCTGAGTTCAAATGTGGTCTCAGACCAGACACTTGACATTGACACTTACTAGCTGTGTGACCCTGGGCAAGTCACTTAACCCCAATTCCTTTTGGCTACTTCTACTGCCTTTGCATTTAAGATGTAAAACTTTACTCTTATTGTTAGTCTATATTGCTTTATGACCTTAGTGACATGTCATGAATCTGTTTTTTTTTTCTTTCTGCTTTTATAGTGATAGTGGCACAGTGGTAGAAAAGCAAAAAGTTTGCTAACAATTATAAAGCTTTTATTCAATCTATAAGCTTTAATTTGGCTGTTGGTTTTCTGTGCATGGGATCCCTGTCCAGTGACCAAGTGAACATACTGCTGAGGAGTAGATTCATACCAGTGTTGACCTTGTAATTGTAAATGAAATTAGAAGAAAGTGGCAGCTAAATTCCTGGCAGTCTCTTCTTCATGCTGCCTATACTTTGGCCATCTTGCTGGCTATCTGTCTTCCCACCTCTCTTTCCATCTCAACCTTGGATTCCTTCCATGAGTCTGTTGGATCTGATAGATGAGCCTTTTCCTTATCTTCCCTGGTACCAGGCTTTCATACCACTTCCTGGCCCTCTGTTTACACATGAGTCCATTATCCCTTGCCCCCCAAACTTTCTTTTATATTTTGGCCCCTTAGTATGTAAGCTCTTTGATGGCAGGGATTGACTTGCTTGCTTATGTTTTTGTCCCTAATGCATAGCATATAGTAACAGTTTAATAAACGTTCTCTGTCATATAGGATATAGATACTACTTAGAGAGGAAATGACCTGGTGGAATTTGCTTTACGCTCTGTCCAAAGATGATGATACATATTTAATAGGATCTTTGGTCATCTCATTTTGCATTATCATTCTTAAGAATTGTTAACAGACCACCGTGAAAATCATTACAATGTGTGCATAAGTATCAGTTGCAGATGAAGAAGTAGAAAAATTCTGTGAAGATCTCATTAATAACCTCCAAATTAAGTGTTTTGATACTTGGTGACTTCAAGGCAAAGGTGGGAAGAGGTGAGAATGGTAAGAAACAATGAGAAAAACAAACTTCAGGATTAAAGAATGAGACATATTTTTAGATGATAGAGTACCTTCAAGTTTTTATGTCATAAATGCTTTCTCTGAGACAAAATTAGTAGGTACTGGACATGATGAGTACCGGATAACATCACAAGCAAAAAAAAATTATTATTTCCTACCTGGCTGCTCTCCTGGATTTGATCATGGTCTCTAAAAACTCATCTTCCAGCAAGATTACATCAACTCTGAAACTTACCTCTTTAGTACCCAGTGCTTCTGGGCCTTGTCTTTGCAGGCTCTGATTGGAGAGGGTGGAGGGTAGATGTTGTAGAACTCTTCCCAGATCCTCTATTTAAGGAGGGTAGCATAGGGCATACTTTTAATTGACCTTGTTTCAGTTGAGAAGCAGATGGCATGCATATTTTATATTTATTCCTTTAAAGTCAAAACTGGTACCCCATTGATAAGAATTGTGAAGTCTTTCCCAGTCTGCTGGAATACATGCAGTGGAATAAGATCAACTTATGCATGTTAGAGGAATTTGTCTTGTCAAGGAGAGAGTCTACCTCTTGATGTGAAAGAGAGGTGAAGGAGACTGCAGAAATGACATTTAGGTAGTGTGAGATGAAGAACAGGAGAGAAGAGGGAGCTCACTGCAAAGGGCATAATTTTTTTATGGCTTCAGTTTTTTTGAGTGAAATGTAGCTGTACATCAGTGCTGGGTTTATATCACTTAGCCAGTAAACAATATTCTATAGCACTTAGTTGTACCATAGTTGTTTGTCATATAAAAAGAAAATTGATTACTGTATTTGACTTTATCATAATGGGATGTTTATAAGTTCAATAGGTCACACTTGCTTAACTAGGGTGTTAATTCTTTCTGGTTTGTGATTCTTGCAGAAGGTAGGCTGGAAAGCGCTTCCAAAGGAAAAAAAAAACAACCCAAGTTTCCCATTTTAAACATGTGATGTGTTTCTAAAAATGGCTTATCTTTTCTTTCATGTTTGTATGTACTTAATTATTTACACATTTGTCTCCCATTGGAGTGTGTGCTCCTTCAAGGCAGTGACCATTTTTCCTTTCTTTATACTCTCAAGTGTTGAACATAATACCTGGCACCTAGTATTGTTAGTTGATACAGCTATCAAAGTAATTTTCTTAAAGTGTGTGTTTGAACGTGTTTTGTGAGCTATGCCTGACTCAGGCAGGTCCTTTGTATTTTAGTTCTGATAATCGAACAAAGGGTCTGTTACTACATCATTCAACAGTTACAAAAATTATTTACCTATAGAGAAAATCTTTATAAACAAGGCTATTTAGAAAGGACACCAGATTGTCATTCAGTGTCACTGAATGAAAGAATATATGGTGGGAAGTAAGGTGTAAGAACATTTGAAAAGTAGAAGGGGGCTAGGTTATGAAAAACTTTGAAACTTTGAATGCCAAACAGGATTTTGTATTGCCTGTAGCAGAGTGCTGGCACTACTTAGTGGAGAGAAGGGGGTATATTTGAGAGATGTTGTGAATGTGAAATTGACAGGCCTTGGCAACAAATTGGATATTGGGAATGGGAAATAATGAAGTCAAGGATGACACCTAGGATGTGAGCCTGGTGAGGTGGGAGAATGATGGTACTTTGGCAGTAAATAAAGAAGTTGAGGGGTGAGGATTATTTTGTGGGAAAGATGAGTTCAGTTGTGGACATGTTGGATTTAAGATATTTCTGGATATCAATTTTGATATGTCTGAAAGACAGTTGGAGATGTGAGATTGAAGATTTGAAGAGAGTTTAAGACAAGATTTGGAGAGTTGAGAATTATCTGCATTGAGATGATAATTAAATCCACAGTAGCTGTTTAGATCACCCTGTCAAATGATAAAAGAAGGAGGATAGAAGAGAAGCCCTGGACATTAAAAGTTAGAGCGTGACCTGGATGAGTATTCTGCTGGATGAGTGTTCAGCAAAGGAGATTTAAGTAGTAGTCTGATAGGTAGGAGTGAGTAGGGACAACCTAGAGAGAAGAGATTATCAGGGAGAAGAGGATGATAAGCAGCTTGCCTTTAGAGAGGTCAAGAAGAATGAAGATTGAGAAAAGGATATTGGATTTTGCAATTAAGAGATCATTGGTAACTTTAGAGAGAGCAGTTTCTGTGGAATGATAAGATCAGAAGCAAAAGTAAGTGAAGAAGAGAGGAAGAAGTGGAGGCACCTATTGTAGATGGCTTTCCTGAGGAGTTTAGCCACAAAGGGCAGAAGAGATATAGAACAATAAGTAGGGTTGTAATGATCAAATGAGGGTTTTTTGAGTATGGGGGAGACTTGGGCATTTTTGGAGGCAGTAGAGAAGTAGCCAGTAGAGAGGGAGAAATCAGATAATGCAGTGGGAATGACAGAGGAAAGTCTGTTGGAGGAGAAGGGATAGAATGGGATTGCTTATGCATATAGAAGGTTTTGCTTTGGTAACATAGGAAAAGCTAGCCTACCCTATATGTCAGGGCCCCTGAAAATGTTGCTTCTGTGATACTTACTTAAACTCCCATGGCTCCCTGTTATATCCAAGATAAAATATCAGCTTCTTTCTTTGACAGTTAAAGCTCTTCACAAACAGGCTCCTTCCTATCTTTTCAATCTTTTAATACAGTCCCCCTTCCTAGACTCTTGGTTTGGCAGTAGTAGCATATTTTTTTTTTCCTCACAGACAGTACTTCATCTCTCATCTTCATGCTTTTGCATTGGCTCTTCTTCAAGCCTGGAATGCTTTTCATCCTAACTTGTACCTTTTTGTAGAATCCCTGTCTTTAAGATTTAGGTAAATCACCTCTTGCATGTTGCACTTATCCCTAGTTGCTAACTGCTTTCCTCTCTAAGGCTTCCTTCAGTTGAGAGAGAGAGAGAGAGACAGAGACAGAGAGAGTCAGAGAATGTGAGTGTGTGTGTTACTTATAATTTTCTTCTTCCTCCTCTCCTTAGGTGGGGAACCTACAGGCCTCAAGGCCTTTTGTGGCCCTCTAGGTGCTCAAGTGCGGCCCTTTGAATCCAAACTTCACAGAACAAATCCCCTTAATACAAGACTCCACCCCCACCCCGCCCCCAAGTGGCCTCAAGGCCTAGGTTCCCCACCCCTGCTAGAGTTTAGTTTGATTTTGCTTTTCTTTGAATCATTAGCTTGTGCTTGATCTAATCTCCAGTGCTTAGCATAGCCCTTTATAAATGCTTGCTGATTATACTTAATCAACCTGTGCAACTTTGTGGGGGAAGAGGAGAGATTACACATTTTCAGGCTGGGATTTTGATCCCTTGTAGGAGGTGGCAGGTACCTAAACTAAGCCTTGAAAGAAGGATTCTAGTGAAGGTGAGGGGTGAATTTCAGAGAGGAGAGGGGGAGAGAGAGAGAGAGAGAGAGAGAGAGAGAGAGAGAGAGAGAGAGTGAGAGTGAGAGTGTATAGATATGTAGACAGGATATGGAATGCTATGTAGGAAAAAGATCAAGAAAGGTCATTTTGAGTGAAACGTGAAAGGAGAGTAAATAATGTTCAGCAAGTCTGGAAGGGTAGATAGATTGTAGCCAAGAATATGAACCAGAGGAGTTTGTATTTGAATGGGCTTTCCTTATATGTGAAATACATGTGTTGCTTACCAAAAAAAAAAAAAGCACAGCTAGTTGTTTGCAAAATAGTAATTTTTTAAAACAAAGAAATACTCTGCATATAACATTATCATTTATCCTTTAAAATGAGGGATAGGAACGAGAACTTTGATTTCATTGGTATAAAGAGCTCTCTGATGAAGAAACTCCCACTTTCAGTGAGGTTCATCACTTTTTTTGCTGTATATTGTCTTCTAGAACACTGGGAGGTTAAGTGATTTGTCCTCAGCTTTACAGTGTGTGTGTGTGTGTGTGTGTGTGTGTGTGTGTGTGTGTGTGTGTGTGCGTGCGTGTGCGTGCGTGCACGTGCACGCGTGCGTACATGCTCTACCATACTTATTGCCTCTCATTCTGTAAAGTGTACAATTTAAATGTACTTTTTGTAGGAGTTGCAAGATATCAAACCTTATTGGTTTTATATGTTTGTTTGTAATCAGTATTATGTGTTTGTGTAGAAAGTGATATCCTTTTATTTTTCTTATAGATTAGAATATGGCTGCATATACCTGCTGTCATGCAGCATATTATTCCATTTAGGACCTATGTTATCAGGTAAGTTTTTGTTTTTGAATAACAAAATATACTGGTTTAATTTGATATTTATATCACATTATATGAATAGTTACTTTTATTACCTAAGAATTAGAAAGTTCCCAATTCTTTTGGAGTTATAGGCTCAGATTCCATCATCATATGTGTTGCCTTTGTTGCTCAGTTTTCTTAAAATCATCTTTAGGACCTCTTTTAGGAACTTTTTTCATAATGGAAAGCCAGTTTTTTTGTGTTGGAGGGGGAGATAGCTTGTATTGGATGCTATCTTCTGCCAAAAGTGAGTATAGGATCACAGATTTAGAGATGGAATAGGCCTTAGTTGTCTAGTTTAGTCTTCTAATTTTAGAGGTGAGGAAAATGAGATTCCAAAATTTGGCCCAGGGCTTACTCAAAGTCTTATCTAATCATTAAACACCAGTATTGAATTGACTCAATTCAATTCAAAGTTCTTTGTTTCCCAGATTTTTTGAGCCATAATAGCCTATAGTGTTGTGGGGGAATTTTTCTTGCCTGTGCACTTGGTATCCCAGCTTTGTCATACTTCTCTTTTATCTTAATTAATTGTTCATTTGTTTTCTTTGGTACATAAGAGTAAGTTCATCTGGCTCATTGTGAAAACAGCTGTCCCAGGCTGGTGTTGGAACAGAGCTATTAGATAGTATGTAGCTGAACTGAATACCAACCATGGTGGGTACTAAATTTTACTTAGCCACTGTTCAGGGCAGATGAGCTCCTAGGTTCCTATAAATCCAAGTAAAGGCGCCAAATTTTTACTGTTTCAAATAGCTTCCAATACAGTAGCTCGGCTAGTAGCTGTGTGTTTGACCTCTCTTAGTACCTCGGTTTTCAATATCTAAAATCAGAGTCAAAGTAGATGTCTTTGCCAACTTTGAAACTCCATGATCTATGTTCTTTTATTGTAACTTTAGTAAACATTGACTTAGAGATAAGTCCTAGGAGTTGCCTGAGGCACATAGGGGTTAAGTTAATAGCTTAGGGCCACCCAGCTTTTTCTTCCTTGGCTCCTGTTGACTAAGAATGTGTTTTGTAAAAAGTGTCTGAGGTGGAATTTCAACTCTCTTTCTGCTTTCGTATTCCATCTTTCATCCACCATATTCCTGCTTCCTCCATGCTCAATTCATTCTCACTAGATAGTGGTTTCTCCATCTAGAACTAATCGCTTAAGCCAATCACTTAACCTCTCAGGGCTTCCATTTTCTTATTTGTAATGTGAGGTTTTGTGCTTAATAGTATTGTCAACAAGCATTTGTTAATCTATCTCTAAATGTTATGTTCCTGTGACAGTTTAGTACTCAGTTATTCTCTGATAATTTTCTTAGTTTTGCTTCCCAGTGTGCTTTTGTATTTTTTTGATTGATCAAATGATTTGGTTGGGGGTGAGGGAGAAAAAAAGAGCTAATCTATTTACATTTTTTTTTGTCCTTTCATCAGGTAGAAATTTACTTTAAACCTTCCTTAAATATTACAGCCAATTGACAAAATCCATATAAATTTCTAAACCACTTATTAAAACATAAAACTATTAGTTTGGAAAAGCAAAAGGGGTGAGGGTGAGGTGAGTGTTTTGTCCTTCCCACACAGATATTGAATGTAACTTTTTTTCACTTAGAGATGATGATCCTTTGCTTATTTCATGATTTTCATCTCTGGCTCTTACATACTAGAAATGTGAATATTAAATGTAGTGATTTTAGCAAAATTACATTATAGTAATAATTATGAAGTTATATTTTGGAGCCTGTTGTTACCATATTTCTATTATGAGTTCCTCCTTTTATCAAGCATCAGCATTGTGCAAAACAGAAACATGTATGAAATTCTTAGTTGGTGTGTTTTTTAAAAATCAGGAACAAAAAGATTATCTCATTCATTATCAAAAGTGCACATATTTTACACTGAGAAATCTATAGATTAAATTGGTCTGTTCCAGGGGTGGGGAACCTATGGCCTCCAAGCTACTTGTGGCCTTCTAGGTCCTTGGATGCAGCCTTTTGACTGAGTCCAAGTTTGACAGAACAAATCCTTTTATTAAGGGGATTTATTCTGTGAAGTTTGGATTCAGTCAAAGGGCTGCACTTTGAGGACCTAGAAGGCCACATGTGGCCTTGATGCCCCAAGTTCCCTACCCCTAGAGTCTATTGTTATATTCCTGAGTTGTTTCTTCTGCTGCAGTGCGGAGGTGCTGGTGGTGGGGGAGAGGGAAGGAGAAGGAGGGAAATTATCTTAATCTAAAGAAATTACTGCATCTTAGCTTAATGTTCTATTCTTATCTAAGATCGCTGTTTCTTTCCTTTTTGTTTATCAGTATTATCATGAAAAGACTTTTGGAATGTGTGCCATTTGTAGATTGTCATTATTTACTTAGACTTTGGTTACAAATCTGATTTTTTGTTTGATTCTCTCCTCCGCCCCACTTTCCCCTAGCATTACTTGTGTGGCATGTACAGAGTATTTATATTTGTTTATTAAATTAATTTGAAGGACTCTGGTTTTATAGGAAGTATGTAGAATTTTTCTTTCTGAATATTCTGAATATTTTGAAGTAGAAAGTAATTGATCTACATAGCTGCCTTTTTAGCGTTTCTTTTTATCTTTCTTTCTAATTATTTCAGGTATTTATGCAAACTTTCTGACCAGGACTTAAGACAGAGTGCTGCTAGAAACATGGCTGATTTAATGTGGAGCACAGTGAAAGAACCATTGGATACAGCCTTATGCTTTGATAAAGAAAGCCTTGATCTTGCATTTAAATACTTTATGTCACCCACATTGACTATGAGGTTGGCTGGACTAAGTCAGATAACGGTAAGTTGCATGTGTTTTTTAAGTAATTTATTTTGGATAAATTTTGGTTTGCCTAGGTTAGAAATGATTGAAATTCACTAAATTCTTTATTATCTTTTAGAAATATTTATTATAAATTATTTACTGTTATTTGCTATAATTATTTTATTGAGTAGAACACAAGTAAATGGAACATTGAATAATACATCCATGTGACTTATAGGAATATTATATCTAAGTCAGTATAGATTTGGTTGATCTAGTTCTATTTTTTGCCAAGAGAATTCCAAGTATAAGATTTGTGATGGACTGAAATATTCATGAATCTTTAGATTATTTTTTCCTTGAAAAATGTTTTCATCTGTTATCTTGGCTTTCTTACTGATAAATTCCTTTTAAAAACATTGGAGAGGTTGTAAAGTATTTTCAGAGGGTTTTTCAAATCAAGTTGATTAACCATTTTTTGGTTTTGAATTTTCTTAGTAGATGTTTTTTAAAAAAATATTGACAACATTTCTGAATTTATCTTTAATGTAAGTTGTTGATAAACTAAGGATAAAATATTATTGAAAATTTTATTTAAATTTTTTTCAATGTTTCTGTTGGCTTTTCAAATTTTTCTAATGACATATTCAATGAAATTGTAGTACTTGGGACAGTTTTGCCTGTTTTATTTTTAATAATGTTATCGTTACTTTACTTTCCAAAATGTTAACATTACTTAATTGCTTGTTACTGTTAATAAAAATGTGGTAGGAAGATATTCTTGGTTGAGTTTTGAAGTGATGTTTCTTTTTTCTAATCACAGAATCAGCTTCATACCTTCAATGATGTGTGCAATAATGAATCTTTAGTTTCAGACACAGAAACGTAAGTAAGAATATTATTTGGAGTCTGCACAGGTGCATTGTAGTCAGAGTCAAGTCTCCTCATATGGTCTTTTGTGGTTATAGATCTTTCAGTGATGACTAATATGAACTACTAACTACTGTAATTGTTTTGTTTTGAGGCTTAAACAATATTTTCCCCCAATTACATGTCAAAACTATTTTTAACGGTTTTTTAAAAAAGTTTTGAGTTCCAAATTCTATCACTTTCTCCACTGCCCCCCTCCCTGAGATGGTAAGCAATCTGACATAGGTTATAGATGTGCGATCATGTGAAATATTTCCATAATGGTCATTTTGTGCAAGAAGACTTGAACAAGAAAGAAAGTAAAAAATATCATGCTTCGGTCCGTATTCAGACAACATCAGTTCTTTTTCTGGAGTTGGAGAGCATGTTTCATCCTGAGTCCTTTGGAATTGTCTTGGATCATTGTATTGCTGAGAATAGCCAAGTCATTCACAGTTCATCATATATTTCTGTTACTGTGTACAGTATTCTCCTGGTTCTGCTCACTTCACTTTGTATCAGTTCATGTAAGTCTTTCCAGGTTTTCTGAAATCATACTGCTTGTCCTTTCTTATAGCACAGTAATATTTCATCAAAATCATATGCCTAAACTTGTTCAGCCATTTCCCAAATGATAGACATCCCTTTGATTTTTAGTTTTTTTACCGCCACAAAAACTATAAATATTTTTGTACAAATAGGTACTCATCTCCCCCCTCTCCTTTTTTTTCTCCCCCCTCCTCCTTTAAAAATCTTTTTGGGTTGCAGAGCTAGCAGTGGTGTTGCTGGATCAAAGGGAATGCACAATTTTATAGCCCTTTGCGCATAATTCTAAATTGCTCTGCGGAATGGTTGGATCAGTACACAACTCCACCAGTAGTGTATTAGTGTCCCAGTCTCTCCACATCCCATCCAACATTTATCATTTTCCTTTTTTGTCACATTAGCTGACCTGATAGGTGTATACCTCAGAGTTGTTAATTTTCATTTCTCTAATCAGTAGTGATTTAGAGCATTTTTTCATATGACTGTAGATAACTTTGATTTTTTTTAATCTGAAAACTGCCTCTTCATGTACTTGAACATTTATCAATTGGGGAGTGGCTTGTATTATAAATTTGACTCAGTTCTCTGTATATCTGAAAAATGAGTCCTTTTTCAGAGATACTTGCTGTGAAATGTTTTTCCCAGTTTTCTGCAAAGCAGTTATTACTTAAAGCACCCTTAGTTCTGTAGTCTTAATGAATTCACATATGTTCTGCTGCTATAAAAAGCAGAAAAAACATTGCAGAAAGAAATTTAATGTTTGCACTGGTCATATAAATTTTACAAGAAGCTTATATTAGCTTATATTTGGTCTGTATATAGTCTTGGAAATAATTTATTAAAAGTTAGTTTCTAAGCAAAGATCATACTCTTCCTAGTTTGGACTTTAAGCTTGTATCTAAACTGTTGTTTAAATCTACATATAAGTACATAGATTATTATCTCTTTTCCCTTATTAGTTCAGTTGCTAGTGTAGTATTATAGATAAGCATTCAGCTCCATGTCAGTTTTTCCAGAAAGAAATAGTAAGGAGTAATGTTTTTAGATGTCAAGGAATTCTGTTTCTTTATTTCTAAAATGAGGACATGATTGTTGTTTTGTAAATAATGGACAATTAAATAAGGATTAAGAAATAAAAAAAGTTAACTGCTAAAGGGTTATAAATATATTAATATCTTATTCATATATTAGCCCAGTTCAGGAAGTGTGCAAGAAGGGAGAATTATATAGTAGACACATGGTAACTAATAAATAAAGTATTTAAAAAGAATAAAAGAACATGTTTGGTTAAAGTTGGTCTGTGTTTTGAGACACAAGTTTTGGGGTGGGAATTGCAAGGAGACTTGGCTAGGATTGTTAGTCTCCGCGTAGCAGGGAATTACAATGGTTTGTCCTGCAAGGGCATGATTTAAAATTGTTATCTGTCCTCCATTCAGCTTCCCAAGCGTCCTTCTTGAAGTACAAGGCTGACCATACCACTCCCTTGCTCCATAGATGTTGTTGGCTCCCTCTTACTTCTAGGATCAAATAGAAACTCTTCTTTTTGCAGTCTTTGAAACCTTTCACTACCTAATTCCAACCTTATCTTTCCAGCCTTTTATATTACTTCCTTTCACACACTTGACCATCTACTTGAACTGGCCTGGCTATTTCCTATATACACATATTATCTCTCATCTCATCTGTGCCTGCCCTTTTGTTTTGGCTGTCCCCTCCTTGATATAATGCATTCTTTACTTAATAGTATCTTTATCTTCCTTTAAAGCTCAGCATGAATGTTTCTGCATGAAGCCTTTCCTTATCCCTCTAGATGTTACTCTATATTATATTATATGATGCCTCTTGGGAAGAAACGATTAACTTAACATTATGTTACTAATTGACATGTAAAGCTATTTTGTTTCATATGATTGTCTTTCAAACTTCTAGTAGTCTCGTTCTTATCATTATTTAATCTGCAATTTTATAAATTTCTTTCCTCTCCATGTTCTTTTATTCATTAATGATTCTTGTCTGTTTAAACTGATTAAAGAACCTTTAGGTTGTTTTTGTTTCTTAAATTTAAACCAGTAGCAGTGATCATAGAGGTAGCTAGGTGGCTTAGTGGATAGAGCAATAGCTTGGAATCAGGAAGTCTCATCTTTATGGGTTAAACAAATAAGCAAGAAAACAGCCTCAGAAACTTACTAGCTTTGTGACCCTGGACAAGTCAGTTAACCTGTTTGCCTCAGTTTCCTCATCTGTAAAATGAGCTGGAGAAGGAAATGGCAAACTATTCCAGTATCTTTGCCAAGAAAACCCCGAATGATGTCATGGAGAGCTGGAAAGGACTGAAAGGACTCAACAGCCACAACTTGATAAAACAAATAGAATGCCTGACTAGGGACCAGAAAATTCAAAGTTTGAATCCTGCTTCAGGTACTTACTTGGTATGTGACCCCAGACAAATTGATTAATCTTAGCCTTATTATTCTCAACTGTCAGATGGGGATAACAATGGTACCTTTCTTATAGTGTTATTGTGAGGATCAAATAATAATAATAATAATAGCTAACATTTATAGTAGGGCTTAGGTTCACATAGCACTTTACATATATTATTTTATTTGGTCTTTGCCTAAGAGATAGAAACTCTTGTTGTCCCCATTGTACAGGTGAGGAAAGAAGCTGATTCTTTAACTCCTCTTTGCCACCTTGCTCTATATAATATATGGTAATGTATATAAAGTATATATAAAAAATATAGCTTACCTTTAAAAGTGTTGTTTTAGTAAAAAAAAAAGTTCAAAGGTTTGTTTTGGTGGCTACAGGATTTGGCAGTGACATAACATAGCCTTTCTGTGACACTTTTCCTGTACCTTTAGCTCAGTTACTGACATATACTTTAATTTACTGTTTTCTTCCTTTTATGATTTTTCTTGAACATTTACTTGTACTGAAATTTGTAGGTACAGAACAATGAATTAAAAGTATGAAGTATTTAACCACATTAAGAATGCTAAATCTTTTCCCTTCTATACTTAAAATTCTTCGTTCTTAAATAACAGTAGAATGGAGGGAAATATGTGATGTTAACATTTTATCCAGAGATTTTTATTGGTAATTGCCAGATCTCTAAAATATAACATTGTTAAAAGATTTTTTGTAATACTTCTTACAAAATTTCTAAGCATTTTAGAATTTATTTTAAATTTTGAAAAAATAAAATATCCAAATAAAATTAAAGAGATTATAAATAATGTGCCATAAAAAGTTTCTGTGGTGTTTAACCCACCTTTAAGCAAGGTGGGTGATGTAGGTCTATAATGTGACATCATTTTAATGATCTTGTTATGATAGTGTGTATTTCTGAGTCTTTTTATTTGAAATGCTATGTGTTTGGAATGCTGAGCAAAGTATTCCAAAATAATAAGCCTTCAGCACTCATCAAACATTGCATATGGTAAGGTTGAAATTGTTTTTAGACCCAGAAAATTGCTTTGGATTGCCTTTTTGTAGTTTAAATTTTATGTTTCATTACTTAAACCCTGCTGTAATTTTTTTGTCTCAGCTAATTTCTGTATCTTTGCCAATTTTATATAAATACTATAGGCATTCCCCTCTTATGCAAATTTATGTAATCTTTTAATTGATCTTTCTTAGTTTGTCTTAGCTAAATTAAAGAATGAATTAATCTCAAGGCTTTTCAAGATTTTTATATAGTTTTTTTTGCCATACTGTAGCTACTTTATGCCTCTGTATTTGTCATCAGATTTCAAGATCATATTAAAAATTGAGTAAACAGTAGGAAATATTCAAAACATGTCATGTATAAATGCTCTTACATTTTTCTAGAGTACTGCTGTTAGAGATACTTTTCCTGGGCCATACCTTAAAGCTGTTAGGCTGAGTAGTTGAATGACTTAATCCACAGTTAGAAATATTGGTTTTCTATGCTTAACTCATGGGTGTTGTGCTTTGTTACCTCTGGCTGTTTGATTCTTTTATATGTTGTATATATATTTTTTGGTTTTTTTTTTCTAAAGAGCGTCTTAGCTACTTTTAAAGAATAGGAAAGACTATACACACATTTGTCTTTTGTTAGAAGGAGAATACTTTGTTACAATTTGAAATGAAATAAAGGAGGAATAATTTCAGTACTTCATTTTCTGAGCATCTCTTTCATTCCATGAAGATTTTGGGGGAAGAAGGGACACTCATTTCCCCCTTCCCATACAAATAATATCCTTTCAGGACTGGAGATTCTTCCTGTGGCAAGGACATGGAACAAATGACTATGGATAAAATATATATGTTGTCTCAAAAAATATTGCTAATAAAGTTGTTACTTAGAAATTTCTCATTCTGAGTTCGCTGGAGTTTCATGTTAAATTGTAAAGGAAATTATAATGGTTTCCAAGGAGAAAATGGAAATTATTTTCTGTATCTTCATAATAGGAACAGTTGACTGATATTGTAGAATTAAATACATGAATAATGTACTTATCCTTTGCCTTTGACCTTTTTTTGGCCTTTTTTTTAAATAAGAAGGTTTTTATACAAGAGCTACACATATAATTCTGGCAAATTTCTCATCTATATGGAAAGGAGATAGGCGCGACTGCAGTTTTGATGAAGGGTTTTTTATGTGTGTGTGTCTTTTTTTGGGGCAGTTGGGGTTAAGTGACTTGCTCAGGGTCACACAGCTAATATGTGTCAAGTGTTTGGTCTGAGGTCAGATTTGAACTCAGGTCCTCCTGACTTCAGGGCCGGTGCTCTATCCACTGTGCCACCTTAGCTGCCCCGATGAAGTTTTTATTAACCTTTAGGGACAGTGTGGCATGTAGGAACTGAAGGAGATACTTTTTGGCTTTTTTCTTCTTTGCCTCAGTTTTCACTGAGGATCTTTTAAACTAATTTTTTCTATCAGTGAAGATAGGTAATTTGCAGTCCCTCAGGAAAGGTCTTTTAAGTTCTGGTTGACTTTAAGTTTTATTTTTAGTAGCTATATAGTGTGAGCAATAATTGAAAGTTGTATTATAAATTGTTAGCAGTAACATAACCTACGTTTGCATTTGCTCTGTACCAGGTTCTGTGCTATATGCTAAGGATAAAGAAAAAAACAACAAAAACATGAATCCATCCTCAGTCTTTAAACATCTTAAATTATGTCTAGAGAAGTAGTATGTATACATATACCTAATAGCAAAATACACATAAAATAAGTACAATGCTGTAATTGTCTTAATAAAGTTGGCAAAATTATATAAAAATAATAGTGGAAGGAGATATAAATATTTAGATTTAAATGAGTTTTGTGTCAGTTAACATTAATCTGTTAGGAACTGGTGGCTAAACTTCTTCAACACTAAACTATCAGATGTCTCTGAACTGAAACTGATGTTTAACAACTAATAATACTGTGAAGATGGAGGAATAAGATAGGAAAAAGTGAGCTCTCCTAATTCTCCCACAAAGTAAAACATTGCCTCAAAGTGAACTTAAAGTGGCAGAAATAATTAAAAGTCAGATAAAGCAGTTGTCCTCCTAAAACTACTTGAGAGGACCTCTGGGAAGCCTGGACCTTGACCTCTGGGGCCTTAGATTTGATCCCATGGAAGTGCAAATACCTCCAGGTAGAGAGTCCTCTTAATCAACAAGTCCCGGGGGCAACTCCTTTCCGGAACTTTTACTTAAAGGAATTCAGTGGACAAAGTTGAGGAAGGGGAGTGTATTACAGGGCTGGGTAGGTAGTTTTGAGAATCATCAGCAAAGAAATTAAATCCGTGGGAGGTGATGAGATCACTCAAGTGATATAGAAGGAGCAGATAAGAGGGCACAGGACAGATCCTTGAAGGATATTTGTAGTTAGAGGGTGTCACCTGGATGAAGATCTTGCAAATAAGACTGAAAAAGAGCAATCTAATAAGTAGGAGAAAGGAAAGAGTTGTATTCTGAAAACCAGGAGAGGAGAGTGAGGAGAGGGTGAACAAGTGTCAAAGGCTGTAGAGAAGATGAAAAGAATCATTCAGAAAAGGCCATTGTATTTGGTAATTGAAAGATTATTGCTTACTTTGTAGACAGCAGTTTCAAGGAAATGTTGAGGTTGGAAGCCTGATTCTAAGAAGTTAGTTAATTAGAAAGAGAGGAGTGAAAGTGGGAACACGTAATGGTAGATAGCCAGAGGTTTGGCCAGGGCAGAAGGGATAAAGGATGATAGCACAGTTGGACAAATCAAGTGAGGGTTTTTTGAGGATGAGGAAGACATGGACATGTTTGTAGGTAGTAGAGATGGAGCCAGTAGACAGATTGAAGATAAATGATAGATTTGGGATGACAGGATCCAGTCTGTTTGAGGAGACAGGGTAGAATGGGATTACCTGAGCAGGTAAAGGGGTTGGTCTTGATAAGACTAAAGGCCACCTCTTCTATAAGACAAGAGTGAAGGAGGAGATAGTGGCAGAAGATATCTTAGTGAACACTTAGGGTGAGTCTCTGCCCAGTTTCCCCAACTATTTACAATAATTGAGATTTTTGGCACCGCCTCCCCTCCCCATTGGTACTAGTTGTACTACAACAATCTTAAGCACCTTATTAAAACTTTTACAGTCAATTATTGTCACTTAACACAACCCCATTCAAATTCCTTTTGTGCCCTAATTCCCCAGCTAGAGCTCCAAACCCTTCTCCTCAGCCTTGAATCATTCTCCTTAGTTTCACTAATTTACTCACCCATAAATCCATTCTGCTTTTTGTTCCACTTATTTGACTTATTTAGCCTGCTGTGTCCTTATTCTTTTTTTTAAATTTGTTTTGATTTATCAATAATAACTTCCATAAGCTTTTGAGTTTTAAATTTTTCTTCCCCTCCCTCCCTCCCCCACTGCTTCCTTCCCCAGGATGGCACACAATCTGATGTAGGCTCTACATATACATTCCTATTAAACATTTTTCACCTTAGTGATGTTGTAAGGAAGAATTAGAAGAAACCACAGGAAAGAGAAAACAAAACAAAACAGAAGAAAAAATAGCAAGTAGTATGCTTCAGTCTGCATTCAAACTCCATAGTTCTTTCTTTGGACGTGGATAGCATTTTCCATCATAAGAGCTTTGGAGATGTCTTAGATCCTTGTGTTGCTAAGAAGGGCTAAGTCTATCAAAGTTAGTTGTTGCACAACATGGCTGTTACTGTGTACAACACTTCATCTTCTAGTTCTTTAGAGACTCATATTCCATGTCTTTCAGCTTGGTCACTAGGAGAATACTAGTGTTGTCTGCTTAATTACTATAGATAGTGAGTGGAAGCCTTAGGCTCTCTTATAGGAGTATAAATGAATGAAATGATTTAGATACCTGGCAATTATACTCATTTACTGACCAGTCAGGTTCAGTTCAGCATTATGCTTAGTGTCATAAAACCCCCAAGAAACTTATCCCAAATAGTGTAGCTTATTTACTTCCTCCTTCTTAGTTTGTACCTGTTTATTGTTCATTTTCAGTGTTTGGTGAATGGATGGTATATATTGTCTGTTTATTTCATATTCTGCAACTCTTGTTCATTCACAGATAGGGAGACTATCCATTGGGATAGAGTAGTGTTTGTGGGGAAGTTTTTAAAATTGTGATTCTTGTTGGGAAATAATTCCTTTTATGACTTTCAGAAATGTTTCTCTTTTACTAAGAAACTTAGGATCTTACTTAGGTTGATTAGATGAATGAGTTAAAGAGCCTAATTTCACTATGTTTAAACGTGTGGTTATCAAGTTAGAAATGAGACATTTCTCCTCTACTATGACCTTATATTCCAATAGTTGGGTTTATACTTGTTGGGGAAGTGGTGACCAAGGAAAGGTTTTTTTTTTTGTCTGCTTAGTCACTATAATAATGAATGAAGCCATAGGCTTTCTTGGTGGGGGTGGGGGTGGGTGGGATGGGGAGGTTGGAATGAATGAATGTGAAGAACCTAGGCTAGTATAGATATTTGACAGTTATACTTACTGACCAATCTAGCTCATCCCCAGGATAAAATTCCAAGATAAGGTGAGTGGATTAAGTCACCCTGGAAAGGAAGCATGTTCTCTGTTCCAGGGTGACACTATCCTGGACTAGAAGGAGTTAACATTCCAATATGGGAGACAATATATGAATAAATTGGTAGATATGAGATACATACAGGACATATGGAAAGTAGTCTTAGAAGGGAATGTAGAAAGCAGGAAGAAGCTAAAAAAAAGTAAGTCTAATAATATTGATACATTATTCATGCCCAAAAAAACAATTTTTCCATAACTTTTAAACCGAGTTCTTTAGGGGTCCTGAAAATAATTTTATTTATTCTTCAAACTTCCTGAAAATAATTTTATTTATTCTTCAAACTACTTGATTATTATCTTTTTCTTGCAATGATCAACAAAATATCTTTTTTCTATTTTTTCTTTCAGACTAGTAATCACTTGTTTTTATTATTACTGTGTTAATATTGGAGTATTGCTGTAGTGCATATTCCCTTCTTTTACATATTAGTGTTTAAATATCTATGTTTTCATGGTATTG
The DNA here is from genome assembly GCF_003287225.1 of Phascolarctos cinereus. Lineage (NCBI taxonomy): Eukaryota > Metazoa > Chordata > Mammalia > Diprotodontia > Phascolarctidae > Phascolarctos > Phascolarctos cinereus. The sequence continues at coordinate 110,757,068 of NW_027555625.1, read as the reverse complement.
ATTATATCTTTCTGTCTAATACCAATATCCACAAAGAAATAATGAAAAAATTTGCTATGTACAATTTAGTGTGCTGTTATCGCATATTATGTTTATCAAGCTATTTTTCTGACTTGGGGATATTAACATTAAGACAACTAAAAGTTGAGGCAAGTTCAGTTTTGGACATGTTGAGTTTAAGATGTTTTCTAGGTATCCAGTTTGAAATGTCCAGTAGAGAGTTAGAGATGTAAGACTGGAGGTCATTATAGTGAATAGGGCTAGGTAAGGGTATCTGATATATCAGCATGGAGTGTGTGTGTGTGTGTGTGTGTGTGTGTGTGTGTGTATGTTATCATTGAGATGATAATTGATTACATGGGAGCTGAGACAGAGGGGGTTTTGGAAAAATGGCCTCAGTTTCTTCAGTAAAATATAAGATAAGCTTCTGAGCTGTGAGAATTGAGGGAAGGAATCATGGGAAGTTTGGGATTATGGGTTAATTTGGAGGTGTAGAAGAATTGCCTTTCATCAGTCAGGGCCCAGTTGGCATTATGGATCACGAATTTCTAATGCATCCAATCCAGGAGTTTCTCCACCTTCATTCAGCATCACATGTGTAGGAGCAAAGACAGCAGATGATGGAGTGATTAAATTTAGTACAGCAAAATTAACCATATGATAAAAGAGCTAGCAACTTGAGAAGAGGACAGTATAGAAACGAACTGTTCACTTAAACAGTCAATATGGAGAAAGGAAGAAAGTGTGACTGGTGGAGGGGTGATGCCTTCTGGTGCCTAGGAGAGAACTTAGGGGTTGAGGTCTTAGGGTGGACAGATGGCAGGATTTGGTAATTTACTAATATTTCAATATAGTAGTATTCAATTATAACTATAAAGTAGAAGTAACATTAAATTTATTTCCTTAAATCCAAGAAACTATAACTTTTTCCAGAAATAATTTTTAAGTTACAGCTAAAATAACCATGCTTTTCTCTCTTTTTACTTACTTTTTTTTTTAACATCATCCTATTTTCTCTGTTTTAGAATTGAAAACTGGGCAAAAAATCTTCCTATATTTTACTCTAATGTGATTCACATTTACTCCTCAAGTCTAGAGAACTTGTTTTTCCTACAGACTTTATTAATTCTTGAATATTTTTAGTTTGAGCAGAATAGATTTTTATTTATTTTTGTATAGCAATATCTGTTTTAAATATAATATCATTTCTTATACTATATCATTTTTTATTACTGCACAGAAATATGGAATTGTATAGAATAGAAAAGTTTTTTCACTCAAGAGTTGGGAATATGCATGTAAATAGTTTATTACTAATGTCTGCATACTGTACATTTTAAAAATAAAATCACAACCTGTCTTGCTCTTTTATTATTTTCTTGAGTCAGTTTAATGTTTTAGTCATGTGAATTAAGTTAAAGCATATTTAATTACTAAGCATTTTATGATTATATGCTCCAATATAAAATGTATGTTTTAGTAGCAAATGGACTAATAGAAACTAAGATGATGGGTCTAAGGATGGTAGGGCTTAGTATTTGGAGATTTAAAGAATAACTGCTAAAGAAAGAAATCTGTTGTTTGTTTATGAAGGTCAGAGTAAAGATACCTAATAATGATGTGAAGGGAAAAAAGTACAAAAAGTATCTATGAAATTAATAACATCTGAAAAAGTATGAAAACATGGATTGACTGCCTGAACTGTAATTAGATCACTTTCGTACTGCATAGTTAATAAAAGGCCATCCTGTGCTTTAATATTATGATGATGTTCTTAGTTGTACTTTATAGGAGCAAAAGAAGGAAAAGAATATAGAAAATGTACATTACATAGAAAGTACTCCCAAGTTGCTCAGAATAATATTTAGCTTAGTGCTCATTCGTCTTCAGGGATCACATCGGCTGTATCCTCAGTGAGGACTTACATCAGGAATAGTTTGAAATTCTTGCTCCTTAAAATTGAAGGCTTGGGGCAGCTAGGTGGCACAGTGGATAGAGCACCGGCCCTGGATTCAGGAGGACCTGAGTTCAAATGTGACCTCATACATATAACACTTACTACCTGTGTGACTCTGGGCAAGTCACTTAACCCCATTGCCTAACCAAAAAAAAAAAAAATTTCAAGGCTTGCCACCTTTCTACTACTCACCTGAACATATTGAGGAACTAGTAGGGACTAAGTATTTCAATGCTTTGTCATTTTTTGGTTGAAACTAAACCCCTGATAGATGAAATCCTGGGTGGGATAGCCCCTGAGAAGAAAGGTAGAGCCAATGAGTTTCTTCATTTCACATTTTCCTCAGTGACATCTATCAGATTAAAGCTCTTTAATGAAGAGCTCTGAGAAATTTATGAAGCTTCAATTTCTATGTTTCTCTTTTAATCACTGGAAATTTATCTGTCTACATGCCTACTCTTAGAGTCTCTTTTTCTTTTTGATAAATGATAATAGTAAAAGTTTTGATGAAAAAGCTTTGCAATTTTAGTTTATCTGCAGTCTTAACTAATTTTATTATTTTACTTTAGGTCAATTGCAAAAGAGCTTGCAGACTGGCTTATTAGCAACAATGTTGTTGAGCATATATTTGGACCAAATTTACATATTGAGGTTTGTAAAAAAAAAAAATCAATTAGTTTTCGACAATCTTGGTAGATAAAAGTATTTTGTAAATTGAATGTGTATCCCTGTTTTACAGATTATCAAACAGTGCCAAGTAATTTTGAATTTTCTGGCAGCAGAAGGACGACTAAGTACTCAGCACATAGATTGCATTTGGGCTGCGGCACAGGTAAAGAGATTATTGGTAAAATTAAAGAAGACCTTAAAGGGCTTCTGTTGTAATCACCTTAAAAATGTTTTCAAATATTTTATTAGCACGCATTACATTTTTTGAGCCACCTTGTATTTTTTCTTTGTTTTAAAGAATTTTTATTGCTATCTTTTGTTTTTACTTGTTAAAATTCCTCCAATATTCCCTCTCCTCTTCCTTCTCTGAAAGTCTGAGAGACATCCCAAACAAATATTTTTTAAAAGGAAAAAAAGAGAAAGGGAAAAAAAATCACTCAAACCCATCAGTGCAGTGGAAAAAGTCTGAAACATATATGAAGTGTTCCACATCTGTGTACCTTCTACTTCTTCAAAGGAATGTCTTCTGATATCTCATATTTTTTCTTTTGAGTCATGCTTATTTAATTTTGCAACATTTGCTGCATCTATTATTTTAAAAAACCTCCAAATTAATAATGCCCATTTGTGCTTTCTTAGTCTATTTTCATTGTGTTTGTTGGATGTTTGTTGCACATACATTATGTTTTTGAACTTTAGTTAAGCCTTGAAGGGAACTAGATATTCTAAGATGCTTGGTGAGGGGTAGTACATTACAGTCATGGACGACATCTTATGGAAAGGTATAAAGAAGGGATTTGGAATGTTGTTTTTAAGGAACATCAAGAAGTCCACTGTAGCTAGAATAGGTGTAGTTTGGAGTCAAGATGAAAATGGCTTCAAATGCCATTGAGAGTAGTTTGTATTTTTGGAGGTAATAGGGAGCCACTGGTGTTATTGAGTATAGACATAGTCAAGCTTATACTTTTAGGTAAATCACCTTTCCAACAATATTGAGGATAGTTTGGAGAAGAGAAAGCCTTGATCAGGGAGACTAATTTGGAGGCAATAGTTTAGGTAGGAAGAGTGTAATTTTGCGACATTCATTTTTGGTTGTTTTGTGGTAGTTGTTGTTTCTGTTCACACTGTTGTCATTGTGGCACAAGGAATAGACAGCTGAGTTTGGAGTCAGAAAGACCTGAGTTCAGATGTGATCTCAAACACTTACTAGTTATATGACCCTGGGCAAGTTATTTAGCCCTGTTTGCCTCGGTTTCCTCATCTATAAAAATGAGCTGGAGAAGGAAATGGCAAACAACTCCAGTATCTTTGCCAGGACAACCCTCGATAGGTTCACAAAGAGCAAGACACAGTTGAAACAACTGAACGAAGTAGTAAGCCTGGGTTACTGAAAGGGTGATGATATCCTCTGTAGAAATAGAGGAATTCTGAAGTCACTTATATAGTGACTCAATCTGACAATATATTACAGTCATTAAGTATTTATTAAGTACCTGATGTGTGCCAGATGCTGAAGATACAAGTACAAAAAATGAAACAGTCCTTATTTATAGTGAGCTTACATTCTAATTGAGGAGACAAGTACACATAAATTATGTGTATGTGTGTGTATACATACATAAGGCACTAGATGTTGTGCATCAAGAAAAGCTTTATGCAAAAGATGTCTTAGGCTGTATCTTAAAGGAAAGAAAGGTACTCTATGAGGTAGTGATAAGGAAGGCATGCATTCCAGGCACGGGCATGGCCACTGCTAGGTTCCTTCTGGGCCTTCTATTTTGGAATCAGTCCCAGATTGACCATGTTTCATTTCCTTCTGACTCTGCAGACATTGCCATCTATTGTGTTAACTTTCTCCTCTCTTCCCCTCAAACTTTTCAGCTGCCACTTATGTTGTCTTCCCCCATTACAGTATAAGCACTTTAAGGGCAAGGACTATCTTTATCCCCAGCATTTATCACAATGCCTGGCACACAGTAATCTTGTTGCTTGCCTGCCAGTGCAAATCAAGCGATGAGAGGTGGAATGTTCTGAGTGAAAAACAGAAAGAAGTCCAGTTTGGCTGAATCTCAGAGTGCAGGAGGGAGTATGGTCCAGTGAATTGGGAAAGGTAGGTTAGGGCCAGGATAAGTTGAGCTAAATGCTAAACGGAGAAATTTATATTTTATTCTAGAGTTAATAGTAAGCTACTAGAGTTGATTAAATACAGGCATGACATGGTTAGATCTGTGTTTAAGGAAAATTACTTGTCCACAAAATGTAGGATATACTGAAATAGTGAGAGACTTGAAGTAGAGAGATCCAGTTAAGAGGCTCTTATGATAATATAAGGCTAGACTTCGGTCATAGTTATGCGAATGGAGAGGTGTCAGGTGTCAGAAATGTTGTAAAAGGTAGAAAGGGCAAGATTTAGAAGCTCATTGGATTTGTGAAGTGGGTGAGAGTGGGGTGGGGGGCAGTCCTGGATAATGCTCAGATTACAAACCTGAGAACACTGGAAAAATGGTCTAATCTTTGAGAGAAAGAGGACAGTTTGTAAGAGGGGAGAGTTTAGAGAGGATATGGTCAATTCAGATTTAGACATGTTGAGGTTTAGGTGAGTCAGCTAGCATTTATTAAGCATCTACTATGTGCCAGGCACATCCAGTTTAAATTATCCATTAGTTGGTTATTCAGGACTGAAGCTCAGGAGAGATATTGGGGCTAGACATATAGATCTGAGTATCATCTACTTGAAAATGATAATTAAACCAAAAGGAGTTGATGGGATTATCAAGAGAGCAAATAGAAGGTGAATGAGAGTAGAATCATGAAAATGTAGAGAAGAAACAGTATACAGGTTGGAAAGGGTGTTCAAATGTAGCTTTTACTTCAAGAAGTATTAGGTTGGAGAAAAGACTGTTAGATTTGGCAATCAGGGAGTCATTGATAACTTTTAAAAGCTTAGAACATTTTAACCTGACTTGGTGGCCAGTAATCTTTAGTTACTATAATTTGGATTGGTTCTAAAATGTGAACCGTGTGGATTTCAAATGAGGAAAGACTGAGTGAAGGAAACAGAGGAAGAATATGAACATGAAAATGAGGAGCAAGAAGTGTTTTGACTCCCCTACCAAGCCAGTGTGAGAGAATGTTCTGCCATTGTTGGAGAAGATATTCTGGGATTGAGGTCTCTATGAAGCCTAACAGGGAAAAAGTTTGAGAAAAAGTAATCCAGGATTATGGGAAGTTTGTTTACTGTGAAATAAGAATTGCAGAGGGCGTATTGGAAAGGGTGGGCAAATTTGGATTGGGAAATAGGGAGTAGGGTTGAGGGGGAGGGGGACGTATTCTCTTACTTCTTTCACACTATAGAGAATAACCTACGTAGCATTATTTCAGTCTCCTTCCTCTAATCTCTAGATTACTTATAGCTAATCAACCCAGTTTTTCAGATGTGTTTTGAGCCAGGGCACACTAGATCAGGATTCTTGTCTTAGTCACAGAGTAACCTCAGAGGCCTTTCTATTGTATTCAGTACATACCTGAACAAGAAAACCCCTTTCAGGCTACAGAATAAGAAGTCATCTGGCCATTGCTTGATGACTTCTAGCAATGTAAAAACCACTATCACCAGAAAGCCTTTGTGCTGTAAAAACATCAGCTCTTATTGTATGGAGTTGTTGGCTTTTTTTGCTACCATATCACATCTTTGATGCAGAAATTTTTTTTTAAAATAAGCTGACTTTTGTCATCTAAAACGTTATGTTGTCTTACTTGGGGCTATTTCCAGATTAAATGGCCATAGAGTCTGTGCCTTTGAGTCATTGGTAATCAAGTTAAATGGTACAAGGTCAAATCAGGGTACCACACCGAAGACCTCCCTCTAAGTTGACATTGAATGACATTGAGTCATTAATCATTATTCTTTGTATTTGACATTTTAATTTTGTCTTCTTCTAATCAGGGGCCTACTTTAGACTGAGGTCCAAATCCATCCCTCTGCTTTTTTTTTTTTTGGTAGGGCCTAAATGCTGAAAATGGCTTTTAATGTTTACTTCATTTAAGAAAGGTAAAGACCATCCGTAATTTTGCGGCCATACAAAACAAGAGGCCATAAATTTGGCTCATGGGTAATAGTTTGCGGATTCTTTCTCTAATCTAAATTCCCCAGTATTTTATGTACAACTTGTTTGAGAGACTGTCAATATGCTTTGCTAAAATTTAGGTAAGCTATACATATGTATCTTCACCATTCATATATTTTATTGATCAGATAATTTTATTGGAGAGTTATTCAGCATTCAGTGCTAGGACATCTTTTTAATGAAGCCAACCTAGTACTTGGTGATTGTTCCTTTCTTTCCTAAATGTTCTCTGACCTTCCCTTGAGAGATATATTCCATAGTTTTGCCTGATATTGAAGCCCAGCTCAGTGGAATAGAATTTGTAGACTCCATTCTCTTCCTTTTCTAGGATGGGAAAAATGAAATATTTGCTTTTACATATACATATACATGGCACTATCCCATTCTGTTCAATCTTATTCTGAACAAATCATTTTAAAAACCCAAGTTGGTTGATGAGTTCCTTATATAGACACATCAGTCACTTTAAACTAGGTGTTCTTTTGGGGTTTTTTTAAAATTAAATTTATTTTGATTTATCAACAATCACTTCAATATGCTTTTGAGTTTAAAATTTTTCTCCCTCTCCCCACCACCTTCCCCACAGTGGCGCACAATCTGATATAGGCTATATGTATACATTCCTATTAAACATATTTTCACATTAGTGATGTTGTAAGGAAGAATTAGAACCAAAAGGAGGAACCACCAGAAAGTGGAAACAAAACTCAGTGGAAGAAAAAAAATATCAAATGGTATGCTTTGATTTGCATTCAAACTCCGTAGTTCTTTCTTTGGATGTGGATAGCATTTTCCATCACAAGGCCTTTGGAGATGTCTTAGATCCTTGTATTGCTGGGAAGGAATAAGTTTATCAATATTACTCATCACACAGCAAGAGTAATGAGGACAAGCTAGAAGCATTTCCAATAAGATTGGGGGTGAAGCAAGAATGTCCATTATCAACACTGTTGTTCAATATTGTGCTGGAAAGTTAGTTTTAGCAATAAGAGAAGAAAAAGAAATTGAAGGTATTAGAATAGGCAAAGAAGAAACAAAGCTATCACTCTTTGCAGATGACATGATGATATACTTAGAGAATCCTAGAGAATCAAGTAAAAAACTACTTGAAATAATAAACAACTTTAGCAAAGTTGCAGGCTATAAAATAAACCCCCATAGATCATCGGCATTTCTGTATATTACCAGCAAAGCCCAACAGCAAGAGAAAGAAAGAGAAATTCCATTTAAAGTTACTGTAGACATTACAAAATATTTAGGAGTCTGCCTACCGAAACAAATGCAGGAACTATATGAACACAATTACAAAGCACTTTTCACATGAATAAAGTCAGATCTAAATAATTGGAAAAACATCAGTTGCTCATGGGTAGGCTGAGCTAATATAATTAAAATGACAGTTCCATCTAAGCTAATTTACTTATTCATTGCTATACCAAGTAGACTAGGCGTTCTTTAACTTTTTTTGTTTCTTGAACCCTTTAAGTAGTCTATTAAACCTTTTCAGAATAGTGTTTTTAAATGCATAAAGTAAAATTCATAGGAATAAAAGGAAAACCAATTATAATGAAGTAACTGTTATCAATATTTTTACAGTTCACTGATCCTAGGTTAAGAACCCCTGCTTTAGACATTTCTCTTTTTCCTCATAATAATTGTTTCTGTTTTCACAATTTCATTCTTAGAGCTGTCCTTGATGTCTTTAGTTGATAAGGCCCTACCTATCCTTCTTTTGTCTTTTTTCCCTCCCTTAAAAAAATTTTTTTTCCAGGAAAAACTTTATTTTTTATTTTTAAATTTTTTTGGAAATTTTAAAATTTTACGCTTAAATACAAAATGAAGGAAGAAAAAAATGGCCACATACACAGCAGACCATAAGAGACGATTTAATATAAAACAATAAAATTCCATTTCAAGAAAACCTATGTAGTAAATACTACACTTTGTTTTCAAAGCTGCCTTGCTTTTCTTTGCTTCTTTGTTGGTTTTCTTTTGTTCTCTGCTGTGCACTTTTTACTTTATTCCTCCCCTACCTCACCAAAGATGGCTACAGTAAAGGATGTGTATACATAGATATCTATAAACATAGACATATAAACACAGATGCGCTCATGCACATATGTGTAAGACTGTACTCTGCTTATTTCCTCTTGTCATCTGTTTTTCTGAGGTGGATAGCATCTTCCTTCATAAGTCCAAGTCTTTCTAGATCAACCAGCGTATTCTTTCCTACACTACAACAATACTCCTTTCTAGATTTAAACAGCATCTTCTTTCATAGGATCTTTGAGGTTCATTTGGATATTTATAATAGAATGACTTGGTTGCTCAGAGTTGTTCTTAAAACAGTACTGCTGTTACTATATACAGTGTTTTCTGCTTGTTTTACTCTTCATTACTTCATGGTCATCTCTCCATGCTTTTCTGATATCATTGAGCTCATTTCTTGTAGCAGAATAATATTCCATCTTGAATGTATAATACAGTTTCTTTAGCCATTCCTCAATTGACAGACATCCCCAGAATTTTTTTAGAAAAGGACTTGCTTTTTAATAATAAAATTTATAATAATGATAAAATTTATAAACTAATAATAATTTTTAATAATGGTTTTTATTTTAATAATAATAAAATTTATTTTAAATTTTATAACAGTAATACAATTTTTAACAATAAAATGTATAAGGTAAATTTATTTTAACAATGTAAACAGAAGTAACTGCTCAGAAAAACAACAGAAAATCCCTTTTAAATTAAAAAATTAATTTGTATATGTATGCAAAATATAAGCACTGAGGATACAACTCTTTGAAATCTGCTGAAATCTAAGTTAAATGAAAGATTATGGCTTGGCTTTCCTCTCTTTCTGTCATCCATTTTCAAATTGAGTAGCTAGTTTTTTCAGTTGTTTCTATAATTTTCATCCTAGCAGCTCATTTCTCTCTTTAATAAAAATCAGGTAGTATAAAATTTCCCTTCTTCATTACTTCACCTTTTGAAGGATGAAATTATCATTAAGACAGGTCAATAAATTATTAGGTGCTTTCATTTCCAGCAGATGTCTGTGTAAGTGAAATTCCTTATCACTACTACATCTTGCTACCATGCCAGGCTTGTAGATCTGTTTCTTGAACTCCTCACATCTCTCTGTAGTCCAGGTTGCGTTTTTCACACTCATATGACAGTATCACATTTCTTCCTCCTACACACCCATACACACACTAATAGATTTTAAAACAATTTTAAAACTTTTTTTTAAGTTTTGAGTTCCAAATTATATCCTGTCCCTAACCCCTCCTTGAAATGGTAAGCAGTCAGATATAGGTTATATATGTGTAATCATGTAAAACATTTCTATATTAGTCATTTTGTACAAGAAGACTCAAGTAAAAGAAAAAGAATGTGAGAAAGAAAGTGAAAAATAGCATGCTTCAGTCTGTATTCAAACTATCAATTCTTTCTCTGGAGATGGATGGTGTGCTTCATTATTAGTCCTTTGGGATTGTTGTGGATCATTGTATTACTGAGAATAGCTAAGTAGTGCAGAGTTCGTCACTAAAAAATATTGCTGTTACCAATATTGCTATTACCATGTACAGTGTCTTCCCGGTTTTGTTCACTTCACTTTGCATTAGTAGTAAGTCTTCCCAGATTTTTCTGAATTCGTCTTGCTTGTCATTTCTTATAGCACAATAATATTCCATTACAATCACATACCTCTGTTTATTTAGCCATTCCCCATTCGATTTCCAACAATTTTTAGCCACCACAGAAGGAGCTACTTTAAATATATTTGTACAGATAGATCCTTTTCCCTTTTTCTGGATGTCTTTGGGATATAGACTCAGCAGTGGTATTACTGGATCAAAGGATATTCACAGCTTTATAGCCCTTTGGGTATAGTTCCAAATTGCTCTCCAGAATGGTTGGATCAATTCACAACTCCACCACCAGTGCATTAGTGTCTCAGTTTTCCCACATCTTCTCCAACATTCATCATTTTCCTTTTTTGTCATGTTAGCCAGTCTGGTAGTTGTGAGGCGGTACTTCAGAGTTGTTTTAATGAGCATTTCTCTGAGCAGTAGTGATTTAGAGCATTTTTTCATATGACTGTAGATAGCTTTGATTTCTTTGTCTGAAAACTACTTTTTTCATTTCCTTTGATTATTTATCAACTGGGGAATGATTTGCATTATAAAATTGACTCAGTTCTCTATATATTTCAGAAATGAAGTATGGCTCAGATATTTAAAGCTCATTCTCAGATACCATTTTCTTTTTCACTTATTTTTCTCTTTTGAGCCTTTTCTCTTTTGAAGTGAGGAAAATTAATGTTGGATTGCATTATTTATTGTGAACAGACCTTTAACCTCTGAAGTTTAGGTGATTTTTTTTTTGATGGTAAATGTCCATTCCCTTTATTTGTGGCTCTGCATTGCAGTGATTACAATTTATGTTGACTTCCATGGATTGTACAAGCAATAAAAGGCAGCCAGCTATGCTTTACATCATTGTTTCACACAAAGCAAATAAGAAATGTCATATTACCTAATTTTCTATTTTAAAAAATTTCCATAGGCACAAAGCAGAATGCTGGAAAATCACCGAGGAAAGAATATGCATAATAAAGAAGTATTTCTTACATCAAAAAAGTCCAAGAATCACTAAGTCTGCAGAAGCTTGGTTAATCAATTACTGCAGTACTGATTTAATCAGTATAAAATTGAAAGAGCTTTAGTTCTGTAATAAAAATTCAAATTTGGGATAGGGCAAACTTTAAACAGCAGCCAGTAAAGAAGGGAAGGGAAAGGTAGTGGGACAGGTGAACAGGCACATTGGAACTGTGGGGATATGTAAATTGATACTGTCAAACAAGTGTAAGTTTCTTGGCTTCTCATGGAAAACATTTTATCCACTTATTTTTTCCTTCCATTGAAGTCCTACACATTGTTTCTCAATTTTGTGTGTGTGTGTGTGTGTTTGCTTGGTTTTCTTGGTGACAATAAAACAAATAGTACATTTACTACTTTTCCTGCACACTGTGGAAAAATTAGACGATTTCGAATATTTTCTTCAGCTCCACAATAAGTTGCCAGTCACTCCTTTGCATTTCATCTCTGAACCAATCCTTCAGTGCATCAATGGATTGTCGATTGATCTTGCTAACAAGAATGTCTGTAGCTTCAAAATGTCTTCCATACATTTTGGGAGGTTCTCTAGGAATAGGTTCTATTTTGAAGCAGACTTCTTGGCCCTTTTTTGCAATATCCACTTGCTTATGGTTTACTTCAATACTTGTAACTATTCCCACCTCAACAAAATTTTTACTAGGTACACACATGGGTGTGTCTTAGGTGATTTTCAAAAGGTATAACTGAATGAGGTAATCTTTTCTTAGCCCCTAAGGCCTCTGCCTGGGCAGGAACCCTTACTTTTGTTTAGAGAGAGAGAGAGAGAGAGAGAGGGAGTAAGTGAGTGATTTTGTGTGTGTGTGTGTGTGTGTGTGTGTGTGTGTGTGTGTGTGTGTGCGTGCGTGCGTGCGTGTGCGCGCCTCTTCCCCTCCAGGGACATGTCCTTTTGTCCTCACTACTCCCCTCAAGATTTTCAGTGACCTGGTCTACAAAAGAGAGACCAAGTCAGTAAAAGCCTGGTTGAGATGGCTTATGTTTTTCTGGCCATGTTTGCTAGAGGCAAGCTGGGTTTCATAAACCAGCTAATATTCCATTCCTTAAGTGCCAGAAAGGGGAAGGTCAGCCCCATTTGAAAGCCATTTCCCCTAGTTGTAGCTTGACCTCAGGATCAATCCTTCCTTCCAGTGATGAAGTAATGAGGAGAAGCTGTGAACTCTTGGACCATCTTCTTATCTAAATGTTTACCCCTCAAAGCTGCCTTACATTTACCAGGGGAGGTCCAAATGATGTGTAATGCAATTAAAAGGAAAACACACCTCAGTATTAAAAACGGGTCAGCCCTTGATCTGAATTTTTGGCACAAATGGAAACATGCCATTGACCTGTCCTTTATTAATAAATTGCTTGGCCTGTGAAGAAATTATATTCCACTTATTTATTAGTTAAATTTCACGTGCTATAGAAGTAATGTTAAAAATATTGTCAATACTCTTAAAGTATTTAGTTTCTTGACCAAGACTTAATAATCTTTATCAGCTCTTTCTAAATTCCTTTTCCCACTATCATTTGTGCCTTCCTGACTCACTAGACGTAAGTAGTAGTATTTCTTATCAATGAGTCAAACTTGTCTCTTTTTTTTTATTGCATGCTGTCTGATCTGACACTTTTTCAGGGATCCATTTCTCACTCATTCACATAGGCATACATATTTATTTTATGTCAGGTAGTTTTTTTTCTTTAGATGAGTTAGTTCCCTCCTCTTTGGGTAGAACTTTATGTCCTGTGCTTCCTAGGAGTTCAGTATTAGCTCTAGGGGAGAGATTATAAGTGTTGGATATAGAAGAAGAAAGCTATGAGTTGCAGATAGGATCAACAAAAGGACTTAAATTTTCTCTCCTTTTACTCCTTGTCACTGTTACTGCAGCTCATTCTATGAAGCCTAGCAGCAGGGATGGAAAGCATGTTCCTGTAGTCTTTTCCACTAAAGTTGCCTTTATTTGTTGTCCATTGTTGTTATATATATATTTATATTTTCTCCTTAGAATTAAATATTGATTTTCAGGTATTAATTAGAAAACTTAAAATTTGCTGCTGTATTTTATAAGTAAACCACATTAGCATGAATCATTTTAAAAACCTAGAATGTTATAGAAATGTTTATTGATTAAGAAGACACCTTATACGGTTTGGTGAATTAGTGCCATGTAGCCTACCTTCAGTATGATTAAATATGGCCTGGCTGCAAAGTTGCCTTTGTTTAATGAACAGATCTTTTGAATTGTGTGATCTAACATTGACTACATGTTTATCAGTTATGGGCAAGTAGAGGAGATTATGGTAGTTTCCAGGTCCTTGTTTGCAAAGTCCAAAAACTATGAACAAACAAACAATATTTCAGTTTGAAATAGAAGGGGGGCAGAAGGCTAAATCTTGGCAGTAAATTTCTCTGCTAAAGGACTGATGTTAAAAGATATCTAGGGATTGGCCTAGAAACGAGACATTTCCTAATGAATAAATTCATATCAAAGAATATGAATAAGCAGTTTTCAAGAGAAGAAATGCCAGTTATTAACAGCCACCTGAAAAAATGTCCCAAAACACTAATAATAGCAAAGTCACATTTTAAAAGCTAAGGATTCACTTTAAAACACTTCAGATTCACAAAGGTGAGAAAAGAGCAAAATGTAAGACATTGGAGACATGGCATTAAGGCACTGTTGATTGAGCTGTGAATTGGTCTAGTATTCCAAAAGCAGTTTGGAACTATATTCTAAACTCTGTATGCCTTTTGATCTAGTGATGCCACTGTTATATTTCCAAGGAAATAGATAAAGTACCAATTTGTAGAAAAATGATGTAGCATTTTTTATTGCAGGAAAGAATTGGAAACAAAGGAAGTGCCCATCAGTTGGGAAATGGCTGAACAAATTATACATCACATGAACAAAAAGGGATTTTATTTATATGACATGATGAAAGGGGAACAGATTCTCAGAAAACTCAGTAAAACTTTTATGAATTAATGTAGACTGAAATGAGCAGAACCGGGAGAGCGATTTATACTTTGACTAGAATAATGTAAAAGAAAACAGCTTTCAAAGAATTAAGAACTCTGAATAATGCAATAGCCAGTCATGACTTCAGAAGACTGATTATAAAGCATGTTTCCCACCTTTTAGGAGAAAAGTGATAGGGGCAGAATAAGAAATCACCCCACTCAAACCTCCCCAAGAAGAAAGTACTAGAAATATCGATGTAAATACTTTATTTTCACATTTTATGCATCAGGATATGGTGTTGGACACAATCAAAAGCATTTTAAAATTTATTTTTATCTATGGTTTCTTTTTGATCTGGTAAAGCTATTATTATAATAAAAAGAAAACTATTAAAACTTTGACATTATTGGATGCTTTGTATTCTGTATCCTAAATAATTAAAAATTTTAAAAAGCCAGTTGACTTAAGCTTTTCAGTAAACTTTGGAAATTCCTGATTTCTTTTTATTCTAGATTTTATCATAGCATAAACCTTCAGAAAATTTTCTTTCTAATAATGCAAAAGCAGAAAAAAATTCTTATGTATTATTTTTGTAGGTACACACACATATACCCACATACCTAGTAAAGACCAAGGTGATATCACTTAGGTTAAATAATATTATCTTATTACTTAACACAGTTTCCCCTCTATTTTCATAATCCACATTTTGGTTTGATTTTGGTATTTAACTAAACTATTTTATGTTTGTAATAATAAAATATAAATTTATCAAGAGTTAAATGTAGTAGCATTTTATAAAATTGTAACAAAAGCCACTTGTAAAAAGTACATTATTTATCCTGTCAGGATAAAGTACATTTTTTTGGTATGTATAATTTTACTTTTCGATTTTTAGAACCTAGAATTTAATAGGCACTTGAAATTAACTTATTCTGTAATGATAGTTGTTATTTGATATTTAAAATTCATTTGTTCCATGCTTGAAAAAATACGTGAATACTCCTTTATCAATTGTTGTAACAGAGGCAAAGATCAATGTATATGTTGTCTAGTTATTACTTATATTTTCATACCCTGTATTAATGTACTTTTCCCCTTTATTTTATTTATAAATATTATTTACTTTTTTGTTTTACAGTTGAAACATTGTAGTCGGTACATACATGACTTGTTTCCTTCTCTCATCAAGAACTTAGATCCTGTCCCACTTAGACATCTCCTTAATCTTGTTTCAGCTCTTCATCCAAGTGGTCATACTGAACAGGTAAGAAATTTTTTAAAATTTCCTTTTGTGAAAGGGGAAAAAAAATGTATTGACTAAATAAAGTAAGGATTCTTAACCTGATATCCATGAACTTAAAAAAAAATTTTGATAGCTATATTTCAATACCATTGTTTTACATTGTAACTCTTATGTGTTTTATTGGATAGAATCTTGACTTTGAGTCAGCAAGATCTGAGTTCAAATCTAGCCTTTCACAGTTCCAAGGTGTATGAATTGCTTCATCTCTATCAGTTTTGTTCATCTGCAAAATGTAATAACATCTAGGAGTGTTGTGAAAATAAAATGAGATAATAGTGCTTTGAAAACCCTAAAGTGTTAAATAAATGCTGGCTGTTACTAGTAAAAACAATTATTGTGAGTAGTCCACAGGCTTCACCAGATTGCAACAGGGTAATGTCCTTTACAGAAAAACGTTTAAGAATCCCTGACTAAAGTGAGTTATTACAACTGAACTTTTAGATATCTATTTCAAATGTATAATTTTAAGTTTTTATGCTGTTTAAAAAAACTAAAACTTCATATTTTCCTTTCATTATTATAGACCTTATATTTGGCATCTATGCTTATTAAAGCATTATGGAATAATGCCCTAGCAGCTAAGGCCCAGCTTTCAAAACAGAGTTCTTTTGCATCTTTACTCAATACTAATCTCCCTATGGGAAATAAGAAAGGTAAGGAAAAATAATTTATAACTCAGTGTTTCAGGACAAAGGGATTTTTAGAATTTCCTTGCTTCTTGAGCTAAATTATAAATTAAATAATTATTTTTCACGGGACACGACATTGAATGTATATAAAGTGATTAATAAATTGAGGCTTGCTTTATGTTTTTGGTATGCTGGTAAAATAAAATTTTAAAATTATCAGTAGAATTTAAATTTTGTCCTCCCAACTTTCCCCTTTGCAGAGATGTTGATACTTTGTTTAAAAAAAAGCTTTGAAGATGAAGTTGTGTTTGGAAACACTTTTGAGGGTAGAACGTATATAATGTTCTCTTTCTATATTTCAAAGGTTTCTATGAGGTATCAACTATTCTGTTTATCTTTTACAGATATAATATTCAAGGGCTTTCTAAACTTTTTCTACATTTTACCCCAATTTTTCTCTCCTGACTTCATATACTACTCTTTTCTTAGGCTTCTCTGTGCAGGCACCCACAACAACTACTGCAGGTGGTGGGGACTTACATTATTGCAGGCTTCCCTACCTGTATCTCTGTTGATTATGTAATATGAACAACTGATATGCTGTACCAAAGAAGCTCAGTCACTTAGAATGTTTCCCTCCTGTTTTTTCCTTTTTCTTCAGAGGAAGAAGAGCTCAGAAGAGCAGCCCCGTCACCTTGTAAGTTGAGTCTTAGACATGCACAGCAACGTTATGTGTAATTTTAAAAGTTAATTTCTTTTTAGAATAACAATAGTTTTTTGATTGGACTTAGTTTTAAATCATTTTTAGAAATAATCTTTGGATATTTGCCTGTTTCTTGATTTCATTTTTGGGTGTTGGCAGAAAGGACAGAATTTGTGGTTATAATCAAAAGATAAAATCTTATAGTTACATTCACATTAATTTAAATTTAAAAATAAAAGATAAAATATCTTTAAAATAGGGTCACCAGCAGCTAGTCCTCAAAGCAGTGATAACAGTGATACACATCAAAGTGGAGGCAGTGATATTGAAATGGATGAGCAACTTATTAACAGAACCAAACATGTGCAACAAAGACTTTCTGACACAGAGGTATGGAAGTAATCTTGTTTATCTTCAATTTTTTTAACAAGTAGATGTGTCTTACTCTCGTTTTATCTAAAACCTCATAATGAGATCAGGATGCATGGGCATGCTTGTAGTTCTCTTTTTCAGTAATAAGCAGTGCTTTTGAAGTCGACTTTTTGAGGTATTTTTTCCTAGGAATTTTAATTTTATGTTTTTTGTATTTCTAATTTTCTGTTTTTTTTTTCTTACAGTAACTTAGTACATAGTAAAATCATGTTTTACATTGCTTTGACAAGGTTGGGGTTTTTTTGGCTAGGTAATGGGGTTAAGTGACTTGCCCAGGGTCACACAACCAGTAAGTGTCAAGTGTCTGAGGCCATATTTGATCTGAGGCCCTCCAGGGCCAGTGCGCTATCCACTGTGCCACCTAGCTGCCCCCCTAAATCATAACTTTGTGACATCACCTTTTGTAATGTTACTTTTAAATATTTTGTTTTTTACCAAATCTTTTGAAATACAGGAATCCTTGCAGGGAAGTTCTGATGAAACTGCCAATAGTGGTGAGGATGGAAGTAGTGGTCCTGGTAGCAGCAGTGGGCACAGTGATGGGTCTAGCAATGAGGTCAATTCTAGCCATGCCAGCCAATCAGCTGGAAGCCCCGGCAGTGAAGTACACTCAGAGGACATTGCGGACATGGAAGCTCTCAAAGAGGAAGAGGAAGAAGATGACCATGGCCATGATCCTCCCAACAGCAGTCGTAGTACAGACCTTCGAAATAGAAAGATTGAATCCCAGGCAGGCATTTGCTTGGGAGAATCACAGGGTCCCCCAGAGAGAAATGGCACAAACAATGGAACAGGAAAAGACCTTGTTTTCAACAGTGACTCAGTGCCATCAGTTGATAATCGAATCAGAATGCTGGATACCTGTTCACGTCCTGAAGACACAGAACATGATATTGCAGGAGAAATGAGCACTGCACATATATCACAAGCATCTCAGGATTCTTGTATCACACGTACTGGGGACTTTCTTGGAGAAACTATTGGGAACGAATTATTTAATTGTCGACAGTTTATTGGGCCTCAGCATCACCATCACCACCACCACCACCACCACCACCACCACCACCATCACCACCACCATCACCACCACCATGATGGGTAAGTTTATTCTGCTAAAATCTATATTTTAATTTACTTAATATAATTATGACTTAATTTTATTTTATTTTTAGTTAGTTTGATTGTCCAGTTTTTGAATTATGCAGACCCCATAATTTATGAACTTTGAATATAGAATCACTTATTGTTTCATTGAAGAATGTATAGGAATAGATTTTTTTTTATGAATCTTTGACCAGCTGTTTTTGTGAGATTGTAAGACATTGAAAAAAATCAGGTTGCAACTATTGTAAAAATGATTGATTGATTGCAGAATTTACTGCATTATCACTATCTGCAGTATTTCAAGAAAATTGGAAGTTTAGAGAAATTCATTGTGACTGTTCTTAAATTTTATATTTGAATCATTTTCTCCCTCTTGCATATAGCTTTCCATGGTCAGATATTCTCCAAATTCTAGTTGTCCTGTACAAAATTTAAAACCTACCTCTTTACCTTTCCCATCTCATTTGGATATTCTTGTATTAGAATACACGTAGTGTTCATTCAAAACAGAGATAACCTTGAAATTAAGACAGAGGGAAGCAAAACAAAAGGATAGAATACAAGAAATTTCCCATTTTGGTATACTGCCTAATTCTTACTAAATTTGTCTTGATTTCAATTAGGCCTTGAACTAATCAAGGTACTAGGAATTTTTTCTGATTTTTCTGATTGTATAAATATAAGCAAAAAAAGGCTAATTTCTGTTGTAAATTTTTTCTTGTGTTGAATTTATTGGCTATAGTTATTATTAAGCATTGCCTAAAACTCATTTTAGCTCGCTTTTTAAGGGAAGACATGATTTATGTAGGTTTGATAAAATTAATGTTTCAGACAGTAATGACTTGTTAGCAGTCCATTTAACTAAGCTTTTTAAAACTTCTGTACTTTTTGTTGAATCAAAACTTTCCAACTGCATAGGTGTTATAATTTGCACCAAAATCTTTACAGGGAAAGTATGAACTTTGGAATAAGAAGTGAAAACAATTGAAATGAGTGAACTTTTTCCTTGTCTATATTCTGTAGGCATATGGTTGATGACATGCTAAGTGCAGACGACGTTAGTTGCAGTAGTTCCCAGGTCAGTGCAAAATCAGAAAAAAATATGGCTGATTTTGATGGTGAAGAATCTGGATGTGAAGAGGAATTAGTACAGATTAATTCACATGCAGAATTAACATCTCATCTTCAACAACATCTTCCTAATTTAGCATCTATCTATCATGAACATCTTAGCCAAGGTAAGATTTTTACCTTAACTCAGGTAAATACCTTTTACTAGTACAGATATCATATTAAAGGGACCTACTCTGTAAAATACAGGCATGACTCTACAAGGACAAAAATAAAATGCTTCATCTAAAATTCTAAGAGGAAGTACCACTATAGGGTAGAGAGTTATGTGGTCAAAAAAGAGAGCCAGACAGAATTCTCTAGAATTATTTGAGATGGGAGAGGACACTTTAATCTAGGATTTGGGATGGTGAGTAATCAGGGAAAGCAATTTTAGGCACTTATTGTTTCAGTTTTTTTCCCATTTATATTGAACTCCAGTGTTTGCAGCATGCTTTCTGTATACCATATAATTTGATTCTTACAATAATCTTGTGAGTGGTAGGTACTATGACTTTTGTTCCTCTTATTGTTCTTAAATCCCCCACTCCCTTCTTCACACACATTTTTTATCAGTCTGGACCTGTGATTTCAAACATAAAGGGAACTTCTCGTAAGGAAGCTCCCTTTACTACTGAAGATTGGCAACTGCTGAGTGAATGAAAGAAAAAGCAGTTATTATGTACCTACTGAGTGACAAACTAGTATAATAAAAGAGGTAGACAGGACTTATAAGGGAATAGCATCCAGAGAGGAAGTTTTGGTCTTTGGAGTAATAGGTTCTCTGACTTATGGGACAATTGATTATTATGCTTTTCTAGTAATAATAATTATAATTAAATTGATTTGATTACTATTTCTGCAGCAAAATGTAGAGATTTATGAGTTGGGGAGAGTAGAGGAATGATGGGCAGTATGTAAGACAACAGTAAAAATAGCAAGATGTCCAAGTAGTCCTTAGTTTCCTGTTAGATTTTTATTTGGTAGAATATCAATCATGATTTATGGCAGACTAGCTATATTGAGTGACATAAAATTATATAGTAGGTAAGGCAAGGAAGTAACAGTTATGCTTATTGTTTGCCAGGTAGTGTGCTAAGCACTGGGGATACAAATGCAAACAAAAAGTGAGATAGTCCCTTCCTTTAAGCAGTTTTCATTTTGTTAAGGGAAGACAACACACAAAAACAAACTGAAAGGGAAGAGTGGGGAAGGTGGGCATGCAGAGTCCTTGGTAGGAAAAAAGAACTTCAGGAAGGGAATGAAAGTTAGACTGCCTGTGTCCTTCCCCTAACTCTACGCCCTGGGAAGAACTGTCCAGTAAAAGAAGGGGATTGACCTGGTGAAAGGATGTTTCAAGGTGAGAAGGTTGCAGGGGATGATGGACTAAAGTTTTGAATAAACACTAAGGCACTGCCTGGTCACTGAGGGGTTAAGTGACTTGCCTAGCATGTGTTGTTGGTAGGACTTAAAATCAGGTTGTCTTGTGTCCAAAGCCAGCTTCCTGTCCAATATATGACATTGCCTTTTCTCACCAGTTTGTACATGATAAAGCTGAGGCTAAATGAGGTTAAATGATTTACTCAGGATTACAAAACTAGTAAATGCCTGAGCTGATATATGAGTATGGTCTTTATCCCTAAGTCCTATACTCTCTTCACTGTGGCACACTATCTCTTGGATGGCTAGCTAAGGAATTTCTTTCTTATGGTAGAGGCAGTGAGAAGTCATCAAAGATTTTTCAGAATGTGAGTGTTATGGTCAGGCCCTCTAGGAAGCTATTATAACAGTCCAGATGGGTGATGATGAGTGATGAATTAGAGAAATGATAAAGATGGGTAGAGAGAAGTAGATGGATGCAGGTGATATTCTGGAAGTAGAATCCATGGGCTTGTCATTTGACTAGATAGGGGAATTGAAGAGTCAAGGATGATTATAATATTTTATACTTAAATCACTGAAATTACCAAAGAATAGAGTATAGAGGAAAAAGAAAAGAGCTCTCAGATTAGAACTTTGATCAGTAACCAAAATGAGGGAGCAAGAGATGATTGATAAAGTAGCAAAAGAAACTTAGATGGGATGATCAGATATGTTAATCAGCAAATATTTATTAAATGTTATGTACCAAGCACTGTACTAAACACTGGAAATGGTTGGTTGGTGGTTGTCCTTTATTCTCAAAGAGGACCAAAATGACATCACTATGTTGGGGTTATCCTGCCATCAAGGAGCAGTCTTTCTAATGGGGAAGATAACATATAAATAACCACGTAAATACAAGTTATATATAGAATAGGTGAAAGTTAGCTGAGTGGGAAAACCATTAGCTGCCAGGGGTCCTGGTAAAGGACTCCTGCAGAAGATGGAATTTGAACTGAGGCTTGAAAGAAGCCAAAGAAGCCAGGAGGTAGAGATAAGGAAGGAGAGCACTCCAGGTGTGGGAGATAGCCATTGCAGAGGCATGGAGATGAGAGATGGGGTGATATGTTTGAGAAGCTATAAGTAGGCCAGTATAGCTGGATTGTAGAATGCATGGAAGGCTAGGAGTAAGGTATAAGAAGGCTAGACAGGTAGGAATTGGCCAGGTTATGAAGTTTTCACTGTTAAATAGGAAACTTTATATTTGATTCTCAACATAATAGGAAATTCCACTGCAACTTATTAAGCTAAAGAGGTGATGTCAGGCCAATGTTTTCGGAAAAAAAATCATCTTGGTAACCGTGTGAAGGATAGATGGTAGTAGGGAGAGGTTTGAGACAGGGAAAGCAGTTAAAAGGTTATTGCAGTAGTCCAGGTAAGAGAATAAAAACCTGAACTAGGGTTGTGGTTGTATGGGACATATACAAGAGATATAAATGTAGAAAAGAAAAGATTTAGCAACAGAATAGATGTATGGGATGAGGAATTGAGGATGACACCAATGTTGCAGGCTTAGGTAACTGGTAGAATGGTGGTTCACTTAACAATAAGAAGGAAGGTAGAAAGAGGGGAGGATTTTGGGGGAAAGATAATAAGTTAGATTTTTGGATGAGTTGAGTTTGAGATGGCTGTGGAAGAAAGAATTTGAGATGTCCAAGAGACAATTGATAATGTAGTATCATAGCTTGGCAGAACAACTAAGGATACATAGATGTATAGGGAGATAGATGGACAGATAGATCGGGGAATCACCTATTGAGTCCGTGGGAGGTGATGAGATGACTAGTTGATATAGAATAAAATGAAAAGAGATGGGCCTTTTGGGATACCCATAATTAGTGGCTATGACATGGATGTAAACTCATCAAAACAGAGTGCAGTTTAGTTCAACAGATAGCAGAAGTAGGATAGGGCGGTTTTAGAAAAGCCTGGAAGAGTACCAGGACAAAGAAGTTTGATATCTAAGTAAAGAAAGTATATGAGATTTTGTTGAGTAGTTAAAAGGTGCTAAAAGGTCAGAGGATAACAACACAGAAAAGAGTATCAGTTTAGCATTTTGATCTTTTGCAACTTTTGAGAGAAGAGTTAAATAATTGGATTAGCGTTGTATTAAAATAATTTGTTGACTTAGATGGTGAGGAATTGAAGACAGAAAATGTATACTATTAAGTATAGCAAAGTGACAGACTGAGTATACAGCAGGGTCAAATAAAAGCTTTTTATTTATTAAAAATATAAACATGTTTCTAGGAAATGAGGAAGAGGTCAGTAAATAGAGCAGTGGAATGTGCATTGAGGACATGAGATGTAGAACTGTTAGCTGCTGTTAGGAATTTGACTGTCAGTGAATGAATTCTATCATACACAAAATTGAACAATGTATAAAAAGACTGTTGTATAGCAGTATAAACTAGTTTGAGGTTAGATGACATAAATTTATAGTGGACCCAATGAGCCCTGCTTCCATAGTTTTCTGTAGTGGTATTCAGCAGCTTAGGAAGAAGAGTGATAAGAAAATCTTTAAAATAAGAGTGGATGTTATTTAGGGTTAAGGATTGGTAAGATGTGAATGGCTGAAAGACGTAAGAAGCCTAGGAATTAAGACAGGAAGACAGTGCTTTGACCTCCTTAATTATGAGGTCAGTATTGTAAAGGAAGTTAAATGAGACCATAACAGGTATAATATACCTGCTGGAGAGATTGTTTAGTAATGGGCTGCCTTTTTGACAGTGGAAAAGCAGGAATGTGCCAGTTTCTCATTCTAGCCCAGTCCTTTTGGGTCACCAGAAGAATGGTGAGCAATGGGGAGATAACTTCAGTAAAAAGCTAGTTTCCAATTAGTGCACAAGATGGACATAGTATTTGAAGAAGAGCTATAGAATGAAGAACTTTTTAAAAAACAGTTTAGCAGGAGTTTCAGAGAATAGAAAAAAGTGGATGCAAGCTGGTTAGGGAATGAAGTTGGTTATGAGAGGTAGCAAGAGAAAGGTTTTTCAGATATCTTTGCAGACAGACTCTGACCCTTGATTGGGCAAAAAGAAGTATTACTTTGCTGATTAAAATCTTGAGGAAGTTCCACCTATGGAAATGCTTGTAGTCTAGAATGGCTCCAAGGTTACTAATTCCAAATCATGCAATAAAAGTTTTTCCAGTAATGATGTCTCCAAGATGGAGCGGGGCCCATGATGGTCATTGGTAATGATGACCAGGAAGGTTGTATGGTGAAAGAGGCCTTGAGCAGTTGCCATTTCTGCATTTTTTTATTTCCACATGGAGCCCCTTCAACGGATTGGAGTGGGAGATGGGAACATCATTCGTAATGGTGGCCAAGAATGGCATATGGTGAAGGAGGCTCTAATTCCAGGCATCAAAAGTCCAGGACAGCAGCTTCACTCTTCTATTTGGCCACCAAGGAGAAGTCATACTGATAATCTTCCGCCTTAAAATTCTGAATCATATCTTTAAGAGCAAGAGGTACAATAGTTGATATAAAAATTAAAAATAATTTATTTTTATTTTCAAATGTAGTGTTCCCACATTTTAATTACTCACAAAATGATAAATGGCATTATATCCAGATAACATTAAGCTAACAGGTAATAATCTTACATTGGACAGCAGAATCAGGATCCAAAGAGATCTTGACAAGTTCGGATAATCATGGGTCTATTGAGTAGCCAGTCCTACTCTCTATGTTTATCACCAACTGCCTGTCAAACTTTCCTCAATCCCTATATATAAGTGGGTAATTTTTGTTCATTCTGCATTGTGAACATCTTTTACGTTCATTCCCTTCTTCACTTAATACCATGTCCACCCTAATCCAGGACCTCATCGCATTTTGCCTGGATTTTAAAAATACTCTTCTAATTTGTTCCCTACATTCATTCATACTGTGTTCCACACAACTACCAAATCAGTACTCCTAAGGCACAGGTTTGACCATGCCATTCCTTTGCTAAAGAAACTTCAGTAGTATTTCATTGTTTTTAGGATAAAAGACATTTGTTTGACTTTTAATGCCCCTCACAATCTGGCTTGAGCCTATCTTTCTTTCCAGACTGATGCAGTTAATCAACACATATTAAGCACCTACTGAGCACTGTATTGGGTATTAGGAGATAGAAAAAGGAAATGACCGCCACTTGCAAGAAGCTTATATTCTCTTGATACAGAGAACAATGCATAAATAAGTAGTATATTGAATATCTATAAAATGAATATAAAACAGTTTTGGGAGGGAGGGAGCTAGTTGCTGGGTGGATCAGTAAATGCTTCATTAAGCGTTCATTGAGCTGAAATCTTGAAAGAATCAAGGGGTTCTGTGAGACAGAAGAGAGAAGATACTTTGACTTCAGCTGGCGTGATCTTCTATTGGAAAGGTACCGAGACTGGAGATTAAGGGTCAGGTATGAGGAATATCACAAAGACCAGTTTGGCTGATCATAATGTCTGCGTTGTGGAAATCTATAAAAGCCACCCCGATCGTTTATATTTTATACTATGTACTAGGTTTGGAGTTGGGGAGTGATAGGGTCAGATCTGTACTTTAGAAATGTCATTTGGACAGCTATGTAGAAGATTGATTTGTGAGGGGAGAAATTTAAGGCAGGTTCATATGACTTTGGAAACTAATGCCCTGGCCAAACTGGTCTAATTGTTGTACCGTATATAGGATATTCCACCTCCTCCTTTTTTTATAAGCTAATCCTTTTCTTTAGAATGTTTATCTTCATTTCTTTGAGCCATTATCTGTCTACAGAACATGCCATATCTTGAAGGAAGAAGCCATTCGTGACTCCCTCGGTTTTTAGTCCAACCCCTTTTAATCATTTAAAAAAAAATATATATATCTCTCTCCTATTTGTATTTGTCTTTGAACATGTTGTGATACTTCAGTATAATATAAGGTCTCTGAAGACATGGCTTATCTCCCTTTTTAATTTATATTCCCAGCACATAGCATACAGAAAGCAGTTAATAAATACTTATTGATTAATTCTTTGATCTTAAGATCCACAGTATGTTATGTAAAACGAATTTTTTGCCTTTCCCACTAAAGTTAATTTCCTTGTTTCTGTCATCCTTTCACTTCCAAATTCAAGATCATTTTTATCTTTACCTCTCCCTTAGTCTTTGTTTTCAATCTGTTGTCACATCTTATTGATTTTGCCTCCACTACATCTCTTGTATTTGTTCCTTTATTTCTACTCACTTGAGCACCTCCCTGTTTTAGGGTGTCATCATCTCTCACATAGACTATTGAAGTAGCCTCCAGTCTTTGCCTTTTCTAAACCATACTCTACAGAGCTGCTAAAAGTCACTTCCGAAGTCATAGATCTTACCATGACATTCACTTGCTCAAAATTTTTTCTCACGGGACTCCCTTTTGCTACTAACACAAAATCTTAACCTTGGCATTTAAAACCCTTAAAGAATCTGATTCCAGCTGTTTGTTTTCTTTAAGTTTTATTGATTACTTTTCTTTGATCATTGCTGACATTTCCCAGTTACTGTCCTCTGAAACTCTACCTCCTCATTTTCCCCATCATTGACCATGTCTTAGAACTGTCATGTAGAAGAAATTATGTTTCATCAGTAAGGGTCATTGAATTGATCTTAGTTCTAGTGCCTTTTATTTTTATTTCCAAATTTGTGGTGATGGTGTCTGTTGTTCTCTTGGTTGTTCTTCATTATGAATAATTAATTCAAATCTTGGCAAGTTCCTCTAAATGGTTTGTATTCATTCTTAAGAAGAAATAATATTCCATTAAATTCGTAAACCACAGTTTGTTCAGCCATTCTCCAGTCACAAAGTATTGCTATAAATATTTTGGTATATATCAGGTATATTCCCAGTATTAGCCATATTTCTAGGTTAAAGAGTATGAACAGTTTACTTGCTTTTCTAGTCTAGTCCTATATTGTTTTCATTAATATTTGAACTCCATTAGCCCTGCCAATATTCATTATTTTTATCCTTTATCCTTTCAGCCAGTTTCCTTGGTGGGAGATAAACCTTTAGTTATTTCATCTTGCATTTCCCTTTTTACAATTTGGAAGAATTTTTTCAAAAGTTATTGTGAGTTCTAGAGTTGGGTTTTATTTTTGGGTTTTTTAAAATTTTGTTCCTACCCTTTGATTGCTTGTTAGTTTGGGAATATATTCATATCTACATAGCTTTAGTATCAGACATTTATGAAAGATATTTGATTTTTCATTGAAATACTATTTTCTTATCACTCTTCTAACTTAATTTATGTATTAGAATGTTAAACACCTATGTTAAATATGTTAGGAGCTATAAAAGGCATATATATTGAAGGAAAAAGTGTTTGTACTGCAGAAACCTGTAGTTTAAATATAGTGACATTGATATGAGTACATAAAAAGGATAAACTGGCTTTAGGACACGTGATACAGCTTACAGTTTTGAAAATGGCTTTGTAAAACCTATTTCAGTATCTTATTTATTTCCTTTCTCTTTTCATTGATCTGAACCTTATTCCTGTTTATTTGAAGCAGACCATGCACCTGTAATAAGGAGAAAATAGCTTAGATTAGGCAGTAAGTTCATTCCTGGAGATCACCACTAAATCTAATAGTTACTAACAGAATTGTGATGATTAGAAACAGAATTTTCCTTGCCATTGTTCTTCCATCTCTATTCCTCACTTGCTGGCATTTCTCTTTTCGAGAAATAACAACTTAATGTTATCAACTCATCAAGCAAAAAGCTTTTTTTAGTGAATGGATTTTTACTGAATTCTGCCATACATCAGAAGAATCTACTGTTACTTAAATTGTTTTCAAAGTAAGGAGATCCAAACTTCTTTTGTAATCTGAATATGGACTTAATTGGGGGGGGGGAGAAGAAAAAGGTATAGACCAATATCCATAATTAATATTGATAAAAACTATTAGCACAGAGGCCACAAAAAAGTATTAAGAAGATCATGTGGTACAACAAGGCTGGATTTTTATCAGGAACCAGGGGTTATTTCAATATTAGAAATATATAAAAATAATTAACTACATTAATAACAAAACAGTAGAAATTACATGATACTATCAGGAGATGTTGAAAAAACTTATGACAAAGTGCCGTACCAATTTTTCTTGAAAACAGAGTAGAAGAATAAATGAAATATAGTATCCGTCCAAAACCAAGGACCAACATTAGATGTAATGAAGGAATTTTAGAAGCCTTTCTAATGGATGGTCTTTGCCTCAGGGTGAAGGGCCTGGGGAGGCAGTTCAAAGATAAGGCTCTTGTCCAAAGCCTGAGTAGGAGTTGCCTCCAGCACTTGCTTTTAAAAGATCCATGTGCTAAGAATGGTTTTTACAGAGTTTTGTTTAAGCTCTTATTTCTTTGTTTATGTAAAGTTTTTTCCCCCACTTTGTTAAGGTTTTATTAAAAAGTTCTGAGTTTTTACAAAGCTCCTAATTCCATTTAACAAGCATTTACCTAATAGATGACAGGACCAGAACTTTGATAGGTACTGGCAGAAAGAAACACAAAAATGAAAAGACTGCCCTCTGGGAACTTTACTTTTCACTGGAGCAGGTCCCTGGATAAGTAAATGTGAAATACTTGGAAGTAAATACAAATTAATTTTTAAAAATTTAATTAATACATTAATATTAATTAACTTTTGTTTTATATTTTAAGTATTTATTTTATCTAATTACATGTAAAGATAATTTTTTAAACATTTTTTCTCCTTTTTTAAATTTTATTTTTAAAAAATTATTTATTTTTAGTTTTTAACATTCACTTCCATAAGATTTTGAGTTTTAAATTTTCTCCCCCTCCCCCAAGACGACATGCAATCCGATATAGACTATACATATACATTCCTATTAAACATATTTTCACATTAGTCATGTTGTAAGGAAGAATTAGAACTAATAGAAGGAACCACAAGAAAGAAGAAACGAAAAAAAGAGCATATAGGATGCTTCGATCTGCATTCAAACTCCATAGTTCTTTCTTTGGATGTGGGTAGCATTTTCCATTATGAGGCCTTTGGAGATGTCTTAGATCCTTGTATTGCCGAGAAGGGTTAAGTCTATCAAAGTTAGTCATGGCACAGTATGGTTGTTACTGTGTACGTTTTCCTGGTTCTGCTCACTTCAGTCAGCATCAGTCTATACAAGTCTTTCCAGGTTTTTTTGAAGTCTGCCTGCTCATCATTTTTTATAGCACGACAAATAGTATTCCATTACATTCACATACCACAACTTTTTCAGCCATTCCCCAGTTGATGGAGCATCCCCTCAATTTCCAGTTCTTTGCTGCCACAGAAAGAGCTGCTATAAATATTTTTTTACTTGTGGGTCCTTTTCCTGTTTTTATGATCTCTTTGGGATATAGCCCTAGAAGTGCTATTGCTGGGTCAAAAGGTATGCACATTTTTATGGCCCTTTGGGTATAGTTCCAAATTGTTTTCCCAAATGGTTGGATCAGTTTGCAACTCCACCAACAATGCATTAGTGTTCCAGTTTTCCCACATCTTGTCCAACATATATCATTGTCCTGTTTTGTCCTGTTAGTCAAAGTCATTTTGATTTGCATTTCTCTAATCAATAGTGATTTAGAACATTTTTTCGTATAACTATAGATAGGTTTAGTTTCTTTATCTGAAAGCTGCCTGTTCATATCCTTTGACCATTTCTCAACTGGGGAATGACTTGTATTCTTATAAATTTGACTCAGTTCTCTATATAGTTTAAAAATGAAGCTTTCATTAGAGACACTGATTATAAAAATTCTCAGTTTTCTGCTTCCCTCCTAATCTTAGATGCACTGGCTTTGTGCAAAACCTTTTCAAATTAAGTTAATCAAAATTATCCATTTTGCATTTCATAATCTTCTCTCTTGTTTGGTCATAAATTGTTCCCTTCTCCGTAGATCTGAAAGGTAAACTATTCTTTGCTCTTCTAGTTTGCTTATAGTATCAGTCTTTATTTCTAAATCCTATACCCATTTTAACTTTATCTTGATATAGAGTATAAGATATTGGTCTGTGCTCAGTTTCTGCCATACTATTTTCTGATTTTCATGGCAGTTTTTGTTAAATAGTGATTTCTTATCTCAGAAGCTGGAATCTTTGGATTTATCAAATAGTAGATTAGCATAGTCTTTGACTTGCGTATCTAACCTATTTCACAGATCCACTACCACTGTATTTCTTAGCTAGTACCAAGTAGTTTTGATGATTGCTACTTTATATTACAACTTAAGATCTGGTACAGCTAAGCCACCTTCCCTTGCATTTCTTTTCAATAGTTCCCTTGATATTCTGGACCTTTTGTTCTTCCAGATGAATTTTGTTATTGTTTTTTTAGCTCTACAAAATAATTTTTTGGTAATTTGATTGGTATGGCCCTGAATAAGTAAATTAATTTAGATAGAATTGTCATTTTTATTGTGTTAGCTTTGCCTAAACATGAGCAACTGATATTTTTCCAGTTATTTAGATCTGACTTTATTTGTGTGAAAAGTATTTTGTATTTGTGTTCATATAGTTCCTGGTTTTGTTTTGGCAGGTGGACTCCCAAATATTTTATTTCGTCTACAGTCATTTTAAATGGAATTTCTCTTTCTGTCTCTTGCTGTTGCGCTTTGTTAACAATATATAGAAATGCCAATGATTGTGTAGTATGTAAAGTTTTGATGAGCTAATAAAATACAACAAAACTTTATTTAAAAATGTAAAAACATTCTTAACCCTAAGGTTTCCCTAGGGTTTAGTTTAGTTGAACTCTTGCTTTACACAAAGTCCTAAATATTTGCAGAATTATAAACTAATAGCTCTTGATTAGACATTGTCAAGATAATAAAAATGATAATTCTACCTGGGTTTATTTACTTAGTCTTCTATCAATTATTATTGAAAAATTAATAGAGCTAGAGAAAAATGATAATATTCATCTTGAGGAATAAAAGTTCATTGAGAGGATGCCCATCAATTGGGGAATGGCTGAGCAAGTTGTGGTATATGAATGTAATGGAATACTATTGTTCTATAAGAAATGATGAACAGGCTGACTTCAGAAAAACCTGGGAAGACCTATATGGTCTGATGCTGAGTGAAGTGAGCAGAACCCAGAGGACTTTGTATACAATAGCAGCCACGTTATGCAATGACTAAGAATGTTAAACTGAATGTTTCTCAGCATTACGAGGATCTAAGACATCTCCAGAGGCCTTGGGATGGAAAATGCTGTCCACATCCAAAGAAAGAACTATGGAAGTCGAATTGCTCTCAATTTTACCTTAAGTTGAATTTTGTTTCATCTTTCTGATGGTTCCTCCTATTGGTTTTAATTTTTACTTACAACTTCACTAATGTGAAAATATGTTTAATGGGCATGTAAATGTAAAGCCTATGTCAGATTGTGTGCCGTCTTGGGGGAGGGTGGGGGGGGGAGAAAAAGGGAGAAAAATTTTCAACTCTAAGTTCTGGTCCTCCAGACTTTTTGTTAATTACATAATAAATAATGAAGAGGGGGGAAAAAAAAAAGAATTCACCCATAACTGGCAAAAAAAAAAAATAAAAAATAAAAATAAAAGTTCAGAAATCTCAAGAGAAGTAATGGGGGAAAAAAGCTGGAAAGCAGGGGCTCTAGCAGTACCGTTTCTCAAACTAAACTATGAGGTAATAATCATCAAAATGTTTTGATAAAAATTACAAAGGCTTGACACTAGCTGTGTGACCTTGGGCAAGTCACTTAACCCCAATTGCCTAAAACAAAAAAGAGGGGAAGGGGAGATTACAAAGGTTAATTAGTGGAATAGGTTAGGTAAACAACTTATAGACGTCAGTGAATGTGTTGATAAACCTCAGAGATTCCAACTACTGATATAGGGAATATATAAAGAATCATCATTTGAAAAAAAATCAATATGTGACTTTGAAATAAAAGGTTACCTTCTAAATTGGAGGAGCATGTAAGGAAATACTTTTCACAGCAATGGAGTAAGGAGGGATTCATGACTAAGCAAGGGATAGAGAAGAGAATTGCAGAAGATAAAAATGATAATTTTCTTAACATCAAATTGAAATGTTTTTTGCATAAGCACAGTCAGTACACTGAAAATTAGAAGATAAACAATTGCAGGAGTGAGCCAGGAAAATCTTTATAATAAGTTTCTTTGATAAAGGTCTTATATCCAGAATATAAGAAACTGCTTCAGATGTATAAGAACAGTGTTCATATATATAATGCAGTGTTTAACCTCCATCAAAAGTAAAGTGCAAGCAAAGCTTAGAGAGATTCAGGATTCTCGGCTCAGCAGGCAGATGAAATTTGCTTTTACTGTGATAGCAATAATCTGAAACACTTATGATGCCCTGAAAGGTATTTATGAACCAGTGACCTATGGTGCCTCTCAGCTACTCAGAGCCACATTGATTAATGATAAGGAGATGGTCCTAGAGAGATGGGCTGAGCACTTCCATAGTGTTTTCAACAGACCATTAATCAATGTTGAAGTCATTGAGCATATACCTCAGATTGAAGTGAATCCCTTTGTAGCCAAACTTCCAGCTGAAGAAGAGGTTTTGAATACCATTTGGCTCCTCTTGGGTGGCAGAGTGCTTAGTGCAGATTCTAACTCCAGCTGAGATTTACAAGGTGGGAGGTGTACTGCTCACTCAAAAATTAATGGAAAATTTCTGGGTTATATGGCAAGAGGAGGTTATCCCCCAGGAAATCAAGGCTGCCTCCGTTGTCTATCTTTGTAAAGGAAAGGGAAATAGATTGACCTGTGACAATCATGGGAGTCTGTCTCTTAGTCATTACCAGCAAGATAGTTGCCAAAGCCCTCTTTAATGGGCTGATCTTGCTGAGGAACAGTCCAAATGGTGTTTGCTGCTCAACAACTCCGGGAGGAATGCCGGGAGTGTAACAGAGGTTGGTATACAACGTTCATCAATCTAATCAAGGCTTTGTGGAAAATTGTGGCAAAATTTGGTTGCCTGGAGAATTTCATTAGTATTTTTCATGAGTTTCATGATGGCATACTTACATGGATTCTGGATAATGGACAACACTCTGGTGCTTTCCCAGTCACCACTTGAAGTGTGTGCTTGCTCCTGTGTGTGGTTTCTTGTTTGTTTGTTTGTTTGTTTTTTGCATGATGTTTTCAGCAGTGTTGTTGGATGTCTTCAGTGGGGAAGACAACTTCATCTAGGTCAGCTATTGCATTGATGGTAAAATTATTTAACTTGAAAAGGCTACAAGCCAAGACTAAAGGGCAGGGAGAGTTGGTGTATGGCTTTTTATTCACAGATGACTGTGCACTCAATATAGCCTCCAAGGCTGACACACGACAGATAATGGACCGATTCTCTGTTATTTATGCAAATTTCGGCCTAACAATTAACACCCAAGAAAACAGAAGTTCTCAACCAGCCAGTACCACACCATCCATATGTGGAATTGTTGATTACAACAAATAGAGAACTTTTGAAAGCTGTAGCTAAGTTCACTTATCTTGGAAGTATATTTTTTTGGGATGTCCACATAGGCTATGAGGTTGATGGACACATTGCCAGAGCTGGCTCAGTGTTTGGGAGGCTCTGAAGGAAGGTGTCAGGGAGAAGAGGAATTAGACTGCCTACCAAACTGAAGGTCTACAGAACCATTGTAATGACCTCATTGTTGTGTGCCTGTGAAACCTGGACAGTATACTGACACCATGCCAGGAAACCGATATGCTTCCATTTGAATTGTATTAGGAAGATTCTGAAGATCACTTGGCAAGATAAGTAAGGTACCAGACACCAAGATCCTTACTTGACCTGAACTGCCAAGCATTTAAACTCTACTGCAGAGAGTGCAACTCTGATGGGCTGGCCCCAATTTTCAGTTGCTAATTAGAGAACTCACAAGTGCTCGCTTGACAGTCAAAAGAAGAAATACAAGGAAACTCTCAAGATCTTCTGAAAAACTTTGAAATTCTATTGTGAGACATGGGAGACATGGTCATAAGACGGTCTGGCATGGTGTGCCCACATCAAAAAAGGCACTGTGCTCTGTGAAAGCAGAATTACAGTACCTCAAAAGGCATGTACACTCCAAATGTTCATGTGGTCTGTTTGTGCTCAAGCTGTGGTAGAGCCTTTTGAGTTTGTATTGATCTGATCAGCCACAGGTAGACACACTGTACCTTGACCCAACATAATGATGTCATTTTGGTCCAATTTGAGAAGAATAAAGAACAGCAATAACAACAGCAATGACCAAAATATGAGACACGCTTTCAAATATATAAAAGCACATTCCTTAGTAGATAAATGGTCACGGTTTATAAATGTACAGTTCTCAAAGAAAGAAATGCAAGCTATTAAAAATAGTTTGAAAAAATGCTCTAAAACAATTAGAGAAATGTAAATTATAACAACTTGGAGGTTCTACCTTGTACACACCACATCAGCAATGTAATAAAAAGTGGCAACTGTTTCTGATGATTAGAGAATATGGCCACGCTAATGAATTGTTGTCGATTAGTAAAGTCTTTCAGGAAAGAATAAATATTCCACCCAATAAGTAACTAAAATGTACTTGCATTTTGATACAACATTACCATTACTAGACTTGTAACCCAAAGAGGTAAAGAAAACAGAGAAAGACACATATATTAAAAGAATGTATAAAAACTATTTGTTTTAGCAAAGGAAGTGGTAACTAAAATGTAAATGTTAGGGAATGGCTGAACAAATTATAGTATAATGAATTGTAAGGTAATAATAGTTATTGTTCAGTAAGAAATGATGAAAGTGAAAGTTTCAGGGAAACTTAGGAAGATTTCTGCAAATTCATGCAAAATGAAGTGGGCAGAACTAGGAAAAATTTAAATAACAATATTGTAAAAAATATGACTTTGAAAGACTGAATAAATTTGATAAAAGAAATTAATGAGCACCATTTCAGAGGACCAGTGCTGAAGCATGCAACCCTCTTTTTGACAAATTCTTGAGGAGCACAATGAGATATGACCAAAGTAGGAATTTGTTTTGTTTGATAATAAATGTTCTTGACTATACAGTGGTAGGGATCTTTGTGTTTGTTTTGTTTGACTATATGTGTTCATTACATGGGTTTTTTTTCCTTCCAATTTTGGGTGAGAGTTGGAATGGAGAGCAGCCTTGAAAACAGTGCTGTCCAAAAAAAAAGGAAAAGCAAAGTGAAGAGGGCTGTTGAAGTTTTGTTTGTGAGCAGAGGAATTTTAGTAGGAGTAGGTAGATAAGCTTTGAAATTATATATTGTAAATTTATTATATTCTGAAAAGGAAAAGCAAATTGTATATAATAGAGATCCAGGGTATCATCTCCCTTCTTCATTGCTTTATTTTGTGTTTGGAAATGCTCATTTTATTATGGTGTAATGGATAGAAAGCTGGACCTGGAATGTAGAAGACCTGAGTTCAGATCTAGCCCCAGACTTTTCTAGTTGTGTGACTCTGACTAAGTCACTTCACTTCGCACTAAGTTTTCTCTTCTGTGAAATGAAGATAATGATAGCACCTACCTTCCAGGTTTTTATGAGGATATTAACCTTAAAGCAATGTATAAGTTATAGTTGTTTTTATTGTTGTTCTTAGTTGTAGCATCCCATAGAGCCAAAGAATTGTTAGCACTTGTGAATGGAGAAGGGAGGTTATTATTATTATATTATATAAATTATTTTGAGTAGATATTGTAACCCAGGGGTAGGGAACCTGCTGCCTTGAGGCCACATGTGGCCTTATAGGCCCTTGGGTGTGGCCTTTTGACTGAGTCCAAGTTTTACAGAACAAATCCTTTCAATAAAGAGATTAGTTCTGTGAAGTTTGGATTCAGTCAGAGTGCTGTACTTGAGGACCTAGAGGGCACATTTGACCTTGAGGCCTCGGGTTTCCCACCCCTGCATAGCCCAATGGTCTGTATATTTGGCTTGTGCATTTGGTCACGGCACTGATGCTCCTTGGTAGAACTGATCCCAACAATGAATGAAACTGCTCACTGGCAAGCAATAGCTCTTTTGAAGAATCATTGTGAAATAATTTTGGCTTTTATAGGGTCATAGATGTAGAAGTAGAAGCAAATTGATATGGAGAAAGGTGAAGTCTTTTGCTCCAGATGACTCAGTCACCATATATCTGAAGTGGGATTGTAGGTGATCTCTTCCTTTCAAGCCAGTACTTTCTCCATTGGTCTGTGTTGCCTCATAATAATCATAGCTAACATAAGCCTTTAAGGTTTGCAGTGCATTTTATAGAGGTTATCTGTTTTGATCCTTACAGTAAAGCTGTGGGAAAGATGCACTTTTATGCTCCTATTAAAGATGAGGAAGTGGACTGAGAGAACTGAAGTGATGTGCCTAGGATCATAGAGCTAGGAAATATAGGAGGCAGGATTGGAACTCAGAGCTTCCTGTTTTCCTAGTCTCTGCTGTATCATCTGGCTGTCTATGCTTTTTGCCTTCGTTTCCGTTCTTTTCACTCTCTTCTAGACACTCTGCAATCTGACTTTCACCTTACCATTCAAGTGAAACTGTCCTGAAACTTTGCAGTGAGCATACAATTGCTAAACCTGATGACTTTTTCCCAGTTCTCATTCTTCGCAACTTCCCTGCAACAGTCAACACTGTTGAACACTCTTTCCTCCTGGACAACCCAATCTTTATATTTTTTGTGACACTGCTCTTTCTTTTTATTCATACTCTGGATCATCTTCCATATTTGATCCCTCTGGAGGCCTTTTCTCTCTATATACTTACTCATTAACAACATCAGTTCCCATGAGTTTAGTTACCATCACTATACAGATGGTTTTTAGGATCATATGTCCTCTCAATTTTTTTCTTTGAACCAGTCTGGCATCACAAGATATTGTGCATTTCATTCTTTTTTTTTTTCCTTTGGTTAGGCAATTGGGATTAAGTGACTTGCCCAGTCACACAGCTAGTGAGTGTTATGTGTCTGAGGCTGGATTTGAACTCAGGTCCTCCTGACTCCAGGACCGGTGCTCTATCCACGGCACCACCTAGCTGCCTCTATTGTGCATTTCGAATGACTTGTTCAAGAGGTCTCTGAAATGTAATATGTCTAAAATAAGATTCATTTTCTTTACTCTGAAATGGTGATACAATACAATGAACATGTATAAAGCTCTTTAAGGTTTGCAAAGTGCTTTACACATACCACCTCACTTGATCTCACAACAACTCTGTCCACTATCTGTGGGCCTTTTTGCTATTCCTTTCACACACTGCTTCATCTCTGTCTCTCTGCCTTTGCAGTAGCTTTTCCTTCATCTTTTAGAATCCCTGTTTTCCTGGAAGGTTCAGCTTAAGCAATTTCTTCTTCATAAAAATCTTTACTGACATCCTCTCCCCCAGGAACTATTGCTTCCTCTCCCTCCCTGGCCAAAATAATTTTGTTAGAAATTTCCATGTTTTGTATATACCTTTATATATGTTTGTTTATATATGTTATCTCTTCTGGCTTTCTTTTAAGCTCATAGAGCTTAGGGATTGTCTTTGAATCTCCAGTAGTTAGCACAGTATCTGAGCTGCTTAATTTGTTGATATATTTGTTGTTAACTTGTTGATGTATTAAACAATTACATTATTTAGGATACCATAAGAAACATTCTAAGAGAGACCATAACAGTCTAGTAATAAAAGCAACTTTGGTAAAGGAAACAAAATATAAATTAAAAGGTTAGAAGTTAGATTAGAAGTAGGTGGGAGAGGTGTAACACGATTGAAGAGTTGAAGAAGAAAGAATATGGGAATAAGGAGAATATGAAGAGATGAATGAAAGGGTTATAAAATTGGAATTTTTTTAGTGCCATATATCAAAATATCTACTATTATTATCCGTATTATTCCGTAATTGCAAGTTTAGGTGAGAGATTGTGAAGGAAGGCCTAGGATAAGTTAGACAGACTTTTAATAAAATTGAGCCAGGATGGCTCTTGTACTTAATCATAATCAGGTTTGAATAGTGTCCTTAACAGTTCCATGTTAGATTTTGAAGACTTAAGCGAGGGGCAGCTAGGTGGGGCAGTGGATAGAGAACCGGCCCTGAAGTCAGGAGGACCTGAGTTCAAATTGGCCTCAGACCAAATATGTGACACTGACTAGCTGTGTGACCCTGGGCAAGTCACTTAACCCCAATTGCCTTAAAAAAAAAAAGAATTAAGTAAGCTAAGATTGAATTGATGTATGTTGATAATTGACAGCAAGGTAGTATATTGTTGTCTCTCTTTTCTCTTCACATTTTCACTTTATTCTCACAATGATTATGATTTTCTGCCTCACATGGTAGGAAAGACTGAAGAAGCTAATATCGCATATATTTTCTCACTCTTTTTCTAATTTTTTTCAAATTTTTTTTTCTAGTTACACATAAAAAATTTTTGACATTCATTTCTAAAATTTTCAGTTCCAAATTCTCTCTCTCCCCCTCTCAGTTTCCCTATTCCCTCCTCTCTCATTGAGAAGGCAAGCAATTTGATACAGGTTATGCATGCGAAAACTTTTACAAAGCATTTTAAAAATGATTTTTTAGAGTTACTTAGGTGGTATAGTATTTCATAAGATTGGTATATTTGAAAAGAGACATTGGTGTATGGTGTGCTTGAGTTGTTAAAGATTTGTTTCGTATAGTAGTATTAATAGAAATCTGAGTGATTTGTAAATAGAATTCTGTGTTAGTATAATAGAAATCTGACTAAGTTATATGGACTTGAAAATGCGCAGACTGGTCTATAATTTTGAATTTGTGTTACGATGTTGGATCCTGTTTTCAGACCTGCTCCTGGCTGAAGAGCAGTAAGATGTCCAATGTAGAGTGTTAACTTTAGAGAGGTAGAATGGCACACTGAATAGAGAGGTGGCCTTGGAGTCAGGAAGATGACCTGAATTCCAGCCTTGCCTTGGCTCTTGTGGGTCCCTAGGCAAGTCACGGAACCTTTCAGTGCTCCTTGCATGGCTTTTGGATTATACTTGGCAGATTACTTGCTGGTCTGCAGTAGTAGAGCAGTTTTTCTGTGGAAATTTTTTTCCAGAAAGAAACTTTCTCTGGAGTTTCCCTACACAGATTCAGTCCAAAAATGGAAAAAGACATAAAATCACTTAAGATTGAAACCTTCTTACATTTCTTGGTCCTCTTCTCATTTCTTATTAGGTGGCACTCTCCTATAGAAAAATTTTAATGTAATTGTGTGAATAAAACTTAAAGATAAAAACAGTCATCTTTTTAATATATAAAAATTTCATTCTTAAAAACTGGCTCTGGGGGAGAAATTTTTATTCTTAAAATTTTGTTTCTTCAGAATCATTAACTTAATAAATTAAATGCAAATATAGCTCAATTTAATCAGGTTGTATTCAGCAATTTCATGTCTTATTTTGTCTTCACAGGCCCAGCAGTTCATAAACATCAATACAATAGCAATGCTGTTACAGACATTAATTTGGATAATGTTTGCAAGAAAGGAAATACTTTGTTGTGGGATTTAGTCCAAGATGAAGATGCAGTAAGTTAATTTATGGAACTAAATAATGATATAAATAAATTGAGCCACTCACCATAGAAAGTGGAATGATAGCTCTCTCATTTTGAGAAGTTTTAGAAGTGAAGACTTGATCAGTTTTCTTCTGCTACATCAGTTCTTTGATATTTTGCAACTATCTTTGCAGGTAAGAGATAATATTGTATACCAGAGTCTTTACTAGGAGAGGGGAACAAAGGGAAACTTACATTGGAGAAGACTGGCTTTTGCTCCAATAAAAATCCTATATTACCAACATGATACTAGTCCACGGAAAGCACTGTGGCAAGAAAGGTTTTTTGGGTTTTTTTGGTCCTACCAAAATGAATAAGATATTAATGTGAAGATTGATCATAATTTATTTTATTTTATTATATTATAGATTCATCTCTCAGAAGGGTTAATAAATGAGGCAGAGAAACTTCTTTGCTCCTTAGTGTGCTGGTTTACAGATCGACAGATCCGAATGAGATTCATTGAAGGCTGTCTAGAAAATTTAGCAAACAACAGGTAAATAGGAATTTACAATATTTTGGTTAGAAAATCTATATAGGAAGTAATGTGTTATAGCCATTTGAAATCTGGCTTGGAAATGAGGAAATGGTTCAAATGCCGTCTCTGACACATCCTGTTGTTTGACCCTGGGCAAGTCGCTTAATTTCTCAGTGCTCAGTCTGTACAACTCTCTTAAGGCCCTACGTTTCAGAGAAGGCAGTGATATTCGTTGGTAGAGAGTGTTCCTCACCATAGGTTTTCCCTATATCATTGTAATCACAGGTGTAGTTCCTATCCGTAGGCCAGCTATACTGTTGGAATGGTAGAATATATTCCATAATGCAGTAATATATGGAAATTGAATTTTTTTCTTTTGGAAATGGGAAGGACAATCTAAACCTGTGATTTCCTTCCTTCTGTATAAGGAACTTTTGTTATGGAAATGCCTTTCACCAATGCAGATCAGTATTTCATCCATAATTAATCATCTTAGAAACCTACAGTACTGAGAATTTAAATGGCTTGTTTATGAGCAGATAGCTAGTTTTGTCAGAGGAAAAACTTTCAACTCTGTCACTCCAAGGACACCATGCTTTGAGGCCTCACTATAATTTTCATTTTCATTGTCTTCATTCTACTACAACTTTATTATCAACAGCAAAAATTTCTTTAATTCCATAATTCTTTTCTTTTTCAGACTCCCTTGTTAGTTTCCTGTCAGTAAAGCAGGAAAACATGTTACTGTATTCTTTTTTATTCTAACATATTTGTGGGAACACAGAATTCTGGTACTTCTGTTTTCGTTTTGTTTTTAAAAACATCATTTGAACTTATCGAATGTAAGGCAGGTTAAATCAGAAATAAAAATTAGGTTGGAATGTGTCTTTTTTTTTGTTTGTTTGATTTTTGGCTAGGCAGTGGGGTTAAGTGACTTGCCCAGAGTCACACAGCTAGTAAGTGTTATGTGTCTGAGGCTGTATTTGAACTCAGGTCCTCCTGAATCCAGGGCCTGAGCTATATCCACTGCCACCTAGCTGCCCCTGGAATGTGTCTTAAATGTTTATGATGGCCCTTGCATTCTACCATATGTATAAATTTTTTTTGTCCACACTAATAGTATGTAAGGCATTCAAATAACCTCCTGTGGTTCTTGAAACAGTACCATGTTCTAGTGATTGCTTGTATTTAGATACCAACCACAGGATTCTTGCTTTTTCAATTCAATTGCAATGATTTTTCAATTTCTAGTTTCCCTTCAAATCTTCTGTTTTGATGATTTTGTTATATTTCCTGGTATAGTAAAATTATGACATTTCACTAAACGTTGACAGTTCAGTTACTGCAATCATAAATTAGGGACTTAATTGATATCTGGCAAGAACTGGCAAACATTTCTAATTTTGTTTGGCTACTTTGATATTTATTTTAATAATACTGTATGTAGAACTCTGGTGCATTTATGTTAAATATTCCACTTTTAGCCCTTTCAGGTACTGATTAGTTTTTTGTTTTGTTTTGTTTTGGTGAGGCAGTCCAGGTTAAGCGACTTGCCCAAGGTCACACAGCTAGTACTGTCAAGTATCTGAGGACAGATTTGAACTGAGATCCTCTTGACTCCAAGGCTGGAGCTCTATTCATTGCGCCACCTAGCTGCCCCTTTTTATTTTTTTATTTTCTTTTTCTTTTTCTTTTTTTGCTAATTAGTTTAAAAGGTAACCCCTGCAGGTTTTTTTTTTAATCATAGCTAAATGACTTCATTTTAGAGCTTCATTTATAAATCACTTACTTTTGTCTATGCAATTGAAGAACTTTTATAAAATTGTGAAACTCCTCATTACTTTTGAAAACTTGTAATTGCAATTACAAGTCCTCAGCCTAAGATTTTCAGATCAACTTTGTCTTTGAGAATTTTCGCCATTTCTTTGATTTTTTTAAACTATTGTTTTGTTGTGGGCAAATGATTTTCCACCGAGTATTTGCGCTCGCGCTCTCTCTCTCTCTCTCTCTCTCTCTCTCTCTCTCTCTCTCTCTCTCTCTCTCTCTCTCTCTCTCTCTCTCTCTCTCTCTTTCTCTCTTTCTCTCTCTCTTTCTCTCTTTTTTTAATCTAGAAACCTGGGCAGTTAAGTGGTACAGTGGATAGATCACTGGCACTGGAGTCAAGAGGATCTGAATTCAAATGCTGCCCCAGACACATGATACTCACTAGTTGTATGGGGGAAAAAAAAAGAAAGAAAACCTAGAAACTATTTTTATTACTCTTCTTTCTTTATACAAATTGCTCATACTTTAAGTTTTCAAAGGTCTCTGTGATACATCAAATGATATTATTATATCTATATGCTTGAACATCTCAGTGGTATCTTTCCTGTTGTTAATTTTTAGCATTTATCAATCCTTTTGAAAGACCCAGTTAATTAAAGGAGAAGTCTGTATTTTTTTTCCTTATGCAGAGTTTTATAATCTACTTTCAGGTTGCTTTTGTAATCCAAAAACCTACTGAGGAGTGGTTGCTAGTGTTCATAAACAAAATGCTTTGTTGGAAATATTCTTTAAGAAACATTTGTTATTCTCTATTCTAATAAATTTTACGTATGATTTTTTCTGTGATAAAAAGGCATCAAAAGCCACAAGAGATGTTTAATGTAACATAATTATCTTAATTATTTATCTGCTTAAATTAGTTTAGTTCCTGTTCTTCATAAGACTTAAGACCATTATATTGAAATTGTGATTTGATGTATTTTTATATTATATTATGCTACTAATCAAAAATATTTGAGACATAGTACAGAATATTTAATTTCATAAAATGAATTCACAAATTGACAGTATTGTATTTCACCTAATTTTATTCCCATGTTATTAGTATTTACCAAGGCAGAATTGTATCCTTTTTACTTTGAGATACTAGACTAAAATTTCATGAAATATAAATCTTGGTGTAATATGTACCATATGTATCATCACTCGGTCTTTGAAAAATAATTACACTTAGGAAAGTTTATTAAAATTGTTTCCTCTTTATCTTTTTCAGATCTGTAGTAGTCTCACTTCGTCTTCTTCCAAAATTGTTTGGTACTTTTCAGCAATTTGGGAGCAGTTATGATACACATTGGATTACAATGTAAGTAAATATTAAGTAAGTAAGGATATTTATGTATTAATAGAATGTTAGTGCTAGAGTGGAATTTTGAGATTGAGTCAGTGCATAGATGAAGAAGCTGAAGTACTGAGAATTTGTTTTCCCAAACATCATTTTCTGTTAGTGGTAGAACCAGGATTAGAACTGTGGTCTCTTGACCCTCAAGTCCAGTGACTTTTCTGTTTTATCAGTTGTTGAAATGAGTGCTGTCCAGTTCTGCCTTATTGGCCTTCTTGCCATTCTTCATATAGGATACTCTGGCT
Source organism: Phascolarctos cinereus (assembly GCF_003287225.1). Lineage (NCBI taxonomy): Eukaryota > Metazoa > Chordata > Mammalia > Diprotodontia > Phascolarctidae > Phascolarctos > Phascolarctos cinereus. The sequence goes on along the minus strand of NW_027555625.1, from coordinate 110,713,525 downwards.
CCCATTTCTGTGATTTTGTACTGGCTACCTCCCTTACCTGGATTGCTATCCCTCCTCAGTTCCATTTCTTAGACTCTCTGGCTTCCTTCAGGTCTCAACCACCTCCTTTCTTTGTTTCCCTCAACTTTTTCTCTAAGGTTACCTTCCATCTGCTCTGTGTTGTATGTCCCTATTTGTATATATTCTTTTTTCTCCATCTGATTTTTCTTTGGTGGGGGTGGGGGTTAGGCAATGGGGTTAAGTGACTTACCCAGGTCACACAGCTCCTAAGTGTCAGGTGTCTGAGGCCGGATTTGAACTCGGGTCCTCCTGACTCTAGGGCTGGTACTCTATCCCCTGTACCACCTAGCTGCCCCTCCATTGGATTTTAAGCTTCTTATGGGCAATAATTGTTTGTTTTCCTCTCAATCATCAGTGCTCAGTACAGTGTGTGGCATATAGTAAGGGCTTAATAAATGTTTTTTGATTGATATGTGTTACTTTTGTATAATGTAAAGTTTAAAAAGCACTTTACATATATTTCCTTTAAGATGGCTGTTATTAACATCATTTTAGGAACTGAAGTTCATAGAGGTTAAGTGACTTAGTAACTATCATACTGTCAGAAATGGTATTTGAATCCAGGCCTTTCTGAATCAGAGTTTATCACTGTTGTCAGGATAAAATAGTTGTGAATCCACCACGTTTTGACTATCATTAGGGAAGAATCTCTATTCCCTATCATTTAAAAGGTTTTTGCTAGTCTGAAAGTCATTCTAACTTTGCTAAATACTCTTTTCTGACATTGCTACCACCTTGGTCCAGGCCTGGCTGTCCTCCATTCAGCTGTCAAAAGTGATCTGCCGAAAGCACAAGTTTGACTATGTAATCTCCTACTCAGCAAATGCCAGTAGCTGCTTATCAGCTCTAGGATAAATAGAAAATTCTGTTTGGCATCGAAAAAACCCTTCATCACATTCCCTATCTCCTTTCTCAGTGGAGGATAGAGTGAAGTGAGAAGAAATTTGTGGCAGGTAAACCATCCAGCAGGCTGTTGTTGGAGTAGTCCATGAAGGAGGTGATGAGAGTCTGCACTGGAGTGTTGGCAGTGTCAGAGGAGAAAACAGGGAGCATTCAAGATATATTTATTAAAAGACTTCGCTGTCTTAGCACATTTGAACCTCATAAAACAGTATTCTTTAAATACAAGGACTTCCGTTATATTCCATGGCTCAATGTAGTTTCTCCATTTTTTAATCTTGAAAACAATAGAGTGGCTTGTTGGAGTAGGATCTTAGTGTCTAAATCTACACATATGCCTAATTATTAACAAATGAATAATTTGGATTCATTTACACATAACCTGTGTGAGTATAGAAATTATTTAAATTGGTAATCTTAGCTAGATTTTGTCAGTTTATGCATTAAATAATTTGGTGCCCAAATGCTTAATTGACATGCACCATTACATATATACTACATGTATAACACTATAATGATCATTTTCAATAGGTCCAGCAAATAACAATTAATCGCTGTTTTTATTTTCCCTGTACTAGATTCAGCAGTGCCCAATAATAATGACTGGCACATAAATGCTTGTTAATTGATCAATTCTTTGAGTATTAGATATTGAAAACTAAGAAGGCTATCCTGAGTTTTGGGGATTTTTGAAGAGTCAATGGAAAGAAAAAATTTCTCCAAAGATAATAAATCTTAATTAAATTCAACAGCAATAGGCTATATTCAAGGCTTTTGAGATGTATTAGGGATAACAAAGACAAAAACAAAAAATTGGCTCCATTCTCTAGGAGCTTACAGTCTCCTGAACAGAGATAAGACATAAATACAAGAAAAATGGTCAGGAGGGGTGGGGATGGGGAAGGGAAAGAACAGAGGAAATAGAGGAAGTAGTAACAACTAGGTTCATCATGAAAGGCTGCATGGAGTGGTAAGATTTAAAGGGAAATCTATGATTCTGGCATAGGGATGAATTACATGAAGGAATAGAAACAAGAGATGTCAAATTCATAAAATATTTGACTAACACATAGGTTTTGAAGTGTAGTAGTATGAAATGAGGGCTAGAAATGGGAGCCAGTTTGTGGTTGGTCTTAAATGCTAACCCCAGAAATTTGTGTTTTGTCTTAGAAATAATGGAAAGTATCATTGAAATGTTTTCAGTGGAGAATTTGTATAATCAAACCTGTGTGTTAGGAAGGTCATATGACATCTACCTGAGAGATGGATTAGAGAACAGAGAGACTGAAGTCAAAGAGATCAGTTAGGAGGCTATTAAAGTAATCTAGATAAGGTGGTAATGTGTGTGTGTGGGGGGGGAGCTGAATGGAGAGAAGGGCACAGATAGAAGAGAAGATGTAAGAAAGTATGTGGAGGTGGAACTGATGAAACATGGCATTTGACTGAATGTAAGGATAGAAGTAGGATAACTGAGTCTGGGTGAATGATATGAAGTTAGTGCTCCTAACACAAAGAGGTAAATCAGGAGTTAATTTAGGGTGGAAAATCATGAGTTTCATTTTGGACATGATGAGTTAAAGATATCTAAAGAGCATTTTGTAAAAGCTAAGTTGAAGTCAATGGATGGTGTATAACTGGCATTCTGTATATAAGTTAAGAGTGACTATATTCTCAGCAATCCGGTAGAAAAAATAGTTGGATTCACATAGAACTGAGATCACTGACAAGAGATATGGGATGAGACCAGAGCCCTGGGAAATACTCATTCTAGTGGGTGTAAAACATTGACAATGATCCCAGAAAGCATACCAAGGCAGATTAATTGTACAGGTGGGAGGAGAACCAGGAGAGGAAATAGTATCACCAAAGCCAAAGGCAGATATTGTATCAGAGGAAGGTGTGGTTAATATTAAGTATGAAAAGCTAAAGAGAAGTCAAACAGTGTGAGAACTGAGAAACAAAAGCAATTGATTTGTCAACGAGCAGATCTTTGGTAAACTTGTTGAACAATTAAAGCCATGTCATAGGATTGAAAGCAGTATTTAAAGTATTTGAAAAGTAACTTAGTACCAAATGGAAATAATGAATATAGAAAATTGCATATAGTCTCTTAGCACAAAAACATACAGGATTATAGGTAAGGTCAATTGAACATTTGTAAAGGATAAGCCTCTGGAGAACAATGGAGATCTTCTTGAGTAATACAATTAGCACAGCATGGTATTACCACAAGGACCACCTTTTCCTCAGACGGGAATAAAGGAGGGGTGGATGATAGGTACAGCAATTTTGACATGTGAAGTAGGAGAGAAGAAAGCTCTTCAAAGATTAACAAAATATTTAAACTCTTGATAAGTTTATATAGTAGAAATTCAGTTTAAAACTTTTTAATGTGTTTAATGTGTTTATCACAAAGAAGTAAAATTACCCTTTCCTTTTTTTTTTTAATTGGGATAGGTGGGCAGAAAAAGAACTAAACATGATGAAGCTTTTCTTTGACAATTTGGTACACTACATTCAAGCTGTAAGAGAAGGGAGACATAAACATGCCCTGTAAGTATATGTAGCAATGTACTTGATTATATGAGCTTATAAACATAAATCAACTCCTTTCCTCACTCTCAGTAAATGTATTGACAATGCACTTTCCTAATCTTTTTTTTTGGCTACTTTATTATATTCCTTTGCCTAGTTACTTTGGAAAAAAAATTATTAACCTCACCAAATAGAAATGAAAGGTGTAAGAAAACTTTGAAAAGAGGTTGTTCATTTTAAAGGGTTTTTAGGTGTTTTTTCTTGCATTTCTTAAAATCTTGCCATTGACTTCCATGTTCTGTTTTAATTTTAAGAGTATTTGGTAGTATTCAGACATTGTGTCTAATTGCAGAATTCATTAAATCCATTGTGGTGGCCTTGACTTATTGTATACAATCTCTGAGGTTATCTAGTTCAACTCATTTTGCACATGAAGAAACTGAGTTCCGGGGAGGATCTTAAAGAGATCATCTCAATAAACTCCATTTTATATTTGAGGAAATTGAGGCAAAAAATAACATGCTAAGGTCCCACAGCTTGGAAATCTAGTTATTTCAAAATAAGTATTCTATTTTAAAAATTATTTGGAAAACTCTAGTGTTTCAACTAAGTATGACTTAAGGGAAAAGAGTTAGGTTGCACAGTGGATAGAATGGTGGACTTGGGCCGCTGAATATCTCACTTCAGATATAGCCTGAAACATTTCTATCTGTGTGTTCTTGGGCAAGTCACTTCACCTGTTTGCTTCAGTTTCCTCAGGTGAAAACGGGTGGGTGGTAACAGTAGCACCTACCTCCCTGGATCAGTGTGAGGATCAAATGAGATAAGAATTATAAAGCATTTTAAGACTGTTTCTAGTTCATAGGAAGGGCTGGTGTTTTTTTTTTAATGTAAAGTCCTTACATAGCCTTTGAAATGGTTTAAGAATTGGTGAAGAGCACTTAGTATGCTTTTTAAAATTTTATTATTTTATATACTTTTTTTAATTTTAAAAAGGATTCATTTTTTCCTCTAATCTCTACACACATATTGAAAAAAAACATATTGAACCACTCTGTTAATTTGTCCAGCTGTTCTAGAAAGCAATTTGGAGTTTTGCACAAAAAGTTACTGAACAGTGAATGCCATTTGACCTAGCTCTACCTCTGCCAGGCATATTTAAAAAAATTGTTATAGCCAGGTTCAGCAAATGAAGAGGAACCTTGAGAATGTTATCTAGCCGTGATTATATCAGAGCTAATTTGACAATATAGTTGATTTTTACTATTTTAAATGTCTCTAGGAATGGTAGATTCCATGGCTTACTGGTTAATGTATTTAACAGGTTTTTAAAAATTAGAAATGGTATTTTTAAAATTTATTTAATTTTAAAAACTGAGGATTTCTAGCTTAATTTTAGTTATGTTTAGTGTGAAATAAAGTATAAAGTAATTTATATTAGTGTAGAAAACAGTAATATCAATTTTAGTTCTTAAGTTTAAATAGGTTGTTTGCAAAAGGACTTGAAAGGCCATCTGCTATATTCCCTGAGATGATGGGTGTTAAGAGATTAGTGTCTCTGGTGTGAAGGCTGTCTTTTCATCAGGGGTGCTTTCCACCCTGATGATGATGAAGTTATAGCATGCACAGTGACCATACCCCAGTAAACCATTTTGTCAGACAGCCTAAACCCAAGTTGAGGGTGACCAAAGGGGTCTCAAACCCTTTGGTGAGTTAGAGGGGGCATGTGAAGAGTTACTTCCCCGGCAGAATGGGCAGATGAAAATAGTTTGTTTCAGTAGCCATGAAGGCAGCTAAAGCAGGTGCTGTGTAATGCTTAGAAATTGGTTAGATATTGAAGATGCCAAGATCATCCTGCCATTGCCAGTCGTCTTGATTTTTGTCTTGCCACTGGACTTTGATTACCCTGGAAGAGAGAATGAGACCTCCTGCCACTCTGCCCCACTTAATCCAACTAATGTGTGAGTCAAAAGACATCACTAATACTCTTTTACCATTTTTACCTACCTCGTAGTCCTGTAGCAATAGGCAAGTGACAAAACAGCAGATGTGGATACCTTGGGAGCTGTAGTCACAGCCCTGCATGCAGGTGGCTCAGGCGATGGGGTTGTCTTCTCACTGGACTGAAGCAGTGTGGGATTTAGCAGCCCCTGAGCAGCCTTTTTTTATTTTATTTTTTATTTTTTTAAGGCAGTTGGGGTTAAGTGACTTGCCCAGGGTCACACAGCTAGTAAGTGTCAGTGTTTGCTCTGAGGCCAGATTTGAACTCAGGTACTCCTGACTTCAGGGCCGGTGCTCTACCCACTGCACCACCTAGCTGCTCCCCTGAGCAGCCTTTTTAAAAGATTGCTCTGTTCACCTCCTGGCATGAGGAGAGGGCTAGAAAAGGTGCTTTAAAAATTGACTGCTTCACCCAACCCTGGCCTGCTTGCCATGGCAGGCAGAGATCCTGCTCTGCAGTCGAAACACAAATAAATTAGAAAAACTTGTGTGAAGATGATTCCACTCACCATCAATCAGTATATGGAATGTGTATGTGTGCTTTTGGACAACAGGAAATCTAGTAGCTCTAAAAGACAAAAAGCTCTTGTGAGAGAAGCCAGCAGGTAACACATCAAAATAGCAGCTCTGAGTGAAGGCTGGCAAATGAAGGCCAGCTTTTTGAAGTATGAGATGGATACACGTTTTTCTGTAGTGGCCACAGAAATAGGCTTTACAATCGAACCTAATCTAGTCAGCAGTCTTGTATGCCTACCAAAAGGAGTAAATGACAGACTCATGACAATGTGATTGCCACTTACAGGAAGTTGCCATGCAACCATCGTCATTGTGTATGCTCCCACTATGACAAAAGGTCAAAGAAAAATTTTATGAAGACCTGGAGACTCTCATCATCAATGAGCCAAAAAAGGACAAGCTTATGATTCGGGGTGACTTAATTTTCAACAGATTAGAGCATTTCTCCATGCATGAACAGTTCATTGATAGGTTGGAGGGAAAGCTGAGCCAGCACAAAATTGGCAACAGTGGAGCAGAAAAGAAGTGGGCAGCTTTCAAAGATTTGTTGTACAGCACTGCATTTACTCATCTGAGCCAGAACACTTGCAAACATCAAGATTGGTTTGATAAAAATGATGGGTAAATTCATAAAAAATATGAACTCCACAGGTTTACCAGCAGGATAGTTCATCTGTCTCTAAGAAGGCTGCATTTAATATCCATCAGAAGTAAAGTGCAAGCAAAGCTTATTGAGGTGTGGGATTATTGGCTCAGTAAGAAGGCAGATGAAATTCAATTTTATGATGATAGTAACAATCCAAAGCACTTTTATGATGTCCTGAAGTCTATTTATGGTCAAAAGACCTGTGGTGCCTCTCAACTACTCATGCTGATGGCTCCAGATTGATTAGTAATAGGGAGATGGTCCTAGAGAGATGGGCCGAACACTTCCATAGTGTTTTCAACAGACCATTAATCAACGTTGAAGTCATTGAGCGTTTTCCTCAGATTGAAGTCAATCTATAGCCAAGCTTCCCACTGAAGAAGAGGTTTTGAATGCCATTTGGCTCCTCTTGTGTGGCAAAGTACTTAGTGCTGATTCTATTCCAGCTGAGATTTACAAGGTGGGGGGAGGGTGTCTATTATTCACTCAAAAGCTGATGAAAATTTTCCAGGTTATATGGCAAGAGGAGGTTATCCCCCAGGAGTTCAAGGATGCTTCCATTGTCCATCTTTGTAAAGGAAAGGGAACGAGGTCCTGTGACAATCATGGGGGTGGGGAGTTGGGAGAGTCTTTCTCGTAGTCATTGTCAGAGTCCTTAATGGGCTAATCCTTCACTGGGAAGATGGTCACCTACCTGAGAGTCAGTGTGGCTTTAGAAGGGGCCAAGGAATGGTCCATGTGGTTGTTTAGCCTCACTCCTAGACTTATTTAAATGTTTTTATAGCTAGAGTAAGAAAAGCAAGTGTTACTTTGTGAAGGTCATCCAAGTTATCTTCCTAACAAGGAAGGAATTATTTAAATTATTTTAAAATGAAGTCATTCTAAGCTTAATTAATGGTAGTTATATTTGATGTGAAATAAAATGTTTTACATTGGTTTAGAAAATAGCAGTATCGGTTTGTAGTTCATAGGCTTAAAGATTTCTCACAGAAACGGACCTGTGAGATCATCCAATAGATACCTCCCTCATTTAACAGATAAGGGGCCTGAGGACTGTGAAAGTTTAGTGACTTGCCCATGGTCACAGAGTTGTATGCCTTTCCACTGTCCTTCACTACTTCACTGAATAAAAAATAAAAGCTAATCACAATCCATTGAATATGCTGATCAAGTGATTAGCTTTTATTTTCATCAGTATGCCTCCCATGTTCTAAGAAATATTAAGGCAGGGATTTTAAGGCATACAATGCTATATTTCTTTTTTGACACTTTTATCTCATAATGACACTTCATCTCTGCGTTTCTTCAGTTCTTATGTAATTTTAAAGATTTCATTTTTCTTGTGTAAGTTTGGAGATCATCTTAAAATTGAAATAACATTTTTTAAACTAAATGTTTTTTATTAGTATTTAATGCTTGCCTTTAATACTTTAAAATTAATGTGTACATTCTAACAATTTTTCTGAATATATTCTCTGTATGTGAAGTTGAGTTGAATGGGATAAGTGTTTATTAAACTATTATTACCCAAAAAGTTTGAAGTAAAGGATTTTAACATTATCTTAATGATTTTTTAAAAATATAGGTACAGTCACAGCGCAGAGGTTCAAGTTCGACTTCAGTTCTTGACATGTGTTTTTTCCACTCTTGGATCGCCAGATCATTTTAGTAAGTCTTTAATTAGAAGATACTTTAATTCATATTTGATCTCTTAGCCTTACAGTAGAATTTTTATGTCTTTTTAAAGTTTGAAATAATCTTAGAATGTTATTGGGGCTTGGGAGAATTTAATTTTTGTTGTTTTTTGAAAAACAGACATTTTTATTCTTTTTTTATTTTAGGTCAAAATTTTCCCTCTCCTCTCTCCCTCTCTCACCCCCGTTCTTTCCCTAATGAGAAGACAAGAAAAACAAAGCCTATTACAAATATGTATAGTCATGGAAGACAAATTTCCTCATTAACTATGTTTAAAAAAAAAACAAGAAAGAAAAAAATGTATTTCAGTCTCTACTCTGAATTGATCAGTTCTCTATCTGGAGATGTAGAGTATATTTCATTATGAGTCTTTTGGAAATGAGGTTAGGTAATTTTGTTGATCAGACTTACTAAGTCTCTAACAGTTGATTATGTTTACAATATAGCTGGTATTGAGTAGATTGTTCTGTGTCTGCTTCCTTCAGTTTTCATCTGTTTTTATAGGTCTTGGCAAATTTTTGTGAAATAATTTCTTACAGTACAATAGTATTCTTTTATAATCATATGTCATGTATTGTTCAGCCATCTCCAAATGATAGGCAACCTGTCAGTTTCCAATTCTTTGCCACTTCTAAATGACCTGTTATACTTTTATGCATAGTTTTTAATACATATTTTCCCTCTTACCTTTGATCTCTTTGGAGTTTATAGCCCTAGTAGCAGAATTGCTGTATCAAAAGATATGCACAGTTTAATAGCTTTTTGAGCATAGTTACATATTGCTTTCCAAAATGGTTGAACTAGTTCACAGTTCCACCACCAACGGTACATTAGTTTAACTGTTTTACTCCATTCTTTCCAGCATTTGTCATTTTCCTTTCCTGTCATCTTAGTTAATCTAATATGTGTGAAATGATACCTCAGGTTTTAATTTGTGTTTCTCTAATTTTTCAAGCATTTTTTTCTTATGGTTAATTGATAGCTTTGATTTCTTTCTCTGAAAACTGTCTTTGGACATTTATCATTTTGGGCATATTGTAAAATATGTTGTTTGAGTACTGGGCTACTCTTGAATTTGCCTTGAGACTGACTACTGGCAGTGCCACTTACTGGAGCCATGAGTTCTTGGAATTACCTACCATTGTTAGAGCACTATGGATAATTGTGCTATAAGTGAAAAGAATCAGTATTTGAAACCTCTTATCTTGTGCTATGATCTATTTTAAAAACTAAGTTTTATTCAGACCTTTTGCTTTTAAATCATAGTCATTATCAGATACAGTGCCCCCTGCCTTGAACTCCTTCTTGTAATAATAAATCCAATCAAGCAGAACTCAGGTCACATTTTAATTATAAATCTCATTTATATAGCCCTTTACAATTTATGTAGTGCTTTCTTCACAACACTCCTTTTAGATGAGTAACAGAGTATGATCTTTACCCACATTGTGTACAGGAGATAGCAGGCTTAGAGAAATAAAATAACTTGCCCCAGATCATGGAGCTAGTAAAGTTATCAACCAAGAGATAGGTATCTTTCGGTAGATATCAAGACCACTTATCTGTTCTTATATGACATTATAAATATTGTTTGGAAGGTTCTTGGGCTTGATGCAGTCTTGGTAACCTGTAGCATCTAGAGGACCTCCCTATTGCAGGTTCTTAACCTGGGTCCACTTGCTTTTTTAAAAAAATATTTTTGTAACTCTATTTCAATATAATTGTTTTCCTTTGTGATCTTTTATGTTGTATACATTTAACTACACTTTTTTCTGAGAAAGGGTACCTGGGCTTCACTAGGGTTTGCAGGGTCATAGCAGGGAGGAGGGTAGAGCATGACTCAATAAAAGACTTAAAATCTCTAGTCTTCACTGAAATCTTCAGCTTTTAGACTTTCTGCTGAACATCTTCCACAATGATAGCATATACATCTTTTTTATGTTTTGCTGGGCATCAACAATGTCAGAGGATAATCAAACCAAATTATCTGTTGTGTCATTCATGGAACTCTGTATGATTTTGAACTAAACCTGGGAAATGCTTTGTTGGGTTAGAACATTTAAGATGGTGTTTTGCTCACTTAAATGCATCTTTATAGTCAACAAAGATTAAACAGAATTGGTTTTTGTATTCTTTAAGTGAGTTTTTGCATTTGTGGTCTGTTGTAGGAAGTTGATGGCAGAAACTTGCATGGTTCCTGTTCCCAGTCTTTCTAAAGGATGCTCTTTAGATTATTCTGTAGCATTTATCAGAAATAGCAGAGTTGACATATGTGTTGGTATTTGTTGATATTTCCTCATTTGTCTTCTTTGAATAATAACGTGAGAACTTTTTTCTAAGCATTTAGTATCCTTCCTTCTTTCAGACACCTTCAGATACATTATCCATTGCCCTCAAATTGTATTTCCTGCTGTAAGGACCTCCTAAACAGATAATTTATTTGTCTAACTACTATTCTCATCTTTATTTTCTTTAGTATAGTTTCTGTTTTCTAATGCAGTATAACAGGGACTTTGGTGTCCAAGGATAATGAATTCCAGTATGATTAAATTTTTAATAGAAATTTTTATATCCCATTTTTTTGTCCTGTTCTTTGCCCTCAAGTTTTCTTTCTTGAAAGCCTTCCAAGTTATTCTGTTGCCAATTTTATTTTCCCTTCCACTACTTCCCACTTTTTATCCGATCATATTCTTCATAATCTCCCATCATCCTGAAGTGTAAAATTTTACTAACAAGTTAATCAGTTCATTATAGAACTAGTGCTATCTTTGGCTGCCATATTTCTCTACTTCATTAAGAGATCAAGGGTTTCTTAGCTAAGGTAATATCTACATGCATACATACATACACACATATATGTAGGCATGAGGCATCTTTATCTTTTTTCTTATTCCTAACTCAAATTTCTTGTCATCCTCCTCTGTTCTTCCTCTTTGGTCCCCCTTCTTGTCATCTTCTATGCTTTGAAGTCATTGGTTATTAATATTTATGTAGATTTTATTTGGAAGGTCTTAGAAAACTAGGGTTTAAGTAGCACTTCCGACATTGACTAAGTGAGCATGGGCATATCACTTCAGCTTAGCACAGTTACTGGCACATAGTAAATACTTAATAAATTGGTGTTGACTAATAACTTCTTATTCCTGGGGTCCATGAACCTGTTTTTTCAAATATATATTACTATAGTTGGTTTTCTTTGTAATCCAATGTATTTTATTTTATATATGTAAAAGCATTCTGAGAAGGGATTTATAGGTTACACCAAACTGCAGAGAGGTCCATGACTAAGAAATGTTCAAGAATAGGTGCCCTGAGATGATAAGTTGAAAAGAAGTTGCTAACTTGTTTTGGTAATGGGAGTTTTTCTTATTTAGGAATTCTCTATATCAGCAAAATCATAGGTCCAGTTCCTATTCCTTTACCTAATGAGTTCCCCCTGTCCTTAGACATTAGCAGATATTGGTGCCTAAGCTGCTGGATTTTTTCCTAACAGTTCTTTGGAGATATTTATCACAAGCACTGCTGTTGGAATTTGTAAATGTCCCATGTTATAATATCTTTTTGTTGCCTTTGAAAGCACCACAGAAACAGAACCAATCATTGGCTTTGTTTTCTCCTACAAAAAGAGCTAATGGGCTATCTTTCCATTTAGCTGCAGCTTCTCTTCTGGTTTAATTTATAGTAAAAATGATGATAGTGATGCAGCTCTCAGTTAGTAGACAAGAATCTCATTTTTAGAATGCCAGACCTAAGTTAAAGAAAATGTCTGATTACTATAAGGACATTACTTAGCAAGTGGCACTTTCTGCCATGCTTTATAAATTAAAAAAAAATTAATGATGTGTGTACATGGTTATTTTGTACTTAAAAGTAATTTATATTAAGATGAACTGTTAATTTTATTTAAATAGTCTTGAAATGTTTTCATTACTGTGTTTACTATATTCCTTGAGATCTCATTAGTGATTCTTGATCAGTGAATCATTTGCTCATATTTTAAGGATCCAATCAGGCATAAGATATTTTGTGTATCCTTCAATTTTAGGTATTTGCATATAGGGAATACATTGGAAATGGTTTATAAGAGATGTGTGTGTTCATTCCATTTGTATTTCTTTTATGGGAGGAGCCCTCTTATCCATGAAAATAAAAGCTTCTTTTTATATTTAGGGCTAAGTTTAGAACAAGTCGACATTTTGTGGCACTGCTTAGTTGAAGATTCTGAGTGTTATGATGATGCACTTCACTGGTTTTTAAATCAAGTTCGCAGCAAAGATCAACATGCAATGGGAATGGAAACTTACAAACATCTTTTTCTGGAAAAGGTATAGAAATCACTTTGCACATGCTTTAAATTTTTCTCTCATTTTCTAGGATTCTTTTTTTTATATCATTGTTCTCTAAATTTCACTTTTATTCACTTATTTTCCTTTGTCACGTGTTTTTCCACATTTGTACATCTTTGTCATATGCTGTTTTTTCTCCATTGAAAAAAATGTTCAGTTTACCATTTTTTCTGGTGATTTAATTACCAAAAAGAAATTATGTGTGTGTGTGTGTGTGTGTGTGTGTGTGTGTGTATGTTATTTTTCCCTGAGAATTATCTATATAAAATTGAAAATCTGTATGTTAACAATGTGTGGTAAATGTTAATAAACTAGGAATATTACTTTGAGGTGAATAAATGTGCTTTGCATACATTCTTTTACTTGTAGCAAAGGCACTTATTTTAAATTGCCATTAAAATACCTTTTATTCTTATTAAATTATCCATCATAGGAGGTCAATGAAAATTTTTTTTGCCATTGTTAGTAACAATACTAGTGTAATCTAGTTTTCCATTTGTGATGCCATTTTAGAACATTAGAGCTCTGATTATGTTATTTTGCTGATATAGTGAGTAGAATGATATACCTAATCAATTTCATCTGGCTGCAGAGCCCACTTCTTTTCCAGACATCCTTGGTTTACAGGCTTCAAGGACACCTCCGCTGTAAGAGTGGGGATGTTATTTTAGATGATTTCCTTGTACCTACTAAGTGTACAGTAGCATTGTCTTATTCCCCATATTCTGTTCCTCTTGAAGGGCTGAGTGAGTGATCTTCTTTTTTCAGTTAATGTCTATTAATATTGCCTTTCATCATCGGAATGACGAAGAGTTGACTGTAAACGTGAATAATAGTATTTCTTTCCTCATTTCTCATTTTTGGAGAATCAGGAAATGCTTTCCAGGGTATTTTAGTAATTCTCACAGGTCTGTGTTACGATAATTAAATGCTAGTGCCTTCCAGGATAAGCTTTGACACATCAGTTAGATGATGTGGTTATAAATTAGTGATTATGTTAAGAATAGATCTCATCCATCTTTATATTCATCAGTGATTTCTGTTCAGAAAATTGCTTCTTTCACATACATTGTTTGGATTATGTTAAATGTAACTTAAACATACATTGTTAAACCTTCATCCTGTTTTTCACAAGAGATAAATCCATTTATAAACTGTATGTTTATATAATTTTGCTTTGAATACCTAGTAAAATATAAACACCTTCTTGGCAAGGACTATTTTAAATTTTTCATTTGTTATGTTTCCCCCTAAATACACTATTCTTCTGAATTTCCATGTTTCTTTTGAGGCTAGGTACCATCTTTAAACATACCTGTATTCTAAACTTTGAGTCATCCTGAACTTTTTGTTGATTCTGCCTCCACAACATTTTTTATGCATACCATAGCTTTCTCTCCATTCATATAGCATCTTTCTTAATTCAGGTCCTTATTACTTCTCATCTGGATTATTGAAATAGCTTTTTAATTGATAATCCTATCTCAAGTGTCTCCTTTCTCCAATACATAATCAACAGATACAAAAAGATTCTTCTAAATTACCACCTGCCCCTGCTCAGTAAATGTCAACAGTATATTTAGTTCCTTTTGTATGTTAAATATTTTGCATTTAAAGTCCTTTACAGTGTTGCTCCAGTCTACCTTTCTGACCTTGTTATACATTATGCCCCCATACATACTTTATTGTCCACTCCAGGTATCCTTCTTGATAAATCTCACATATGATATTCTCATGTCCCATCCCCATGCCTTTGCATAGGACATCCCATTCTTGGAAAATGTTCCCTCCCTACCCCTCCTTCTTAGGATCTCTCCTTTGAAAGCTCAGCTTAAAATTTACCTCCTACTTTTGGTCATTCCTGACCCTTCCTCTTAGTACCACCTCACTCCCTGACCCAACCCCTTCATGCCTTGTATTTATTTTGTCAGTGATTTTGTGTGTGTGTGTGTGTGTGTTGTTCCCCCTAATAAAACATAGGTTTCTTGAGAGCAGAGGATGTTACCTTTGTGTCTTTGCTTTAGCACAGTGCTGGCACATAGAAGAAACTTGATTCATGCTTATTGATTTTTTTTCTTTTTATCTTTGTTGCCTTGCATTTCACTTATAAAATTCTTATCAGATTGAATCACCATAATCTCAGCAGATGATTGTCTGGGTTTTTTTTAGTGGTTTATTGTCACCAATATTCTCTTCTAGATAATTTGAAATACAAATTTATAAATTTCATATTTACATTAAGATATCTTTATTTTATTTAGATGCCACAGCTAAAACCTGAAACTATTAGTATGACTGGTTTAAACCTGTTTCAGCATCTTTGCAACTTAGCACGACTGGCTACTAGTGCATATGATGGTGGCTCAAACTCTGAGGTATGGCTTTGGGAACTTGCCTTTAAATGTGTACTTGCTTGTTTTTCTGTACTTATTTTTATTAAGATCTTTTTACATAATTAAGAAGAATTCATTTTCCTATCCATTGATATCTTTCTCTTTCAAAATTTTGAACTAGATTTAGTAGAAATCTTTATTACTAAAACCTTGCTAAAATTTTAGTGTTCCCTTTTAATTTCTTAAAGATAGTTCCTTTTATAGTTAAGATGGTACTAAAATATTTTCTATCCAGAGCCATAGAAATTTCTGACATATTGATGAAAGATGTATAGAAAGCATGATTTTAATACTTGGATAATCCTTCAATTACATTTCATTATGCAGCTGCTATTTCTTTGGGATCTTGGTGTATCCAAGTTATTTCATGGTTGTTGGCAAATACTTGTTAAACCTAGACAAATTATTCTAGCCTGAAGTGGCTGTTTGGATTACAAGTTTATGAACTTTAACCAGCTTCAGATATGTAGGCAAATCGTCTTCTCCGATTCCCGAGGTCCTATCATTTATCCTAAAGAAGTCAGGAGAGTTGTCAAATTCACATCTACTATCCTGCTTTGCCCAGGGCAACTCCCTGACCTCCCATTAAATATTAACCTGCTTTTATAGAAATCTCATTATGTAATAAAATTGATTGGCAACAGTTTTGGTTGATTTCTTTATAGACCTTAGTGCTCTGTATCACTTTTAAAAAGAACAGTTAGCAGATATTGAATGAAGGAGGTCCAAGGACGATCTGTGATTCTGTTTGCCAGTGTTTTCCTTAGTACATGTTCCCACCTCTGCCTCTTTGTATTCTTGTTCTTTTAGATTAGGTTCTTGATCATCACTCTTTTTTTGAACTTTAAGCATGTTATTATTTGTACTTATTTATTCAAGCTAACCACAAAAGTTTTAGTTAAGTAATAACTCTTCTGTATAGATTGTATTTCTGCTCATCTGAGAGTAAGTTGCAACCATTTAAAAACGTATTGCTGCCATGAGAAGAAAAAATTTATTTTTTATATTTCTCACAAAGATTCCTAACTTTTCTGACTGGTTCTAGTTACAATTTCATTTTGTTATTTCTAGCCTAGGGATAGTCAGGTAGAAATCTATGTAGTTAATGAAGTACCCACAGTGAGTTGATTGAAGATTTCCCATGGTAGTTTGTTTTTGGATTATGTTAAAGTAAATGCTACAGTTTTTAAAAACTTCTGTATGTGACATAATACAAGGCTTTCTGCAGTACTTTTTTTTTTTTGCTAAACCACTGTAAGATTATACCTATGTGCATTGGTTTGTTTCTAGCCAGACAAACTGTATAGGTCAGCTTCCCTAGCTCTTGGATTACACTTCAGCTATAAGTTAGAATTTTATTAGACATATATAGAAAACTTTGTATTACTTAAACTTATACATTCTAAGTCATTAAAATACCTCAAACAGGCATTATTCACAACTAATAGGCCATAATTGATCACTTGAGAAAGTATTAATATTTTTAATGCCATGATTGTCAGAGTAGTTTGATAAATATCTTACATTTCTCTCTATAGCTCTGTGGTATGGACCAATTCTGGGGCATTGCTTTAAGAGCACAGTCTGGTGATGTTAGTCGGGCAGCTATACAGTATATCAACTCCTATTATATTAATGGTAAGAAATTTAAGCTATATTTGTAATAATGTCTAAAATTAAGTGGAAAAAATATGTTCTGTTTTATATTTGGCAGTTTTTCATAGTTTTGAAGGTAGACACGGCTCTTTTTAAATTCATGTTTTTGTTTTTTAAATCCGGTTTTAGGTAAAACAGGTTTGGAGAAGGAGCAAGAATTTATTAGTAAGTGTATGGAAAGCCTTATGATAGCCTCTAGCAGTCTTGAACAAGAATCACACTCAAGTCTTACCATTATTGAAAGAGGACTTCTTATGTTGAAGACACATCTGGAAGCATTTAGAAGAAGGTAATTTTTCAGTAACACATTTCATCTAATTTCATTTTTCCTTATATTTCATACATATACAAAAATAATACATATCTTGGATCAAATGAAAATTCATGTGAAATAGAAACCATGATTATATAAACTACATTAGTAATGCAGATGATTTTGTTGACAAATCTTTTTTTGTTTTCTCTAGGGTAGAAAAGAGCAGTAGTTGTTGAATCATAGGACCTAGGTTCAAATTCTGCTTCTAATGTTTATTGCCTGTGTGACCACTCTGGACCTTTCATAAGTCCCTTTTAACTCTTTAACTAGGGTCCTATTTTTGGACTTCAGCGTTTTAAAATATATTGTAAACCTTTTGATAATGAATAAGCATGAGGAGCGCTTCTTTATTCCAATTATGGACTTTGCGGGCAATTTTCACTTTTCAAAAACTTTCATTATAAATTGTGTGTAACTGAAAGGGAGAAGATGAATGAGAAAAAAAATCATCTAGCTGCAGGGACATATTTGAATATGTCTTCAGCAGCAAAATTAAATATACCCACACAATTCCAAGAAAGAATATTGACTGATTTCCTTTGCTTTTTTCCTCCTAAAATTGTTGATAATATTTTCCATTTACATTTCAGGTCACTATAGAAACATGACCAAAATATTCAATGCTAGTCAATATTCTTATAAATAATTTAGACCTTCATTGTGTTCAGTGCAAAAATAAAATATATTAACACTAATGAAAATATTGGATAAAAGAACATATAAAGAGAGTGCTTTTATTAAGAAATGTAATGTTTTTCATTGAGTTCATGAATAAGTTAACTATTAAGAATAACATTAATAATATTTAAAACCATTAAGAATGACTTCTTCCAACCAGCCAAGACTTAAATATTAATTTATTAAAAGTATCAAACATTTTCATAATTCTAGATTTTCTCTTTTTTAAAAATATGCCAATTGCCGAACAGTGTTATTTGAGTAAATGCAAATTATTTGGAAATTAGTACTGGAAGAAGGAGTTGTTGAGTTACCTTGGAGAACTGTAGTAAATAACAAATTCCAACACAATAATAAGTTAAATTTTTCTTTGAAGGAACTCATTCTGATAGATAATCCATTGCCTCATAATGTTTTAACAGAGTTAAAAATATTTTTTCATTAAACTGTGTATTGATTAAAATTCTATACTTTTATTAAAGTATTCTCTGCACAAGTGTTCAGTGGTTATCTTCTAATTTATTAATGAAATAGTTCACTGTAGCGACCTAGATATTTAGAGTACATGTTGTTACACTTTATTTGTGTAGCTAATGGAATTTAATATCTGATTTGGGAAGGGTTAGAAAATGAAGGATTTGAATTAGATAATGTCTAAGGTCCCTTTCCAGTTTTGAATCTGTAGTCTTTATAGTACCATTTAATTTAAATCCTATGTTCTGTGAAACTACAACTTCATTACTTTGAAAATAGTTAAATATTTTCTTTTTAAAAATATGCCATGAGCTATTATTTGGTATAATTAACATTGTTGGAGCGATTAAAAAGGTGTCATAATTCAGAGTGCCATGTATTTTGGGTATTTTCAAAGTTAACATTCTACTG
Organism: Phascolarctos cinereus; assembly: GCF_003287225.1. Classification (NCBI taxonomy): domain Eukaryota; kingdom Metazoa; phylum Chordata; class Mammalia; order Diprotodontia; family Phascolarctidae; genus Phascolarctos; species Phascolarctos cinereus. Next base: position 110,694,898 of record NW_027555625.1, on the reverse strand, counting down.
TAATAAGATAAAGAAGTTATTTTATGTATAGATTTCTCATATGAGAATGAATAATAATTGACTGCAAATTGTAGGGAATTTCTGTTTAGTTTTGTTTCCAGTTGTTAACATTTATCTTACAAAACATAATGACCTATAGCAGTGCTGTCAAAGTCAAGTAGAAATGGTTCTCTGTGGGCCACATATTGAGTTAGAAAATCACAAATTAACATCATCCATGTGATTTCATATTTCTGTTTTTAATTTGCTAAATATTTCCCAGTTATGTTTGAATCTAAATTCAGCTTGCCCTAGGCCCTGTGAGTTTGACACCTCTGGCTTATAGCGATTATAAAATATTGAATACCAAGGCTCTCTTTAGGCATGTATCAAGTGCTCACTTTGTCAGGCATTGTGTTAAATTTTCCAGGCATAAAGACAAAATTAAGTAGCCTGTGCCTTCAAAAAACTTACATTTTATGGAGGAAGGAGAGCATATTTATAAATAAATATATTTAAAATGCATACAAATAAATACAAAGTAAAATTTTGGGGCAGTAGCAAATCAGAAAAGGTTTTATATAGAAAATGATACTTGAGCAATATTTTTAAGGAAACTATATATTCTGAGTCAAAGGTGAGATGGAAAAGCAGTCCAGGCATAGGGGAGCCACTTGTGGAATATCAGCAAATAACATTTTCTGTATGATTAGTATTAAAAAAAAGTTTGTTTTCCTGGACTACAGAATGTAAGAATTTGAGATAATGTATAACCATGGTTAGAAAGGTTTGTTGCATACAGGTTATGAAAGGCTTTTACAGATAAACAGAAGAGTAATATTTGATTCTAGTGGTAATAGGTAATAGGAATCTGTTGGAATTTTTAAAGTAAACTGTTAGAAAACTACTTCATTGTTGAATTTAGAATGGGTTAGAGAGAGGAGGTACTTCTGGCATGGAGACTAATTAGACGATGTTTCAGCATCGGGTTATGAACTAGAGTGGTGACTGTGACTAGATTGTAAAGGACAGGTATGAGATGTGGTGGTGGAGGTTGACATGACAAGATTTGGCAAGTTACGTGGGGTGAAAGAGTAAGTATTTAAGGACAGTTCTGAGGTTACAAATCTTTGTGGCTAGAAGGTTGCTGGTGACCTTAAAGAACGTAGGATTGGGTGTAGAAGGGATGAAGATAACAAGATAACCATGTTTTTCAACATGGGTTTGAGATGTCCACAAGATAGGCAGTGTGAGATATCAAGGAGGCAGTTAAAGATAGTGTGACTAAAACTCTGGAGAAAAACTAAGGCTGGATATGTAGATTTGGAATTATATGATTTGAGATGATAATTAAACGTGTGGTGGCTGATTTGGTTAATAAGTGAATGCTAGAATATAGAAAGACTCCAACAGGGCCCACGACTGAACCTCTGAGTATTCCCGGGTTTATAAGATGTGATATAATTGTAGAACCAGGAGAGATAACTGAGGAGAGGTCAGTTGGGAGAAGCAAGAGAGAGCAGTGTCAGATGCTGCTTAAAGATCAAGAAGCCTGAGCCCTGAGAAAACATCATTAGGTAGAACTTGGAAAATGAGATTAAAATACAAGTGATATTTTGAGGGAAAACTGAGTGATAGAGGGATTGAATGGGATGAGGAGGAAGACAAAAAAAAGAGGTATAATGCATAGGGCAAATGAAATGATACATTATGATCTGATGGGATTTCAAAGCTTTTGAGCATTGAAGTAGAACACTTGTAGATCATGTTTCTGTTTCATTCTGGAAGACAAAATCAAAAATGTAACCAACTTTGTTTATACTTGATGTTGAGTTAGGGAATAGGGCATAGGAATTGAGAAGTTTGAGGAATTGATAATTATTAGGGGATTTGAGAGGCCATGCAGTCCCTTAGTATAAGAATGGGAGTTGAGTTGGAGAGTCCTATTAGCCTGTTACTGAAATTCTCTACAAAGGAGGGAGAATGCCGTGGAAGTAAATGGCCACTACTAGAATCTTGATTAGATGATACGTTTGAGTGACGTGAACATGAAGGAAAGAGAGGTTCTTAAATGATCACAGCAAAAAGAGAGTCTGGAAGTAGATGTGAATATGAACTGATGCGACTACTAATTAAAATTTTCCTGACAGTTTTGTAAATTTAATTGTTAAATATGTGTAGCACCATGGGGTAAACTTTATGTTTTATGTTGATAGAAACTAAAGGTATGCTGTCTTTTTTCAAAAGGTTCTTCTACCCTAGAAGATGAATTAGAAATTTCACAAAAGACTTTTTCTACAACAGAAGTGAAGTTATATAGAAGTTTAATTACTGGCTGACCTATTTGACAATGCAGTTCTTCCTCTCTAGCTCTGCTAATAGATGTTTGATTGAGGATCTCTCCAAGACAATATCCACTCATTCCCCTTGGTTTCTGTTACATGTGGTATTTGCTTTAGATATTGATTATCTGGACCTATGCCTTTATTCCCTATATTTAGTTGCTTTGAAAGCTGAGTTATGGGTAATATTAAAAAAAAAGTTTCTATGCACCATTTTAAACTTGGCAACATGTATGGGATGTTCTACAAAGATTTCATTTTCGCTGTTAATTGGGGGGGGAATATATGTTTTACATGCTACTGTTAATATTTTAAAGAATTTATTCATGTGGTTGTTTCTGCATACCAGTGCAGATCAAGACCCCTCCACAACTTAAGGGAGGCATTTGAGTTTATGGTACAAAAATTTGTCAACTGGTAATGCATTTTATGGCAGTGAGCTTCTCAAAATTTACTGAGGTCAATCCTAGTAGGACAGAAATTGCTAAAGCCTTTCTAGTTCAATAGAAGCTAGCTGAGTTTATGCACTGCTGGCTTAGCCACTGGGAAAACCTACTTATAATATGATTATAATGGATAGTTTTTACCTATTTTAAAAATGAAACTTTTCTATTACTTTTATCTGTACAGACTGTTTTCTATTTCTAATGTCAAATTTATTTTTCTCCTCAAGGAAGTAAAATAGCAGGTCAAGATTTTGCTTTTTTATGCCAATTTGCAGAGTGTTCTCTGAGTATATTCGCAGCGTATAGGCTACCATCCTTCTTCCCCATTATGTTGATTGTAGAGGCAATCTTTGATTTTTTTTTTAATTGAGATTTCATTTCTAATAGTTTATCTCTTAAAAAAATAAGTTTGGGAACTAGAACCATTTGCATATATGTGTGTACTTGCATGTATACATAAATTCCTTGTATATGTTTAGTTCATTAAATTTAAATTTGACTTTGAAAATCAATATTTAAATTTAATTTTGATTAAATGGTGGCATAGACTAAATTAGAATATATTTAATAATAAGTTACCATTTATGTAGAATGTTAAATTTCACAAAATACTACGTATTTCGTCTCATTTTATTCTCAATCAGCAAATCAATTTTAAGAATTTTTATACAACAAGAAAATAGAAGTAATGTTCTATATGGTCTTTATATGTTTTAGGTTTGCTTATCATCTGCGACAGTGGCAAATAGAAGGCACTGGTATTAGTAGTCATTTAAAAGCACTTAGTGACAAACAGTCATTACCACTAAGAATTGTATGTCAGCCAGCTGGCCTTCCTGACAAGGTAATAGCACATTTGATTCCTAAAATAATATTATTTCCACATGCGAATGTTCTTTCATATTTTTTAAATTGGTCATATTTTGTATTTCAGATGACTATTGAAATGTATCCTAGTGACCAGGTAGCAGATCTTAGGGCAGAAGTAACTCATTGGTATGAAAATTTACAGAAAGAGCAGATAAGTCAACAAGCACAGCTTCAGGAGTTTGGTCAAAGCAGCAGAAAGGGAGAATTTCCTGGTAAGTGGCAGTTCTGACGATCATCAGCTCATTTTTCTTCTCTCAAAATTGATGATGCCCACATCCCACTGACTGGTCATATTGCTCAGCTTGTAGGACATGGGCAGAATTTCCAACTATCCTGTTTGAAAGCCTGCAATCAGATGAAGTGAATAGCCAAACCGAAAGCAAAACCAGTGTGTTAGTACACCAAAGAAGAAATACTTGTTGATTGTAGCTTCATCTTCATAGGATACAGATTTCTTTGTTATACTTTTTTAGGCTTATGTGGATTATATAGTTGATCAGTAGGATTCATTTATATTAGATAAGTAAAACCCAAGGGACAGTGCTACAATTTTTAAATGACAGCAAGAGAGAGAATCATTCTAGGGAAAACAAGGGGGGACGTTCTGGGGAAGTATTTAGAGAGCAACTGGTAGGATTAGTCATTAGAATGTGAAAAGATTCTTTCTTCAAGGGCAGGGAAGAAGAGGACAGGACCAAATACTTTTATAACCATTGTCAAAGAAGTCCATTTGGTTTAGTACTAAAATTTATTGACATAATTATAAGAGAAAGCTATAGATGCCTCTTCACTAAGGATACAAGGTAGTTTTTTCAGCAGTGGATGAGTCCCATAGTTTTTGGCATCCTCATGTAATTTATTATATTTATCTTCCCTCACTTTCTTGAAAAGTTTCTGATACGTCTTTTATAGGATTGAAACTATTAATTCCTTGCCAGAATAAAAGGCAATTTTATCCACATTTTTTTTATTAGAGCTTTTTGGGAAACTATTCACCAATACATTTCTAAACATATCTGTGACAAAATTCACATAAATTTAAAGTTGTTAGGGACCTTAGCCACCAGTTAGTCTAACCAATATGCAAAAGGGATCCCCAGTATACTATGATAAATAGCACTTTATATATTATACCTGACATTTGGTCATTCAGCTTCTGCTTGAAGATCTCTCCAGTGAGGGAGAAACCACAGACTCTCAAGGCAACTCACTGTATTTTTGGTTTTCTGTAAATGTTAGAAAGTTTTTCTTATCCTTAGGCCCAAACTTTCCTCTTCACAGCTTCTACCCACGGTTTTAGTTATGTTCAATGGGCCAAACAGAACAAGACTAATTTCTCTTTCATAAGAAAGCTTTTCAAACGTTTTAAGAGTGCCATCCTTCCTAAGTCTTTTTTCTGCAGGCTAAATACCCCCAGTTCATTTAGTGAATCTATATATTGTTATAGAATCTGATCTTAAAGTGTCCTTTGCTATTCTGGTTGCCTTTCTTTTATTATTCTTAAGCTATAGAATCCCCAATTGAATATATTTCTTTGGAAATGGTCTGACCAGGGCAGAGCATATAGGGATCTTCACCTTCTTATTCCTGGAAACTATGCCTACCTTGAACCCTGGGGTAGCTAGGTGGTGCAGTGCATAGAGCACTGGGCCTGGCACCCAAAAGACCCAAGTTCAAACCTGACCTCAGACATTTGCTAGCTGAGTGACGCTGGGCAAGTCACTTGACCCTTTTGCCTCAGTTTCTTCTTCTGTAAAATAAGCTGGAGAAGGAAATGGTAAACCACTCTAATATCTGCCCAGAAAACCCCAAATGGAGTTACAAAGAGTCAGACACAACTGAAACAGTGCAGCAACAATAAAATGCATCTTCTATTGTAGCCCAAGATTACATTAACTTTTTAGTTGCCACATCCCACTGCTAATTCATATTCAACATGAAGTTCATTAAAACCCCCAGAACTGCTTTCTTCTAAGACTTCCCCATTTTGTACTTGTGAAACTGATTTTCTGAACTGAAGTTCATACTTTACATTTTTCCTAGTTGAATTTAATCTTTATAGATTCAGCCCAGTGCTTTAGCTTCTCAAGAACTTTCTGGATTCTAACACTAATCTGTAAGCTGCTGTTGTGTCATTTTTAAGCTTAAAAACATTAAGCAGCCCAGAGCCAAGCAGAAATCTTTGGGACTTCCTGATGATGCTCTGTGATGAAATCAATCTTTATCAGTGATTTTTGGGAAAGAGATCGTATGCTTTTATTTCAGCTAGGTGGTGAAGTGGATCCAGTGTTGGAACTTGGAGTCAGGAAGCTAATCTGAGTTTGACTTCTGTCTCAGACATTTGATAGCTGTCACTTAATCCTATTTAGCCTCATTTTCTCATCTGTAAAATGGAGATAACAGTTGTATTTACCTCAAAAGGTTGATGTAAGAATCAAATGAGATAGCATATTTTAAAGACTGTATGCCATAAAGTGCTATATAAATGCTAACTAGTTATTAATGTGGAGTGATTTTTTTTTTCAATGTAGGTACTCTTCTCTGTTATTTCCCTCTAACACTTAGATGATTTCATTAGTTTCTTTGAACAGAAAATAATTTTCTAGCCAATATTCTAATGACAAGTCTTTTCCAATTTGTTTAGGTTGGTCCATGTTTAAGGAACATGGAAAAGGAAAGAGGATAGATTGAAATTGTTCTATAAAATAAAGCATTTAAATTCTTCTCAAAACAAAGAGAGGAACAAGTGGTAGGAAATAAGCAATAAGCAACATTTAGCTGTGCAGAGTACACTCGTTTTTCTTAGCATTACTTTTTACTCAAGGTCCTGATCCTACCTTGTGATCCTGATCATTTCTTTATGTTTTCTCAACTTCTTGATATTTCTCCCTTTTTCGGCACTGAACTCACCAGGGCAGAGAAGCTTTTTATGGTGCTTCTTGCAGTGGAACACTTGCTCAGGATGCTAAAATAAAAGTACCGTCAATGCAGGAGAAGATTCTTACCTGTAAAATGAAGAAACCTAGACTAGATAATCTCTAATGTCCCTTCAGGTTTTTATATTATGATTTTAAGCCCTGCAGGCATCCAAGGATTGAATGAAGTCTGAGGGTCTTGGTTGTAAGAATACAGATTTTGATAATGATATTGATAGAATTTCATGGATTTATTTATTGGACATGTGAATTTTTTGTTCTGTGAATATTGATACTCTCTTTCCATTGTACTCCTTGTTTGATTTTTTATAATATACGTTCCTTTGATTTGAGTATGAAGAAATTTTAAAAAGTTTCAAATCGGCCCTTCAGAGATGACAATGCTTGTTCTTTTCCTCTTTCATGACTGTCTCAGTCACATACCCAGTTTTTCTTTTTCTTTTTTTCTTTTTCTTTTTTTTGGGAGGGTCATGGCACTATTCCTTTTGCTTCTGTTTCTATGTTTTCTAAGCCCTACTATTCATTACTGTCTACGCCGTAAAACCTGGTTTCCTTTTTGGTTAGTATATCCCTTTTCTTTAGATTGGTGTAAGAGGAAGTAAGTGGCAGTGGGGGGAGCAAATTATTTAACAACTGGAAGCCTTCCTTACCCTACTCATGAAAGCTTTGTGATTCCTATCCATAACTGAAAGCAGTTGTAGGGCTGTTTAGTTATACTGGTACTGGAAAGCTGTTTTGTAATTGCTTATCCCTCAGATAGCAAAACATTTACAAAAAAGCATCATTAACACACTGTCTTTTACTTTCACATTTTAGGAATAGAATGAATAAAACTTAACTATTAATAGTTTTGCTGTTTCTTGCTCTCACTACTCTTTGAAATAGGTAATTAAAAAATATAAATAAAGACATTTCCTTTAAAAAGTTCCCTGAGTTGTTTGCATTTTTTCAAGGTGGTCTCATGGGGCCTGTGAGAATGATTTCATCTGGACATGAACTAACAACAGACTATGATGAAAAAACACTTCATGAACTGGGATTTAAAGATATGCAGGTACTCCTTGTAAAAGATATTTTTAAATTTTCATGGCATGCTTACATTTATTTTCATGGATTTGTGGGGTGTGATTTCTGGTAAATTCTATTGAATTTGTTATCATGCCTATTTAATATTTGCCTCTTGGAAAGATATTATATTCCCACAGAGATCTTATATGTCAGAAACAGCTCTCTGACTTTGTATTTCTGAAGCGTAGCCACCTTCTATTTTAGCTGTAAAATAGTACCAGACAGGTGCGTTTATTAAAATAACATTAAATTTTTAAATAAATTATACAACCAAAGTATAAATATTTAACTGATAGGCTATTTATTTGTTAAAATAGTGTTAGCCATTACATTTTATTCTATTGTACTATAAGCATAGTACTGTAGGATACCTCTAAATGAGAGAAAAGTTTAGTCCTGTCTTTTTTTTTCCAAGCAAATAGTTTATTTCACATACCTGTTTTCAGTCTTTTTTAAAAACCATGCAAAAAAAAAATTTCTGTACTGTTATTTATAAACTTTTAGAAAATCAATGTTTAACACATAGACCACAAAATGGAAATGATGATTGTTCCTTTCTGCCCCCTCCATTTGTAGATGGTATTTGTATCTCTGGGAGCACCAAGACGAGAACGGAAAGGGGAAGGTGTTCAGCTACCAGCTTCTTGTCTCCCACCTCCTCAGAAGGACAACATTCCAATGCTTTTGCTTTTACAAGAGCCTCATCTTACCACTCTGTTTGATTTATTAGAAATGCTTGCATCATTTAAACCTCCTTCTGGAGAAGTGGCAATGGAAGATACTGAGGTGATTAATTCAGTTTTTTGTTTCATAGGACTTTTTAAATTATTTGGATTTGGAGGATTTTTTTTCTCCATATTTTTAATTGCTTTAAAATGAGAAAAATATGTAACTAGCTGCTTGTTTCCGTTGTATCAATCTGCTTGAATTCTTTCCTTAATTTTTCTAGGAATATAAGACTTTCACTAGTTCATTAGTATGCTTTATTAAGCATCATCTATAGAATGCTTTGTGAGCCATGGAAAATTACCGGTAAAGCTAAATATAAGTACAGTGATTTCATGCTATAAAAAGAATAGGGACAACTAGGTGGCGCAGTGGATAGAGCTCTGGCCTTGGAGTTAGGAGGACCTGAGTTAAAATCCAGCCTCAGACATTTGACACTTACTAGCTGTGTGACCCTGGGCAAGTCACTTAACCCCAATTGCCTCAACAAAAAAAAGGCCAAGAAAGAAAGATAATATTAGATTTCTTCCCCCTCATTGATTGGTAGGTCTGTGTAGGTCTTTCCTATCCTGTTAAAGGGATTCCTTGCACATGTAGTGAGGAACCAGTGAAGTAGCAATTGCTTTCAGATTCTTTACCAGCATAGTTATCATAGTCATGTAGTATAAAATCCTTCTGCTTTAAGTCTTTTCTTTGTCCCATTCCAACTTTTTGTTCCTTCTCCATTTCACATAAGTGTTTCACATCCTGCCCTTCCCCATTTCTTTTTCTTTCTTTCTGTCTCCCTCCATTTGTCTCATTTCCCTCTTTTTTCAACATCTCTCCCTCTTCTCCTTCCCCCCTCTTTTTATCCTTGTCTCTTTCTACCTTTCTTTTTTTCTCCCTCTCTCTCTTTCTTTGGTTCATTCATTCAGTAAACATTTATTATACACCTAGTATGTGCCAGGTATTGTGCTAAATACTAGGGATACCAAAAAAGAGGCAAAAAGACAGTCCCTGCTTTAGAGTATTTATAATCTAATGGGGGAGACAACCTGCTAGGAAATATATACAAAGCAAGCTATATACAGAGTAAATGGGAAATAATTAACAGAGAGACGGTACTTGAATTAAGAGAGATTAGGGACAGCTTTTTGTGGAAGGTAGGATTTTAATTGGGACTTACAGGAAGCCAGGGAGATCAGTGGTGATCAGAGGAGGGAGAGTGTTCCAGGCATGTGAGACAACCAGAGAAAATGGCGCTAGCTGAGAGATGGAATATCTTGTTCATGGAACAGTCAGGAGACCAGTGTCACTGGAATGAAGAAAATGTGTGGAAAGATAAGAGGAGGATAGGTTATCAGAGGCTTCGAATGTCAAACAGAGCATTTTTTTATTTGTTCCTGGGTGTAATAGGAAGTCATTGGAGATTATTGATCACTTTAATGGCTGAATGGAGCATGGATTTGAGTGGGGAGTTACTTGAGGCAGGCAGACCCACCAGCATGATTTTGGAGTGATTAGGTCTTCCACCTGAGTGGTGTCACTGTCAGTTTCATAGGAGACAACAGAGAGGGGATTCAAGAGATTTTGCAAAGATGAAATTGACAGCCTTTGATCACAGATTGGATTGGGGGTTAGAGATAGTGGAAAGTCTAGCATGAATTCCTAGTTTCTAGCCTGAGGGACTGGGAGGATGGTGTTGCCCTATATAGTAATCAGGAAGAGAGAGAAGTTGAGGGGGGTTTAGGGGTATAAATAATGAGTTCCGTTTTAAATATGTGGAGTTTCAGGGACAGCTAGGTGGCAAAGTGGATAGAGGACCAGCCCTGGATTCAGGAGAACCTGAGTTCAAATCCGACCTCAAACATATAACACTTACTAGCTGTGTGACTCTGGGCAAGTCACTTAGCCCCATTGCCTAGCCAATAAATAAATATGTGGAGTTTCAGATGTCTACTGGACATTAAGTCTGAAAGGTAGTTGGAGATGCAAAATTGGAGGTCAGTAGGCAGATTGGGGTAGGAAAGGTAGGTTTGAGAATCATCAGTATAAAGCTTGTAATTAAATCCATGGTAGTTGATGAGATTAGTTCACTTAGTGAAGTGAACTAATATAGAGGTAGAAGAGAAAAAGTTCCGGGATAGAACCCTGAGAGACACCAAGAGAGTATGCTATGGAATAGGATTCAGCAAAAGAGACAGAAAAGGAGGGATCAGATAGGTATGAAGAAAAGTAGGAGCACACTGTGTCCTGAAATTCTAAACAAGAGCGTATCAAAGAGGAGAGGGTGAACAACAGTGTCGAAAGCTGCAGAGAAGGCAAAGAGGATGAAGACTGAGAAAAAAAAGCCATTGGGTTTGGTAAAAAGTAAACCATTAGTAACTTTGAAGAGAGCAATTTTGGTGGCATTATAAGACCATATTGTAAGTGGTTGAGAGGAAAGTGAGGGGAACAAAAATTCAGGCACCTATTTTAGATGCATTTAACTACAAAGGGCAGAAGAGTTAGAGGACGATAGGTAGCAGGCATGGTAGGAATAAGTGAAGGTTTTTTCAGGATATGGGAGCCATGAGCATGTTTGTAGTCTGTAGAAAATGAGCCAGTAAGTCAGGGAGAAATTGAAAGTAAGTGGAGTAAGGATGACAGAGTAGGCAGTCTCTTGAAGAAGCTGGGATGGAATAAGATCACTTGGCAAAGTAGAGGGCTTAGCTTTGGTAGAGAGTAAGCCCACTTTATCATGTGAGACAGGAGTGAAGGAGGAAAATATGGCAGAAGGCACCTGAGTGATAATAAATGAGGAAGAAGGGAAAAGAGGGAATTCACAATGAATAGCCTCAATTTTTTCTATAAAACGTGAGACAAAGTTTTCTGCAGAGAGGGTAGGGGTTGATGAAGCCATGGGAGGATGAAAAGGTACCTCTTGGTTTTTTTCCCCATAATTCTTAGTCTTAATACTCCTCTGGTTGTCTTAAGTTTCACTTTGTATTCATTCCTCTATTCATACTGTAAATATAACAACTTAAGTAACAAAATGTTTTTACCATAAACTAGAACTACCGCATTTAGACTCGAGTACTGCTACAGCTTCAGGTATGATTATAGAGGAGATAGGAATGGCACTGAAGAGAACAGAGTTAAGGAAAACAGCCAAATTACACCAAGCATACATTGAGGAAATTTGTGTTAGAGACAACACATTTGTCAGGGCGTTCAAGGGGAAAAAACAGATCTTAGGTCTTATTAATTCCCTAGAAAGGCAACAGGCACATCAACATATACCTATCAATATGCCTACTTTACATTCTATACTAAAACTTCTAAATATAGGCATTTAAGGCATCCTTTATGAATATATTAGTTCGAAATAGGCAGGCTTTGTGAGCAACATTCTCCAGTTGACCATTCCAATACTGTCATGAAGTTGACTAAAAGATAGGATACAGCATCCCACTGTAGTTATTTGTTTACTGTGAAAAAGGATTTGTTAGAGCAAAAAAGTGCTTTAAAATCAAGGCTCTATTCCATCAAGATATCTCCTATCCATGCCTTAAAAACATACAGAATTCCTTAAAAGATACAAAAGAAATAATGTGGTAGCATTACAATGATAGGCAGAAAACAGAAGCTTACTCACCAAAAGTGTTTATTAGTGTGATGAATTTCAAGTTGAATAGGTATTCCCTGTGGATATTGAGTTCCTCCCAGTGTTCCTCTTTGCAGATGATATAATGGTTCTAAAAAGCCTGAGAACATTGCAAAACCTCCTCCAAGAGTTGCTATGGCCATAAAAATTATCACTATCAGCCAGACTTTCGTTAGCCTCCCTGGTATTGTTTTGTTTTGGTTTCAAAAGCTTTTGATATTATTTGAGATTCGATGCTTTGCTACCTACCTCAGAACTTTTCATGCATTTTTAGGAAAGTCCTTTGCAAACTTTAAACTACTATGTGAATCTGGTAGAGAAACATATACCAATTATACATTTCAGTACAGTTTAAATTTTCCTCCCCTTCTTCCCCGCCCCCCCCGCACCTAATGTAGTCTCCCTACAGAAAGTTAGCACTCAGCATATATTGTTGAATTTTAACCCAGAGAGTTCTTAGAATAAAATAGAAGTTATCAGTCTGATTTGAAAAAATTCCAGAATAAAATTGAAAGTCTGAGGGGAAATTTCCAGAAAATGGTTTAGTAGTACATCCAATATATTAATTATGATTACTGAACCATTATAGTCAAGTAAGTAGTTTTCTTTGTTGTTCTTCTAGACCCCTAATATTATTGCAAATCCAATTTGTGAATTAATAAATTGTAGAAGAAATGTCACATTTGAAACTGATTTCTTTTAGAATATCTTGTTAAGACCATGGTGTTGTGAATGATTACGCACACCTGTAATCCTAACTGTGGAGGCTGGCTAACTCTGGTGAATCCCTTGGGTTTCAGAGTTCTGAGTTTCAGTGGGGTTAATTCTGATTAGCTTTCTGCATTAAGTAGATCTGGTGAGCCTCTCCTAGCAGAGGGCATAAGCATAAGCAGGAACCAACTAGCCCAGGTCAAAAAAACCAGAACAATTTAAAGCTTTCATGCCAGTGAATGTTAGTATTGGAACCATGAGCGACTGCTACACTTTTAGCCTGAGTGAAATAGGAGAATCAGTCTCAATTTTTAAAAAAAATTTCATTAAACTTAAATATCTAATAAGAACATTCTGTATTTTTGCATTACATTCTATATTACTTTTGTTTTTCTAGAGTGCAAGATGTGAAGAACTTCACCTTCATGCAGAAAATCTATCCAGACGTGTCTGGGAGTTGCTAATGCTTCTTCCTACATGTCCTAACATGCTACAAGCATTCCAAACAATTTCAGATGAGCAGGTGAGCCCATAGGGTTAAGTCTTTATTTTAAGAAAACATTACTAGTTATGAGATCCTTTATTAAAATAGCCCTTTCAAGGATTTTAATCTTTTCTCTCTAGGTACATGAAAATAATTGCTGACTGTGTCATACACAATCATAACCTCTTTGAGGAAAAGACCAGCAAAACTCCAAACTAATTTTAATGCATAAGTGAAAATCCCAGCTCTGCCAGTTACTGTAGATTTGATTGTGTGCAAGTCCTTTACCCTCTGGGCCTCAGATTATTTTCTTATAAAATGAAAGAGTTAGGGTAGATAATCTCTTAAGATCTTTCTGATTCTATTTTTTTGTGACCAGATTTCTGGAAACTTTAGTTTGGTCCTTGGTCTTAATGGAGTCACTCATTAAAGATTTTTGTAACCCATTTCAGGGAGTGTTTGTGTTTGATCATTGATAATTAGTAACTCTTTTTTGAGCATCTATTTTTCCTTATTACATTTAAAACAACCTGAAAACCACATTTTATTCTTATTTGAAGGGTAATGATGGGCTTAATTGGAAAGAACTTCTAAGAATAAAGAGTGCTCACAAATTGTTATATGCACTTGAAATCATTGAAGCATTGGGTAAACCTAACAGAAGAATAAGGAGAGAGTCTACGGTAATTACATTCCACTTGTCATCTCTGTCTGTAGCTCTGAAGTAAAATTTTTCACAAATTGACTTTTCTAGTCTCAAGTGATATTGCTTGTAATAAGTTCCCTTTCTTTGTTTAGGGAAGTTATAGTGATCTTTATCCAGACTCTGATGATTCAAGTGAAGATCAAATAGAAAACAGCAAAAATACCTGGAGTTGCAAGGTTTGATTAAATTCTTTTGACTAATAGTGATTGGTGAACATGATCTATTACTTGATTTAATTAATTTCAACAACTGTGTTTCATTTAAAATTTTATTTTAAAGGCTATTAAATGGTTAAGATTTTAGAAAATACTGTTATTATTTTAGTGTCAATTATGAGAATCTACCTTCTTGTAGTTGTTACATCTTGAACTCCTTTTGTCAGCAGTCATGCTATTTTTCACAGTGAAAATGTTAGGAACCCCGTAATTCCTGGAACTATATTGTTAATGTAATTTTAGTAATTGATAACTTTTGCAAAAGCATACTTTAAAGGGCCTTACTTCATCTTTTTATCCAAAAATTATATTGATGGTATGTCAGCTAAAAACTGCATCTGTTAAAATGTTAAATTTTCACTTGTGTCAAGTAATTTTAGCAGCTAGCAGTTTTTTAATTACAGTATATAACTTTCTTTTCTTCACTCTTCTAATTTTCATTCAGTTTGTTGCTGCTGGAGGACTTCAACAATTATTAGAAATTTTTAATTCTGGAATTCTGGAGCCTAAAGAGCAGGAATCATGGACTGTGGTAAGTGAAAACTGTGTTTAACCCTATTTGTAAGCTAACTCTTATGTTGTAAACATTTCCTTTGTCAATAGCACATACAGTTTGTTCCAAGAATTTTGTTGCAAGGTCTGTATATATTAAACATGTAGAAATGACAAATTTTAAAGATGTGATATATTTGATAAGTCATCTGTTGTGGGGTGAAGATGATTTCTCTAATCCATTATAGTCAGTTTAGCAAAGATAGAAATGTTAGTTTTGAAATGTCCTTTGAGCTAATCGTAATTTACTAATTTTAGCTGTCATAATTTTGAATATATAATATGTAACATGAATCGTAATATTAATCTTGATATAAGTAGTTTTATTTGCTTGTTTTTCTAACTCACATTTTACAAGCACTTATAAGATAAAAATAACTGTATACTATTAAAATTTTTAAATCAAATAAACATAATATTGGAAGATCTCAAGGAGAACCTTAATTCTACTTAGAGCCATATTTTAGATTTCTGTATTTTTAAAAATTTTATGAGATAAAATAAAATGCTGCTTTGTTTTTTCTTTCCTATCTGAACTTTACAGAAATTAATATTTTAATATCTCTTCTGATACCAAGATTTCTTGACAAGTAATATAGTGCTAGCACTGAGATAATGTTATTAAGGTCAAGAGGTAAAAAATAAAATTCAATAAGTGCATAAATTTGTGCTTTGGCATAGTTTTCAATATTTGTCACACAGGCAGGGTTTTTTTTTAAAATTAGAATTAATTTTACAATTTTAGTTTTTTTCCTTTTTGCTTTTAAAGTAACAACTTTTATACTATCATTTCTATTCAGATAATACTGTGCCTGCATACTTTGGGTATAATGAGACCCTTACTACAAAGGAGTTTACAGGCTATCAAGGGAGAAATAAAACGTCTACAAGTACCCTGGTATAGGATGCTACACATAAGTTTTATAAGAGCAGTATAGGGTATTTTGAGAGTTCATGGGAGAGAGAGACAGTGGTCTTTCTGTATCTAATTAGGCATAATCATTTTAGGGCAAATAGCATATCAATCATTTAATTCAACAAGCATTTTTAAAGTGCCTTCAATGTGCTAGATTTTGGGGAATTATGAGAGAAGGCACTAGTAGCTGGGGAATCAGCAAAGACATAATATCCCAGGCACAGGGGAACATTCTATGCCAAAAGCATTTGAGCTAGAGAGTAAAAAATAGTATTTTGATTGTCACATATGAGAACGGCCACTTCAGGTAGAGTAAAAATGCAATGAATTTTCATAAGATTGTAGAATTAGAGCTCATAGGGAGATTAGAGATCAACTGGTCCCTCGTTTTATAGATGATGAAACTTAAGGTCATTGAAATAAAATGACTACATTTGTGCAATCAGATTGGTAGTATAGTGCAAAATTAATCTGAGTTAGTAGGAAACTGGGAATATTAGTTGGGTTGAGGGAGATGGGTATAGATCACACCTTGAATAGTGGTAATAGTTTGTAGGGTTGGCTGATATGTTTATACATTGCTTTAAAATTTGTAAAGACTTTACATAGGTCGTGTCATTTAAGCCCCACAATAGCCATGTAATTTATTCTACAAGTATGATTGTGTCATCTATAGATGAAGGAGCTCAAGTACAGAGACATTAAATAACCTGCTTTTGGGTACACATTGAGACATAGAATCTGAACTTACTTCTTTCTGAGTTCAATAAAAATTGCACTTCTTTCTGAGTTCAATAAAAATTGCTGTCAGAGACCCATGAAAGGTTGTTGAGCAGAGAATTAAAATGAGAAGAGTTATGCATTCAGAAAATTATTTTGACAGCGGTGTGTACAATTGTTTAAAAGCAGTTGGAATTAGGAGTCAGGAACAATAGCTAGAAAAGTAACCTTAAGAGGATATGCACACAAGATTGTATGATTAATTACATATCATAGAGAGGGAAGAGTCCAATATTATAATCATGCTTTTTTCTTTAGTGCCTTACAGTTGTTTTTCAGATTAGAAACTTTTTTTAAACTGACATGCATTTATTTTGTCTCCTACTTTCTCCCTCAGTTGGGTGGTAAGAGGGGATCCCTTGTAACAAATACGCATTGTCAAGCAATCTCCAAACTGGCTTTGTATAAAAAAGTTTATCCTAGTCTGCATCTTCAGTTTCTCACCTGGCAGGAGCTGAGTGGTACTATGTTTCATGACTGGTCATCTAAGATCCCAATTGGTCATTTGCATTAATCATAGTTCTTAAGTCTTTCAGAGTTTTTTATTTTTAAAGTGGTATTATATAAATTGTTTCCTTAGAACTTCTTGATGAGTCCAACCCCCAAGAGCTAGGGTCTTTGTTTTTATCAAACACCAAATTTACTTACTTTTGTATATTGTGTTCTAATCTGTTACACTGATCAACTCCTCTACTTTTTCAACAGCACCAAATTATTTTGATGATTACTATATTGTAGCTTAGTTTGAGATCTGGTATCACTATACCTCCTTGCCCTTTTTCATTATTTCTCTTAGATTCTTCACCTTTTGTTGCTCTAGATAATTTTTTTTTTATATTTCCCCCAACTCTGTAAAGTAATTCTTCGGTAGTTTTGCTTGGTATGACATTCAGTAAGAAAATTAATTTAGGTAATACTGTTATTTTTCTATTCTCTATTTAGCTCTGTCTTTGTTAACATGGTTTTGTAACTTTACTCATATAGGCTTGTATTACTCATATATTGCTTGTATTGGTAGTATAAACTGCCAAGTGTTATAAATTCTGTAGTTAATTTAAATAGATTTTCTCTTTCTGCTAAATTTTGTTGGCAATACATATAGAAATACTGCTGATGTATCCAGATCTGTCTTATATCCTGCAGCTTTGCTAAAGCTATAAACTTGCATTAATTTTTAGATTACTTTCTAGTGTTCTTTAAATAATTCATGATGTCATCTACAAAATGCAATAATTTTGTTTCTTCTCTGTCCTTATTGTCTCATTTTTTTTTCTTGTCTGATTGTTATGGGTAGCATTTTTAGCATTATATTGAATAGTAGTGGTGATAAGGAACATTCTTGCTTTCTTTACCTATAAAATTATTCAAAAGACATGACAAACCATAAAAACAATAATTTCCTTAAAGATAATAACAAAAATGAGACATTAAAATTTAGGGGATGCACATAAAGCAGCCCTTGGGAGAAAAGTTATATTTCTTTATAGTACATAAAATTTATAACACTTCACCAACGAAAAAGACTGAACAAATCAATGAACTAGGCATAAAAATTAAAAAATAAACTTAGAAAACTAATGAATGAAATTCCCCCAATTAAACACCAAAATAGAAATTCTGAAATCAGAGAAGAGAGCATTAAATTGAAAGAAAAAATCAAATGAAACTGAAAAAAAGCCCCTTTGTATTATTTGAAGATATAGAATTGGATCAGATTGTCAGAGGGGAAGAATATAGAAAGAAAAGAAAAAGGCTGTAACCTTGAATACATATTCAGAGCAGAGGGCAAGTTAGAGAAGCCAGCAGAAGAAACTGGGAAGGAACAACAAGGATGGTAGAAATCATTTAGAGTATATAGTATCTTGGAAGATAAAAAGGAGACAGTTTCTGGTCATCATTAGTATTAAATTCTTTGCAGAGGTTTAGGAGGATGATAACTGAGAAAGGCCATTGAATTTATTGAAAAACAGATCACTGGTGATCTTTGAGAGAATTATTTTACAGAGCAGTGAGATGGGGCAGAATCCAGATTTAAATGTGTTATAGAGTAAATGTGAGTTGAAGGAATAGAGTTAGCAAATATAGACTCTTCTTTTAAGAAGTTTGGTAGTACAAATGAAAGGAGGTGAAATGGTTGTTTCAGGGTTCAAGGGAATAGCAATGTCTAGGGAATTTTTTTATTTTTTAAAGTCGTATATAAAGGATAGGAACAAACATGAAAAGGATTTAAGATAAGAAGAAGATTGATGTTCTTGGAAGCAGTAGAGTGGTCTAATTCTTGAAAAGAAGAGGGATCTCTACTGTCAGCTTTGAGACAGTAGGAAAGGAAAGATGGATGTTAAGAGAGTACTGTAGTTGGGATTAAGTTTTGAAAGTGATAAGCTTTAGAGCAGCTACCAAAGTCAGTGAGATAGAGTCATCCGTTGTTGAATAATGAAATTACTAAGAATAACAGATACCTCAGTTGAGTTACGAATTTATAGTGGAATCAATAACCATAATTCTACTCTGTCTAGTAGTGTGCTCTATGACAGTAATATAAGTGGGGAAGAAAGGAAAAAGTGGTGTTTGTTTTTCAGTAGTTGTGGATTAATAAAGTCATATGGTAAATGTCTATACAAGGAAGGATTTCTAGGGCTCGAGATTACTGAAATGGCTGACCCTTTGATAAAGAGTGAACTGAAGGGACAGCTAGGTGGCATAGTAGGTAGATAGAATCTCTGGGCGTTGGAGTCAGGAGGGCCTGAGTTCCTCAGACACTTAATAGCTGTGTGATCCTGGACAGTCACTTAAGCCTAATGGCTTCACCAAAAAAAAGCACACACACAAAAAAAAGAGTGAGCTGAAGCTAAGGACAATGTGCACATTCCATAGAAACGAATGGAGTAAGATAAGTGTAAGGATAAGATTTTTTTCATTGCTTGAAGAGTTACCCAGATTTAAGAATTTTTTAAAGCTATTTCATGGTAGGTATTTGAGAAACATTTCCTTTTTTAAATTGCCATAGCACCATTCCTATATTATTTGGAATATTCTCTTTAGTATTTAGGTTTTTCTCAGATGCTCAAGTGAGTAATTAATCTTGTCTTCTCACCTCCCAAAAACATGATAGTAGAGAAATGCCATCATATCATATTCTGAAGGAGTTTTCCCACTTTATTTTCTTTCATTGTGTGTGACCAAAATCCCTTGGCTAATAGTCAATACACATAAAATGTCTGTCATACCAGGCAATGTGCTAAGGGCTGGGGATACAAACATAAAAAGAAAGTCAGTCCTTTCCCTCAAGGAGCTTATAATCTAATGTAGGAGGACAAAAAAACAAAAGGAAGCTGAAAGGCTGGGCTCCAGATAGTACCTAGGAATTCCTGTAGTGAAAATAAAAGCAGAATAGATGATAGAAAATTAAAGGTTTAGCTGGAAAGTTCTGAGCCCTCTATAAAGGAAGGCTTTGAGGGGAGTTTATTTCCGTGTCCTCCATCCCTTCAGTCAAAGAGTACTGGATAATTCTCCATGATGATGAGCTTTTAGGTGATGAGCCTATTGGGGGGTGAGGGGAGATGGGAAGAGGAGGAGAGGAGCCATGATGTTCTTGAGTTAAAAACCAAACAGGGCACCTAATGGAAAATGAAGAGTTGTGAATTTTCTGAGCCATCTATAAAGAAAGTCTTGGCAAACAATAAATAACATTGTACTGATGTCATTTGTGATACCATGCACCCTTGCAAATTTTAGCACTGATTGGATTATATTTTTAGATCAAACTATAATTGTAATCTTTATATACGTTTACCTCTCACAGTATCATGAAAAGCTTGTAATGCTATTGTTTTTCTTACTCTATTTCATCAGCATTATGGAGTTTTATTGGTTTTTAATAAAACATGCTTTGAAACATTCCATTTTTCTAATAGCTTCAATTTTTGTTGTTCTTGTTGTTTTCTATATGGGAGCCAGATCCAAGTGTCTGAATACGGTCATAAGGTTTTACTTCTAGTCTGTATATATTCTTTTTTTTGATGTTAACTTATCCAAAATGACTGCATTCTCACCTTTTTACCATATTACTTTTAACTATGATGTGAAACTACTGCATTCAGTAATAGAAGTTCATTTGTAATTCTTGCAAGTAGTAGGATAAGACCAGAAAGAATCATGAGAGAAGAATGAAAAATATGAAATAACTAAAACAGTTTTCTCACATCTGATGTGTTCTTAATGATTAATCTACGTATCAAACAAAGTTCATAGTGTTTTACTTTTCATGGTTGTTGGCAGTGATTTTGCTTGACAAAAAATTTATTGTTTTATGCATGGGTAAGATGAAAGGTTTTAGTGAAATTGTCTTTTAGACATATTCTGCAGTGCTTTGAAGCACTTTTAATCAAAAGTATCTTATTGTCCTTGATCTTTCACAATTATTTTTTGATGTAAGGAAAGCCATTATAATCAGCAATTTGACTGTTGTAGTTAAATTTGAGGGTTGGTAGATTATATGCCTTTGATATTATCATTATTTATATTGCCATTTCATTTGCATTTTTATGAGAATTTCGTATTCTAAATTGAATCTTATCAGTCAACAACTATTTATTAAGCACACCCCATGGGCCGAGCACTGTGCCAAGCACTGGGGATAAAAAGAAAGGCAAAAAACAAAACAAAAAACAAACAAACAAAAAAACCAATGTGAAAAGGTCACATTCTAGTGAGGGAGATAACATGCAGATACCTAAAATATATATACAGTATAAATGGAAGAAACACTCAGAGGGGAAGAAGACATTACAAGCTGGTGGAGCTGAGAGGTGTCTCAGAAAATGTGCAGTTTGAGCTGAGAAAAGGCAAAAAGTAAAGAGGGAGAACATTGTAGGCATGAGGAATAGC
Organism: Phascolarctos cinereus; assembly: GCF_003287225.1. Classification (NCBI taxonomy): domain Eukaryota; kingdom Metazoa; phylum Chordata; class Mammalia; order Diprotodontia; family Phascolarctidae; genus Phascolarctos; species Phascolarctos cinereus. Next base: position 110,673,655 of record NW_027555625.1, on the reverse strand, counting down.
CAGTAAAAATAAAACATGTAGGTAGTTGGAGGGTCACGTTCAGGGAACTTTATGTAGACCACTGTGGCTGGATTCTTGTGTTTATGGAAGAGAGTAAAATATAAGAAAGGATTAGGTTATGAAGAATGTCAAATGTCAAACAGAGCTTATGGTATGATCCTGTAGGTGATGGGGACCACCTGGATGGAGCTCATTGAGCAGAGGGTGACATCAGACATATGCTTTAGAAAAATCACTGTGGTGATTTTGAGTAAGAAAACAGATTGGAGTAGGAGGAAACATGAGGCTAGGACACCAAGCAGAAGGTTATTGTATTAATTTCAGGGTGAGGTGAAATGGGCATGTGTCAGGGTAGCTGAATGAGTAGAGAGAAGGAGACATATATCAGGGATGTTGTAAAAATGTAAGGAAAAAGCAGAACCAGGAAAATGTTGTACATAGTGACAGCCACGTTGTGTGATGACTAGTGTTGATAGATTTAGCCCTTCTCAGCAATGCAAGCATCTAAGACATCTCCCAAGGCCTCGTGATGGAAAAGGCTATCCACATCCAAAGAAAGAACTGTGGAGTTTGAATGCAGATCAAAGCATACGATTTCCTATTTTTTTCGTTCTGTTGTGTTTTGTTTCCTCTTTCTGGTGGTTCTTCCTGTTGGTTCTAATTCTTCCTTGCAACATGACTAATGTGAAAATATGTTTAATAGGAATGTATATGTATAGCCCATGTCAGATTGCATGGGGAAGGAAGGGGAGAAAAATTTAAAACTCAAAAGCTTATGGAAGTGATTGTTGATAAATTAAAATAAATTAATAAAATATGTAAGCAAAAGCAGCAGATTGGATATGTGGGAGAATAGTGGAGTCTATACGGTAATAGGAAATTTGGGAAGAGGCAGTAGTTTGAGGACAAAGACAATGAGTTCTGTTTTGTACATGTTGACTTTGAAATGCCTTTGGACATCCAACCAGATGTCAATTGGTAGTCAGAGACTCTAGGTCAGGAGGGAGATTAGAGCTAGATATGTAGATGTAGAAATCATATTCATAGAGGGAAAATTCAGCCTATGGGAACTGATGAGATCATCAAGTGAGATACTATGAAGGCAGATGAGAAGGCCCATCACACCATGAGTATGACATGAGTGAAGAGCCAGCAGACTAAGAAAGAGCAATGAGCAGAACCAGGTGAGAGCACAGTTAAAACAAACAAACCCACCCTGGTGAAGAAGTAGTATCCAGATGGAGGTGATCAGGATTATCTAATGCTGCAGAGAGGTCAAGAAGGATGAGGATTGAGAAGAGGTCATCACATTTGCCAATTAAGTGATCATTGATGACTTCTCACAGGGCAGTTTTGCAGAATTATGGAGTCAGAAGTGAGGCTGAAGGTTTAAATTTAATATCTGTTTATCCCACTTTTTTCATTGTTAATAAAAACTAGTTTTTGAAATAAATATCTCTAGCTTTGAATTTTTGTTTATATTCTTTGTATTTCTGTTCAGATCGTGGCATCATTAAATGAAAATAGTAAATAATATTTAATTTTTATCCACAGTGGCAGCTAGATTGTCTTGCTTGCTTGCTGAAGTTAATATGCCAGTTTGCAGTAGATCCATCAGATTTGGATTTAGCTTATCATGATGTTTTTGCCTGGTCTGGTGTAGCAGAAAGTCACAGGAAAAGAACTTGGCCTGGTAAATCAAGGAAGGTGACTGGAGATCATACCAAGGGTCTTCATATTCCTCGATTAACAGAGGTAAGATATAGTATAGATTACCCTAAAATTCCAACTTCTGTTTGTATTTCAGTAAAAATTTAGGTATAAATTTAATAGAGTTAGATATTTAAAATACCACTTAAAAATACTTTTAGAAAGACTTACAGAAAATTCTTTATTATTTGGATGGCAATCAATCTTGTCTTTTTATTCATGAGAATTATTAAGCGTGAAAAACATTTCTAATTTGTATTCCACCATTAGTGAATGCATTTTATTCCATTTTAAAGTATTAAGGTTTGGTTTTAAAGCCCTCTGTGTTAGAGCTTTATTGGTCTCTAGGCAAATAAATTGTAGAAAACACCTTCCAATTTGTACATGTCATTTTGGTTCATGATTGGAAAATGAATAATTCATATCTGTTGTTTTAGGTAGTAATGTAGAGCCTATAGTTTTCCTTCATTTTATTGAAGTGCATGTCAGTGTTTAATATTGTTTTCATTTATTGCTTCAATAAATATATCATTGACAATATTGCTACCCTCAAAAAGTTCCTTTTTCTGAAGGAATTAAACTGCTTTTTCCTATGCCTTTATATTCTTGATTTTAATTTAAAATAAAGTCAGTTCTCATTCAGAATTTGTTCAGAATCCCACACCCTTAGCAATGGAAACCAACAGTTTAGAATTTTATAATTTGTTATTTTAGTGATGTATGATCTCACAGATGTGATTACTTCTTCCTGTGGGCAAGGTGACAATAAATCCTTACCTTTTTATCATATGAGATTTGCTATCTAAGTCCTCTCATAAATCCCCCTCAAGACTTCAAGTCAATTTGCTGAATTATTATATGGCTACAGTGGATCATGCAGGCTGTCCATTGATTATCCCTCACACCTGCCCTATTGTTATTCTTCATTCACTATGTAGAGTATATGCTGATACATTCTTTTGCTTCTGCTTTTAATATAATTTGGGAAAAAAAATACTCTTAAATTTCTGGATTAATATTTTTCTGTGAAAGATGTGACTTAAAATCTAGCAAAGAAGTTATTTTTGCATTCATACATTACAAAATTTCTTTTGGGAAATACAAACAGGCGGAGAAAGTTTAGCCTTATTTAAAAAAGTTTTATAGAAAAGATTGATGTCATTGCTATAAGATTTTCAGTGTTGATTTTTTAATTATGTTTTTCCTCATCAATAACCGTTTGAATTTTTTCAATACTGCAGTATTTGAATTTTTTGTTTTATTCATCTCATGATGATTAATTTGCCTTCTACTTAGAAATGAAGAAGAAACTTAATTATTGAAAATTGAGATGATGCTGCAGATGATTACCTGATTGTTTGGGTTTGGGTGTTTTTTGCAAAACATCTTAGACGTACGTGAAAGGAAAGCTTGATGCAATGGAAAGTGTCCAGAACCATGAGTCAGGACAGCAGTGGATTTTTGTTCTTGCCCTATTCTGCCCCACTAGTTCTGCAGTATTGGGATAAAGTCTTTTCTGTCTGAGGATGTATCTCCTTATCTGTAAAATATGAGATTTATATTCTCAAAAATCCTTTCCTTCCCTAACATTTTTATGAGGTTAGTATTTTCTGTATTTAAATAATCTGAAGGCTTTCTCTCTAGTAAGTATACTTTTAATGAAAGACACAAAAATTGGAGGTCCATCCTAACTAGTCTAGTCGCCCCATCTTAATGTAATATAGGAAAACCCATATTTCACTATTATTATCTTTAATTATTTGTTATTTCTGTGTAGCAGGTAATATTTTATTATAAAACAGTGTCATATGGTCATAAATCTAGAGCTGAAAGGGACTTGAAGGGTTGACCTCTTCTTTAAATAGGGGAGACAACTTAGAATCAACAAAGTTACATGACAAAGATAGGATTTGAAGCACAGGTCTTACGAGTCCAAAGCCATTGTTCTTTCCACCATCCTAGCTTATTGTATTTCTCTCTTTTTAAGGTATCTGCTTAACATATTTTAAAGTAACTATTTTATAGAAATCCACTGTATCAGAGAAGTTATAAATCTAAACATGTTAGTTGTTATTAATCAGTTTTTAATTATGTTGTAAAAATATAGTTTTGATGTTTACCTCTGTCAATAACTACTAATGTTATTTTCCCCCTCATTTCCTTTAAGCAGGTATTTCTTGTTCTTGTCCAAGGAACCTGTTTGATTCAGCGACTTATGTCTGTTGCTTATACTTATGATAACTTGGCACCTAGGTATGAAATCTTGTTTACTTATGTGGGTGGGGAAAGAGTGATTTAGTTTTTTAAAATTCAGATCCCACTAATTTAGAGTTCCCAGATATTGTGATACGTCACATGTGAGGTTAAGATTTAATAAATAAGAAATGTTTATTAACTACGCTGATTTTACATAAGCTAACATAAACCTTTGTTTTCTTAATTATGACATTGAATAGGGAAGCATAATTATGTAAATAAATTTGGATCAGCTATTATCTAGCTGACACAAGACAGTATTTTGTTCAAACATCTTTACAGCCATTTTTAGTGAAAGTGTTTTGCGTATTTCTAGATGATTTTTATTTCCTGATTGTATATTGATTAGGTGGAACTAATTTCATTAATTTTCAGCATATTTCATTTGTTTCAACAGCACTGATGTACTATGCTGTATGTAAATCATGATACCAACAGGTTTCATCTATGTTTGTTTTATAAGTCAAATTATATTTTATCTGTTCTACAGTCTTCTTTTGTAAAATGAAGTTTTCTTTTATAACGAAAACACCATCGTCTACACATGCAAACACACAGTTATTCCTTTAAATATTTTTAAACAAAACAAACTGTTTAGAATTTGGCAGGAAATAAACCAGGATCAATGACTTTTATTCTGTAATTGTTAGGAAGAATCTACCTCCAGATATAGATTAAGTAGCATATTCAAAATGAGAGAAAAAAGTATGACTTTTTTCAAAGAACTTAAAACAATTATATTCAATAATAGCAAAATAAAAAATTTTTTAAAACAGGAAATTTTTCTAGACACTAGTGGTTATTTTATTTAAAGTAATTATTTAATAAAATTCCAGTATAGGAAAAGAATTTGAACTGTCCTTTGGACTTTTTTGTAGTGAGATTTAAATTTTATATTTGTGTTACTGTGAATAAAAATTGGATAAAAGTTCTTAGGTTCATTGCAGCATTTTAGTTTATGTCTTTATATAATATGTGTATGATATGCAAAATCATACACTTAAATGTATATGTATACATGTGTGTGTGTGTGTGTGTGTGTGTGTGTAAATGTATATATGTAACATATATATCTCCTCCTGTGCAGAGTCTTGAAAGCTCAGTCTGATCACAGGTCAAGGCATGAAGGTAAGTGTAGTACAGAGTTAATTTGAAATTAACAGGTAACAATTTAAGAGTAAAATACTATTCTTGGTATCATTTATTTAATGACATGATCATCACTTTTCTTTCCTTTCTTTAGTTACACATTATTCAATGTGGCTCTTAGTCAGTTGGGCTCATTGCTGTTCTTTAGTAAAATCTAGCCTTGCTGACAGTGATCATTTACAAGATTGGCTAAGGAAACTGACTCTTCTTATTCCTGAGGTAAGACAAATGAAACAAAATGGTGTTTGTACCACAGATTATTTTTTTGCTTTATCTTGTTCTTCCAGTTCTATAATTAAGTACTATAAGCATGTAAACAAATTATTACTTTTGCTTGATATTAACCTACTTTTACTTTCAGTACATCACAGTATTTGTAATTAAGTACTTAATTTTAATTTCTTAGTTTCATTTAAGTACCTAGGTTTTATAGTTATTGCTACTGATGTAATGCTCAAAAAGATGTAGTAATACATGCTTCTTATATGTTTTTCTGTATCAGTACAGAAAGCATTACTTAATTATCCCTTTACCACTTGCCCTCTCCTATCCCCAGCACATAGAATAGTACTTGCTTATTTAGTGAATGAATGAGTCAGTTAAAGTTACTAGCTGGGTGGGTTTTAGGCAAATATCCTAAGTTCTCTAAGATTCTTTTGGATCTCTCAGGTTGTTATAGCTCTAAAATATGATTCTATTTTCTAGCTTCTTATCTTTTAGGTGAACCAAGGACTTTTATCTGCTCCACCCCATTTCCCTCCACCTACCACTGCCTACTGGCAAATGGAGAATTTCAAGAATTCAGTTTTTTCATATTCAGTTTAATATTTCTATAAGTATATACATTTTCTTGATAACTTCTATATCATTCATACCTATTTGTGTGAATATAATATTTTAGAATTTTTTTTACTAAGAAATTCATAAATAGTTGGTTAAAATATGATATGATATTTCCTTTCAAACTTATCTTTTGTTTTAGACTGCTGTTCGGCATGAATCTTGCAATGGTTTATACAAATTATCTTTATCTGGACTGGATGGAGGGGATTCAATTAATAGATCTTTTCTATTACTTGCTGCCTCAACATTATTGAAATTTCTTCCTGATGCTCAGGCTTTAAAGCCCATTAAGGTAAGGGGTGTGTGGGGGGGGTGTAGAAAATTGTTATTTCTATTGCAAAATGCCTTTTCTCCAAAGTTTCTTAAGGTATTTTGTATCCCTATCTTTATAATGAATTTGTGTGATTTGTGACATCATTTAATTTCATAGAGTGAAAATTATTTCAATGAAAAATAATTTCAGTGAGCGAAAATGCACCTTCCATGATGGAAGGTGGCCAAAATGATGCTGCCACCACATTCTATTTAAAAACTTGGAAAAAAGCCCACATCATTTGAATCTAATTTAGTTGCTGTTTGTTTCTTCTTGATTAATCTTTCTTGTGGCAATTGAAAGTAATTTTAGTGACTACAGAACAAGTTCCTAACCAGAACATTTTCAAGTTATGTACCTTTCTATTTTAGCCATGCACATACTAAATCACCATAATGTACATATCAGGCATATTAACTTAAAACATTTTTATATTTCACTTTTCTTTTCACTTTAAAATTTTCACTTGTCATGTAGGTGTGAATAGCTATCATGGGGAAGCTAATTGGTAGTTTTAAAGGAACTAAGTGAAAACAATAAACAACTGAAAATCCAAATTACTAGATACAAATGGAGATCCTTATATTTAACATTATGAATAATTTATTACAGCGCAGCAATTAAGCTAAAATAATTCATTAATCATCTAAGACTGACCTCTTTTGATTAAAGTAATTTAAAATAATTTTCTTTTTCATTTAAGAAATCATGTTTTTAATTCATTTTATAAAATGAGAAACAATGGCCAAATCGCTATTCTATAACCAGTCACTAAGCATTTCCCAACATCTCTTAATTCTAGTGCCTTTCCTCCATTAATTATTTCCTATTTGTTGTATACATAGCCAGTTTGTACATATTTATTTGCTTGTTGTCTTCCCTAGAATTATGAGCTCCTTGAGGCCAAGAACTGCATTTTTCCATTCTTTATGTCTCCAGGTGTTTACTTGCTGCCTGACACATAGTAGGCACTTAAATGCTTATTGACTGACCAACTATTAGGCCCTTACTATGTGCCAGGCAATGTGCTATGTACTAGGGATAAAAAGTAAGGCAGAAACGGTCTCCTTGCCCTCAAGGAGCTAATATTCTAATGGGGTGGGGGGCCACACTAAATACATACAGGATACACAGATTGTAAATTGAAGGTAATATCAAGATAAAAACTAGCATTGTGGAGGAGGATCTGGAAAACCCCTTGCAGTTGGTAGGATTTGAGCTAAGTTTTGAAGGAATCCAGAGAAGCCAAGAGGTGGAGGTGAAGTGAGGAGTATTGCAGACATGATAGAATGATAATGAAAAGGCATAGAGTAGGGAAAGAGTTTTGTATTTCAGGATCAGGAAGAAGACCAATATATCCCAATCAGAGAGTGAGTATAAAAAGACAGGAAAGGTAGAAAAGGGGTGGGCTGGTAAGGGCTTTACATTCCAAACAATGTATTTTATAGTTTATCCTTGAGATAATAGGTAGCTACTGGAACTGATTGAATAGGGGAATGACGTGGTCAGTCCTGTGCTTTAGAAAAATCAGCTTCAAAGCTGAGTGAAGAATGGGTTGCCTTTAGGGGCAACTAGGTGGTGCAGTGGAGAGAGCACTGGCCCTAATTTCACGAAGACCTGAGTTCAAATCCGGCCATAGACACATAACGCTTACTAGGTGTGTGACCCTGGGCAAGTCACTTAACCGCCATTGCCCAACCCCCCCCAAAAAAAAAAAAAGAATGGGTTGCCTTTGACAGTAATAGAAAAATTGAGAAAAGGGTGGGGTTTTGTGAAAGAGATAACGATTTCTCTTTTGAATGTTCGATTTGAGATGCCAAAAGGCAGTTATTTGGAAGCAGTCTTGAACCCATAGGAACTGAAGGGATCACAAAACAAGATAGTATAGAGGGAGAATAGAAGAGAGACAGAGACAGGTTAGTGGTTGTGAGCTGGATGATGACTGGGCAAAGGAGGCTGAAAAGAACCAGTCAGACAGGTCAGAGGCAACAGTCATGTAAACATAATCCAGCAATCTCAGATCTTTTCACTTAACTTCTATCATACTTTGCATTTGATTGTGTATCCTATATTTTAAGGCTTTCTTCTTTTTTTCATGAGTGTATTTTCTTCCTCAGTTGGTTTTATAAACTTCCTGCTGGTAAGAAATTCTCTTTATCCTTGAATTGCCAATGTAATAGTGCTTTATTTGACATCCCCTCTTAGGTTAAAACAAAGACCTGGGTTCAGAAATTTACAGGAAATTGGTTCACAGGAAGCTGGTACAATTAAGAGCCTTATTATTATGTGGTGCAGCCAGCAGACAGAAGCAAAGCACACACACGTGCATGTGCATGCATACACACAAACACACGCTATATGGCAATATAGACAGAGCTTCATCCCCATGGATGCAAGAAACTCATTTGGCCTGAGGGGAAAGAGTACACCCTCAAAGTTGAGCTTAATGTACAAAAGTTATAGGCCTGGAAGTGGACTTGGTAGAGAACGGGTTGTTGGTGCCAGATGTGCGAGAGAGCATTCCTAATCAGACCCAGATGTGGTGAGTCACTTACTGAAACCAGAGTTGGGTGAGACTCCTGTAGTAGGAGTTTCTCTATTGGGACCAAAAATTGGGAGAGGGTTTGAATCGGCTATCTGAGGCAGCTGAAGAGGAGTAACTCACATACTGCTACAGTCAGCCAGTAGTTTTATCCAGTTAGAAGCTTTGAGTTGACATAGGTCAGAACATTGGGAAATTACAAACTTGTCTGTCATTTTTTTATATACTTAAAGGGCATTAGGACCACTTAGCCTAAGTGACTCCACATTGAAGTCCTATCATTATTACTGTAACAATACAAAAGTTGTATTTATCACAGGTGGGTACATGTTAGGCACTCAGTAAATAGTTTTTTTTTATTTCAGTGGTTAATATAAATCACTTGAGATTTTTGTTAATTTTAATTTTTCTCCAGATCTTAAGGAAATTTTTAAGGAAGTTTTTCCTCCCATTTTAAAGTCTTAACAATTGTTTCTTTAGCATATTGATTTGTTTCTAAGTTTTTTGGCATCTTTTGAGGGGCATAGATAGATTTAAAAAGTATTTCTTTTCACAGATAGAGGATTATGAAGAAGAACCAGTGCTAATACCTGGATGTAAAGAGTATTTTTGGTTATTATGCAAATTAATTGACAACATACATGTAAAAGATGCTAGTCAGGTAGGTAAAACTAATTTCACATTTATTTGTTCCTGTAAATGATTTTTTCCCCTCTGTCTCTTTATTTTTTTTCCTTATTTTAATTTTGTGAGTACAACACAAGTCATTGAGTTTTTATCATCGTGAGATTTTTTTTTGTAAACCTCAGAGTGTTTGGTAGTGTATGTTCTTACTCATTATAACAGTTTCTGATTTCATCAGAAATCTGCTCATACTTTTTAGCTATATTTAAAGAGACTTTTAGTTGGTATACCTAAACAAAGATATTAATAAGATTTGGAACAAGTTGTTTATTTGATGCTTGAATTCCAGATTTCTTTTAAAATACTTCTGTGTCACCTGGAACTTGTGGTTTCATTTTCCTTAAGATAAGAAATTAGTTATATTGTTTAATCAAAAAAGATTTTAATGTCAGAATTTGATAACTAACCATTTTGTTAAAACAAAATTAAATATTTCAGAGTATATATGATGTAGTTTAATAAAGCTTTTATAAAGAAAAATCTTCAGTAGAAAATTTTCTTCATGCTTTTTGTAAATTGCAAGCAGATTCAGATAATACAGAATACTCTGAGAGAAATAGCCTAGAGTCAAAAGAGGCCCAAGGAGTCAGTTTATAGATTTCAGAAAGTCCATAAAATTGGAACTTTTAGTCTTTTGTTAACTGTATTTCATTGTAATTGGTTTCCTAGGTAATTCTATGTATTTTATTTTATGCATTAAACATATTTTTCTGAGAAGTCTATATTCTCTAACAGACTTACCGGACTGTCATGACAAAAAAAAAATTAAATACTCCTGCTTTAGGTGAAAATCAAGTCAGCAAGCATTTGTTAAATGCTTTTTATATTCCAGGCACTGTGCTAAGTCCAAAGAAAGGCAAAAAAACAGTCCCTGCTTTCCAGAAGCTCATAATCTATGGGAGAGACAACATGCAAACAGCTACAAACAAGATATATAAAGGAAAAATTGAGGGACAATGAATAATTAATAATTAAAGAAGACACTGTCATTCAGGGAGACCAGGAAGGGCTTCTTGTAGAAGGTGGGATTTTAACTAGGACTTTAACAAAGCTTAGGATGATGGAGACTCCTGAGACAGAGAGGTGCAGATAAAGATTATGTAGTGAGCAGACAAAATATATTGTTTGAGGAAGAGTAAGGCATCCTGTTTCATTGGATCATACTGTATGTGGAGAATAGGTATAAAAAGACTGGAAAGTTAGGAATTTGATGAAAGGTTCTAATGCCAGATGATTTTATACTTCATCCAGGAGGTCAATGGGGGAAGGTGAAAGGGAGAGGGGGAGAATGAATTTTAGAGAAACAACTGGTTTTACAATAGATAGTGCACTAGACCTGGAGCCAGGAAAACTTGAGTTCAAATCCAGCTTCAGGCACTTAACTAGCTGTGTAATCCTGAGCAAGTCACTTAAACGCTGTCTGCCTCAGTTTCCTCATCTGTAAAATAAGGATAATAGCATTTATCTCCAAGAGTTTTTATGAGGATAATATTTGTAAAATGCTTAGCACGTGGCCTGGCACATAGTAGTTGCTATATCAGTGCCCTATCATCATCATTAATATTGCTATTTAGTTTAAAACTATGTATGCTGGATCTCGTTTGAGATGTTCAACAGGCCTCTAGAGATGGAATACTGGAAGTTAGCAGAGAGGTTAGGGATAAGTAGATTTGAAAATCTGGGAGGCAGAGACATTGCCAAGAGAAATAGTATAGCAGTAGAAGAGAGCCTTGCCACAAGGAAACTTGTAATTAGTTGGTTTCACTCAGAATGAAGTTCCAGCAAAAGTGACTCAGGAAGGATTGGTCAGTCATGTAGGAGGAGAGTCGTGAGATAATAGTGTCACAAAAGAATATATCAGGGGAAAGAGAGTGATTGGCAAATCACTATAGAGAAGTCTAGAAGAATGTGTGTTAAAGTTAGTACCTTCAGATATCGATGCGAATTTTTTTACCTAAATTGTTTTCTTTTTCTGTTGGAAGACATAGTCTTCTCTTCAGTACAAAAACCTTAGTTTCAGACATTAATGCTGTAAGTGGAATGTTAATAGCATAATAATAATTAGCTTCCATTTGGTAAGAAAATATTGAGATTCGTCATAAATTTTATTTCATAGCTACCAGTCATTTTACTTCGGAGTAAAATATATTGATATTTAATAAAGAAAAGCATCTGGATTTTCGCATTTATTGTGTCATGAATTTTTATGGTCATAAAGTTTATAGCAAGAGACAGGATGCTGTCAGGGAGAGGATCAGCCTTGGAAGTAGGAAGACTTGGGTTGACTTGTGCCTCTGATACATCTTAACCATGTACACAGTGGTCAAGTCACTTAACTGTTAATTCTTTAGGCAGTTCTCTATAACTGATTTCTAGATGAGTTGCTCTTCTGCCTCCCTAAACAGAATTTCCACACCAATGAAATCAATGGTTCAAACAAACAAAAAAGTGTGTTTTTCTGTGTATGTAATCAAATCTCCTTAGGCCATTTGCCGCACTTTCACTGAATTTCAACAAACAAAGGCATGTACATTTTACGCTGAAGTGGCATTGTTAACCAAATATTGTCAGAATTAGTAGGCCATAAATTTAAACTCGTTTAGAGATCATTTTCTCAAATGTAAGTAATTGACTGAAGTTATTTTAAGTTTTTGCTATACCACCTATATTTTGAAACAGAATGTTAGTGCTCTGTTAATTATCAGTTACACACATATCACAAAGTTACCATTTTAAAATATTTATTCTTGTCAATATTGTATGTCAATTGATTTCTAAGTGAATTTTCTAAACATATAACCTTTTGTAAATTAAGATTTCCTGCTTTACCAACTTGACCATTTTTTACTGTAGCTTGTAAAACAGCTGTGCATAAAATAACATAGTTTTATCTTTTATTCATACTCTTTTTTTTTTAAACTAAGACAACATTACTGGACTTAGATGCTTTGGCAAGACATCTGGCTGACTGTATTCGAAGGTATGGTTTTATGTGATGGCATAGCTCTTAATTATATTGTTGAAAGGTATGGTAAAAAGTATAACTGCCCAAGTTTTTTGTTTATTTATTGTAGCAGGGAAATCCTCGATCATCAAGATGGTAATATAGAAGATGATGGGCTTACAGGACTCTTACGACTTGCAACAAGTGTTATTAAACACAAACCACCTTTTAAATTTTCACGGGAAGGACAGGTAGGAATGATTGAAAATTTGATATATGTTTGTATATATAATTTAGTTGGTTCTACTATTGTACTTTATACTTTACTCCACTCTGTGTGTGTGTGCATTTCAATTCACTTTGGAATGTGAACCTCAGAAAACTAATTTTTTTTGGATAGAATTCACTTTGAAAAATTTAGATCCTGAAAATACAAATCTAAGGCAAATTTCAAGATGCATTAGTCAGTTTTCATTCTTATGACATACATAGAAAGAGATGAACTCTGAAGCAATCATGGCTCCAATTTCACTATTTTACTCTATTTTTTAAAGCAACATTTTTATATTACATATAGAATTCCATGCACCAAAAGATAAGTAATATATATAGCTGTAAGAGAGTATATCTTTATTATTCATTATGGCCTTATGTTAGAAATACTGAATTTTCTAGATATTTTATAGATAAAAAAAGCATCATTTGAAATGTTAGTGCGTTTTACATTTTTCAAAAGTTTTATGGATCCAAATATATTTAAGACTTACTTATACAGCATCAGTAATCAATTTCTAGAGTTTATAAAAAATTTGGTCATCACTTTACCATTGAAGTGTTGTTGAGTGTTTATAAACATGTTGGTGTTTATATAATTCTTTCAATAAAGTTTCTATCTGCTTGTATCAGAGCATGATTTCAATGGTGTGTAATAACTCAAGTATTAACTCAAAACTTGTAGAAATGTTAAAGAACTTAGAAAGTGTTAAGTCCTGCCTTCTCATTATGAAGATGATTAAACTGGTACCCAGAAAGTTCCAGTGACTTGTAGTAGAGCTAGGACTTGAATCCATATTTTCTGACTCCCAGCCCTACTATTTGTTGTTTGTCTTACCAAGTGTGATCACTTTAGAAATCAAAAAGCAGATTTATATTTAAGAGGTGTTTTAGATTATAGAGAAATATTAAAGAGCGTTTGTCTGTAGGAAAAATCATATGTTGCTTTTTTTTTTAAGAGATAGACATTCTGTTCAACAAACAGTGATTAAGCTCCTACTGTGTGCAGAACCCTGTCCCAGGCACTTCAGGAGATTAGATAATACATGGTCTCTGCCCTCATAAAGCTTAGTAGGGAATGAACAAATCACACAAGAAAGGTGTGATAAGAAGTGCCATGCAAGACTTTACAGAATGGGCAGAATTTTATCTAGTCAAGAATGAGAAATAATTTAAAGAGTTGGAGGGATTCACAAAAGTGCAGGAATCTCTTTTTGTTACATCTCTTAAATGTGATTGTCTAGTTTGAATTAGTCAACAAGCATTTGTTAGGTGCCTCCTGTGTGCCGTGCTCTCTGCTAGGTTTAAGGGATACGGAGAAAAACATGAAAATATTCCTGCCTTCATGTCTATTAGGGTAGGCAAAGTGTACGAAAATAATTACATGCAAATTATGAAAACAAGGTACATTTTTGAAGACATCCCATGAGGGGAAACTGACTCTATCTGAGACTACCTATTCCACTTTTGGTTAGCTTTAATAGTTGGGGTATTTTGCTTATATCCTAAATTTAATTTTCTTCCACTTCTACACTACCCATTACTCTTATGCTATTTATAATTTTGGTGAGGTAGTCACTCTTTTTTTGTCAGCCCTTCAAATACTCCGTGATAATTATCATGTGACATGGGAAACTGCCTGAGTTCTTAAATGCTGTTGTGGTAGGAAAATTTATGGCATGTGCTGGGGATGCAGAATAGCCCTGTTTGGGTGGAGCTTATAGTAGTTCTGACCATTGAATACTTTTTTGGCTTACTTGAATTTTATGTTTTATTGGCTAGTAGCTTTCCAGATGGTACCAACCCACTAAAACTATTAATGAGTAGAATAGTCAACAATAAGTTGTAAAACTATTTTTAAAATATATTATAGTTTTATGCATTAATCAGCTTTTATTACAATATTTTTGGGCTTAAGCAAACAGTACTCAAAGTTGGCACATACTACAGAGATTCTGTATTGTATTCCATTCATTTTGTATGTGAATAACTGAGTTCCAGAGTTGTCAACTGTGTAGCATAAAGTGACACAAATAGTCAGTTGCAGAGCCAGGATTCAAATCCTGTTTTTCTAATTCAAAATTCAGCCCCCTTTCTGTTACATTATATATAGTCAGTCAAGAAACTTTCATTCATTCATTCATTCATTCATTCATTCATTCATTCATTCATTCGTTCATTCACTCATCTTTCTATTTATTTATTTATTTACTTGTTTGCTTATTTATTTATTTATTTAATGTTCAGCCTCTTTATTTTATAGATGAAGAAACTGAAGTCCACAAAGTTTAAGGACTTGCCCAAGTTTATGAATCCAGTTAGTGATGGAACCAGGTCTAAAATTCAGGTCTCCTGACTCCCAGTCTAGTGTTCTTTCCAAAATACACCCCTGTTCTCGCTCCCCTTCCAGTACTTCATATTTCCAAGCAGTCTTCTACCCATTTACTACACCCATAAGGATGTTTAGCCTCCAAGATCTCTATTGCTGTTTTTGTAAGTGTCTAAAAGTCATTCAGATCCAAGCCTAGTGAAAAATTAGCATGAGTATAGATTTTGTTAATTTTTTTAAAAAATGAAGTATTAGCTTTAAGTAATAATACTGTCTACTTTCTACTGTAATAAGACTGTCTACTTTCTACTGTAGTAGAAAGAACACTGACTTTGGAGCCAGAACACCTAGGTTCAAATCTCTGCTCTGGTCTTATGTGTGACCTTGCCAAAGTTACTTAACATCACTTGGCCTTTGGAAAATGAGAGGGTTAGATTAGATGAGCTCTAAATCTGTGATTCTATGACTTAATTTCTTTTTTTAAAAAATTAATTAATTTTTAGTTTTCAACATTCACTTGCACAAGATTTTGAGTTCCAATTTTTCTCCCCATCTCTCCCCTCCCCCCACTCTAAGACGGCATACTTTCTGAATACCCCTTCCCCTAATCTGCCCTCCCTTTTATCCCTGCCCCCCCTTTCTCTTATCTCTTTCCCCTTCTATTTTTCGGTAGGAAGATAGATTTCTATACACCATTGCCTGTATATCTTATCTCCCAGCTGCATGTAAAAACAGTTTTTCACATTCGTTTTTAAAACTTTTGAGTTCCAAATTTTTGCCTTTCCTTCCCCCCCACCCTCATTGAGAAGGCAAGCAGTTCAATATAGATTATACATGTGTCATCATGCAAAACACTTCCATAATAGTCATGTTGTGAAAGACTAACTTAATATTTCCCTCCATCCTATCCTGCCCTTCCCCACACCCCTACCCCACTTATTCTTTTCTCTCCTTTGCTCAGTCCCTCCTCAAAAGTATTTGCTTCTTATTAATTCACTCATTCCCTTTAGGCATATTTTCCCTGTAGTTAGTATCATAGATTTAGAATAAACAGGGACCTCAAGAGATTATCTAGATTGTACATTTCTTTCCAAAAGTGAAAGATCTACTTATAATTTTATTTAGTAGCGTTTATAGATTTCATTTTTCCCCCTTTTATTTTCACTTAAAAATTCTCTTTCTTTCTCCACCCATCGAGAAGGCAAGAAAAATAGTACCCATTACAAATCATGTAAAGCAGGTTCCCATATCACCCATCTGTCATGTTCACCCTTTAAAAAAAAAAAGAGAGAAAGAAAAGAAATTAGGCTTTACTCTGCACTCTTAGTCTATCAGATTTCTGTCTGGAAATGGGTCCTACTTCCCACAGTTCAAGAAACAATTAAAATTAATTGATGCTTGATTTGATCTCAGTTCATCCTGACTGAAGGCTCAAGGCTGTTATCTGTATCTATAAACTGGAGCCACCTAGCTGCCAATAAGGATTCTGAGAAGTAGAGGTAAAGGAAAAGAGTACCTTTCAGACTTCAAGGATAACTTGTACAAATACCTGGAAGCAGATGAGAGCAGGATCATAGGTTCCATAAAGGAGAACAATGCTAATTATTTGGCTAGAAAAATAGGGTAAATTCAAATTGTGGAGAGTCCTGAATTCCAGGTTGAAAAATGTATATAAAATAATGGGAGTGTACTTTAAGCTTTTCCTTTTTTTTTCTTTTTAATTAATTTATTTTGATTTATCAACAATTACTTCCATATGCTTTTGAGTTTAAATTTTTCTTTCTCTCCTTCACCACCTCCCTCCCCAGGACGGCATGGAATCTGATGTAGGCTCTAAATATACATTCCTACAAATATATTTTCACATTAGTCGTGTTGTAAGGAAGAATTAGAACCAATAGGAGAACCACAAGAAAGATGAAACAAAAAAAAGCAGAAGAAAATAAAAGAGCAAATAGTATGCCTCGATCTGCATTCAAACTCCATAGTTCTGTCTTTGGATGTGGGTAGCGTTTTCCATCACAAGGCCTTTGGAGATGTCTTAGATCCTTGTATTGCTGGGGAAGAGTTAAGTTTATCAATATTAGTCATCCCACAATGTAGCTGTTATTGTGTACAATGTTCTCCTGGTTCTGCTGACTTTATTCAGCATCAGTTCATTCAAGTCTTTCCAGGTTTTTCTGAAATCTTGCCTACTCATCATTTCTTATAGCATAATAATATTCCATTATGTTTATTTGCCACCATTTGTTTAGCTATTCCTCAATTGATGGACATCCCTTCAATTTCTAATTCTTTGCCACAAAAAGAGCTGCTATAAATATTTTTGTACAGGCGGGTCCTTTTACTGTAAGCTTTTCATAGTTTTATTTTAGTCTACAGAAAAAGTAGACTTTTTCATTTTAGTTGTAAGCCAAGCATTAAGAAATTTTAATATTTAAAATATTTAAAAACCGATTCTTTGAAATGACTGTTTGTTTATTAAATAAGATCTGTTTTGTTAGCATACCCACTCTGTGAATTTCTTCTCTCCTCCCCCCTCCAGGAGTTTCTAAGAGACATCTTCAATTTGCTCTTCTTGCTTCCAAGTTTAAAAGATCGACAACAGCCAAAGTGCAAATCTCATTCTTCAAGAGCTGCTGCTTATGATTTGTTAGTAGAAATGGTAAAAGGGTCAGTTGAGAACTATAGGCTTCTACACAACTGGGTAATGGCCCAACATATGCAATGTAAGTATGTTTGCTTATGTTTAATTTTTAGAGTTATTGTCCAAATGAGTAGAGTTGCTTACATAAGTGAGAGTGTTAAGAAAAAATTCCCATCTACTACAGCTAATAATAGATCTGTGGAGGAGAATGACACATCTTCTTTATAGTGCTTGGTGTATGTATATTAAAGGTATTAGGTAAAAATCAAGCTATTAACATTTCAATATATTAAAAATGTTGCCTTTTGCATCATGTACCATTTTATCTCATTTTAACGATTGTCAAACATGAAAGAATATTTTATATGCGATAGGTAAATAATTAAAAGAGTTCCACACTGGTATTAGGACAGTGTTATGGTATGCTGTTTTATTCCAAGTTTTTAACCTAATTTAGATTATTTTGTAATTTCTGCTCCTGCCCAGCGTCCCATGCCCCTTACAAGTGGGATTATTGGCCTCATGATGATGTTCGAGCAGAGTGTAGATTTGTTGGCCTAACTAATCTTGGAGCCACTTGTTATTTGGCTTCCACTATTCAGCAACTCTATATGATACCTGAGGCTAGACAAGCCATTTTTACTGCAAAGGTATGTATGGGGTTTTTTTGTGTTTTTCTTTTTTTTTTTTTTTGCCTCAACATGGAATCTGTCAAAATGGACATCAGAGTTAAATAGGAGGTGAAAAATGAAAGCAGCAACTATAGACAGCTTTTAAACACAGTTTGTCAGTTAAAGGGAAGAAATAAATAGGCAAATTGCAGGGTAAAGAATTTTTTTTCTTAAAAGTTAGAAAATCTGGGCAGAATTGTAAGTACTAGGGCATCAATAGATTAAAAGATTGAAAATTAGAGATGATGGAGAAGCAAATGTATGGCCAATTAAAGAATAATACTATCTTTGTAGTTAAATGTTTTAAAAAGTACAGGGAAGGGAATACAAATTGATGTAAAAGTAATCACTATCACTGAGATATCACTGTGTAGCTTCTCTTGAAAATAAACCAAACATGTACATTTATGAAAATATTAAGAGTTAAGATCACCACTCAGAAAGTGTGTGGATTTTTTTTAACATTGTGATACCCTTATCTTTTGTTATTTTAATCTGTATATTCTAAACAGGAATGGGTCTAATCTAGAAATGGGTTCCCCCCCCCCCCACTTTCATGGCTTTAGAAAATTAGACAGATTATATATAGTATCTGGCACAGAAATGCAACTCCTCTGATACCTTCTCCATCTAAAAAGTACTCTCTGTAGTTGTCACTGATACATTTTAGGTATGAGAGGTAATAATGTGCTGGGAGGGAGTTCCCATACTGAGCAAATCAAAGCTCTTCTGTTTATTAGCTTTTTAGGTAAGAATTTTATGGTGTTGATCAACAAAAAGTTAATTCTCATTTTGTTTTCTAGTATTCAGAAGATATAAAGCATAAGACTACTCTTCTGGAACTTCAGAAAATGTTTACCTATTTAATGGTAAGTCTCAAAAATCACCACTATGGAACTAATGAAGTGTCGCTCTCTTACCTCAAAATCAGTATGTCTAAAATTGAACTCATCATTCCCCTTCATTCAGACTAGCTCTCTTAGTTCTGTCATCTATACCACTAGTCTCTCATTCACTTATTTGTAGTTGAGCTGATTTCTGACTTCTCCCTCATTACCCATCCAATCTGATTCTTTTTAGAGAATAGCCCTTAATTTCTTGCATTATCTTTCTGTTACCATCACCATTACCTTTTATGCCTTCATTCTTAGAGATCTCTCTTCTTATTTCAATACCATTACTTTCATCTTCACACTTCTGGTGTCTAAATAGCTGCCTACACTCAACTGCCTATGAAATTTAATCCAGAATATTTAGATTAAAGATGAAAGAAATTACTAACATGTTGAAGGATAGAATCTGAATGGAAAAAGGGAACAGGCATTTATTAAGCACCTGCTATCTGCAAAGTGCTTTATAGATAATCTGATTCAATCCTCACAACAAGCCTGGGATGTAGGTATTGTTATCTTCCCTACATTATAGATGTGGAAGCTGTGGTTAAATTACTTTCTCAGGATCACACAACTAGTAAGTGTTTGAGGCCAGATTTTGAACTCAGGTCTTCCTTATGTCAGGCCCAGCTCTCTATCTACTACACCACCTAACTGCTTTTATTAAATTTAACAGGATATAAAAGGTAGGGGAAGGATGGCCAGGTAGCAGTTAATATGCAAGTGTTTTGATGATTTCAATAATAATCATAGCTTACATTTGTGTAATAGTTTAAGACTTCTAGAGTGATTTATACATTATCTTACTGGATCATCATGACACATGAAGTTGTTACCCTTGTTTCACATATGGGAAACTGAGTTTGGCAGCTTGCTTTATCATATGGCTGGTAGGTGGCAGAGCTGAAATTCAGACCCTCCTCTTCTGACCCAGGGGTAGTGCTTCTTCCACTATGTCATAGTGCCTAGTGTTTTGAATAATAGAAATTTTAATTCCTTTTTGCTCTGCACTGGTGACATTTGGAAGATATTGTGTTCCTGTCTGGAAGGACGTTGGGAGATGTCCTTGGTAGTAGAGGGATTGGGTTCAAGTCCTAATTCTGACGTTTATTACCTGTGGAGACAATAATAGCACCCATCTCATAGGGTTGGTGTAACGATTATATGAGATGATATCTCACCAAAAAAAGACAGTACCAGAGAATAACACTAGCAGCAGTAGTAGATACTTTACATGGTCAAATATTGGCTTAATGGGCGGAAAAACAACCTAAGAATAAAACAGGTCTCATGTGAAATTGCCCATTTGGAGAGGTAATGTCTTCCCCCTTGGTGGACCTTTTTTAAGCAGAGTCTGGATGAATACCTGTCAGTAATACTGTAGAGGGGTTGTCTGCTTTAAATAATGGTTGTATTACATGGTTTCTGAGCTCCTTTGCCTTCTATAGAGAAAAGTGTAAGATTTCCTTTATGTTTATTGCTTGATTTATTTTTACGATTGTTAATTGTGACTAATACAAGGTAAAAAAGTAAGTGTGTGCATGTTGTGTAATATGTTTATAGATAGTATGTCCCTTATGTATATTTATTTCATGTTCTCTTTATTTTTAGGAAAGTGAATGCAAAGCTTATAATCCTAGACCTTTCTGCAAAACTTATACTATGGATAAACAGCCACTGAATACTGGTGAACAAAAAGACATGACAGAATTCTTCACTGATTTAATAACAAAAATTGAAGAAATGTCTCCAGAACTGGTAGATATCTGAATAGTAGTAGGGTTCTTTGAAATGTATAGATTTGTTCAAATTCGTATTACTGATTTTTTTGCATTTATTTTCTAGAAAAATACAGTGAAAAGTTTGTTTGGTGGTGTCATTACAAACAATGTTGTCTCATTGGTAAGTATTTTGTCATTTTTCTAGAGTTAATATTTATTTCTCATTTAGGTCCTATGAACAACTTACTGATCTCTCTCTCTCTTTTTTTTTTAACTATTATTACTTGGTCAGGATTGTGAACATGTCAGTCAGACTGCCGAAGAATTCTATACTGTGAGATGCCAGGTGGCTGATATGAAGAACATTTATGTGAGTGATGCCAGACACAGTTTTAAGAAATTGTTAAGCTCTGTCAATGTATGAAGAAAATCCTTAACTTTTCAGGCAGGCTGTGTTCTGAGTTTATGTGAGTTAGTTGTTTATTATTTAAAATTCCCTTTCCCATAGAAATATACTTAGTGTTTAGATCCCTAAATCAGTGCACAATATTAATTCAGAACTGTACTAAAAGTACCACAGAACAAAATTCCTCAGTGTAAGAGTGTTTCTATTGGAAAATATGCTCACAATTCTCACATCGTATTTCAGAAACATTTTTGTCCCTATCCTTGCATAGGGAGTGGTGACTTCAAGGCTACCTACTTGAAATAAGAGTGAGGTTTCCCTTTAGATCCAAGCTACTAGTGAGAACCAACTCAGAAGAGGTGAGAAGTAGGCTGGATTTTTAGAGGAGTTGTAGGGACTGGGTCTCCTTTGTGCAGGGTAAAAACCCTCGGGATCTTTGTCTATCGGGGCTTAGGTCACTTTGCATTCCCTTTGGTTTTTCTTCCATATATCCAAGGAATTGCTTCCTCTTCCATTTCTCCTCCCACCCCCTTTACCCTCTTGAAAAAACCGTTTTTCTTACTTTTAACAAGCAAGGGTTATCCATGGCTTCTAGCTAGTCCTTTCCCATGTTTTTCCCTTTTTTTAAACTCAGACTGTTTCTTTGTCCATTTAGAACATATAAAGAAACGTTTCTTTACTGAAGAGTAAAATATACATTTTAGAGAAGAAAGAAAGCTCAGGCCATTTTGTGTATTTTATCATAGCACCTCAGGAGAGAGGTGGAAGTTTGAGGGTAAAGAATAACTTTACGTCCCCTGGAAGTGGAAGGAGAGGTTGTCAATATCTTGCTCCTGGAGATTTGGACAAGACTGGTTTTGGAGCTGGGAGTATTGGGCAAGGAAGAATAGCTTTAGAAATTAAATTCTTCACCTTCTTTCTTAGCCTGCTACTTTGGAGCATCACTCTTTCCTAATCCTTTGACCAAGAAGGATGGTATAGAAAATCCCAGGTATCTAGGGAGAGGGTTCAGAAGAGAAGTTGTTGGGACCTGTGGTCCACTGGACTAAAGCCTTGTTCTTCATGCATATTCAATTGTAATAAAATCTTTTTTTTTTTTGGTCTTGATAGAGGTGCGATTTTATAATTACCCCTTTACATTTTACTAATGGAGATCTTTTATTGATATTTGTGGTAGGAATTTGGTTTGACTACATGGTTAATTTTTTACCCAATCAAAATGTATTTTTTGTCCCCTGTGAAGATTCAATAATTTCTATAACACCAGTCTCAAAGCAGTGAAAAAATAAAAAGAAAATTCTAGTTTAAAATTCCAGGTGTCTACCAGTTTTTCCCTTTGGAAGTTGCCTTTTCTAGAACATTAAAAAGTTAACGTGTATTTTTGTGAATAATAATACAGTCATTTATATCATTTATTTGCACAGGAATCTCTTGATGAAGTAACTATTAAAGATACATTAGAAGGTGACAACATGTATACTTGTTCGCATTGTGGAAAGAAAGTAAGAGCTGAAAAAAGGTACATTTATGAAAAAATCAGTTAAAAATTTTTTTTGATGTTTATAGTATTATAGGAACTCATAATTGGAATGAATCTCGGAGACTAACTTCTTCAACTCACACCTATCTTCTGAATTCCCAAAAAATACTCATCCAGCTTTTACTTGAAGACCTCCAGTGAGGTATAATGTACTACCTCTTGAGGGATTCCATTTCATTTTGGTTTATGTTGGTTTAAAAAAAGGTTTTCTTAAATTAAGCATAAATTTACCTCAATAAGCATAAGCATTTATTAGTGCTTAACTGTGTGACAGAAGCTGTCCTTGAGACTGCATGTAGAGACTGAAATGCAACAATCTCTGCTCTCAAGCTTACATTCTAATGGAGGATGAGAAATACATATGTAAGTATGTGCAGAATAATTATAAAGAGAATAAATAGAAAGTAATTTGGGAGGTAGGGCAGTAGCAGTTAAGAGAATCAGTAAAGATTATATGTAAAAGATGGTATTTGAGTTACATATTGAACGAAGAGGGATTCTGTTAGGTAGAGGTTAGGATAGATAGAAAGGTTTGGGGCACAATGTGTATTAAAAAAAAGTGATGAGAAATGGGGTTCTATGTGTGAAGACTAGAGAAAAGGCTAGTTTAGTTTAACTATGTCATGGAGTATAGGAGAGGGAATTAAAGTACCTTGAGGCCCTAAAGATAGGTTGGGACCAGGTTTTGAAGGGATTGAAAAGGTAATTGGAAGGGTTTACATTTTAACTTAGAGGCAATAAGGAGCCATTTCAGTTTTCTAATCAAGAGAATGGCACAATCAGATCTTTGTCTAACTATATAATCACTTTGGCAAATGTGTGAAGAACAGAACAGAGTGAGTAGAAAAGATTTGAGGCAGGAGTTGTAAATATACCCTAGACTACTCATTCAGGTCATAACTAAAATCATAGCTATTGGAGTAGAGAGAAAGGAATCTTATGTGAAACATTTTAGAAATAAAAACAGCAAAATTTGCCAACTGATTGGATATGACTCTTAACTTCTACCCATTACTTACTCCTCATTCTGTCCTCTTGGAACAAACACAAGCCTATTTCTTCTCTCATATTCCCCCTATAAATAGTCTGAACTCTAGGCTAAATATTCCTACAACTGATTCTTGTGTGACATGAACTTAAAGCCTTTCACCATCCCAGTTGTCAATAGACACTATTCAGTTCGTTAATTTTCTGTCTAAAATATATCTCTCAGAAAATGAGAATCCAGATGTCTGACCAGGACAGAATAGAGGGTTATATTATTTTACCCTAGTCTGACCCTATGCTGCTGTTAATGCTGCTTTAGATCCTATTAGCTTTCTTGGCTGCCATTATCTCATTGTTGAACTTGCCATCCACTAAAGGCACTAGAACTTTTCCAGATGAACTGCTAGCTTCAGTTTCTCATCCTTTTTGTGAATTTTTTTTTTCCAACTCATGTGAAATTTTGAAATTTGCCATTTTGAACAGGGATCATTACAAAGTCATTAACAACATAGAAAAGAAGGAAAAATGAATTGTAAAGCTACCTGCTAAAGGACTCATAGATGTTATCAGTGAATTATGGGGAAAAGTCAATTTACTTTGAACCTTTACTCATCAACTCATTTTTAAGGAACATCTTATATAAACTGGTGTATCTTTTTCTGTTAATCCTACTTTCACCTTTTGTTTTCAATATTAATCCTTTATTTCTTTCCAAAAGAAATTATTCGTTGTCCTTCTATATTTTTTCTTAGTAACAAGTTCATGTTTAATCTGAGCTCTTTAATACAGCTCTTTAAAGCTTATTCTGTTTTTAAATCTCTTCTTTTTTATTAATTATGTTTTATTTGTCATCATTTCTACTCTTTATCCTTTTGCTAAAATACTTGATTCCTGGTGATTTAAATAAACTATGTTGCTTTCTTATTATGTACAATATCTTTATTGTCCCTTTAAAACAAAATTGCTTTGCTATAAAATAATACCTGTTTACACATTAAAAATTCCTTATTTTGGATTTTCTTTAATCTGTGATCTATATCATATTTTTTTCTGAGATTAATTTGTCCTGTGTTATGGTTGCTCCAAAGACTTTCCTTCATACTGAGGTTTAACTGCTGCAGTTTGATGTAAATGTTTTCCATCCTAATTTTATCTTTGTTTTTTTAACACTTTCTTCTCACAATTCACTTCAGCAATTATTTATTGAGTAGCTGTTACTTGATTGGCACTGTCTTTGGCACTATATGGATCAAAATAAATACAAAACATGCTTCAAGCTCTTAATGAATTTATAGTCTAACTGGACAAATAAGACACACAGCTAAAGCATTTGAATAATAATTTACAGAAGAGTGCCCAAATGAATGGTATTGACAGTATATCCTGAGATTGTTCAGAAACAAGAGAGATTCATATGGGCTTAATTGTTGTACTGGAACTCTAGCTAAACTGTAAAGAAAGAGTGAAATGTGGATGGGAAGAAAAAGGTCATTCCAGGCAAAAGCTGCAGCATTAGTAAGAGGAGAGAGCCTCATCTTTGAGGGTTAGGTAATAAGCTAGTGAGGACAGTTATTGATTGCAGTGAGGAGAAAATGGGAAATAAGATGTAGAGTAGAGCAAATTATGAAAGGACTATAGGCAGCTCCATTAGAGATGTAATTTGGAGGCAATATGGTGCAGCAAAAAAAGAGCAATGGATTAGGAATCCAGAAATCTAAGTTGTAGCTCATACTCTGTCACTAAGTATCTATATGGTATAAGTTAAGATCATAAGATCATATATTTAGAGGTTGAAGGGACCGTAGAGGTTATCTTGTCCAAGATGCTAGTTTTACAGATTAATAATCAACTGTTAAAAAGCCTACCATATTCTAGGCACTGTGATTGGTTCCAGAAAGAAGAAGCTAAGACCCAAATAAGTTACCTGGGCTTTAGTTTCTTCATCTGTAATATGAAAAGGTTTGATTAGATGATCTCTATCTTCATTCTAGCACCAGAGTTGTGTAAGAGGAATTTTAGCTCTTGCACATGATAATTGAAGCCAAAAGTAAAGTAAGTTTCTGAGAAACTTACTGAGAAAGAAAGTGGAGAGTGATAGGACCTGAGGACTGGGAATCCCTGGGAAAATGCCTGATTTGGGGGCAGGAAGGAGGGCGTAGAAGGAATTGTAGATAAAAGAGAAGACAGGATTTAGATAAGTAGTGTAGTGCTACAAAATCTGACTAAAGAAAGGTTTTCAGAGTCAAATGCCCCACAGAGGTCAAAAAGGAAAGACAAACAGGTAAGCAGCATATCACAGTAGAAAGAGTAGGAGCACCTGGGTTCAAATACTTTTTCTGCTTCTTAGTATCTCTGTGACCTTGGGAACGTCATTTCATCTGTAGGCCTTAACTTCCACATCTGTAAAACAAGGTGGTTAGGTTGGATTGTTCTAAATCTATGATCTCATTAGTCTCATGGATTTGGCATCCAATCAAGTATTCATGAAGAACCTACTATGTACTAGGCACATGAAAAAAAATAGTTATGGGACCTTTGTATATAGTTTTGTAGAATGGAGGATTGTGAAACTACATTACAGTGAGTTAAGGAAGGAATAATGAGGCATGAAGTATTGACCTCTTCTGTGTTTGGGAGTGAAAGGAAAAATATCATTAGTACCTCTCAGGATAGGGAAACATGTTTAAAGATGAAGACTAAGGATCCAGTGGAATATGAGACTTTGAATATGCTGAAGAAAGGAGAGAATAAATGTGAAATCAGGGTCCTTCAGTAGATATAATCATAACTGACCAGATTTAAACTTTTACCAAATTCTTCACATACCATGACACATGTAGTCTTTTTCATTAATTAGTAAGGAAGATATGTATCTCTTCTAACGTGGCATGGAAGGATGAAGGGAAAGTTGTAGGAGATACTTATGTGAAAGTCGTGATTGATTACTGAAGGAGCTCAAGTCAGGTGGACTTCAACTTTCAACAAAGCATGAAATGAAACTTTCTGCTTTGAAGACAAAGATAAAATTTGAGAAATAAAGGAAGAATGATGATTTGTAATAGCTACTTTTAAAGGATGGCACTAGAGAATCAAATGATTAATGAAGGAAATCCTTATTTGCTTCAAAGGGTCCATTCAAGTTGAATAATACAAGTGTGTAGCAGGCTAGAGCTTACACATTTCTAAGTCATTCTCTTGCAGCAAGGATTCTGCAGTTTTAGAATAGGAGTAGAAAAATATTCTGTGCAGTTGGTGCAGGGTCATGGATTGGCAGAAGGCCAGAAAGAAAAGATAATTTATGTAAAAGGACTAATTGACTGAGAATGGATGAGCAAATTATCAACGTTGAAGAGGGCAAATCAGAGAGTGGGAAAAACTACTATTTAAAAATGCTGTGCTTGGAAGTTTAGGACATACCTAGGCTATCTAATTTTCATTGGAAATGAGTACTCAGTGGTATTAAGGAAGGCAAAGATATAGATGTTGAAGTCACCAAGAATTATGTAACACCTGAGTCAGATGCTGAATTATCTAGGAAGTCTTGTTTTATTACTGTGTAAATTTTACTTGTATTAAATTGAAAGTAGACTATAATTAAAGAAGGAATTTGAATCCCAGATGAAAGTGCTGGAAAATGTTTTTAAGAATATTTTTTAACACATACTCTCATTAATTTTGGAATTTTGTTTTAGGGCATGTTTTAAGAAATTACCTCGCATCTTGAGTTTCAATACAATGAGATATACTTTTAATATGGTTACCATGATGAAGGAGAAAGTAAATACACACTTTTCATTCCCTTTACGTTTGGATATGACTCCTTATACGGAAGATTTCCTCATGGGCAAGTGTGACAGAAAAGAAGGTAATTGATATTTAAATTGTTTTTCCTTAAGAATTACATGCTTATTCTAGACTAGACAATTGCAAAATGATAGTTCCTTTTCAAGAAGAAAAAGGTTATTTGTGTGTTCAAAAAAACTATAAGTTGAATGTGAATTGAAAGTTCTTGTCATAAATCAATAAATATGCTTTTATTTAGTGCCTACAACTAATCAGGCACAGTACTAGGAAGAGACTGAGGTATCAAGGATAATGCCTTGGTTATAAGCCTGAGAGACCAGAAGGAAGACCATTTGACAAATATTGGGAAATTTGGAGGAATGTTTGAAGATTGAGTGGGGGAAACAACCCGTTCAGATTTGGTCATGTTGTGTTCGGGATGTCTCTTGGACATCAGTTTGAAATATCCAACATACAACTGTTGATGTGGAACTGAAGATCAGTGGAAAGACTAGGATTGGATCTATACAGTTCTAGAAGTCATCTACCTAGAGATATTAAGTAAATCCATGGGTGCTGATACCAGGAGAGACAATGTAGAGGGAAAAGAGAAGAGCCCCTAGGACAGAACCTTCAGGAATACCCAGAGTTATTAGGTGTGATATGGATGATGAGCCAGTGAAAGACAAAGAGGAGGAGAACCAGGAGAAAGTAGGGTCCTGAAAACCAAGAGAGGAAAGTACTGTTAACAGTGTCAGCTGCAGCAGATAGGTCAATAAAGATAGATACAACACCATTACATCTGTTAATTAGGAGATCAGTCGTTAACTTTGAATTAAGTAGTTTTAGTTGAGCATTATAAGGTTGGCTGATATTACAAAAGCAAATGAGTAAAAGGACAGGAAGCAGAAGAAGTGGCTGTAGATGGTTTTCAGTGAGTTTGGCTGGGAAAGAGAAGAGAGCTATAAAAGGAAAGCTGAAAGAGTTGGTAGCGGTCTAATGAAGGTTTTTTAAGAATTGACAAGATTTGAGCATGTTTGGAGACAGTAGTCAGGAAACCATTATATAGGCAAGGAAGAAAGGGAGAATGATTGAGAATGCAAGGTATTAGAGAAGATGGATGGGGATATGGCCTTGTTGAGGAAAAAAGCCATCCGCTACTTTTTGTTAAAGCCTCTTGGAAAGCTGATGGGGAGATAATTTCAAGGGTTTTTGAGAAGCAAGGAATGATGGAAAACTGACTCAGTTTTCTCAACAAGTTAAGAGACAGTCTCTCAGCCAAAGAGTTGAGAGAGTTGTGTGAGGCACAAAGATGGAAACAAATTGTAATCGCTTTTGTGGAAGATGGGTTGGGGAATCATTTAGGGAGGAATAAAAGTACTGTTTTTGCTATGGTGAGGGCCCAGTTAAAGTTAGATAACATATTTTGTAATATACTTTCAGCAAGGCTGTGAGACTGCTAGAGAGTGGCAGATAGTGAAATTAATCCAATGCTGAGATTTTGCAAGAATGAACGCAGTAAGTCAAGGGTCAAAAAATTCAAGTGCAAAGGACAGTGTAGAGTTGAAGTGACTAACTTTTGGGTTGAGATTCGAGAGGAAAGAGAGTGAGGTCAGAACACAGGTAATTGCCTGAGAGAGTATTGAGGATTGGAGAATCTCGGTAAGGATGGAGAAAATAGGTGTTTAGGAGTGGTGAGAAAACAGGAAGTGTAATGATAGATAATTATGGTCAAATAGAGAAATATCGAAGTTAGGGAAGTAGAACACTCCCTGTTACATAGGTCATAGTGAGATATATTGTGTGACTGAAGTCCAGTGGATGAGGTTGAGGAATTTAAGGAGTTGGAGGAAGTATCTGTGTCAGTATCTGTGTCTCTAAGGACAAGAGTTAACGGGATGAAGATCATAAGTCAGATGCTGAACTCCTTAAGAAAGGAGGAATTGGTATGCTACAGCTACCATAATTTCATTTGGGCAGAAAATTTTGATTGAGTGGATTTCAGAGAAGGAGAGGCTGTCTAGTGATGGTTAGTCCCTGAACTGTGACTACTGCCAACATTTTCTGAATACTAGGTGCCAGCCTTCCATTTACCATCACATCCAAATCCCTCAAATTGAATTATACGGGGGCAGCTAGGTGGCGCAATGGATAGAACACTGGCTCTGGATTCAGGAGGACCTGAGTCCAAATCCGGCCTCAAGACACTTACTAGCAATGTGATCCTGGGCAAGTCACTTAAAACCCCAGTGACTAGCCAAATTTAAAAAAAAATTGAATTATGTTGCCATTCAAAAATAAGTAATAATAGTAACTCATTGTCCACTTCTGATCTTTGTTTCTTTTTGTTGTTGTAGTCTCTGTAACAGTATGTATATGCTTTTCATAAAATTCTGATTTCTTTGCACTTTTTCATGTTATGTTTTCTATTGTTTCTAATACTGTATCGATGTTTTCTCTTAAATTGGTGTATATATTTGTTCTGCCTCTAGGCTTTGAACATTTTCATTATATCTCATTTTTCAGTATTACACATAAGAAAACTATAAATATTTTTATACAGATAGTTGGGTATATTCCCAACAGGTGGATTTACTGAGTCAACAATTCATGATTTTTATGAGATTTTTTTTTCATAGTTTGTGTTGCTCTTAAAAGAAATTCCACCAATTAGCAAGAAAACTTACAACATATTAGTATCTCTCCTTCCCTATGGCCCCATGAGTATTGGGTTTTTTATTTTATTCATTTTTAATGAGGAGATTTCTCAAAGTATTAGCGAGATTGACCATTTTTCCATATCACTGTTTATAATTGTATAAGTTATCAGTTCTTTTATTTTTGTTTTTGTCATTACTTGTAATAAACTTGTATCATTTCCTTATAGATAGTGTATGTAATGGTATTTTTCAGATATATTTTACTGTAAACTTTTTTTCCAATTTCTATTTTTTTTAGTTTTTTTCTTTTATAAACACTCATATATACACATGCACATAAAGTAATTGTTCAGTCGTTTTTTGTTTTTTTTTTCAGTTGTGTCCCACTCTTTATGACCTCATTAGGGGTTTTCTCAACAAAGGTACTGGAGTGGTTTTGACATTTCCTTCTCCAGTTCATTTGACAGATGAAGAAACTGAAGCAAACAGAGTTAAATGGCTTGCCCAGGGTCACACTGCTAATAAGAACTTGAGTTGTCCTAACTCCACAGCCAGCACTTTACCCTCTGTACCATGTAACTGCTCCCATGTGCATACGTGCATGCGCGCGTGCGCGCACGCACACACACACACACACACACACACACATGTAGTTAGCTTTTGATCCAGCTGGAATTTATTTTGCATTTATTATGTGCT
Source organism: Phascolarctos cinereus (assembly GCF_003287225.1). Lineage (NCBI taxonomy): Eukaryota > Metazoa > Chordata > Mammalia > Diprotodontia > Phascolarctidae > Phascolarctos > Phascolarctos cinereus. The sequence goes on along the minus strand of NW_027555625.1, from coordinate 110,642,605 downwards.
TTCAACCTATTTTTGCCAATTTCCTGTCCAGTTTTGTCAATCTGTTGAAATTCTTTCCCCAGTGTTTGAAATACCCAAGTTTCCTGTTAGCTTGTAAGCTTATTGTTGGAAAGAATGATATTTTCTTTTTTCATTTGCATATATCTCCACAAAGTACCTAATGTACAATGTGTAAATGCTTCAGTAAATGCTTTTGATGACTCAAGCAATGTTAATGCTACTGGTGAAGCACTCCATTTTCCTTTTAAGGCTAACGTGTATGAGGGCACTTGCGACCATGTTCACATTAATATCCTCCAAGACTAGAGGAAGTGTGCCCATTTTATGTTACCTAAAAAAATGAGTGTTAACTAGATTTTTTAAAAAATTAAACATTTGTATGTTCTTTTAGAATTTATTATGTAACAGCCATATGATAACAAATTTGTTTTAATAGCAACATAAAAGCATGCTTTTAAGCAAAAACCTTGCTTTATATAAAAATAACATTGATGAGGTTATAGGTATTTAGTAAATTACAAAAACGTGTCCATTTGAACAAAGTACTTATAACTTATGTATTAAATTTTATAGAATACCAAAGGTATCATTTTATAAATTGGTATCAGTGATATACATGATTAAAATACACTAAAGCTTAAAGGAGTGAATTACCTTTTTATTATGTGAATGATTTCAGGTTTTAAGGAGGAAGTTGATCTTGGAAAAGAAACTGAGAGCTATGAGTATGATTTGATTGGAGTGACAGTTCATACAGGAACAGCTGATGGTGGTCACTATTACAGCTTCATTAGGGATATAGTGAATCCCCATGCTTATAAGAACAACAAATGGTGAGTTGAGAGCATTATAAAATTAATGTTTTGATATTTCAGTTATATTTATGTTGCTAAAATTTATATTCTATAACCTTCAAATTATTTCCTGTGGTAGTTTTTCTCTTTCTTTTGATCTCTAGTATTTAACATGGTACCTGAGACATAGTAAGGACTTAAATGCTTGCTGACTGACTTAAATTAGATTATGTGTTTTCTTCAAGTTTTCCATGTAGCAATACCATTATAAAATGAAGAGAGGAAATAGAATTAGCAGTTTAGAACTTTGGAGAATTTGACATTTTTGTATCTGTAATTTAATCAGTGTGAGTATTCCTCCCACCCATGTTTCCATGCCTTAATTTACAGTTTCATGAACTGCCATGGCTAGTCTGTTATCAGGCCTGTACTTCTAAACTGTTACTGCTTGGTATAGGACATGTTGCACACCAGTTTTGAGAACTTTTTCTTCATGCTCAATGAGTCATTGGACTTCAGTGGAGTTGGACAGATGACTACTGAAATATGTAATTGGCAGTGCCATTTATTCTAAGTATTTTTACCTCTTTAGTTATCAGGTTTAATTTATGTGTCTGATTCAATATGATTTTACAAATATTTATTAAGTGCCTAATGTGTATGTAAGTACTATGTTCTAAAGCTGCAAAGGTAAAGTAAGTTGATATGTCCTTGTCCTTAAGAAATCTATGATTTAATCATTTATGTCTCTTTAGACTATCTTTTAAAATCACAATATTGGTGATCCTATTGTATGATAAAATTTTTTTAAGTATCTAGGAGGCCTCTCTTGAGATTTGATATGTGAATAAAAGTTGTCCTTCCCCCCCTTTTTTTTTTATGATGATCCATCTTGTTACTAATTTCCATGTATTGAAATCTATCAGGTATGGATCTATCAGGTTTTCAGTTCTCATGAGGAATAAGAAAGAGATACATCTGTAGAACTAGGGAAGTTTGGATGGAGATTATCTTGTTTAAATAGCCAGTTTTGTCTGTATTCGATATGTTGCTCCATAACATTGTTCAAACAGATGTAATAGGATGTTTTAAATATAGAAAACTCAACCCATTTTTGAATGTGGTAACTATAATTGGAAAATACTATTTGCTTGCCTTTAGGTATCTCTTTAATGATGCTGAAGTAAAACCTTTTGATTCTGCTCAACTTGCTTCTGAATGTTTTGGTGGGGAAATGACAGTAAGTTTCTTTTGGAAGTTATTAGTGATTTATATGTTATTGCATAACTATAAGCATTTTGCATTAATACATAAAACAGGAGGACAATTTTCTTATTGTTGTTTGTCCTTCGTTCTTGAGGACCAATGCCATCACAAGAGTCATGTCTCGACTTGCTTTTGAATTGGATTTGAATGAGGCAGAGCTTCACAAAGTCATGAGCCTTGCTGTTTTCTCCAGAATCATCAGAGTCCATCTTGACAAAGGTCAAGATGGCTGGCAGTGGTCCAGAATGCAGTGGTTGATCTTGGCCTTTCTAAATTAAGGTCTTTTCCAGGTCTCAGTTGTGTCTGAGGTATACCTATTCAATGACTAAGGGCTAGGTAAGAATTGAAATAAAAGATGGCCAAATTTTCCCTCACCACTATATCAGTCTGAGAGAGGAAGACCCTCAGATTTCTGGCCTGAACAGGAAACGGTTGCTATTTACTCTCATTCCAGCCATCAAAATCTAAACAATGAGCCACAGAGGCTTGGGCTAGGGCTCTTATTGGCCATTCTATGAAAGCCAGAATGATTTAGGTTTAAAGGCATAGTCTGGTAACTTCATTAAAAACACAATGGGCTTTTTTTAAAAGCCTGTTTTACAGAGCTATATTTCAAGAAATTAAAAATGAAAACTGCCCAGGGCAAAAAATAAATTGTCTCAGCTTCTTGGGGAAATAAAATAATAAAAAGAAAGGAGAAGAACGTGGTGATTGATATGATGATGATGATGATGATGATGATGATGACAATGACAATGACCATTTTACTTTTTCTTTTAACTGCTTCTAATTCATTCATTCCACTCACATTTATTGAAAGTCTATTGTGTACACACCACTGTAGGGCTATAAAAAAGTATAACACACTATCATTCCCCTTAGTATGCTTATCATCCAATTTAGAAGACATTTACCCATATTTAAATGACAATACAGGAATTGTAACAAAATAGTATATCTTAAGGATCAAAGAAATAGTATAGATAGATTCTGTGAAGTGAGATGACACAAAGATTATAAACAGAAATTATCTTTTCTAGTTGAAATAAAAGTACTTAAGATTAATATAATTACTTAAGTTGGAAGACTTGCAGTTATGTTTTGATGCTTACAGTGTCTTGGGATGTTGTTTATACTGTACTAGTAATAATACTCTAATAACCTTTCAGACTTTATTTTATAAATGTTTTGTTTTAAATCTTAACACTCTCTATTTATCCAAGCATTGAGTAATCATTGCTGTTAGACAAATATCTGAGAGTGAAAGAGGGTATGTTTAGTACAACCTGAACTGTTATTTACAAGTTCAACTATTTAATATCATTTATCTGAGCTTGCTAATTTGAGGTCATCAGAGGAATCTAGGTACTCTTTTATATTCCCTCATTTATCTCAGGTTTCAGCTCCCTCTTTTCCATTTGTGCTCTGTCTTTTTTAGCTTATAGAATATGATCTTGGGCCCCCCCCCAAAAAAAAAAAGAAGTAAACTAAGAATTGAGTAGTCCCACCTTTCTCTTATCCCTTACCAACTTCGACTGTGGTCCTGTAACTTCTTGGATTCTCTTTTTTACAATACATATTCTTTTTTCTTTTTGGCTAGGCAGTGGGGTTAAGTGACTTGCCTAGGGTCACATAGCTAGTAAATGTTATGTGTCTGAGGCTGGATTCGAACTCAGGTCCTTCCAAATCCAGGGCCGGTGCTCTCTCCACTGCACCATCTAGCTGCCCCAACACATATTCTTAAAACTTCATGAACCATAGCTTGTTCTGAACTTGAATACTCCTTAACATTTACTGAATCATGCCACACTTTTATAAAATCTTATGTGGTGACCAATTCCTTATATATCCATATCACTTTCTTTAAACAACTCCTTTTTCTTTTCAATGGAATTATTTTTCTTTGTGTCTTCAGAATTTGGTTCTTAACCGTTTCTCATACTTCCTGGGTTGACTTCCATATAGAACTTGTTAATCCATGGGATCCTACTAATTCTTTATTGTAAATCTGCTCATTTAAAATATAAAGTGGATTTCAAACTATTCCTGACCTTTCCTTGCTCTTTTTGTCATCAGCTGTAAAACTAAGTACAGATGGGTCCTCATTAATGCACTAATGAATTCCTGAAGTATTTCACATGTATTAAAATTCTCAGTAGTCAGAGTTAAAATAATGTAAAATGTAGTAATTGCTTACATTTATTCACATTAATCAGGATCTTAACTGTACTCATTTTCAGCCAAGATTCCTATTGTTTCCATATTGGTAAACAATTTCTCGTTATTGGTGAGTATAAGGTTCAGAATAGTGTATGTCATTGCCTCGTTTACCTTTTAAAAGGTGGAATTATCATCAGTCAGTCAAATAAGCAATTAGGTGCTGTGTAACTAACCACAACATTTTTAACTATCTTGCTTTAGGCAGAAAGCAAGAGAAGTCTTATCTGCCATGCTTGGGATGTTTCCAAAATTAATTTCTTCCTAATGCGCAAGTGACCTGCATGCAGTACTGCTCCTGAAAAAAGCAGAGCAAGTAAAATAGTTGTGGCTGCACTATATTAAGTGACTTGCAGATAGGCAACTAATTAGTGGCAGATTCAGGAATAGAACCCCCACATCTTTTCCAAAACAGGATTTGAGGGCAAAAGTAGAGTCACTAGAAGAGAGTGCCACTCCTCAGCTTTTAGATACCTGCCTATCAACCAATAAAGATATAATAAAATAGATAAATGGGGGGAAAATTAATTTAGGTATGGTTTTAGTACCTGGTCCCCTTTTGGCCTGAGTCTCTTTCTTAACTCACTGCATCCTCCTTGGGTAATCTCACCATTATTATAATTTGCATCTTTGTCCCCCTACTTACACAACTTCCCTATCACTATAACTTCCATGTCGCTATCTCCTAGGTATTTAGCCTTCTCTTCATGCCAAACATGGGATAGAATTTTAGAATTCTCAACTCACTACTAGATAGAAATCCCTCAAATAAACTGTCTTATCCCTTAACCACCAGTTCTCAGCTCTTCTGTAAGTCTTCCATAAGCTTCCCATCTCCAGACACTGCTAAACTATCTTAAGTTCTTATTCATGTCATCCTAAAGTTTTTCGCAGCTACAACTTTCTGTTCATAATGATCTCTATTAGCTTTTTCTATTCTCTTTCCTTAGTACTTGTTTTTTTCTTCCTTATTGTCTTACTATGTCACTTGTAATTCTCTCTGGTAGCTTATTGCCTCTTCTGTTTTGACCACTACTGTTTCGATCATTACTGTTTCCTACTGTTAATTCTGATGTTAAACTAAGCCTTTCATATTTTCTTATTTTGCTGTATAAAAATTTGGTGAGACTATGTGACGTTAAGGTGGTACTGGGTAGAAAGAACTGTTGTTATCCGAAAAATTCATCATTAACTTCTAGCTTAGGAAATCCAAAGGAAAAACTCTGTCTTCCTTCTCCCCCTCCTCCCACCCCTCCCACTTTTTTCTTTAATTTTCATGTGTCTGTCATAGTCATGAAAATAAACCCAAATCTTAAATGCACAAATTTTAGTCAGCCTCTTGAAAATTAGAGAGAGTACTTAAATAAAATGTCATCTTTGCCTCTTTCCCCCTCCATTTACTTTTTGCTTTATTTTTATAGTTGTCTTGTGTTTTATTTGTTACTGATAGATAGGAAATCACTGTTGTAAAATGCGTAAAGAAGGAAGAGAGAGTTGACATTGGTACATATTGGCAAATTTTGTTGGCTAATTAGAATATTGATAAGTATGACAATTAAAAATTATTTGGTATATAATATAAATCATTTTATGTTGTTATTTTAGCTTTCAAAATAGCTATTTTCCTGAATATAAGTATTATTTTTCACCCACCTGTCTCAAGAAAGAAAAAAAATAATTTAATTTTTCTTAAACAGACCAAGACCTATGATTCCGTTACAGATAAATTTATGGATTTCTCCTTTGAAAAGGTAATTATTTATTGTACATTTGATAATTTGACATTTAAAAATTTTTCATGTCTTCTTTGCATCTACTTTTATATTTATTGTATGTTAAAAATTTCTTTTTTGTGAAGACACACAGTGCATACATGCTGTTTTATAAGCGGATGGAACTAGAAGAAGAAAATGGTAAAGACCTCAAATTTGATGTTTCATCAGAATTGCTAGAGGTATGAATTGTTTTAATTTTGTACCAGTCATAGTTACATAGTTATGAAAAGCATATTGTTTATGGTACAAGATTTGTTTTTTGACCAGTGTCAAAAACCTCTTGCCTGACCTACAAAATATTTGTGGATGTCGGCAGGTTTAACTGATGAACCATTTTATGACAAGGGAAAAGAGATAGGGTGCTAAGAAAGAGGAAAGGGAGTGGACTGATCAATGGAATCAGTCATCAAACATTTATTAAGCATCTCCTGTGTGTCAGACACTGTACTGCATTCTGATGATACAAAGACAAAAATTAAGAAGTCTTTGACCAAAACTTAGATTCTTCTGGGAAAATAACATGTACATTTTTTTTTTGCCTTTTACTGAGGCAGTCGGGGTAAAGTAACTTGCCCAGGGTCACACGGCTAGTAAGTGTCATGTGTCTGAGGCCAGATTTGAACTCAGGTCCTGCTGACTCCAGGGCTGGAGCTCTATACACTGTGCCACCTGGCTGCCCCCACAACATGTAAACATATGAATATATGAACACAGAAAGGATCAACATATTCAGAACTCTTTTTAAATTCTGTAGGTGATAGTGCATGGCCATTCTTAGTTGGTGGAAGAATTTGTCTGGTTAATGCCAATAACCAACAAGATTCTGGCATACTAACTAGTTATATAACACGTAAGTCCAGCTTCCGATCAGACAATTTGTGAAGTGCTTACTGTAGTGCCTAGCACATAATAGGTACTATATAAATACTTATACACATCCACTTCCCTTTCCCCACTTCTGTAAGAAGCCTTTCCCAGCTCTAAGGCTAGTGCCTTCCCTTTGTTGATTATCTCCAATTTATTCTTCGTTATATCTTGTTCATACATAGTTGTTTGCTTATTGTCTCCCATATTAGATGGTGAGCTCTTGAAAGCAGGGGCCTTTTTTTTAAAAATCCCTAGCACTTAGCACAGTGCCAGACACATTGTAGGAATTTAATAAATTCTTGTTGACTTGATTTGAGGTAGTACTTTATAGGAGAATCAGTAGGACCTTTAGGATCAGAAAAAGCCTTATATTTAGAGGTGGCACTTGAGCTGAGCTTTGAAGGAATCTAGAGATTGTAAGAGAAAGCCTGCACAAAAACATGGAGATGGGAGTTAGAATGTCATGTGAGAAATAGCAAGGAGGCCAACTTGAATGGATTGTAGATTACATGTAGAATAATGCAATTATTAAGTTGGAAGAGTAGCTTGGAGCAAGGTTGCAAAGGGCTTTAAATATTAAAAAGAAGAATTTCTTTTGAATCTAGATCTTAATGGGGAGAACCATTTTAGTTTTGAGCTGACAAATGACAGACATGGTCAGACTTATGCTTTTTGGCAGCTGAGTAGGAGTTGAATTGGAGAGGGAAGAGACTTGAATCAAAGGGGCCAATTAAGAGGCTTTTGCAACAGTCCAGGCAGGTGATGATGAGAGACAGAACTAGGGTGGTAGCCATAAGACAGAAGGAGAAAGATATGAGATGTTGTAGAGATGGAATTATGTTGTAATTGATTGAAGTGAGGGAGGAAGATAAGGGAAAATGTGGAATTGAGCAAGATTCTGAGATTCTAAACCTTTGTGACTAGGAGCATGGTTTTACTTTTGAAATAAGAAAGTTTGGATAAGAGGTGGATTTGGTAATATAAGATAATAAATTCTCTTTTTGACATTGAGTCAGAAATATATAGTGGATATTCATTTGGCAAAATCCTGTATAGAGTTAATGATATAGGACTGGGGCTCAGGAGAGAAATTAGGACTGGATTTATAAACCTTGGTATAGATGACAGTTGAACTCCTTGATGCTGATGAAGTCTTGGAAAGAGTATAGAGAGGAACAGGATCCAGGTCGGAGGCTTGGAGTACACTCACACTTACGGGGCATGAAATGGATGATTTATTAATGGAGATCGAGAAGGAACAATCAGATAAGGAGAGGATGAAGAGAACAAAGTGTTAGAAAACCCAGAGAAGAGTATCCAGGAGGAAGATAGAGCAGTTCAAAGGGTCAAATACTGCAAAGTGATCAAGAAAGGCCAGTTTGTTTTTCTTTTTTGTTTTTTGTTTTGGTTTTTATTTTTATTTCTTAAGGGTGAGGGAAAACATGGACGTGTTTGTAGGCTAGTAGGTAAGGAGAGATTGAAGATTAGAAGTGTAGTGGTAATAATACTTGGGATAGATTGGTTCATCATGCAAAATTAGGTCTAGACCTTGCCCTGTTGGTTACTTGCATTTTTAAATGAACTTTGCAGGTGAAAGAATATGGTAGTTTTATATTCAATTCTGTGACTATCCTTTTTAAAGCAGGATGAAAAATCTAGTCCTTCTCTGGATATTGCATTTTGCATAATATGCACTAATAAATTGTAATACTTTAAGAATGCTTAAAGTAACGTTTTGTTTTCCTCATTTGTATATTTTGAGATTGTAAGATTAGATTCGGGCAATAGAAGAGTGAAAAAGCAACTAGAGTTTATTAAATGGCAAAATTGCTTGATAAAAAGGCTTTCTAAAATTTTTATTGGGGAAGCTCTTATGGTACATAATACAAACAAAAAACCTTAAAACTCAAAATCCGCAGTAAATTTATTCTGTCGGCAGTTGAGAGAGATGATGAAGATAATCCTCTTTTCCTTTTAGTGAATTGTTTAATTTGCCAGATTTTGTATCTTATTTATACCAAATAAATAGATTTGTCACAAAAGGCTTTTTGAGCTTTTCTTGAGATATATACTAAGTCCTCTGCTGCTCTGATGTTTTTAAGTGTATTTAAATAATATGCAATGTGCATTATCATTCTTAGGAGAGATTTAGTCATTTATTTGATATTACATAAAACCTAAAAAAATCAACTAGGATAGTTGGGTGGGTATTTTTAGGACTATTGTTTAACCTTATAAAGTGGTAAAGTATAATGAAGTAAATTGCTTTCTTGTATCTGATGTTAGCATTTTTTCTTCAGTGGATTTGGCATGATAACATGCAATTTCTTCAAGACAAGAACATTTTTGAGCACACATATTTTGGGTAAGTTTTTTTCAAAGGTCAGTATTGGATTATTCAATAAACACTTCTTTGTATCTTATTTGGTAAGGAAGTTGAATTGTTGCTTTATAATTCTAGGTTCATGTGGCAGTTATGTAGTAGTATTCCAAGTACGTTGCCTGATCCAAAAGCTGTGTCCCTAATGACGGCAAAGGTAACATTTAAGCCTTGAGCAATTTCAAGACCAGTTATATTAAAATAATTATTCAGTTAACTCCTGGCTTACTTATACCTTTTCTTTCAGCTAAGTACTTCTTTTGTCCTAGAGACATTTATTCACTCAAAGGAAAAGGTATGTACTTTCTTTCATGAACTTATGCCATTCATTAGTATCATTTCTTTTGGAGAATATTGTTATGTAGTAATGAATATGACTTGGCTAACATCTTTTTATCTATTATTTAGCCCACAATGCTTCAGTGGATTGAACTACTAACCAAGCAATTCAATAACAGCCAGGCAGCTTGTGAGGTAAGTCGAAAAATTTAGTCGTTGTCCCCCCTCCCTGGGGGAGAAAACACAGATTAGAATTCAGATTGCTGCTTTGTTTTTGTTGAAGCCTGGAGAAGTATTCCAAAATAATGATGTATTATAAATCAGCAGCCTTCACCTTTTAGACTGACTTTCAAAATTACCTAATTGCAGTAAAAGCTAGAATCAGTGGTCTTCAAAGTGCTATTCAAAATCATTTTTTATTTTCTATATTAAAAGAGAAAGTAGGCTTCAAAAATGAATCATCTAAATATTTCTCTAAGCTTTAGAATAATGCATTTTTTAAAAGAAAATCCAGAAACACACTTTTTGAATTAAGTTGGTGCATGTTTGACACATACATTTTAGTTTTAAAGCTCTTCGCAGAAATTCGTTTTGACCCATTCTATATTCAGTATAACATTTTCTCAGTAAAAGAATCTCAGAGTTTGAAGTGACTTCAGAGACCAAGGATCCCCACAACTACATCTTTAAGAAGGCTCCTTTCAAGTCTTCACTTAAATTAGACCTCAAATTAGGGGAAACCCCCTACCTCTGTAGGTAGCCCACTAGCTTTTGCATTCCGATAATTATTAGGAAGTTTTTCCTTGAATTAAGTTGAAATCTACCTATCTTCAGCTTTCAGACATCGATTCTAGTTCTGCCCTTTGGGCTCAGCAGAACAAAGTCTTATCCCTCTTCCACATAACAGCCTTTCAGATTTTTTTTTTTGCAGGGGGGGCTAGGCAGTGGGGTTAAGTGACTTGCCCAGGGTCACACAGTTAGTAAGTGTTATGTGTCTGAGTCTGCATTTGAACTCAGGTCCTCTTGAATCCCGGGCCAGTGCTGTATCGACTGCACTGCCTTTCAGATTCTTGAAGACTGCTTTTATTTTCCCATAAATCTTCTTTCTGTAGGTAAAGATCCCTGGCTTCTTCAGCCAGTACGTTATAACCTCAAAGACCTCCACTATTTTATTTGTGCTCCCATCATCCTAAACATTAGCTTTCTTTCCCACATTTGTGCTGTATAAAAATTTGATAAAGCATGCCTTCATCTAAATCATTGAAAAAAAAATTACGTCCAAGGAGGAATCCCTGGTAAAATCCACTAGAGACTGTCTTCCAAGTATGATTTCAAACATTTGTAAAACAAGCTTACCTGAAATCAGTAAATATTTAATAAGTCCTTTTTCTCAGGCTTCTGTTTTACTGGAGAATACAATATATACACAAATGAGTAAATTCACTGTCATCCCTTGTGCTTGGAATGTAGTCCCTTATTGCTTGTATTTCCTACAAGATGCAACTGAAGCACTACCCTTCTACACAAAGCCTTTCCTTATGACCCTAAATGCTAGGCAGTTCCTCCCCTAAAGACCTTATATTTACAGTGCCTGTCAAATGATGGGCACTTGATAAATGTTTGTTGATTCATTGAGAAAGAGAACATTAACAACTAGGCATTTCTAGAAACACTTCTTGCATTAGCAGATACTTCAGTTCTTCTACTTAAGAAATACTGGAATATACAAGTTTGCATTATACAACAACAAGCATTTATTAAATACTCACAGTGTGCCAGATATTATACTGAGCTCTGGGATATAAATACAAGTAGAAGGAAAGTCTATCCCTACCTTTAAGGAGTGTACACTCTAATGGAGAAAGACAGTACATAACAGGAAGTTGGTGGTAGGGAAGAAAGAAACAAGGGCACCTAGTGGAAGGTAATAGTAGATCAAGGGGGCAGCACAGACTGGAAAAAGAATGAGATATGACTGATCTAAGTTGCCCTCTTTATTTTTATTTTTTTTAATCTTTCTTTTTAGTTTTCAGCATTCACTTTTATAAGATTTTGAGTTCTGATTTTCCCCTGCTTCCTCCCCTCTCCTCTCCCCAAGATGGCATGCAATCTGATATAGGCTATGCATGTACAATCATACTAAACATTTCCACATTAGTCATGTTGTGAAGCAAGAATCAAAACAAAAAGGAAAAACCATGAGAAAGAAAAAACAAGCAAAAAAGAGGAAATAATATGCTTCAATCTGCATTCAGACTCCATAGTTCTTTCTCTTGATGTGGATAGCATTTTCCATCATGAGTCTTTTGGAATTGTCTTAGATCATTGCGTTGCTGAGAACGAAGTCTATCAAAGTTGGTCATCTCACAATGTTACTGTTACTATGTACGATGTTCTTATGGTTCTGCTTACTTCACTCAGCATCAGTTCATACAAGTCATTCAGTGATTAAGGCTAGATGAGAAATGAGCCAAGGAATTGCCCTTTTTACCTAATCCAAAAAAAACCCCCCAACAATCTGGGAGGGATTTCTGGCCAAAACAGAAGCAATTACTATTTACATTCACTCTGAGCTATCAAGGCCCAAACAGTGACCACCAAGTGATACTTGGGCAGGGACCTAACTGTTGGCCAATCAGTGTGAGCCAGAATGAATTGGATTTAAGGCAAAGTCTTTAAGAAAGAAATCTAGGCAGTAAACCCCAAGATATCTTGCTAGGTTTCATCCATCAAAATTTACATTCCTTTGGTCAGAGCACCCGTGGTAAGGGCATGGTACCTCATGTGGACAGAAGGAGAGGGAGGAAAGAGGGAAGGGAAGGAAAAGAGCAAAAGAAAAGGAGGGAGGAAGGAAGGAGCTGAAATGCCCAACTGGAAGTGTACAGTTGGGTCCGCAGTGGGACAGCTTGGACTACTCACAGGTGGTTGTTTGTCCTTTGTTCTGAGAGAGGACCATGGCATCAGGAAGATGATGCCATGACTTGTAACTGAATTGGATTTAAGTGAGGGAGGGCTGTGCAAGGTCACCAGGCTCACTTTCTCTTCTAGAGCCATCTAGGTCCGGTGGCAAGATATGGATATAGATTACTGGAGATGGCCCGCCACCCTCTTTAAATGAAGGTACTGGAAGGGAGCTATCCAATCATAGGGAGAGGCTGCAAGGGTGGAGGGTACTTCCAGGGTGTGAATTGCAGGGCTGGAGTAAGGCTTCAGGATGAAGAACTGGGACATGGTAGAGGAAATCTGGAATCCAGCCTGAAGAGGAAATGTCTTTCTTTGATAGGAGGTAGGGCATTGAGGATCTAGAAGAGGAAGGTAATGGATTTTTTTTCTTTATGGACAATATTCTTTTTTCTCATATATTCATCTCACAGTTTCTTCAAAGCAGTATTGGTTATGTAAACTGAGACAGTTTTATAGACAATAAAATTATCATTTTTCTGTAATGCTAAAGACTGAATCCTATGCTTTGTTTTTGATCATTCATACAAGCAGTTTTTCATTATTTTACCTAACATGGGGTTTATGAAAGGCAAAGATAAGGAGGAAGTGAATTCTTACAGGGAATGGTAAATGAGTGAGGCGAGAAGAGTATCTATAGGAAATAGCTAGGCATCTGACTTGACTGGAATAAAGTTAGTCAAACCCATCTGTCTCTCATCCTGTCTGTATATCATTAGAGGCATTCTCAAATGCTTTGCTGACATATATATAACCTCTATCTCTATCTACAGCATTCTTCTTGTTCTACCAATCTAATAGCTGTTAGAGTAGTCATGAATGTAATGTCTTACTTGTAGGTACAAAAAATTATTTTCCTAAGTGTAAGATAGATGGCATGGTTAGATAACAATTGTTTTGAAAAACAATCTAAGGGTATTAATGGATTGCAAGCTTAGTATGAGTGAACTGAGCAACGGAGAAGCCAAATGAAAAGTTAGTACTATCTTGAGAGAGGTATAACTTCCAGAAAACATAATGATAATGTGCCACTGAACTCTCTTCTGACCTTAGATGGCATACTGTTTTAAGCTTTTAGCACCATGATTTAAGGAGGACATTGACAACCCAGAGTGTCTAAAGGAGGACAAATTGAATGGTGAAAGGATTAAAATCCATAATATATGAAAATAATTTGAGAAAATTCGTCTTGTTAAGTTTAGAGTAGAGAATACTCAAGGAGTATATGGCAAAAAGTCTTCAGGAATTTGAAGGGGACTCAATATGTGAGGTGTATTAGATTTGTTCTTTTTGGCCCCTGAGGGCAGAAACAGAACCAATTGGTGGAATGCGAAGTGGCAAATCTAGACTTAATGTCTGGAAAAACTTGTTAGCAGTTGCACTAGCCAGAAATGAAATGGGAATGCCTGGTGAGGTTGTGTGTTCCCCGTACTTGGAGATCTTTAAGCAGAAGCTGGATGATCACTTTTTCAAGTATGTTATAGAGGGGGATTCCTTTTGTGTATGGTTTGAACTAAATGGTCTTCTGAGGGGCCTTCCAACTCTCAAATTCTGTGATTTTTGTGAAATGAAGATGAACTGGCCCAACTTATTCATGATGAAGCTGGGCCAACTTTGTGATCACTGCTTCTTTGGGTAAATGTTCACTAATTGTATCTTTAATAATGCCTTCCTGCTAGGATTTTTCTGAGAAATAATGTTGAACTTACCAACTCATAGATTATAGATTCTACTCTATCCTCCCCCCTTCACCCGCACACCTCCCCAAAATCATGACAACTTTTGTTATTTGCTCGGGTGTGTCTTACCTGTTCTCCATGTCTTTCTAAGATTGTTGTCAGTGACTCAGCAATCTCATCATCCAGGTTTTTTTGTTTATTTTTTTATTATTAATTTAGTTTTCAACAATCACTTTTATAAGCTTTTGAGTTTTAAATTTTTCTTTCGCCCCTTCCCCGCCTCCCTCCCCAAGACGGCATGGAATCTGATATAGACTCTACATATGCATTCCTACCAAACATATTTTCACATTAGTCATGTTGTAAGGAAGAATTAGAACCAATAGGAGGAACCACAAGAAAGATGAAACAAAACAAAACAGAAGAAAATAAAAGAGCAAATACTATGCCTCGATCTGCATTCAAACTCCATAGTTCTGTCTTTGGATGTGGATAGCATTTTCCATCATGAGACTTTTGGAGATGTCTTAGATCTTTACATTGCTGAGAAGAGCTAAGTCTGTCAATGTTAGTCATCACACGACGTGGCTGTTACTGTGTACAACATTCTCCTGGTTCTGCTCCCTTCACTTAGCATCAGTCCATGCAAGTCTTTCCAGATTTTTTTGAAGTTTGCCTGTTCATCATTTCTTATAGCACAATAGTATTTCATTACATTCATATACCACAACTTGTTCAGCCATTCCCCAGTTGATGGACATCCCCTCAATTTCTAATTCTTTCACACCTCCACCAACAGTGCATTAATATTCCAATTTTCCCACATCTTCTCCAGCATTTATCATTGTCCTGTTCTGTCACGTTGGCCAATCTGATAGGTGTGATGTGGTACCTCAGAGTTGTTTTGAGTTGCATTTCTCTAATCAGTAGTGATTTAGAGTATTTTTTTATATGACTATAGATAGCTTTAGTTTCCTCATCTGAAAACTGCCTATTTATATCCTTTGACCATTTATCAATTGGGGAATGACTGGTATCCTTATAAATTTGACTTAGTTCTCTATGTATTTTAGAAATGAGGCTCTTGTCAGAGACACTGGTTGTAAAAATTCTTTCCCAGTTTTCTGCTTCCCTCCTAATCTTGGTTGCATTGGCTTTCTGCAGAAACTTTTCAATTTAATGAGATCAAAATTATCCATTTTGTGTTTCATAATGTTTTCTAACCCTTGTTTGGTCATAAATTCTTCTGTTCTTTATAAATCTGACAGGTAAATTCTTCCTTGCTCTCCCAGTTTGCTTATAGTATCAGCCTTTATATGTAAATTGTGAACGCATTTTGACTTTATTTTGGTATATGGTGTAAGATTTTAGTCTAATCATCATCCAGTTTTTTCATAGTATTTAGTTCTTTGAGTCCTAGTAACTGGAACTCAGCAAGATCAAGATCCATGTTTTCTTGGTATCTCCCTATTCATCTTGATTTTCTGCCATTAACTATATTCAGTTCTAGTCTTGGCAATTTAAAGATGGTTCTGTTTGGTGGAGGAAAAAGAAGCCAAATTCCTGCCTTCCGTTTGTCATTATCCATCCTAAATCATGATCTTCACCTTTTTTTTTGATATGCTGCAGTAACATGAAGGAAAAAATTATTTTGTTGTCTTTTGTGTTCCTCATTTCAACTTTAGCCGTCCTGACAATGTTTTGCCAGGGCCATTTTTTGTTACTTTTATCTTGTCTTACCCATGCCCTTACATCCTATTTACTATATGTCTTTTAAAAATCTAAGTTGATTTGTATTGTCATTGTATATCTGTATCAATCTCTTTCATCATCTTTCCTTTTTCTTTCCCATCTTAATGTTTCTGATTCTGAAACAGATGACCTGGAGTGGAATCAGGTGCTGATAGCTGTCTTCAAGTATATGGAGGGCCATTGGTTGGAAGAGGAAAAGAGTGATTAGATTTGTTTTGGATGTTCCAGAAGGTCAGAACTGGGAAAAGTGGATAGAAAATTCAGAGAGCTAAATCTAGGCCTGGTTAGAACAAAAGTTTTACAACATAGCTAGCTGATCAAAGGTTGAACAGTCTGCCTCAGTAAGTGTAGAGCATTTCCCTTTTCTTGAAGTGTTAACAAAGGTTGAATGACCACTTCTTAGGTATATCATAGTAGGAATACTTTTTCAGTTTCAGGTTGTACTAGATGACTTCTGGGATTGCTTCAAACTCTGAAATTACATGATTCATAGCTTTCAAAATTTCATTTTTGAGGACCTTACAAACCCTTTGGACTGATCTCTCATTTGCGATTTTAATCTGAAGGATTTTGCCTATCTTTTCTTTAAAAATCTCCTTTCTCAGAATATGGCTATGTCAGGCTATGTCCAGCTCTTCTGTTACTAATTTTAAGATGGAGTGATCACTTCTTTCCAGAATTCCCAGATTTTTCCTCCTTGCTGATCAAAATCAGATTCAACTATGGAAGTTCACCCCTTTGTTTCCTCTGCCTTTTGAATAATGAAATTATCATGAATGCAGATTAAGAATTTATTAGATGCTTTGTTTTTGATAATAATACTTATTGACGTTAGTAATATTTAAAACCATTCCCTATTACTATATTGCCATGTCAGGCCTTAACGCCAGGCTTGTGATGTGTTTCCTAAACTGTTTGTTTCCTCTTTCTAGGTAGTCTGTAGTATTCCATAAAATCACTTTTGTTTGTTCTTCCACTTATCCTTTCACAAATGTAGTATTACATGCTTTCCTCCTCTGATAGCCCTGTTTTCTTATGTTAATATAGCTTTGTAATATACGTTATACCAACTCCTGACCCATTTATCTATTCTGTATTAAAACTCACCAGAGCCATCTTTCCCATCTCCTTGCATTACAGTCTCTAATTCACTTTGCTGGTTACCCATATTTTGCCATTTTCTATATCACCAATGGACCTTATTACCAGGAGTAATCTCCTGAGAAGTCATTGATAGCCTACTCTGTTTTCATTTTAACTAACTTTTTTATATTCCTGGTGAGTTTTATTCAGAGAACTGATTTCCTATATTTTATAACAATCTCAGAAAGACCATTAACATTGATAGAATTTATAAAGGGAGTGACATATTTTCTTTGAAGTCTGAAAGTTTTGTGTATTTTGAAAAATTTTGAAATTGGATAATTGGTCTAGTTTTAATGAAACAAAACAAATACTTCATCTTGTCTTTTGCAAATCTGAAAAGACTCCTCAAGTTTTTGACTAGACAAATTTTCCTGGGTAATTATACTTGATTAAGAAAATTGAAGTCTTTTGGTGATACTCGTGTTTCTTGCAAAATATTAAACTTTTAGCTTGCCTTTCTTGTTAATTTTCCAGCTCATGTCTCTCCTTATAGGAACAAAAAGTATAGGTAAAATAGTTAACAATCATAATCTACATCTAATTAATGTTATTTCATTCTAGTAATGCATCATAGCTTTTTTTATATAATTGTCCATTCAAACAATTAGCACAAAGAAAATAAGTACAAAATAAGTAAGAAGTAAATTCTCTGGGAAAGTACTAGTAAGTGAAGGAATTAGAATGGGCTTCCTTTAGGAAATGGCCCATGAGCTGAGTCCCTAAAGGAAACCATGAATTCCATGAACTATTGTCAGGAAAGAAGTGCATTAGCAGCATGGGACACCATCTGTGCACAGAGTATGTTTATCATTTGTGGAGGCAAGTAGAGAGGAGTATATAAATTTTCCCTGAATCATAACTTTGTAGCTTTATATTTTGGGAGTTTTTTAATTGAGGCTTTTAAGGCAACAGCTAGAAGAAAAACCTTATAATATTAAACTAATGTGATTTTTGTTCCATTGAATGAATCATAATACATAACTAAATATTGATTCAGTATTCTTATACTCATATCAGACTCTTTTTTTCTTTTAGTGGTTTTTAGACCGAATGGCTGATGATGATTGGTGGCCAATGCAAATCTTAATAAAGTGCCCTAATCAGATTGTGAGACAGGTAAGGAAAATGTTCATTTTTCAATTGAAAATTGACTTCTGAGGGAAACATGGTAAAGTACAAAGCATCTTGAATTTTTGAGTCAGAGGACCTGAGTTTCCATCCTAGCTCTGTGTATAGATAATGTGATCTTAGGAAGGTCACTCACTTTTCTGAACTCGTTTCATCTTTTATAAAATGAGGCTGTGAAACTACACAGCTAGCTCTGGAACTATAAACTGAGAAACTTTATTAATCATAAATAGTTCCAGGAGCAATTAGAAGAAGGAAAAACAGTCACAGAATTTGAACCAGGTCATCTAGTTCATCCCATTGTAATGCATGCTCCTTGAGAACAGGAGGGTTGTTTTTGCTTTTCTTTGTATTCCCAGCAATTAGAACAGTTCTGGGTATTTACTTATTGATTTGATTAGTCCAAACTTCTCATTTTGTAGAGGAGAAAACAAGTTGCCATAAATTTTACTCTTCCAAAATTTTCACCTATCCCTTGTAATCCCTGTCACCCTGTATCTTAGCATGTACTCACAAGGAATGGTGATAAAGACAAGTATCTTTCTAATTTTCATCTCCAGATGGAGAAGAATCACACAGGGTAAATAACATTAGATAAAATAACAAACACTTCCCTAATTTCCCAAGTAAATTAGTGATATTTCCAGTAAATTCTGTCAGAATTTGCTATTTAAAAACGTATTTTGTTATATGCTTTCATTTGTACCCAGAACAGTCACTCCAGTATGAGAATATCACTAGTATATATCTATCATGATATATTTGACAATATTTAACAGTAACCTTCTCAAGCAAAGAAAAGTACTAATATTCTGATGTTAAATTTAACTGGAAAAGATTTAATAAAAAGTTAGAAATTTGACAACAAAGTTGCTGTAAGAGTGGAAAGATTCAAGGAAGCACAAATATCATTTATCATTGCAAACTGAAAATAGAGCTGTTCAAGTTTTCAGATATCAAGATGAGTCATTCTTGTACTTTTGTACCTCTGCCTGTTATGCTTCCCCATCTGCTATCTAGTCACTTAGGGGTTAAAAGGAAACCAGTGTTACCACTTCAAAAGTTTACTTTAGCTCCTGTAATTATAGGGAGGAAATTTGATTACTTTTTTACCTCATTTCTATCTGAAGCAAAATTAGGACTTATTAAAACTTCCGTTTGATTCTTCAATTTATACCCCCACCTCCAATAATATATATGTAGTACTATCTCTGTTGCTAACTAACCTTATGGCTTCGGTCAAAAATATTTGTCTTTTCTCTGGGCCATGGTTTCCTCTACTACAAAATGAAAAGTTTGGACTATGGATGATTTCTAACATTTCTTCCCATGCAGATTCTATGGGGGGCTGTAACATGAGGTAATGCTTATTGTATCCATTGTTATAAACATGGTGTTTGAATCATTCTACATTGCTCCGTTTTCTGTCCACAGAACTCTTGGCAAAACTTTAGACCAATAGAAAAAGTAAAAGATGTGCAAAGGTCAGAAATAGGTGGAAAAGAATCAATTTCTCATTAAGGATGTGTGTGTATGTGTATGTATGTGTGTGCCTATATTAACTTAAGTTGTGCCTTACTTCATATTTTATCATTTGCAGATGTTTCAGCGTTTGTGTATTCATGTGATTCAGAGACTTAGACCTGTACATGCTCACCTCTATTTACAGCCTGGAATGGAAGATGGGTAAAATGTTTGCTTCTGAACACTTTTTTCCACATTCTATTTAGATAATAGTTATTTAAAGCATTAAAATTTCCAACATGAGATCTTTAAATTCCCTTGCCTAATGAAATAGATTAGAAAGAATTGATGTTATTTGGAAAGATTTTATATGTTATTTAAAATAATTATGTGTTCATAATTCTCACCAAATGCCTAAAATGAAAGAGTCTTTTCATTTATTGTCTGGGTATTATATAAAATTGGAGTTATCATAACAGACATAGTAAATTGGATCCAAAATGATAGGATTCCTATGATGAAGTAGAAAGGAGATATTAAATTCTTCCGGTGAAAGATACCCATATTTGCTGAGTGGATATAATTGAAAGGCAGCATGGTGAAGTAGAAAAAAATACTGGTGTTTTAGTCAGAGAACCTAGGTTCAGTTCCCAGCTCTGCCACTTCCTTCCTTCCTTTCTGTCCTGAGGTAGGTCTCATAACACTCTTGCATCAGTTTCCTTATCTGTGAAATTAGGGAGTTTGAATAAATAAACTCTAAGGTCAAATCTGTAACATATTATGATCCTATAAAGGGATCCTGCCTGAGCACATTATCAGGGAGTAGTTTGATTGGTAAGTCACAAGGTGACAAATTAATGTAAATTTGTAGAGGTACTTTCAGGAAGAGCCTTGAAAGATAAGTGTAGTTTCATTTGATTTCAAGGAGGCATGGGAGCCAAAGAAAGTGTTACAGGAGGTTCCTTGCCAAAAAATTTTTTTTCATTTTGTTTTATTTTTCACTTAATAAGCATTTATTTTCTCTCCACTTCCCTCCATCTTTGTTTAAAAGAAAAACAAAACTCTTGTAACATGTACATAGTCGAGCAAAACAAATTCTCACATTGTTCACATCCAGAGGTAAAGGTCTTGTTCTGCATCTTCAATCTGTCACCTCTGGAATCATATTTACTCTTTGATCCATTGATCAAAGTTCTTTATAGAGTTTATAGTGTTGTTGTTATTATATAAATTGTCCTCTTTCTGCTCACTTCACTCTACATCATCTCATACAAGTCTTCACAACATTCTCTGAACTCATCCCTTTCATCATCTTTAATGGCACAGTAGTGTTCCATTAAATTCACATATAATAATATATTTAACCCAAATGATGGGCACGAGTACCCTCTTGCTCCTTGCTACTTTCATTTTTCTTCAGTCTCTTTGTGGAAATAGTTGAGAGAATATCAATATATCAATGATTTTGTGGGCATAGTGCCACATTTCTTCCCAGAAAGAATTGGACCAATTCACAGCTGTATACAACAGTATATTGATGTGACTAATATCCCCATAGCCCTTCTAGTATTTGATCATTTTCCTTTTTTTGTCATCTTTGCCAGTTTCATAGGCATCAAGTGGAACTTGACTGTTGCTTTAATTTGCATTTCACTAGTTATTGGTGATTTGGAGTATTTTTTCATATGACTGCCAAATTATAACTTAAATGAAAGCTGATCTTTCTGGTTGAGAAGAAGGTATACAAGAGTTTTGCTTTTCTTTTATACTTTTATGCTCTGACTTAATCAGATGGATTAACAATTGCTTGACAATGGAAGAAATTATTCATTTTAAAGAAACTTAGAAAGACAAAGACTTTGAGCAAATTCTGTCAAATGATTACAGTACACAAAGTGAGAAAAGGTGACATAGAAAAGGAGAGAGTAACTGAGCCATATACCAAGTATAAGGTTCTTCCTGGAGGGTATAAATCAGACCTGAAGATGTACCACATCATGTAACACAAAACATTAAGGAGAGTACATAGCTAGTGCTAGGTCCTGATAAAGTACCAGTGCCCAAAATGTGGCTAAGATCATAAGGAGATAAATATGATGACATAGATGTGGGAGTATACTGCAAACAAGCAGGCCACACGGAGAATAGGCTTGGTGCTTTCCTAACCTAAAACTCAGGACTAGAACAGAGACAGGATATAGTAATGAAAGGAGACTTCACTACTTAGAAATCTACTGGAAGATTTATCCTGCTAAAGGCAGACCATTTAATGAATTTTTAACTTGATAGCAATTAAAATCTCTCTTCTTATAACAGTGGTTCTAAACCGGGAGTGGGGAACCTTTTTTGAGCATGATGACTCATTTCTAACATCCAATTATTTTAGGCTTTCATGTGATAATAGTTACATTATTGATATCTATAGATTGAAAAAAAACCATGTACTAACAAAAAAATCTATAAATTGGAAAAATGTCAGTGCGCATATATATATATATATATATATATATATATATATATATATATATATATATATATGTATATATATGTATATATATATATATATATATATATGTAAAACATTTGGACTATAATATGTGTATTTCTACATTTATTATATTGGATCATCTCACATAAATGAACAAAACTATTAATTGTTTTGTGTCAAGCTCTGAGAATGCAAATACAAAAGCAAGAATCACCTTTTCCCTCAAGCTTAATTCTAATAAGGGTGACTATCCATGTAGAGAAGTGATATTTTCATTTGGAAATTTTCAGGGAAGGTGAGTAGAACCATAAGGAAGTATACCCTTTACAAAAGCAGTGACACTTTATTTGATTATGGTTTTAGAACCCCACACAGCAACATGAAGCTTAGGGAGGAAATGGCTGAGGAATGAAATGAAATATTGTTTGGCTAGGTGTAGTAGCTTACTAAGGCAACCATCAGTCAGACTAGTCTGGCCCCAGGAATTAAGTCAAGGAATTAAGTTCTCAAGGGTCTTAAGTTTCTAGTGTCTAAGCAAGACAAATTATAATGAATTCTTAGACCTATTTAAATAACTCCATGGAACCCACAGAAATTCAAAAGTAGAAACTAAGTTAGCAAACATAAGAAAAGGATCTCCTACTCTCAGTTTAACTCTTACTAACAAGGAAGTGGGAGCAATGGGGATTTTAGAAAGAGGTATCATGTTATAACACAGAAGCACTAGGCACAACCAGAAATGTTCAGCATGTTCTTTGATCCTACTTCTCTTGGGAGGTATCTTTCCAATGCTGTGGTTTTGAGCCCCCATTCTGATTGGTCAACCAGACTTAATTAGTTTTTAGAAAGAGGCATTTTACTACAATGATAGTTTTAAAAATTGGTACAAACATTCCCTAAAAAGTTTGTGACACACTCTGTCATAAAGCACAGTCTAAGGAAAATGTACTCAAATTTAGACAATGCATGGCACAGATCGTTGAAGTCCTTTTCTACAGTAATCAAGATGTTCCCCTATATATGGCATAGTTTTTTCCTGCTGGGCTCTTTGTGAAACCTTGGATCTGCATCCAGTCTGCTTGGCAATGCAGGCAGTGTCGTCAGCTCTTTAAGAGTCACTACTAGAGCACTAATAGGAAGAGGTGAAGTCCAAAATCCGTATGACTTCTGATGTTCATGAAGTCCTTCTCTGGGTTAGGGAGTGTGAAAGTGGGAAGACCTAGACTAAAAACCAAGATACTCTCCTAAATGATTTCTTCACTGTGGTGGCTTTCTCTCTCCTCATCTCTAGACATTCACTTCTCTGATTTTACCTTACTGGAGGGTTTTATGCAGACCTCAAAGTGTGTGATAAGTCGCTTGGCCAATCTGAATATTCTTGTTGAGCCTAGGGAGGTTAACCTAGTTAAACAAGTGTGACTAAGGCCTGAATTAGCAGAATATATTCTCCCTAAATATACCGGAAGGTAGCATGTTATCACTTTCATATTGTGGGGCGAGTAGATTGATTTACCACCACCTTTATACACGTGAGATAACTAAAGAGGCTCTGAAAGAAGGTGTATAAGTGTCAAAAATGAAATTCCATTAATAGTTATGAATTATCCCAATAAGAATAAAAAGAAGGTATTAAGGAATGTTAAGGATTCCCTTGAACTTGTCTTTTTGAGTTGCCATATTTTCCAGAAACACTAGATCCAGAGCATGCAGGAGGCCCCAAATGTGTCAACGACAAAGCCCTGCCCCACAAGAATGCCATTTCCCCTCCACCCTCACCCTCCACACCCCTTCCAACCGACATAATTTGTTATTTGCCTCCCAGATTGAGTGTGTGTCCTTGGGAGTCAAGAAAAGTACAAGTCAGTCTGCATTAGGTTGAGAAATTGTTTGTGCAACTGGGACTCTTGTAGATAAGCAGACCATCCTATCTTCATAGTCTAGCATTTCCCAAGGGAAAAGAATGTGGCTTTTGCCATTGCCCTTCAGGAGAGGGTTTGTCCTTTTCTCAACTTTGCTTCACTTTTCCCCCTCTCATGCCATGCCCCTTTACGGCCTGCCTCTCATGCCTCCTTCCTTCCACTCTTATAAATATGCAAAATTCTGTATGGATTGTGAACCCTTTGAGTTCTGAATGCATGTTCATTCTCTTGTAATAAACCTAATTTTCACAGAAGTTTCATGAATTGCCTGTTCACAGGCAAGTTGTGATTGCCTGTTGACAAAGGAAGAGACAAACTTGGCTACCTGGAGAGCTCTCTGAGTTCAAATTTTACTAAACTATAAACTATGAGGTCAAAGATTATATCTTACTAAAACTTTTTAATCTCCACTCATCCCTTACCCAGTGTTCGGTTATGTACTGTAATAGGTATCCTTAGTAAAATTTTATTAAACAAAAGATAGACGTAGATTCACCAAGGAAGAATATAAAAGGTTCACAGACCTAAAAAAAAAAATAGTGTCTGAAAGACTAAAGCCCAAAATGACTTCAAGCTTGGAAAAATGTATTTATTCACTTAATCCTGAAAGAAGAAAAAATTAGTTCTACTGTTTAGTTCAAGTGTTGTGATTTTAACATACCACAGAACAACAACAAAAACTAGTTAAATTCTATTTTGCTTTTGTCTTCTTAAGAAGAAGAATGATCTCCAAACTAGCAAGGAGAGACCAAATATGCTCACAAGGAATTCAAACCCCAGATAGTTGAGAAAAATAATAAGCAAATATCTAGCTGCTTTGAATCAGTTCATCTTCTGGCTGTGCAGTCAGTTATTTCCCAAGGTCTTGGAACAACTATTTTTGGTGATCATAGGAATCAGAAGGAATAGGAGGAATTCCAGAAATCTTGAGATAAACTAATATTATCACAATTTTTTAAAAAGTGAAGGTGGTGGGATGAGGAAGGCCAGGAAGCTTCAGAAATGTGATGAAGGTGGATCCTTGCTCCTCACTTCTTGAGCACCAAACTGATGTTCTGTTGATTCTGAAACTGTAAGCCACAGTTCTTCTAGGCCTAGACAATGGAGCTTCTGAACTTCAGGCCTTCCGTACTTTCTGGACTACCAGGCTAGAATTCTCCGGAAGATCTTAACCACCAAGATGTTGCCCCTGTCCTACATCCCCAGCCCATGCTTCCTTTGGGCATGGGCCAGCAGGATGTACCTTCAGTTAATCCTGAATACTGAATTGAGATTTTCTTGGATCCCATAACCAAAGGCAGCACTTCCAATATGTCTAAATATCTTGGGCCCAGCATTTATGGAATTGGGCTGCTAGACACCACCTCCAGACTTCTGCCTGGCTCAAACAAGCAGAAAACCCTTTCATGTAGCCCTGACCACTACTCAGATGCCTCAGCCACAACTCCACCATACCTGAATGGTTGGTAGACAATGCTACTAGTCCCTAGTCATCTTTACTTTGCATTTATCTTTCACTCTTTAATCATGACTTTCCACTAAGCACCTGTCTTCAACCTTTTTTTTTTCCTTTACCCTCTTCCTCAATGATCTCGTTTGTTCCCATCAAAATTTAGTAGTTTAATTATATCAAGTCTATACAGTTATCCCTTCCACATTGTGGGGGTTAGGAACATAGCACTCCTGTGATCTGGAAAATCTGGGTAAAATTTTTTTGGCCCTCCATACCAGAGAAAAAGTCTGAATTGATATTATACAATACTATAACATTTTTGCATTTCTAAGTTTCTCAACTTTTTCTGTGACATCTACTAGCCTTTGCGTGGCTTCCCACAAAACTGTGTCTTCCACAAAACTCCCCCAAAATTCCCATTTAATTTCTTATGCTAACCTGTGACCTATAAAATCATGATGGAGAAAGTAATGATGTGGAAGGGATAACTGTCTGTCCAGCCCTGTTCTCTGTCCTGAATTCTATTCTCACATTTCCAGCTACTTGCTAGATGTCTCTAACTGAATGTCTCATTGCTACCTCAGACCCAACACATCCAAAACAATTCATCGTCTTCCTTCCACACCCTTGTTTCTGTTCAGAATTTTGTAGCCATTCTAGGCCCTTCCCTCTTCCTTATTCGTCCTCGAAGTCAGTTGATAAGTTATATTAATTTACATTATTATTCACATTCATCCCTTTCTCTGTCCATTCATATTGCACCTACCCTGGTTTGGGTTTCTGAGTTACCTTGTGTTTTCATAATGATATCTTTAGGCAACTTAACCCTTTTCCTCTTCATCAAAACTTTGTTATGTCCTCAGAATTTCATTCTTGAGAACTGGTCATTTTTCTTCGGCTAACTTCTCCTATAGAATTTAGTCCATGGATTCTATATATGCTCATCTAATCTCTTTGAAATGTGCTCTCCCAGAATTTAGGGTACATATCATGCTGTGTTCATCTTCTGTTTCTCTATTGCAAACTCTAGGTGTGAATGATAACTTTTCCCCAATGTTCTCATCATTTCCACCTTAGCCACCTGTTGCTCTTTCTTGGTGAGAATCATCCAAAAAATAGGATTTCCCCTTGTTAATTATTTTGAAAAATGAAGTTATTGTTAAGGAAGTTACAGAAATTATTACCTTCTTTGCTTTTAAGATGAGATCTATAACAGATGTCCAGATAATCCCCATTATTATTATGTCTTGGCTTGTGATTAGTTTCCTAAACTCTTCATACATTTCCTATTTCTGTCCAAGTAGTATGTAGTTTATTCCTGTGATAATAATAGCTGGCATTTATATGGTACTTTAAGATCGGCAGAACATGTTTTCTGTAGATGATTTCATGATCTTCATGATAATCTTGTGGGGTAAGGGTGGCTGTTTCCATTTTACAGATGGGAAAATTGAGGTAAGGAGAACTTAAGTGATTGGCCCATAGTCATGTAGCTAGTGAGTATCTGAGTTAGGATTTTAATTAGGGTCTTCCTGACTCAGGTCCATCACTCTATCCCCTGTACATCTAGATAGCCTTTCTTTTTCCTGCCTCCTTTGATCTTTACATAGTCCTTTCCCTCAAGGGGCTTAAATTCTGTAAAGGAGGCAACCTGTGCATAAATAAGTAACAACAAAATAAATCAGGGTAATTTAGGTGGGACAGAGGATCCTGGCAGCTAGAGAAATTAGGAAAGATTTCACACACACTCACCTGCTGGCACTTAAGCACAGTTTAGAAGGAAGCGGATGATGAGAGTGGCGGTG
Organism: Phascolarctos cinereus; assembly: GCF_003287225.1. Lineage (NCBI taxonomy): Eukaryota > Metazoa > Chordata > Mammalia > Diprotodontia > Phascolarctidae > Phascolarctos > Phascolarctos cinereus. Next base: position 110,615,232 of record NW_027555625.1, on the reverse strand, counting down.
AAGTGTCATAATATGAGCAACAGCAAAAAGTGCAGTTTGATTAGACAGTGAAGTACAGTAAAGGGAATAATTTTTAATAAAATGCAAAAATAGTTTGGGTCCAGGTTGTAAAAAAGACTAAGAGACAAACCAATGAATTTATATTTGTTCCTAAAGGTAATAAAAACAGGTAGGTGGTTCAGTGTATAGAACACTGGGACTAGAGTTCAAATCCAGCCTCAGATACTTACTAACAGTGTGACTTTGGCCAAGTCATATTAACTTCTTGTTTCCATCAGATTGCTAATCAGTAAAATAATTATAGGATATCCAGTTTGAAATGTCCAGTAGACAGGGCTAGATATGTGTAGAGAGAGATCTGGGAATATTCTACATAAAAATGATAATTGAACCCATGAAATCCATGTCATTCGTAACAAAATGTAGAGAGACAAGAGGACCCAGCACAGAACCGTTGGGTTGCACTCAGAGTAAGGAAAAGTTTCATAACTAGGGTAGGAAATTGGAGTCAAATAATTTTAATGATCCCTTTTAACATTCAGATTCTATAATACATGTTATTACTATTGGTGTTCATTGTGACAGCAGTGAAATGCATAAATGTAATTTTTAAAAAAATATTTTCATCTGAGCACAGTGTTCTCTCACGGTACCCCAAAGGTAAGAGTCATGTTAAATTGTTTCAGGTCAGATGATATGGATGGTCCTGTGGAAGATATAGGAAGCCGTTCATGTGTTACCAGATTTGTGAAGACACTGTTATCAATTATGGAACATGGTGTGAAACCCCATAGTAAACATCTCACTGAGTACTTTGCCTTTCTTTATGAATTTGCAAAAATGGGTGAAGAGGAGGTAAGTATATTTCTTGTTCACTTCAGAAATTCTGTGCCAGAATAAATCCTGTACATATATATACATTTGTGTAATATTCCCTACATTCGTGTAAATCATTATCTTTATTTCTAGAGCCAATTTTTGCTTTCACTTCAAGCTATTTCAACAATGGTGCATTTCTATATGGGAACCAAAGGACCTGAAAATGTAAGTATAGTGCCTGTTATTCTCAGTTTAGAAACCATTTAACAAGTAGTTCTTATTTTTGAGAATCATAATGATAAAGAGCCAAATCTTTTTTATTATGCACTAGAAAATCATCAACATTTCTGTATATAATGTCAGAAATAGAGAATAAGAAACCATGAATATAATTTCACTATTTTCTTTCCTTCTTTTCATCACTTTCACTACCCCCAAACTATTCCTCTCTCAGATAAAAGATTTAATATCTAACAGATGTTGGTTGAGAAAAGCAAATTTATGTTGTATTAGTTGCATCTGAAAAATATGTCTCACTCCGCACTTTCTGTCAAAGGATGGGAAGTGTACCTCATTATCAGTTTTTTGTAATCTTACTTAGTCATTTCATTAATCAGAGATCTTAAGTCTTTCAAAGTTATTTTACAGTGTTGTGGTCACTGTATAAATAGTTCTGGTTCTGCTCAGTGTAATCTGCATCAGTATAAATAAGACTTTCATTTCTTTTGTAATCATTCCCTTATTCATTTCTTATGGCTTAGTAATATTCCATTTTATTCATATTCCACGAATTGTTCAGCAATTTCCCAGTTGATGGATGGGAAGCAACGTTTGTTACAGTTGTTCACTAAAACAAGTGCTACTGTATTTGTGCTTAAGAATCTTTTGCCTCTTTCTTTGATCTATTTAGTATATAAACCTATTTATGATGTTGCTGGATTGCTGATCTTTTGTCCATAGCCCAAAATTGCTTTCCAAAATGGTTGAACCAATTTACAGTTACACCATCAGTATATTAGTGTGCTTGTATTCCCCTACCCTCTCCAAAAATTGTCATTTTCCTTTTTTGTCACCTTTGCCAATTTAATAGGTATAAGGTGGAAACTCAAAGATGTTTTAATTTTCATTTCTTTTAATTATTGGTGATTTAAAGCATTTCTCATGGTTGTTGATAAATTTTTTTCCTTTTCAATTACCAGTTCATATCCTTTGACCAAATTTTTCTCTTACAGAGAGAAAATACCTTATATATAGGTATAGAAGAGCCAAATTATATTACTGACTGCTTAATACTTGTTTAGTCTTTGTGATACAAAAATTCCAAATAACAAGTATAAATTTGTTAAGTTAAGTAATTAGCACTAATTTATCTCATAAGCCAACCACTAGGCAATTTTCTAGAGGAGAAATGTTTGAACAGCAAATATGTTTGTATGTTCCTCTTCACTTTAGGTGTATGGATATGTGCATATGTGTGTGTATTCCATAAGGATTCCATCAAGAGTATTTGTATTATGTCCTTATGGGAATGTATCCATCACTACTTAATACCTTCAAGAGTGTTTGTTTTATATTGCTGATGGCATTTAGAATGATTTCATACAGTTTCATTTGATAGCAAAATTAGGTCCTTTCTTAAATATCATATTTTTCAAGTCCTTATACTGTTACCAGGAATTCTCCATAAATATTACAGTTGGATTTTATTCATTTTACAATGAATACTACACTAAACCTGTAGTCAAGAAGACCTAAGTTCAAACCCCTCCTCAGGCACTTACTTACTGGTTTTGTAATTCTGGACAAGTCACGTAACATTGTTTAGTATTTTTCCTCATCTATAAAATGGGGATAATAACAGCACCTAATTTACAGGTTTATTAAGCACTTTTTAAACTTTAAAGTTTTATACAAATGTCAACTATTACTGTTATTATTTTAACAGTCAGAGCTCTGTCATGGTACTCTTTCTACCAATGTATATCACAACTCCTCTTCACCTTAGTAAATAGTCTTCATGAGTTGCTTTGGCTGAAAGATTCAATAACTGATGCCTGGTAAGGATCTCGTAATGATCATCCTTAAACTTCCATAGAACCCTGAACTAGTCCTCATATAACAGACACACATAGGCTATTTCCAGGCACATTCTTGAGTAGTACTTCTCTAAACATTCTGTTGACATTGCTGTCAATAAGCCAGCATTATGTCCTGGGTTGGATGCATCTGAGTAATTCTTGGATGCATTTGAATAATTCTTCAGTTGAGGTAGCTGTATATACAAATGAAAATTAAAGTAACAACCAATATATTCATGAAATATATTGTTTCTGGTGTAAGTATCTATGTATATATAGGATCTATGTTTATGTATATGACACTTTTAAAGCTTATAAAGTACTTTCTTTAACATCATCTCTTTGTAAGGTCAGTAAGGCATATGTCATTATCAACATCTTACAGATGAGCCAGTAGAGAATCAGAATGGTAAAATGATGTGCTCCATCATATAGCTAGTAAGCGATAGAGCCACACTTAAACCTTGTGTCATTTGACTGTCTACTCTAGAGTGGAAACCAAAAGCCTGGGTTCTAGTCTCAGGTCAGCTATTCATGTGGACCCCAATTTTCTCACCTATAAAATAAGAGGAATGGACTATAGAAAAAAGTTTCTTCTAGCTCCTCAGTTATATGATTTTGTGAATCTATACACTATTTTAACAGCATTTGTCAGTTCCTACTAAAAAGAATGCCAGTTTTTGAGGACTGCTTTTATATCTTCATGTACTTTTAAATTAATCAAACAGATTAAAAAATCCTAAAGTGATCTTAGTTTGAAGATACTCCTGTCTTATGGACACTGCTGTAACTTCAGGATAAGTAGGAAACTTCAAATAGTTACCTTCTTTCCTGAAGGAGGAGTAGTTTTGTTTTGTTTTGTTTTATCAGACAGGAAATATTGCTGTTTTCTCTAAGGCTCAACACAGCCACTCTGATCCTGCTTTATCCCAAAGAGCTTTGGCTCTAAGAAGGTAGAACCATTAGGTGATTTGCTCCAAGGAAAATACTCAATATCATGAGGATTAGATTGGGCATTAACAAGCCTTGTCCATTAATTCCATGAATCTTCTTAATATGAATGAAACTGTGTTACAAGTTAATCTTGATTTTGACTTTTGGCCTTGAATTTGTAAGAGTGATAAAACCAAGCCTTCTAAATAAATAAATAATTACATTTATAGCAAATAATTAAGATAATTAATTTTTATTATTTTATTATTAAATATTAACTTTAAATAGAAATAAAAATTTAAATAATTGAAAATAAAATTTTATTAATATCTTTTGTTTTTATGTCACCTATTTTATACACATGCATACATACTCAGTACAGTGGGAATATTTACATACATGCATGCAAATATGCATATGCATACTCAGTATAGTAGTTGTGTTTATACATATGTGTATGCATGTGTGCATAACCATTCCCCCCTCCCGGAACACAGTTCTTAAAGAATAAAAGAGAGGAAATAAACAATTCAGCAAAAATAAACATATGAGTAAAGTCTGATATTGTATGCAGTATTCCATCCCTGTAGTCTTCTATTAATCTAAAGAAGATAGGGAAATGCCTTTTCATGTCACTTCTGGAGCCAAATCTGATCAATAGAGTTTCAGTTGTTTTATTGTTCTTTTTCTTTTCATTTATGTTATCATAGGCCTTGTTTATGTTGTTTTTCTAGTTCTACCTTGTACTAGTTTATTGAGTCTCCTCACGCTTCTTGGTATTCGTTATATTTTATTGTGTCTGACACTACAGTAAGATTTCACTCCATGTGCCACAGGTTGTGTGGCCCTTCCCCATCTGATGGCCAGGTACTTTCTTTTTAGTTCTCAACTACCACAGAAAATGCTGTTATAAATATTTTGGTGTACATGGATCCTTTCCTTTTGTCATTGATATCTTTAAGCTGTATGCCTAGTAAGAGAAATTTGGGGTCAAAGCATATGAATATTTTATTGACTTTTTTGACACAATTTCATACTGTTTTCCAGAATGGTTAGTCCATTTCACAGCTTTGCCAACAGTGTATTAGTATGCTTTTCTACAGTGGATTTTTATAAAATGCCATCTGCAAATGAATTTGGCACCACCAGCTGTGTTCTGTATGAAATTGTTAATTTCATATTACTAAAAAATTTTAGGTAGAATAATTGCGTTCCATCAAAAAATAAAACCAAACCCTATTCAGAAACCGTGAGTTTTCTTTTTATTCGTTAGCCTCAAGTTGAGGTGCTATCAGAAGAAGAAGGAGAAGAGGAAGAAGAAGAAGAAGACATACTGTCTTTAGCAGAAGAAAAATACAGGCCCGCTGCACTTGAAAAGATGATAGCCTTAGTTGCTCTTTTGGTTGAACAGTCCCGCTCAGAAAGGTAAAAAAAATTTGGACACACTTAAATTGTTTTTGATCCTTCAATATATTTTAGTCAGTGAGTGTTATACAATTTTAATAATAGTTTTGGAGTGCTGTTCAAAAATCAGGTTGATTCTGAGGGTTCCAGTTCCTTCTGTATCAAATCAGATTTCTTTAAGCATACCCTAGGGAACTCAAAATGTTTTAAAAACATCTTGGTGTGGGTGTAAAGTAGATAGAGAATAACTGAATCTTCAGAGATCTTTAAAGTAGTCTTTCAGGTAATTCCAGTGATAGGACAAAGGATTAATCATTGTTCTGCAGTAGTGGATTAGGGAAAGGGAATTCACTTCAATCTGTTTTTCTTTTTGTTTTAGGCACTTAACATTGTCTCAGAATGATATGGCAGCATTAACAGGTGGAAAGGTAAAGTGATCTCTGAAACATTTGAGGGGAAATATAAGTAGAATATTTGACAAATAATATTGCTTTCAAAATTAATAACATTACTTTTTACAGGGATTTCCCTTCTTGTTTCAACATATTCGTGATGGAATCAACATAAGACAAACCTGTAATCTGATTTTCAGCCTTTGTCGATATAATAATCGACTTGCAGAACACGTAAGTGCTGAGAGATACTGGCTTACAAAGTAATAGAGAGGCTTTTTAATATTTTAAGAAAAATTTTAAAAATCTTTCTTTCTCTTTTTTTAAGATTATTTCCATGCTTTTCACATCCATAGCAAAGCTTACACCTGAGGTATGTACTAAATAATTTTACAAGCATGAATAAAAAATTGCAGGAATCACTAAATCTGCCATCATAAAAGCCTTTTAAACTGTTTTCAAAGAAAGATACGTATATTAAGGCTTATATTTTTAACATTGTGATAAACCTATCATTAAAGGAAAATAACTTTAATAAACCGAATTAGGTAGCTGTCTATATCAGTTACTAGATGTCTTATTTTCTTATTCCCACTGTTCTTTTAAACATAATTTTATGCAAAAAATAAACAGAATGATTTGGAGCAGCTCTTGACAATATAGTAAAGCCAAATACAGTCATATAATAACAGAGAGAATTTATTATTACTTGTGCAAATATTGAAGTTGCCATGACATGCTGGACTTAGTTTATTGACAGTTGCAAAACTTTGACACATAGGGTTATCTCCATTTACTTATTTGTTCTGCATCTTCCACAATCTAATTGAAGAGTGCTTAGTATATGGTGGTGGTTGTGTTTTGGTTTGTTGTTTGTTTTTTTTTAACATAAAAAGAAAATTTTAAATTGATCAGAATATGTAGACTTGCCCTGATTGAATTGTAGGTGCAATTTTCCTTACTTTCAACTAATTGTCCGAAGAGTTTCAGTGTGCATTAGTGGAGAACGTACACAAATGCTGAAGAATGGAAGAAATATTTAAAGACTAAATAATGTCCATGCTACATAGACTGTTTCTAAATAATAAGGATTAAACACTAATAATTTTTTTTAAATGAGGAAACTATCTTGACTCTAAAACCCAATAGACAATAACAATGACAATTGTAGACCATTTTCATTAATGAGTAGATTTCTAAAATAATAAAGAACATTTTAGTAAAGAGAATACAGTAACAACTCACCATCATCAAGTAAGATTTATGCCAGGAGCACAGAAATTGTTTCGTATTAAGAAAGCAATCAGCATATAATAGTCATCATGGTGTAGGAAAAAGATGGCCATACTTGGAGTAAAGAAGTAAGGAGTAAGGAAGACCTGAGTTCTAACTCTACCTTTGCATTAATAACTCTGTGACCCTAGAATATGATTCTAGAATAGACTCAGGGCCTGAGTCTCCTCGTCTCTAAAATGGGGGTAATGATATCATCTATCTCATAGGTTTATTATGAGGATGAAATGCAATAATGTCAGTAAGTAGTGACGTAGATAAGACGTGGAGTCAAGAAGACCCAAGTTCAAATACAGACTCAGATGCTCACTAGCTATGTGACTATGGGCGCTCTCTTAATTTCTTTCTGACTCAGTTTCTCATCTGTAAGACAGGGATAATAATAGCAACTACCTCCCTAACTTCTAGTAAGGATAAAATGAGGTAATTGTTTTAAAGCACTTTGCAAACCTTAAAGTGCTGTATGAATTCTACCTATTATTATATATGTAAAATACTTTGCAACCTAAAAAACTATATAAATGTTAACTCATAATATGTTAGGCACCATGTGAAAAATAATGTTTGGCCACAGTACGTAGAATGAGAGGGCAAATTAAGTGAGATCATTCTAGAAACTTTCTGGATAGGCTGGAAGTAGATTGTGAAATGCTTAAAATCTCAAACTCAGGGGTTTATATTTTATCTTAGAGGCAGCAGGGAGCAATTAAAGCTTCTTGAGCAAGGGAGTCATGTGGTCTGACCTGTGCTTTCGGAATATCAATTTTGCGACTGTGTGGAAGATAGAGAGGGGAGAGACTGGAGGCAGGCAGACCTATTAGGAGGCTGTAACAGTAATCCAGGTGAGAGGTCATAAGGGCTTAAACTGTTATCATGACCATGGGAGTGAAGAAAAGGCAATGGTTAGGAGAGATGTACAAGCAAAATTGACAAGACTTGGACAGTTTATTGGTTATAGAGGGTGAGGAAAAGTGAATAATTAATTTGGATTTTTCAGTTGAGAACCTAAGTGACTAAAAGAATGGTGGCGCCCCATATAGAAACAGGGAAGTTAAGAGTAAGGAGGAATAGGTTTAAAGGGAAAGATACTGCTGTCTTTTTGGATAGTTTGACTTTGGGTTGGCTGTGGAAAATCCAGGTGAATATGTCCCACAGGAAGTTAGATTGGAGCCCTAAAGAGTAGAGATCTGTATATGTAGATAGAGGAGTCATTTGCATAGACATAGGAGAACTGATAAAACCATCAAGAGAGAGTGTAAAGAGGAGAGGGCCCTGTACGAATCCGGGTATATGTTAGCAGCATAATGTGAATAACAGGAAGATTCTGAAGGAGTAGTTAGAATAAGAACAAACTAGTATCCCAGGAACCCAGAGAAGAAAGATGGGGGGAGGGGAGTGATATCGATGAGCAGTATCAGATGCTGCAGAAAGGTCGGGAAGAATGAGGACTGAGAAAAGGCTATTCAATTTGGCAGTTAAACGATCATTGACAGCCTTGGAATGAGTAGTTTCAGTTGAGTGGTGGGATTGAATGCTATCTTCCAAGGAACTGAAAAGTGAATGGGATGTGAGGAAGTGGAGGCAAAGGAAGGAGCCAGCATTTTGAAAGAGTTTGGCTGTGAGGGGCAACTAGGTGGCGCAGTGGATAGAGCACTAGCCCTGAAGTCAGGAGGACCTGAGTTCAAGTGTGGCCTCAGACCAAACACTTGACACTTACTAGCTGTGTGACCCTGGGCAAGTCACTTAACCCCAGTTGCCTCACAAAAAAGAAAAAAAAAATTAAAAAAAGAGTTTGGCTGTGAAAGGGAGGAGAGATATAGGATTGTAGTTTTAGGGAGTGGTAGTATCGAGTGAAACATTTTTTAAGAAGAGTGGAGATCTGGGTATATTGTCAGCATGGAAGAAGCCAGTGGATAAAGAAAGAATGAAGATAATTGAGGGAAAGAGCTCCCACGTGGGGTGGTATCAGAGGTACTAGTAGAGAGGTTGGACTTGGCAAACAGAAGAGCAAACTCTTCCTCAAGAGCAAAGATGAAGTAGATTGTAGGGGTGGGTGGGGAGGTGCAATGATGTGCAGATTTGAAGTGTAGTTTGGGAAAAGAAGAAACTCAAAACAGATGTCCTGGATTTTTTTAAAAAATTATTCATTTTGAATTATCAACAATCACTTCCATAAGCTTTTGAGTTTTAAATTTTTCTCCCCCTGTGTCCCCACCTCCCTCCCCAAGACTGTGCACAATCTGATATAGGCTATACATATATGTTCCTATTAAACATATTGTCACATTAGTTATGTTGTAAGGAAGAATTAGAACCAATAGGAGGAACCACAAGAAAGGAGAAACAAAACAAAAATTCAGTGTGATTCATATTTGTCAATTTTCTTAAAATAGCAAGTAACAAAATTCAGTGCTGACAGACTTGTGGAGAAAAGGTACCATCATACATTGCTAATGAAATTGTATCTCCAACATTTAGCACAGTGCCTGACATATAGTAAGTGCTTAATAAATGCTTGTTGATGGACTGATGGACTATGTACTTTGATAGGGAGATAGAGTATGATATAAGAGGAATATCAACAAGACCAGTATCACTGGATCATAAAGTATATGGAAAGGTAGGTAAGGGTCAGGTTATGAAGAGCTCTAAAAGCCAAACAGAATTTTATATTTGATCCTGGAGGTGATAGAGAACTAGTGGAGTTTGGGGGGTAGTTGGGATGGGGGACATGCAGAGGTCATATAATCAAACTTATACTTTAAGAAGGATGTTTTGGCACTAGAGTGGATAGATAGAGCCTTGAGGCAGGGAGACCAACCAGAAGGCTTTAGTAGTCAAAGTATAAGGTGATAAAGGCCTATACCAGAGTGGTGGCAGTGTTGAAGGAGAGAAGGAAGAGTATGCTAGTTGTGTTGTGAAGGTAGAATAGACAGGCTTTGGCAACAGATGGATGGGGTAAGAGGAGTGAGAGAGAATCCATTGAGGATGACCCCTTAAATTGTGAGTATGGATGATTAAGAGTGCCCAGGGCAGCAATATGGAAGAGGAGAGGAGAGTTTGGGAGGAAAGAGAACAAATTCAGTTTAAGATCTCTATGGGATACCCAGTTTGAGATTTCCAGTAGGCATTTGGAGAGTCAAGACTGGAGATCAAAAAAGAAGTTAATTTTGGTGAATAAATCTGAGAAGTTGTACATAATAGATAAGCAGTTTCACGTGTAATCATCTCTTTTCCTATACTGTGTTATAGAAATGCTCGTTTTATTCCATAAAATAAAATTTAAATTTAAAAAAATCATCTGCATAGAGATAATTGTATCCATGGAGCTGATGGGATCACCAAGTGAGATAGTTTAATGAGTGAAGAAACAAGGGCCCAAGGATAGTTTTAGGGGATACCCACAGTAATTGCATGTGATCTGGATGAAGATCCAGTAAAAGAGACTGAAAAGGAGGGATCACATAGATTATAAGAGAACCAAGAGAGATAGTGGTGTTGCTAAAACCTAGAGAGAATAGAATAAAGAACAACGGTGATAAGTGGTATCAAAGGTTTCAGAGATAGAAGGTGAGGATTGAGAAAAGGCCGTTAAATCTGGCAATTAAGTTATCATTAGCAACTGAAAATAGAAGTTTCAAAGGCTAACTCCAGAGGGTATGAAAGAGAATAAGAAGCAGAATTGGAAGTACTAATTGTAAATTGCTTTCTGAAGAAACTTAGCTCCAACAGGCAAGGGAATTGTAAGACAGTAGCTATGTACTAGTTGTTTAACCATTAGCAGGGCATTTTTTATGTCATTTTCTTTCTTTCAGTGCTATAGGCAGCTCTCTAAGACTCAAAATTGTGAAAAGTATTCCCAAGCTTCATTGGTTGTCAGCATTTACAACAAAAATGTAATTACAGGTCCAGGCCAAAAAAAAAGAAAAATTATTCACAAGGCACTCTCCTGGTGCTGCAAGTGTATATAGAGATAAATGAACTCAGAATGGAAGGCGATTTAAGCTAATAAACTATTTTATGTGTGTGTGTGGTATGTGTTAATATACATACATCGAATACATTCTTACATATAATTAATTTTAAATGTACAGTTACTTGGTTATGTTATTTAATGTTTAAGTGTTTATCAATAAAAATGTATAGGTTTTATTGTGTGTGTGTTGCAGGCTGCCAACCCTTTCTTTAAATTATTAACTATGTTAATGGAATTTGCCGGTGGGCCTCCAGGAATGCCACCCTTTGCATCTTATATTCTGCAGCGGATATGGGAGGTATGTAAAAAAAGTTGGTTTTAGATTTTCTTTCTTTTTTTTTTAATTACTTTCATAACTTAGTTATAGTTATCCCACACTTTGGCACCTAAAAACGGATGAACTTGACTGGGCTAGGAATGAAGATAGAACTATGAAAGAAAGATCAGTGCCATCTTATTCATGGCTTAAATCAAAGAACGTGATTTCTCTGAGTGATGCTTGGGGCTCCCAGCCCCAACCATAAAAATTGGAGAGGTATACCCAGCTAGACTTCCCACTTGTTTCCTCTTTTATCCTTTACTAAGTAGTCATTTATTCAGCTGTCAAATAAGAAATTCTTTATTATATGACTTCTGCTGTCAGAAATAACAAGAAAGAAAATGAATTTAAAAACAAACTTAGGTGAGACCACCCTCAAACATGACCTATTTAGTAATCTTCTTGGTTTAAAATATTTAAGTAAATGTTCTCTTTATAGGTGTAAACAAAAGCAATTTAAAAAATCTAATAATGTTGTATCATATGTATTATAATGTGGGTATATATATAATATTGTATTAAATGCATTAATTTGTAACCTTTTCTTTAAACTTCCTTAATGCTTTTGTCCTTTCATTTTGTTTGTAGGTGATTGAATATAACCCTTCTCAATGCCTCGATTGGTTGGCAGTACAGACACCTCGCAATAAATTGGCACATAGTTGGGTGCTCCAGAATATGGAAAATTGGGTTGAGCGTTTTCTTTTGGCACATAATTATCCTCGAGTCAGAACTTGTAAGTTAGAAATTTTTTTAAATAGCAAAAGGCAGATTTGTGGAAATGTACTGAGGGTATGGACCTATAGACAGCATTTTACAAATACTTGAAGTTATTTTCTTTTGAGGTTAAGTGGTGTAGAGGATTTTTTATACAGAGATGTGACCATAGTGGAGGGGGAGAGGTGAAAAGAGAGAGAGAAAGAGAGACAAGCATTTATTGTTTGCTGTGTCCTAACCATGCTATAATAGAAAGAGTACAGTCTAGAACCCATGTCATGTAAAGAGTATTTGAAGAAACTGGAGATATTTAGCCTAAAGAAGGGAGGGGTTGACATACTAGTTATCTTCCAAGTATTTTAAGGTAGTCATGTAGAAGAGAGAGTAAACTTATATTGTTCCGGAGGAAAACAGTACAACAAATGTGTGAAAGTTACAGAGTTCAGTTTATTTCAGTAGAACCTGCATAATCTTCTTTCAGTGACATTGAAGGGATCCCATGTTTGAAATGTTTTATTACATGACTTCTATTGCCCAACATTCTGTGAATGAGGGGAGTAAAATTTCTGTCAAGTTGAAATACTGGAGCAGGGATTTTTCACTATTTTTATATCATGGACCTTTTTGGCAGTATGAAGCCTATGGACCCCTTCTCAGAATAATGTTTTTAAATGCGTAAAATAAAATATATAAATGTCATCAGAATATTTTTTTGAAGTTCATGGACCCTTTCCCCTTCCCTCCCTCACCAGGCCCCACTAGAGTTGGAAAAGTTGAGTGATAAACTAATGTTTACCTTTTTCTGTTGAGCATGATTGGGCTTCTAGCCAGAGCTGCTTCACCATTTTCCTGTTTCTGTCAGTATTACTATTGACAATGCATGAATAATAGTAATGCCATAAAGAAAGGCACCTAATCTCGTTGGACCTGTGGGGACAAAAGATTTTTAAAATGCTGTATTCCATTGTGTCCTTCAGTAAACATTTTAGTATTTATGAAATGAAATCATAATTTCCGTTTTGCATCTTCTTTTTTACTCTTTTAATTTTCTGTCTCATCATGATATGTTTTGTGAGGCTCTGACAGTTTGTTTTCTGTCTTCTAGCTGCTGCTTATCTTCTAGTATCTTTAATCCCAAGCAATTCATTCCGTCAAATGTTCCGGTCAACACGGTCTTTGCACATCCCGACACGCGACCTGCCACTCAGTCCAGATACCACAGTAGTTCTGCATCAGGTCTACAATGTACTTCTTGGCTTGCTTTCCAGAGCCAAACTTTATGTTGATGCTGCTGTTCATGGCACCACAAAGTTGGTGCCCTATTTTAGTTTCATGACATACTGTCTCATCTCCAAAACAGAGAAGCTTATGTTTTCCACATATTTCATGGACTTGTGGAACCTTTTCCAACCTAAACTCTCTGAGCCAGCAATAGCTACCAACCACAATAAACAAGCTTTGCTTTCTTTTTGGTACAATGTATGTGTTGACTGTCCAGAGAACGTCCGCCTTATTGTGCAGAACCCAGTGGTAACCAAGAACATTGCCTTCAATTACATCCTTGCTGACCATGATGATCAGGATGTGGTGCTTTTTAACCGTGGGATGCTGCCTGCCTACTATGGCATTTTGAGGCTCTGCTGTGAGCAATCGCCTGCATTTACCAGACAGCTAGCGTCTCATCAGAATATTCAGTGGGCCTTTAAGAATCTTACACCACATGCTAGCCAGTACCCTGGAGTAAGTAAATTGATTCTCGCCTATATTTTCAAATTTAGAGTGTGTTACTGGTTTAGATATGTTTTATTAGAAAGTGGTAGTTATTAACTAGAAGTCTTTTAAGTAGTTGTATTTTCTTATACTTTGTAAAATTATGTCACACAACTATCATTTTTGATGGCTCTTATCTGGATCCTTTAAAGGGAATTGTTTATGTAAACATATCTAGTCACATTGTTCAGATCTGATTAATTGTGAACTAGAATGTCACCTACCTGTGTTGACTTTGGTTTTAGTAAACTAGTTTCCATTATATTTACTTAAATAATAACTTAATAATCCAGTGCAAGCTTTGTTAGCAATATCCAATGGAAGAAGGAGACTAGCACCTAAATCCTTGTTTACTTTTTTGTAAAGTTAATTGTCTTTAATATAAGTGAAATTTTCATGAATATGGTATAGGGCTCAATATGGATCATCTACAGAATATAGTTTTGAAAAAGCCTCTCATACTTTTTCATAAAAGAGGAAAGAGAGAAAAAGATGAGAAAGAGATGATATTAAGTAGTGAAAAAAATTAAGCTGAGTCTTTTTCTACAGATAATTAGGCTACTGCAGTCATATTTCGAGTCTTGAAGTAGGAAAATATTATACTAGACATTATAATGTAGAGCTTATGTAAACAAGAAAAATGATAAATTATCTCTGAGTTATTTTCCATAACATTATTCATTGATCCAGTTTTTCTTTGGTTACCTCCCTTTAAAACATGAGTATTATTGTTATAAGTGAATACTACTTTAAATACTGTTTTCACATGTTACCTTATTTGCTCTTTTTTTGGCCCGCCAATAAGCCAGTGATGCTTTGAGAGGGCCAAAGTAGGAATCATCCCTATTGTATACATAAGAAATCTAAGGCTCAGAAAAGCTAAATAAATGGCTTGCATAGCTAGAATGACTGTATAAGTTGTTATTTAAAAAAATAGGGGGGCAGCTAGATGGCGCAGTAGATAGAGCATAGACCCTAGATTCAGGAAGACCTGAGTTCAAATCTGACCTCAGACACTTGACGCTTAACAGCTGTGTGACCTTGGGCAAGTCACTTTACCCCCCAAAAAATTAAAAATGAGTTAAACAGTGAAGAAGCATGGGCTTGAATCCAGGTCTTAGAATTCAAATCAGTATATTCTTTTCACTATCCCATACTATCACATAAGGAAAAAATAGAATTACTGTCATTGGCATTGCTATCCCTTTATTTATAAAACTCAGTTAAATTCAATCATCTCTAACTCAATGACTTAAAGATATTGTAAGTTAATGATGTCAACTCCATTGCTAAATTGGGAGCTTTGGTTTTTACATTTATTTTGAATTTCAATTTATTTTCTCTGAACCCCATCATTTTTTGCTTGCTAGAGTGCTCTCCCTCTTCCCATTACCATATCCTTTACTTCACTTCTGTATTTGTTGTAGCACCTCAATAGAATGTTAGGTCCTTGAATAATAAATATTATACCCTCACAAGTATATAGTTTCATTGCTTTTTTAATTATTTTTACCCACTTTATGGGTGTGAGGTGGTAAAACAAATTAAAACACCATCAGAGTTGCAATTTTCTGCTTTGATTATTAGTGATGAGCATTTTTTTCAAATTTTTATTAATAATTTGTTTCCTTTCTTGAAATGTTTATACATTTTGACCATTTGTCTGTTACATAATGGGAATTACTACCATGACACTTTAACAGTCCTGCCATTTGTATTTTCCCCAATTTATTATTCTTTTTTGTTTTAAAGAAACTTTATTTTCATGATGTCAAGCCCATCCGTTATATACCTAATAGAATGAATTACCTTGTATTTGTTGAATTGAAAGAATTAACCACACCTCCACATTTTTAATATTTTATTGTTTTCTTCCCTGTTTTAAAAAAAATCGGGAGGTGCGAGGTTATGTTCAAATCTCTTCCAGCTGGAATTAATTGGAGTGTATAGTGTAAGATGAAGATCAAGATCTTTTTCCCAGCAGATTAACATCTAATTTTCTTGTTGTTTGGTTTTTTTTTTTTTATTTTTAGTTCCAAACTTTCTTCCTCCTCATTCTTCCACCAAATGAGATGGCAAGAAATATAAAACCTATTATAAAAATGTATTGACTTGTCAAAGAATTTTCTGCATTAGCAATGTCCCCCACACCCCAAAAAAAGAAAAATAAGAAAATATGTTTCAGTTTATATTCTTAGTCCATCAGCTTTCTATCAGAAAGTGGATAGCATTTTTTATTATGAGTCCTATGGAATTGTGGTTGGTAATTATGTTGATCAGACCTACTAAATATTTCAAAGTTGATGATTTTACAATATTGCTCTTACTGTATAAATTATTCTTCTGGCTCTGCTCACTTCACTTTACATCAGTTCTTATAAGTGTTCCCAGATTGTTCTGAAACCATCCTGCTCATCATTTCTTATAGGACAGTAGTATTCCATCATAATCATATACCACAACTTGTCTAGACATTCCCCATTTGATTTCCATTTTTTTTGCCACCATGAAAAGAGTTGTTATGAATATTTTTGTATATATGGTTTCTTTTCCTTTTCTTTGCTCTATTTGGAATACAGATCTAGTAGTGGTTTGCTAAGTTAGAATATATGCACAGTTTTAAGGCCTTTTGGGCATAGTTCCAAATTCTTTTCCAAAATCGTTGGATCAGCTCACAGCTCTACCAAGGTACATTTGTGTACCTGTTCTCTCAGATCTTTTCAAGCATTTGTCATTTCTTTTTTGGTCATTTTAGCCGATCTGATGGTGTAGTAGTGCTTCAGAGTTGATTTCATTTGCATTTCTCTGATAATTAATGATTTAGAATATTTTTTTCATACGGCTATTGATAACTTGGATTTCTCCCTCTAAAAACTGTCTCTTTGTCATTTAGAAAATGGCTCTTATTGTAAATTTGACTTAGTTCCCACAGTTTCCTTCTAATTTTAGTTGCATTAGGTTTTGTTTGTGAAAAAAATCTTAAATTTTTTGTAATTCTCTGAACTTCTTTATCACTTTTTTTGGCATGAACTCCTCCCTCATCTGTAGATCTGACAGGTAGCTTATTCCATGTTCCAGTGGTTTGCTTGTGATGTCACCCTTTATGTCTAGATCATATACCCATTTTGAGCTTAGTAGATAGAGTGAGATGTTTGCCTTTGCCTCATTTCTGCCAGACTAGTCTCCAGTCTCCTAATAGTTTTTGTCAAAGAGTGAGTTCTTGCCCCCAATGTCTAGGATCTTTGGGCTTATCAAACAGTAGTTTAATGTTCTCATTTTCTTTTGTATATCATGTCCCTGATCTTTAGCAGATCTTTTTGATGGTTACAGCTTTGTAGTATAGTTTCAGATCTGATACTGCTAGGACCTCTTCCTTCTTTTTTTTTTTCCCTATTGATTTTCTTTATATTCTTGACCTTTTGTTCCTGCAGAAGAATTTTGTTTTCTAGCTCTGTAAAGTAATTTTTTGGTAATTTGATATATACTGAATAAGTAAATTAATTTAGGCAACATTGTCCTCATTATTATTGTCTCAGCATATCCATGAGAAATTAATATTCTTTTTCTTTTTCTTTTGCTCTTTGTTTTTTATTAATTTATTTTGATATATCAACAGTCATTTCCATAAGCTTTTGAGTTTAAAATTGTTCTCTTAAATTCTTTTTAAATTTTAAGTTCTCTTTAAATTTTTCTTTAAATTTAAAAATTAATATTTCTTCAGTTGTGTAGATCTGTATTGGGGTAAAGAATGTTTTATAATTGTATTCATATACTTACTGTCTGTGTTGTGGAAAGTAAACTCTTATATATTTTATACTGTCATTGGTTATTTTAAGTGGAATTTCTCTTTCTATCTCTTATTGTTGAGTTCTGATGGTGATAGACAGAAATAGTTATGATTTGTCATATATATTTTATATCCTGCAACTTTGCTGAAGTTGTTATTTGTTAGTTTTTTAGTTGATTCTCTAGTTTTCCAAGTAAATCATCATATCATCTGCAAAAAGTAATAGACACATTGCCTATAGTTCTTCAGTTTCTATTTTGTCTTATTGCTATAGCTAGGATCTAGTATAATATTGAATAGTAATGGTGATAAAGGACATCTTTGCCTCAGCCCTGATATTTTTGGAAAGGCTTCATGCTTGTTCTTGGTTACTTAGCATTTTAAGGAAAGCTCCATTTTTTTCTGTACTGTCTAGTGTTTTTGACAGGAGTGGGTAGTTTTGATGGTTTGATATAGCCGTAATAAGTAAATTAAATTTAGGTAGAATTGTCTTTTTTATTTTATTGGCTCAACCTACCCATAAGCAATTAATATTTCTCCAGTTGTTTAGATCTTACTTTATTTGTGTAAAAAGTGTTTTGTAATTGTCTCCATATAGTTCCTGGGTTTGTCTAGGCAAACTTGGTAGATTCTCAAATATTTTGTATTGTTTGCAGTTAACTTTAAATGGAAGTTTTCTTTCTATCTTTTGCTACTGGACTTTGTTGGTAATATGTAGACATGCTGATGATTTATATGGATTAATTTTATATCCTGTAACTAGCTTTACCGCAGTTAATTATTTTAACTAGTTTTTAAATTTATTATCTAGGATTCTCTAAGTATGCCATCACTGGAAAGAGTGATAGTTTAGTTTCTTAATTTCCTGTTCTAATTCCTTCAGTTTCCTTTTATTCTTTTGTTGCTACCAGCTAGCATTTTGAGTACATAGTGGTGATAATGATCATCTTTGCCTCACCCTGATCTTATTGGGAAGGAGAAAGCTAATGTAATCTGAATGGAGATTGAAGCATATTATTTTTCACTTCATTTTTTTTTTTTGCTCAGTGTCTTTTCACAGCATGACTTTCGCAACAATAGAGAAATATTTCACATGATTGCTCATGTATAACCTACAACAAATTGCTTGCTCTCTCAGGGAAGAGGGATATAAGGGGAAAAAGATAAAAAAATTTGGAACTCAAATTTTTTTCTCTTTTTTTAAAATTTTATTAATTTATTTTGATTTATCAACAATCACTTCCACTTTTTCTCCCCCACCCTCCCCAAGACGGTGCACAATCTGATATAGGCTTTACATTTACATACCCATTAAACAAACATTTTCACATTAGTGAAGTTGTAAGTAAAAATTAAAACCAATACGAGGAACCATCAGAAAGATGAAACAAAACTTAACAGAAGGTAAAAATAAGTGATAGCGATTCGACTTCCATAGTTCTTTCCTTGGATGTGGACAGCATTTTCCATCCCGAGGCCTCTGGAGATGTCTTAGATCCTCATAATGCTGAGAAGGGTTCAGTTTAACAATATTAGTCATTGCATAACATGGCTGTTATTGTGTACAAAGTCCTCTTGGTTCTGCTCACTTCACTCAGCATCAGACCATACAAGTCTTTCCAGGTTTTTCTGAAGTCAGCCTGTTCATCATTTCTTATAGCACAATAGTATTCCATTACATTCATATACCACAACTTGCTCAGCCATTCCTCAATTGATGGGCATCCTCTCAATTTCCAATTTTTTGCCACCAAAAAGAGCTGCTATGAATATTGTTGTACATGTGGGTCCTTTTCCCATTTGTTTGATCTCTTTGGGATATAGCCCTAGAAGTGCTGTTGCTGGATCAAAGGGTATGCACATTTCTGTAGCCCTTTGGGCATAGTTCCAAATTGTTCTCCAGAATGGTTGGATCATTTCACAACTCCACCAACAATGTATTAGTGTTCCAATTTTCCCACATTTTCTCCAGCATTTATCATTTTCCTGTTTTGTCATGTTGGCCAATCTGATAGGTATGATGTGATACCTCAGAGTTGTTTTGATTTGCATTTCTCTAATCAATAACGATTTAGAGCATTTTTTCATATGACTGTAGGTGGCTTTAATTTCTTCATCTGAGAACTGTCTGTTCATATCCTTTGACCATTTATCAATTGGGGAATGGCTTGTGTTCTTATAAATTTGTCTTAATTCTCTATATATTTTAGAAATGAGGCCTTTATCAGAGAGACTGGTTGTAAAAATTCTTTCCCAATTTTCTACCTTCCTTCTAATCTTAGTTGCATTGGCTTTGTTTGTGCAAAAACTTTTCAATTTAATGTAATCAAAATTATCCATTTTGCTTTTCATAATGTTCTCTATCTCCTGTTTGGTCATACATTCTTCTGTTCTCCATAGATCTGATAGGTAAACTATTCCTTGTTCTCCCAGTTTATGGTATCAGCCTTTATATCTAAGTCATGAACCCATTTTGACTTTATTTTGGTATATGGTGTGAGATTTGGGTCTATGCCTAGTTTCTGCCATACTCTTTTCCAGTTTTCCCAGCAGTTTTTTTTCAAAGAGTGGGTTCTTATCCCAGAAGCTGGGGTCTTTGGGTTTATCAAATAATAGATTATTATATTCATTGACTATTGTGTCTTGCATATTTAACCTATTCCATTGATCCACCTCCCTATTTCTTAGCCAGTACCAAGCAGTTTTGATGATTGCTGCTTTATAATACAATTTAAGATCTGGAATTGCTAGGCCACCTTCCCCTGCATTTCTTTTCATTAATTCCTTTGATATTCTGGACCTTTTGTTTTTCCAAATGAATCTTGTTATTATTTTTTCTAACTCTATAAAATAATTTCTTGGTAGTTTGATTGGTATGGCACTGAATAGGGGAACTCAAATTTTAAAACATGAGTGTTAAAAATTGTCTACATGTAATTGGGAGGAAAAAGTCAAATATTGTTAAAAAAATTAAGAAAGCTACTAGGGTATTCCTGATGAAAACAGAGCTGATGAGATGCTATATAACATTCAAACACAGGACTCAAGAGGTATAAAAAGAAGGTAAGTGAGAAACCGGTTAAACTATTTATGTTCTAGTTGGGGACAGGATATATGTAATCTCTCAGAACTTTATCATCACCAGGGCTGTTAGAGGGAGGGATTCACAAGTGAATTCTACCAAACATTTAAAGAATAATTAATTCCAATACTATATAAAGTATTTGGAAAAACAGGCAAAGGAGTCCTATCCAGTACCTTCTACAACACAAATATGGTGCTGAAGAGCAAAAATAGAGAAGGAAAACTATAGACCAATTTCTCTAATGAATATTAATGCAAAAACTTTTAACAAAATATTATAGCAATGTAGCACAAAGATCATGCATTATGACCAAGTGGGATTTATGCCAGGAGTGCAGGACTGGTTCAATATTAGAAAATCATATGATTAGTCCAATAGATGTAAGAAAGGGTTTATTTGGGGTTTTTTGTCTTTTTTTGGCTAGGCAGTGGGGTTAAGTGACTTGCCCAGGGTCACACAGCTAGTAAGTTTTATGTGTCTGAGGCTGGATTTGAACTCAGGTCGTTCTGAGTCCAGGGCTGGTGCTCTATCCACTCCGCCACCTAGCTGCTCCCTATAGGAAAGTTTTTGACAAAATACAATACTCATTCCTATTGAAAACACTAAAAAGCATAGGAATAAATGATAAGCAATATCTATCTAAAACCATCTGGGAAAAAAAAGAAGTGAAGAATAACATACTTCAGTCTGCATTCGGATTACATTGGTTCTTTCTCTAGAGGGGATAGCATGTTTCATCATGAGGCATTTGGAATTGTCTTGGATCATTGTATTGTTGAGGATAACTGAGTCATTCATAGTTCTTCATTGTACAATATTACTGTTACTATCTATAGTGCTCACTTCACTTGTATCAGTTCATGTAAGGCTTTCCAGGTTTTTTTGCAGTCAGGCTGTTCATCATTTTCTTATAGCACAGTAATGTTGTATTATATTCATATACCACAACTTGTCCAGCCATTCCCCAGTTGATGAGCATCCCCTCAATTTCCAGTTCTTTGCCACCACAAAAAAGAGCTGCTATAAATATTTTTGTACATGTGGGTCCTTTTCCTTTTTTAAAAAATCTCTTTCAGAAACAGACACAATGGTATTGCTAGATGAAAAGGTATGTACAATTTTATAGCCTTTTGGGCATAGTTCCAAATTGTTTTCCAGAATGGTTGGATCAGTTCACAACTCCACCAGCAGTATGTTAATGTCCCGATTTTCCCACATGCCCTCCAGCATTTGTCATTTCCCTTTTCTGTCCTGTCAGAATTGTTTTAATTTGCATTTCTCTAATTAATAGTGATTTAGAGCATTTTTTTATGACTATATATAGCTTTGATTTCTTCATTTGAAAACTGCTTGCTCATATCCTTTAACCATTTATCAATTGGGGAGTGACTTGTATTCTTATAAATTTGACTCAGTTCTCTATATATTTGAGAAATCAGGCTTTTATCAGAAATACTTGCTGCAAAATCGTTTCCCAGCTTTTTGTTTTTCTATTAAGTTTTGTTGCATTGGTTTTGTTTGTTCAAAAACTTTTTAATTTAATATAATCAAAATTATCCACTTTTAATCTAGTAATGCTTTCTCTCTCCATAGATCTGACAGGTAAACTATTCTTTCCTCTCTTAATTTGCTAATAGTATCATCCTTTATGTCTAAATCATGTACCCATTCTGACCTTATCTTGATGTACAGTGTAAGATGTTGGGGTGGGAAAACTAGAAAACAGTATGTCAGAAACTAGGTATAGACCAGGGGTGGTCTGTACCAGGTGGTTGAGGACGCAGGTTCCCCACCCCTGGTCTATACCTAGTTTCTGACATACTGTTTTCTAGTTTTTCTAGCAGTTCATAGTAGCTCTTTAGGATTCTTTTTATATTTACTTATTCTTCTAACCTATTTTGGACTTTGTTTTTTTTTTTGTTTCTGGGGAGAGGGATTTTGTTTCACCTGAGCTTCTATCCTTTTATGCCCTTCTGCTATTTTCACATCTCAGTCTAGTGTCCTGCAATTTTTCAGTACCTCCCCAGTGATCTGGGGAAAAGTTTCTTCATTATCTTCTTGGTCTGAGCTTTGCTTTTGTTATTGTTGTTGTTGAGGCAGTTGGAGTTAAGTGACTTGCCCAGGGTCACACAGCTAGTAAGTGTCAAGTGTCTGATGGCAGATTTGAACTCAGGTCTTCTTAACTCTAGGTCCAGTCCTCTATCCACTGCACCACCTAGCTGCCCCACTCTTTTTTGTTGTTGTTGTTGGTTTGTTTATTTAAAGATAAAGTAAATGAAGCTAGTCATCTGATTTTTAAATTAAAAATCTTCAACTTGCTACCATAAGTTTTAGAAACTAAGAAAACAGTGTGGGGCAAAGTGACCAAGTGGAGGTGGATAGAAGAAGATGACATCTCAGCCTTAGGGCCAGTGGGGATTCAAGTAAATCTTTTATTTGCAGCCCACAAGGGGGGGGAAACTCCTGCTAAGTGACCAAAAGAAAGAAAGTCACTTAGCACCCCCTTCCCCAAAACAAGTCATCTTGAAATCTCATTTTCCTGGAGAAGGCAAGAGCTTATGTCTGTTGGGTTTTGTATAGTGATAGTAGACTTGCTGCACTCAGTCACTGTTAGCCTCCTTGGAGGTTCTGCAGCTTCAGAATGACTAAATTGCAAGCCTTTCTTTGGTCTTGGTCTCCTGTTCTGTTTGTTACACTGAGGGTTTATGTTCTGAGGGTCGGGGTTAGAAGTGAGTGCTACTCTCTGCTCCTGGGCTACGAGTCACATTCTTAAGTTTTGGAACTTATTCTGTGCTCAGTGCTCAGCTTTGACTCCCTATCGTTTCCTTTCTGCCCTAGCTCTGTGACTGAAAATTGGGTGATGGGTAACAGAGCTTGTCAGTGGCTTCTCTTCTTGCTTGAGCACTAACTGGTTCAGAAGCCCTGGGTTCTCTTTCTGCCATGGTGCTTCCAGGTGGTTAGTCTTGGCTGTGTCCCCGGGCACAAGAAGGCTTCTTGTCCCTTGCCACTGCACTCCTGGCCAGCTCCCACCCCAATATTGACAGACCTGTCTGTCTTCCTAAGCTGCCTGTGCTAGAAAAATGACTCCCTGTGATTTTTCTTGACTTTCTTGTTCAGAATTTCATTGTTGTAGAGATCTGATGGGAAGTTAAGGCAAAAATGCTTTCTCTCACTCCGTCATCTCAGCTCTACACTGAACAATCAATTTTCCAAAGTCATTTGCTAAATTAATGAATTCTTTCAGCTTTTAATTTTTAAAGGTTTATTAAACACTAATCTTTCATATATAATTGTTTGAATCCATCACAATGTTGGTTCTTTTCCACTGATCCATTGTCTATTTTTTCCCAGTTTTTTCCCCATAGTTTTCATGAGTTGCTTTGAAATGTCAACAGGGAATAACAGCTTCACAAAACTTAATGTGAAAACTAGGTATATTATACGAGAACTGAACATGCCTATGGAACCCAAAAAATTCTATATAAACTTCATTATTTTTCCAGTTTTATTTTTAAAATTCTCTTAATGTTTTGATTGATGATATTACATATGTAAATTAGTCTAGAAAATATTGTAATTTTTCCTATATTAATCCAACCCATCCATATACATTAGATGTTGTTTTAGTTATTTAGGTATTTCTTTTTCTTGGTCATTCTTTTTTTTATAGTTTTTATATAGGTATTGTATATTCCCAGATAGGTATCAAATATTTCAAAAGTTTTGTTATTGTTAAAAGGGTTTCTTTTGTATGTTGTCTTGTTTTTTTATTAATAGTAAATAAAAATGATTTTTAAAAATTCCTTTTAAATCCTGCAATTTAGTTGAATTGTCTCTATGGTTTGGCTTTTTTTAATGTACAGTTATGATTATCAACAACAAGTGATCTATTCCTTTCTAGTATTAATCCTGTCTTATTTTAGTCACTAGATTTCTATTTCAAGTGAAAATGGTGAGAATAGGTATCCTTTATTTGTGCCTGTTTTAGTGGGAATGCTTCTAATGCTTCTTTGTATATTACATTAGCCCTTGTTCTAAAGTATATACTTGTGATGGATAAAAATCCCCCTTCACCTATTGTTTTTAGTATTTTTGTCATTCATGAATGTTAGAATGTTCATAAGAACATTCATGAATGTTTACCACAGGTTTTTCTCCATCTATTAACTATATAGATTTTTAAAGAATTTTTTGTTTTGTTTTATTCCTATCCTTTTTTGATGTTGAACCAGGAATTACACACAATACTGTTATGAAATTTCTTATTGTATTTTGATGACTTGTATCTTAGTTTTTTTGTATCTATATTCATTAGGAAAATTTACCTGTAATTTTTTAATGGTAACTTTACTTGATTTAAAAATTATACCATATTTGCTTCATAAAAAGTATTACTTGTATAACTCTCCATCTTTCTATATATTTTTGAGAAACTTGAAAGAATTTTGTTGTGCATCTATATAGGTGAGGTATTGTTTTATAGGGTAATTCTTTAATGACTTGTCTTATTTCTTCCTCTGAGAATTAGTCTGTTTGAATTTTTAATTTCCTGTGGTTTTGATTTTAGCAGATATTTATATTTTTGTGTGATCATCCATTTTCTTTAGATTTTCTAATTTATTAAATATTAGGAAATACTTTATGTAGCTGTGTTACTCTTGATTCCATTTGTGATCTTTCCTTTTTCATTTAATTTTATGAATTGTATTTCCAGTTTTTTACTAAATACATATTACTTTCATTATTTTTTTAAGTCCAGGTTTTATTTAAAAATTCATATATCTGATTCTCTAGTCTTTATTTCTCCCTTCTCTTTAATATTCACTGCTTTTTTTAACTTGCTTTTACATTGTTTTGTTAAAAAAAAAAGTTCTTGGCCTCAGATACATGATACTCACTAGCTGTGTGACCCTTAACCTCAATTGCCTCACAAAAACAAAAAAAAAATCTTTGAGTAAAATCTTTCTTATTTTTTTAACGTAATGATTTGTATAAGAACCGTTTCTGTTGGATCCCACAGGTTTTGATATATAAAATTATCATTGTATTTTAGCTTCTCATTTTTCAAGATTTCCTGTTCAACCTAATCATTAACAGGTTTTTAGTTGTGATTTTATAAGTTTTGCCTGTGTTATTTTTATTCAGTTCAAATTTTGTTGCATTCTGATCTGATAATATGGTATTTGTAATTTTTGCCTCTTTCTCCTTTGATTTTTTAGGCAGTAGAAGAACTGTTTAACCTAATGCAATTGTTTGTAGCTCAGAGACCAGATATGAGAGAGGAGGAGTTAGAAGACATTAAACAATTTAAGAAAACAACTATCAGTTGTTATTTGCGTTGCTTGGATGGCCGCTCCTGCTGGACAACTTTAATAAGGTTGGGGTTTTTTAAGTGTTTTTAATGAAACCAAAATGATCGCATCCTTCCATTTAATAAAAATTCATAATTGAGGGTAATACCTTCAAGTTGTTAGGGATAAATAATTTAGTTTGAGAATGTTTAATATCCTAGAAGTTGATGAACCACCAAAAAAGGAATAATTTCATTCATTCCCTTTACCTGAAACATCAGATTCAGTATTTATAAAATTTGAAACATGTCAAAATAATTCCCTTCATTTGATTATATTATTAGCTGTAATTATATCTGTCTTTCCTGCAGTTGAGGATACTTTATATAGTAAGTAATTTAGTCACTTGAGAAACGGGTACTGTTTCAAATACAAAGCGTTCTAATAATGTTTTAATTTGTAATAAAACAGAAAAATGAAAAGTAATGTTGCCTGTTAGTGTTTTAGACTCAAAAGTTAATAAACTCCTCAAAAAGAACCATCTTTGGGGCAGCTAAGTGGTGCAGTGGATAGAGCCCTGGCCCTGGAGTCCGCAGGACCTGAGTTCAAAACCAGCCTCAGATACTTGACACTTTCTAGCTGTGTGACCCTGGCCAAGTCACTTAACCCCAGTGGCCTCACCAAAAAAAAAAAACAAAAACAAAAAAACCACCATCTTACTCATTACCTTCATATATGGGGCAAATGTTCAGACTAGATTTCTAAGGCTAACAAATGAGTTCTATGTTATGCAAAAATGTTTTTTCCTTATGTAATTTTTCAGATTTTAATTAATAGCTAGTTCCATTTAGATTTACCAGCCTAAGAAGAAGAATATTGGCAGATCATTTATTACTCCCATGCCCCGTCGTTTCCTGAGAATAGGCCTGAGAGATAATGATATTTTCAGGTATATAAGTGAGTGTTAATTGTGCCTCTTGCTGAATGTGTGTATAAATATTTATAATTAATTTGATAATAATTCCTCTTTGAAGACCTAATCTACTTTTTTGCTCTCTGGACAGTTAGGTTATAATATGCTTTTTTGGACTGCTTCTTGATTTACTATGGACTGGTGGTTTATTCTTCTGTTTGTGGGAGAAAATGTGTAAAGATTTCCAACTTGAGAAGAAAGTTAATATGAAAAAAATAGTCTTGAACTCAAATAGTTATCAAACCAAATATGTCAGGGAAATGAGAGGCATTGAGCTAGGAATGTGGAAACTAAAGATCTTGTTCTTACTCCGTTTGGCAAGTCACTGTCCTTAATTTCCTTGTATCTGAAATAAGAAAGTTGAATTAGGTGGTGCCTAAGATCCCTTCTGGTCCCTCAAATTCTTTGTTTCTATTATAATTTTTTCCCTCAGTCTAAACCAGTGGTTTCATCAATCTGGGGGAACTCCCAAAGTGTAAATTCTCTGCAGTTATACTAATTGTCAGCTAGTCTCCAGCTGACAGGCTTACAGAGTTGCTTGGGGGCACTGAGGCATTAAGCAGCATGCTCTTGATCACAGAGCCAGGATTTAAGGTCAATTCTCTTGCCGCTACTTCAATTTGCCTTTCATTCAGGTTCTTAGAATCTGTGAATTGAGCATTCCAACCCAACTGAATAAAGACCAACATATAATTTTTAATGACTTAACATTTAGTAATTAAAAAGGAAGAAGCAAGAATGCTTTGATTAGACTCATGTGACCCATCAAACAAAGTTACTTTCCTTATTCTTTGATATAAGGTGCACGCTAAGGAGCTTTTTGAAGAAAAAAATTATGATAGCCTTTTAATCTCAACCTTATATACCGTTAATTTAGATAAAGAAAAAACAGGGCAGGGCCTCACGTACTGAACCGCAAGCCCAGTATTAAAGATGTTTAGATTAGTAATCATGTGTTTAATGAGTGAAGGCTATGGTGAGTTAAGTTATTGTGGTAATAATGTGTTATGCATGCCTAGCCTACCAACTACCCCCACTCAGGTGTTCAGTTAAACACTTGAGTATGTAAAATTATTATTTTTAGTATGATAGGCTTTTAAATACTCCTCAAAAAAGAATTAGTGCTACGTTTCTCTTTATTTGAATTATCTGTACACTTAGGCAATATTAAGTATGCAGATACCAAGTCTTGTAAGCAGTTTTGTCATTAATATTTGAAAGCTATTTACCAGTATTTGCAGTGATTAGGGTTTGTTTTTAACCCAGTGTTAGCTATAAAAATCCTTAGATAACTTCAAGAACTATGTATTTAATCTGAGTTATGCTGTTCTCTTCTCAAATGGGCTGAGGAAAAAGCAGCCCTAGCCATCAAAGGCAGGCGGTTGCAGTGAGAAAAACAGCAGGCAGAGGCCAGTCCTGTGATTTGCACTTGGGAAAATGGATGCCTGAGAAGGGACCCTGTGGATTTACACTTTCAAGAGCCCCTGGCTCCTCTCAGTTTCTCTCCTCTGTATAACTTCCATTTACCTCCTTGGAGCTCCAGGTTCCTCCTACCTCCCTATTCTCTCAGCCTGAGGTCATAAGGGTGTAGAGATTGAAGTGTTTCCATCCATGCCACCAAGTATATTCAACAAAGAATATGTTCCTTGACATCCAAGTTGGATTCTGTATCTATATTTTTTCCTCTAGAAACAGTAATGGTTAGATTCTGTAATACTGTTTTTACTTAACTAAGAAATTAGTTATTGGTTACTTTAGTCATCTAAAGGAAAATAGTAAATGGATTAAATAAGCTTTGGTGAGTTGTACTAAGAAGCATATTTAACTTTGTTTCTTTGGGAAAATCAATTCTAAATTGCCAGGGAACTTTTGGAATACAACTTATCCATAAATTTGGTTTTGCCTCCATGTTTTTTTTTCCCCATAGTACTTGACAGGCTTCATTTTTATTCTCACTTAATCTTCATACAATTCTTGCGAAACAATATTAATTTTCTATAGGTATGGAATTTGAAATGCTGTGATTATTTACTTAAGGTTGCTTGTGAGTCCAGGAGGAAAATCCAGCTAAGTAATCTTAAACGGAAAGTTGTACTTTGTTAAAATAAATGAAAAGTCTCAAAAAGTTTTAAAAATATTTTTCTATTCCTCCAGTGCCTTCAGAATACTATTAGAATCTGATGAAGATAGACTTCTTGTTATATTTAACCGAGGATTAATCCTGATGACAGAGGTATGTATGTATATTTTATACATATATGGGTATGTGTGTATGCATATAGATGGCATATTTCTGAAAACAAAGGGTTATTATCAGCATTCCTTCTTTGAAAATATGTATTTTGTGTTCTTATAGGAAAAATCCTATTGCAAGGTAATGATACTTTAATTGATTAACCTGTGAATCCTGATTTATTAAAAATATTATTAAATAATTATGGGTATTTTAATGCTTTTTTCTTTAAAGTAGTTTGATTTTTATTTTAAATTAAAATACATTTTAATCAATTTATAAATTTTATAAAGTAATGTTTATCTCATTCTATTTTTTCCCCCTAGAACAAGCCTCTTAATAGCCTGGGTATATTTATTGCTCTATTTATAGATGAATAACTTATATATAAAGAGTTTAAGTGATTTACCTTATTTATAATGCATGTTATGTCATTTTATATAATAGAAGATCAGGACTGCGGGTTAGGATCATCACTGTTGAAACAAAGAGAAAAAAAAAGAAATGAGACATAAAAACAGTAAACTAAGTGGAGGGAAACAGTCCTATTTTTTTAGACCTTTCTCACTACCATCTTTTATTTTGGGAGCTGTGGACAGCCTAGTCCTCAGTCTTCTTCACAGCTACTAAAATGTTAAATCCCACTTTCCATTCTTTTTACTTGCTCCTCTACTGTTTGCTACTTCTTTGTTATTCTCTAAAGAAAAGAAAGAAGCATTGACTCTAATCTACAGAATTAGATCTGAATATTCTTTTTTTTTCTCCCAGCATCCTTCAGAGTAGATGCATTGTACTTCTGTGGATCACTAAGATAAACAGTGAAACTGTAATAGTGCTATAAAAATAAAGTCACTGTTATAATTTAAATACATTGTTTTCCATTCTCTATAGTCATTCAACACATTACATATGATGTATCATGAAGCCACCGCATGCCATGTGACTGGAGACTTAGTAGAACTTCTGTCCATATTCCTTTCAGTTCTGAAGTCTACACGCCCTTATCTCCAGAGAAAAGGTTTGGTATCATTGTCTATTTTCACTAAGTTAATTTCATGAAAGAAAAAAGAGTGAGTACCCTTTGATGTAGCTTCACTACTTTCAGAAGAAGTAGGAACAGAGAAGATAACAGTCATGAAATGTCTATAATGTCAGCCAGGAATTGTTAGAATTATCCACTTGTATTGTTTGCTCTCTCTTTGCTTACAGGAAGAGAATACCACTTTTTTTCATAAAGTCATAAGCAAATGGTAATTCTTGTGTCTAATTTACCAGTTGGCATAGATTTTTTCTGGCTATAAGAGAAATCACTGTCAGAATGGATTTATTTCTTCTCCATGTATGTAACTTAAGCATTACGTTTCCTAGAAGGTGACGTTAATGAGATTCATCACTAAAGCATGGATTAAAAGAAATGCATTAAATTTAAGTTTGACAGCAGTAGACATCTCATAAAAGTATTAAGCCTTTCTCTTCAAAACATGTTTCTAGAATTCCTTTGAAAATGTTCAATGTTAGCATTTTATTTGCGAAAGGAAAAGATTGCCAAAGTTATATTGTTTTATATTTCATGGTATTTTTTATATGTATTTTGTTTACAGATGTGAAACAAGCATTAATTCAGTGGCAGGAACGAATTGAATTTGCCCATAAGCTCTTAACTCTGCTTAATTCTTATAGTCCTCCAGAACTTAGAAATGCATGCATAGGTAAGTTACCTGAAAGGGAGTCATCTGTGTGCTAAAAAACAGTGAAGAGACTATTTCGTTTGTACATTACTATTCAAGTAGTAGTATGTCAGGATGGTATCAGATTGGTTCAGTTTAGTTATTATTAACCACTTTTTTAATTTAGTTATTTTTTATTGTTCATTTAAGAATAGCACTGACCTGGGAACTCTAAATTCTAATGCTTCCTCAGTCACTAAGTCATTTGACTTTGAACATTGCCTATATTATGGACAGACTTTCCTAGAAGGCACTTGCCCACAGTCTTCTGGAATAGCCTGTAATTTTTACATGCTTTCAATGGCAGTAAAAAACAGTAGTCGCCTCATACGCCAAGATACTCTGCATGGCATCATGGGATTCATTCAGACTGTTTTTTGGAAGTTGTCCAACCCAGCTAGAATCCTAAAACATAAGAGGAGATTAGAATTATCTCTTAGTTCAAAAAACTTTATACACAAGATTTATTTCCCAAAGCCTGAGGTCATTGACTTAAAGCCCAATATCTCTGAAGTTTACATAAAGTCATTAACATGTTTTAGACGTTTTCCTTATCATAGTTTCCTATTTGAGACTTACTGTTTTACCAGAGTAGAAGCATTCATTAGTGTTATGTTTTGTTGTGCCTAACAGCTATGCTTATCCAGGACTTTACCTCAAAAAGGTTTCTCTCAACAGCAGAAATGAATAGTTTCTTTTCCCATCATCTTTGACTTCAGTTATTAGTCAAGTTTGGGAATTCATAAATTTGAAGACATCTAGAAACACATGTGGTTTTCTAATGCCCAAACTGAATTTTTATTTTCAGATGTCCTTAAGGAACTTGTGCTTCTGAGTCCTCATGATTTCCTGCATACTCTAGTTCCATTTCTACAGCACAACCATTGCACATATCACCACAGTAATATCCCAAGTATGTACATATATAGCGTGATATCCTACTGTTTGGCTTTTGATCTTTTTGGACACTAAAAATTAAAGTTTCATATTTTCCGTATATCCTTTTCTGCTACTTTAATATCCTAGTGTCACTTGGACCTTATTTCCCGTGTCGAGAAAATCTCAAACTAATGGGAGGGAAAAGCAATATCCGTCCACCACGTCCCGAACTTAATATGTGCCTCTTGCCCACAATGGTGGAAACCAGCAAGGTATGTTGAAATGCAGGAAGAACATGTTCTTCTAGATCAAGATTTTTCACATTGTCCCCTTTGGAAGCATCATTTCAATTGAACTAATATTTATTGAACTCCTACTATGTACAAGGCACTGTGCTGGGCACTGCAGAGTATCCAAAGATAAGTAACACAACAGTCTTTGTCTTAAATAGGCATATGTTAGACTGAAATGTTCATTTTTGTGCATTTTAAGTAAATAATATTTATTTACATTGTTTTCCTTTTAGTGCTGTGGAATAAGGAGCATAAGTAGTTGGTTTTGAAAGTAGAAGAAACATTGTTAGCATGCTTCATCCATACCTCAACTGTGATTGGGGGCTATGGTTCTTAAACCCAAAATGTCAAGTAGGTTATCACCGTTCTCAGTAAACAACCTTTTCAGCAATTAACTTATGTCACTGTATACTAAATGATATTCTAGTGGCCTGAGAAGAATTTAATATGGTTGATTGATAAAATCATTATTACTTTTTTTCTGGTCTCTGTCTTCAAGATACATATATGCTGAAGGTTAAAGCAGATAGAGAGGATCTAAACACCTGCCATGCATGCTTCTCTTCCAACCCAACTATACTTGTTATTTAATTTTTCTTCCTTTACTTCTCCATACCCGTGCCTACCCCCTTTTACCTTTGGAGTCTAGTTACAATAGAGAAGTGTCATGGGATCTAGTTTATAAATTGAATAGTGACTGCCATATAAATATATAAATAACTCAGGGTTAATTTCAAAAAGTTAATTGAATTCTTCTGTTGACTTTTATACATAGGTAACTGAAATGACAGATCTAGCAACCATAAATAAATTTTACTTAATATTCAGTATGTAGGAAAGAATAGGTACTTGTAAATGACAAGGCCACATTGATTGCTCACTGAAAATAAGCTAGAATTAACTAATGTCAACACAGTGTCAGTGGAATTTGGGGATTTTTACCAAGTTCTTATTATAATTTATATCAGTAATATCAGTGAACTTATTACTTTAGCCACATACTGTCTTCCATTTATTATACAATTTAAGTGCAACCATTTTATCATCTTTAACCTTCAGGGCAAAGATGACGTTTATGATCGTATGCTGCTAGACTACTTCTTTTCTTATCATCAGTTCATCCATCTATTATGCCGAGTTGCAATCAACTGTGAAAAATTTACTGAAACATTAGTTAAGCTGAGTAAGTATGCAAGATGAGCTGTAAATTCCACTGAATGATTTAAAATCCAAGCCATCCAGGAAGGGGAGCAAGAAACAAACAAAAATTCCCAAACCTTTGTTTTGTTTTGTTTTTATAAAAAATAATATATTACAGTTATAATTTGGGGGAAATTTTTCCATTTTTGCTAAGAAAACACCAGCTTAGTATTTTTATTTTCCATGTTCTTCTCCAGCACAAGGTTGCAGTTGACCTTAGAAGAAAAGGAGCTTTGTAAAACAACTGACCTATGCTTCTTCCAACCACCTCAGTCCATAGGAGCCTCTAGCCCCATCACTGCCCAGTGTTACAGGGAAAGCTGCCCAGTTTATGAGTGACTTTCTAAATAGAGTTCAACTGCTTTTCTCTGTTACCTCCCCAGCCCTATTTTTTGTGGGTGAGAAAGTAGGCAGAGAATACCGGAAGTACTAGCTTACTAGAAGAGGTTACTACCAAGAGTGGGTAGGATTGGTTCCTTAGAGTGAAATAAAAGTGTAGCCATTTGGAAGATATTTTTAATGAAGAAGTATAAGTATGGAAGAACATGTATGAAAAAAGAAAACAAAAAAGAACTCCAAGGAATTACTAGTAAGATTATTTTTAAAAATATTATCCCAGCCAGTCATTATATTAGGTGACTGTTCCCCCAGTACTTGTTATCTTAAAAAGCCCTTAGCCATGCCGAAGTCTTCCCCAGTTGTGTGATCTGCTCAAGGGAAATTGTAACTCTTGCCAGGAGCTAATATAATATACCCTTGGAGAAACTGCCTGGTTGGTAAGAAACCATAGTTTCTCCGAAGATGGAATGGGTTGTCCCATCAGCTGTTACATTAGGTGATAATGGAAATAGAGCACCATGAGTTTGGGTAGTGAAGTTTAACTGAGGATAGCTAGGACTGTAAGGCCAAATTTAAATTCCCATTGATAGGTGAGGTCCTGCTAAGATAGTGGGAAATACCTAGAAACTGTAGCCTTGGTCTCTGAGTAAATGAATGTTAAGAAAGGAAACAAACAGAAATAAAATCAAATGTCAAAAGGAAGTGTAGTGCAATAGAATTAATTTTGTACTTAGATTCAAGAATGTAGTTCAAATTTTAACTGCCACTTAGAACCTATGAGACTTTGGGTCAACCACTTAACTTCTCTGAGCCTCAGTTTCCTCTTCCATAAATGAGGGGGTTAAATTAGATCATATAATCCTGAAATGAAATGTAGTCTGTCAGCCAGATAGACTGGTTCTTGGAAATAAAATGATCCATAGGGATTTATACCAAAAGTCACAAATGACTATTAACATTGCCCAGCAGCCTTGAACCTTTCTAAATGTAAAATTCACTTAACTATGGAGGTTGTGAATAGAATTTTAAGTTTGATATCCTCTCTGACCAAAGCAATTGATACTAAAAGAAGGCTAAGGTTCACACTAATGACCTTCTTGGGAGAGCTGGTGGAGATTTTTAATTTGAGAGGGGCCCCTTCAGCATGAAAGAATTTGGTAGCATCTTCCCTACCTTATAGAATGCTGAAATGGTAGTGGTAGTGGGGTGACCTTGATTAGTTGGGCCTTGAGTTTGGATAATCCATTGAACAAGATTTTTAGGGACATTAGAGCTATCATAGTCAAATAAGTACATGTACAAGACATGAACTCAATCGTGAAGCATCTCCATATTTGTGTATGCCTTCCTGGTAGTGGGTACATAAACATCCAGTAAGATATTCCACCCCCAGAAGCAGAAAGAATCTTTAGTTCAGGATGATACATTTGATCTGAACAAGAAAGTATAATTTGATCGATGGGTATGAGAATACCATATAATCCAAGGCTTGGCAGGTCTAAGTCTGTTGTTAATGATTTTATTTGAAGGGCCTCTCAAGCAGGATGCTTATAATTAACTCAAATCAGAAGAGTCTGTCATTGGTAGCCAATGTATCTAGAAGCAACTATACACCAATTGTCAGATTCTGGGACTATTTATATAGGTCTTCTGCTAAATAACTCAGGAATCTACTGTCTCATTGTCTGCTTATGCTAAATGTGATATCCTGTTTTCAGAATCTTTTCTGAGTACCCAGCATTAGATTTCAGTGGTTTCATAGTGGAAGGGAAACAAAGAAATGAATGTCTCTTTGAGTGTTGATGAGCTTGGCCACCTTGTCTGATAGAATAGGAACTTTGTCTCTAGCAGGGAATTTGGAGAGCATATGATTGCTCTTATTTCAGAGAGGTTACTATATCTAGATCTCATTATGGAGAATAGCATCCATTATGGATGCCATGATATATAGGATGAAGTATATAGGGATGAAATCTAAACCAGTGACTCAGCTTGGCTGTGTCATTGAAGTAAGGCCTGGGATCTAACAGAAGTTTCATTACCTCTAAGGTAAGGTAGATCTACCTAGTAGTTGAAATCAATACATAATCCTGCCTCCTCTTGCTTATATTAACCAGTTGTCTATATAAGGGAAGACATACATTTCTCATCAGTGGAATTACTTTAGCTATTGCTAATCCCAGGAGCAAACCAAAATGTTAATTTGTCCCATGATGTGGAGTATAACTTTGAGAGTAAACAGTTATAGAGGAATGTGTCCTTTAGATATAAGAACACTAATTTAAAATGTTCTTCAAGACATAAGAGAAGAGGCCCTTTGTTGTACTGGTTTTGTTTGGGTAGATTCCAAGGGGAAAAGAGACTAAACTACCAAAAATTTTGTTGGAAGTTATATGGTTTTACTTCACATTAACAAGATTTATGTCTCAGTGGCCTCCAGATTTTTTGTGGCACAGAAATGAAGGGGCTAAAGACATTAGTTGGTGTATGTATATGGCAAGCTGTTAATCTGATGAATTATTCCTGTATGTGTATGTATATGTATCTAGAGACCCCCAACTTGTCAATGGGGTAGGTAGGAAAGGGATAGCTTCTGGCTTTTGTCAAATGGAGAGCTTCTGTTAAAGTTCAACTTTGATTTTTCATCGTGCTGTGAAAATGACCCTGGATTCTATGCTATTGTAGTCTCAGACCCAGTGACAGACTTCTGTGTCTGAGGGCTGCCAATGAATGCCTTCTTTTTTAGAGGGAGGGAAGGGAGGGATCAGATCAACTCAGTAAGAACATTTGCTAAGTTTTGGAGGAGCTTACAAGCTACCATCAGTTAATAGAATTCCTATACCAGTTGAACCATGAATGTAGAAATTTAAAGGGTGAGGCTAAAAGTCCTTGTTCGCTCAACTCTAGTTTTCCTTTCTCTCTTTTTTCTCTCTCTTTCTCTCTTCCCCCCTCATACATACATATATATATATATACATATATATATAGCTATCATATGTTATCATATATCACATATATATTATATATCATACATTTTACTTATATATATTTATATTTCTATACATATATATATATACACACACACACACATATATATATATGTAATCAGAAAAAATATATATACACTTGCCCAGAAAAGCCTTGGACATCCTAGGGAAGCTATGAGGTTTTCCTTTTCTAAGATGGTCTCATATTCTTCTTCAAACCTGTTTGCGCTCAAATGGTGGGAACTCTTTCATGCTTCTGCTTACCAGTAAGACCATATGTACATGAACCTAGACATAGGAATTAGTATCTTTGGCCATTTCCATACTTTAGTTCCTGGCATTTTCTGGTTTTATCTGTCTTGAAGAAGTATTCGGTTCTTCCCAAACCATTTCTAAGAGGTCATATTGGAACATTTGGTTGCTTCTGGATGGCATGGAGAACTACAAAGCCCATTACTACTGAATCTTTCACATGATGTAATTAAAGGCTTAAGAATGCAGTCTGGTAATTATTTCTGGTCACTTGGATTTAGGTGTTTGGGGACTACTGGTCAGACTTGTTTTTTAGGAGATTTGTTAATTGGCCTCCCTTCCTTTTGAAAGAATATTGTGAGTTCGGTTATTGAAACAAGTTCCTCAGAGGTAGGACTCTATAGATCTATTGAGATAATACATGTAAATCTTTTTTGTAAACCTTAAAGAGATACTTAAAGATTGTTACAACTTTAGCCTTTTTTCTGTCAGAAGAGCAACAAGTTACTGAGACCATCTAATTCTACTCCCATCCTCTTCTCTAATGTAATGATTAAAATGTTTGAAGCTAGTAGAGAGCAATGTGGCACAATGGAGATTTGGAAGGTTTGATTGTAGTTCCTACTCCATCAGTGTCTTTATGACCTTCAGGAATGTATTTATACCACCTGGGTTCAGTTTTCTTGTCCATAAGAGGGAAGGGCTTGTGTCTCCCCTTAAAAGCAGAGTTTGATTCTGTTCTTCACCAGATCATATGAAGGAGAAGGAGGGGCAAGTCTTCCCTGAAATATTACTTGAAATCTACTACAGTCAAGTCTCTTATTCCAAGAGAGAGAAGGGAAAATTGGCAAGGCTTCATGTAGATCTGTAATGGAGCCTGAGGCAAGGTCAGCAACTTTATGAAGACTGTGAATGGTGCTAGAGTTGTCACTTTATATAACAGCTGACTGAGACAATTTTTCTGTCTTTGAAGACATAAAGTAAAAGAGGAAAAGAAAGCTCTGATTTCTAACTCTCCACACTCTTCTTTAGTCTTGTAGCTCCTCCCCTCTGAGCTTGAAGTGTGCTCTGAAAATTATCTAATTTAAACAGAAAGGCCTCAAGACTGGGAACCATGGCAGCAGTAGCTCCCAATTAATCCTCAAACGCAAAAAGTATCAATGAAATATTCTTTCAGTAATGAAAACACTGAAATGAATTCTGCTCCCCTTTAAGTACTTTATTTATAGATATAGGGAATATGCATAGTTACAAAACAAAATTAACTATGATATTGATAATGCAAGTTCAGTGCATTATTTAGTGTAATTTATAATTGTAACCTCTTCTGATTTCTTTTCAAATATTAGGTGTCCTAGTTGCCTATGAAGGTTTGCCACTTCATCTTGCACTCTTCCCCAAACTTTGGACTGAGCTTTGCCAGACTCAGGTAAAGAAAATGAGTTTCAGATCATTCAGCTCCTCTAATCCAATAATCTATAATTTTAGAAACAGTTGGCAGACAGCTAAACTGACTAGAAATTGGTAAAGTTTGGAATATTGGTAGGTAAAATGAAACCGAGAAATATTAACTATTTATTAAACATAGGGCAACTATTTTCTTTTGGACTTTGCTGCCCTCTACTGTATTTGTATAATAGGAAGGCATTTGTAACAAGTATTCTGCATTGAATTTCTCATTACTGTGGCCCAGAAGCTGAAAGGCAGCCCTGAGAAAAAGTCCAAAGCAGGAATGTATTGAGAAAAGGACACATGCAATTTCTTTTTCCACTGTACCCTATCCAACCCTTCTTATTCTCTATGATACTAGCAAATGTGCTTCTACAGAAACCACTTCAGCACCAGACTCCTACTTATCCCTTGGAAGAGAAACTCACGAAGTCAAGAGAACAGAAAAAGTGAATTTAAATAGACAGGAACTTGCCTAATCTGTTAAGTGCCTTGGGAAGAATTACTGGTTTCCTTTTGTTTGGGGGACAGAGATAGCTGTGCTCAGCCTCTTTTGTTATGAGGTGAAGTAATCCTAGCATCCTGGGGTATAAAATACTGACTTTTTCTCTGATGAGGAAATCCTTTAATTACAGATTATTGGCCGCCAAGAATTTTCTTCCCCAAGAAAAATTTTAAGTTATGTTTTTTAAAGACTTTGTATGTGGCAGTTTTATTTTAGATTTTGAGAAAGTAATATACTTCACCTCTAATATTTTTCTTACGTTAAAAATAGTATGGCATACAGTCTAGAGCATAGTGCCTTGCACTTAGTAACCACTCAATAAATATTTGTTGATTGATTTGTGGGTTGATTCCTAAAATGGGATGTCTGTTCAGCAGTGAATTAGTTCTTTGTTTTTTTGTTTTGTTTTCCCTGAATTTCTTTCATCTTCTTTGAGGTTAGTTGCTTTTCTAATTCAATTTCTCTTTTCTGTCTACTTGCTATTTCTATGTTTGATATTACCTGATCTATTTTAGAGAGTAAAAAAAAAATTTGCCAGCATTCTTTTATTCCCCCTCTTTGCCTTTCCAATTTCACACCTCTCACCACACCCAACAGCAGTGCGAAATCATTGGAGATTTCTAAAACCCTTCCAGACCTACAGAGTCCTGTAGTCTTCTGAGCTGGAAATTGGAGGAGGAAACTAAGTAATAGTTCAAGTTATTTTTTCCCTAACCCTGTACATTCAATTTGTGTTAAAGATCACATATCCTTTACTATTGAGTTATACTATGGGAATCTACTCAGCATGGTATAGTGAAAAGTTTTCAAAAGTACAACTTTACCCTTTCTCTCTTTTGGCCATAGTTTCCTCATCTATAAAATGAGGGAGTTGGATAAGATGAAACATTCCTAATCTTTTTTTGTATCAGACTCCTTTGGCAATCTGAACTTTTTCTCAAACAAAATTTTTAAATGCATAAAATAAATAGGATTATAAAGGAAACTAATTATATGGAAAGGCAGTTGTCAAAATATTTTGAAAATAATATCACAGACCCTAGGTTAAGAATCCCTGGACTAGTTGATTCCTGAAGTCTCTTTCAGCTTTTCATATTCTCTAAATCTAAGACTAGCTGTCTGTTATAATACTGCCTCTAACACAGTAGTTGATAGTTGTGGTTAAAATGGAACTCATACTTTTATCACCTTGAAATTGTCCTAACAAAAAGCTAGGTGGAGCTGTGGATAGAGCACCAGGTCTGAAGTCAGAAAGTCTCATCTTCCTGAGTTCAAATCTGGCCTCAGACACTTACTACCTGTGTGACCCTGAGCAAGTCATTTAGTCCTGCTTGCCTTAGTTACGTAAAAAATGAGCTGGAGAAGGAAATGACAAACCACTCCAGTATCTTTGCCAAGAAAAGCCCAAATGGGGTCACAAAGAATTGGACAGGACTGAAACAACTGAACAACAAAAAAAATTAGGGTTTTTTGTGTCTGTTTTTGTTTTTCCTAATCAAAAAGAGGTACTGGGAGACAGGAGAGGGTTGGGTTTGAATATTGCCTCTGACACTTATTAGCTGTGTGATTGTGGGCAAGCTACTCAATCTCTGTGACTCTCAGTCTCCTCTTCTCTAAAAAGATCTCTAGTACTTATTTCACAAGGTTACAGTGAGGATCACATGAAAGATTATATTTAAAATACTCCATAAAAATCAGCTGCTGCTGATTAGTCACTTCCCAGTCTAAATCTGTGATATTCCTGTTCAGTGTTCTTCCCTACATAGCCAGATTAAGGGGTAAATGTAAAATTTGATCTCACTGGTTTCCATCGTATCCCTTTTTAACATCAGAACATTTCTTAGACCCAAAACATAGTAATTGTACTATTACTATCCTTTAAATAAATGCATTGACAAAAAACTCCTATAAATTTGTATTTTTTATTGATCGAAACAGCATTTATACACTTTTAAAAATTCAGTCATTAAAAAGTATCTTTGCTTTTTGTTTGTTCATTTATTTATTTATTTATTTATTTTGATGAGGATTGTTATGTGTCTGAGGTCAGATTTGAACTCAGGTCCTCCTGACTCCAGGGCCGGTGCTCTATCCACTGCACCACCTAGCTGCCCCTTTGCTTATTTATAATAGGATTCCCTGTCCTTCAAGAGACATTGGCTTACTTTTGGAAACTATGGCTTTACTTAATTTTATGGCTGTAACTAATAGACAACAACCATAAGCTTAAAGAATTAAGTGAAAATTACTTCTGTCTAAAAGATACTATTTGTGTTTAAGAACTTTGTTTATATAAAAATATGAATGTTAACCTAGAGTAAAACCTCATCCATCTAAACTAGCTAAATTTAGGGTAAGATACTTAAGAAGAAGAGATTGGCTGAAGGTAGCCTTTGTACTATATTAAATGGGGAGTTGGAGGGAAAGAAACAGATTAAGAGTGTACAGAAAAATGAATGCTTATTTGAGAATAAATTTGTTAGCACTTGAAGAACAAGTACATAATTGAATCATATTTATCTGTGTTGATTTTTTTGTTGCTTTTTTTTTAAGTAATGAAGGGAGCCACTACTCTTTAAAAACATTTTATGATTTAAACCTTTCACAAATTGAGATCGTTCCTCTTACTCCCACCCGAGGTACTTCATAGTAATAAAAGTGTTTTAATTTTACTTTGAGTATAATAATGTTTCATTTCTATTATTTAGTAAAAACTTCATTGTCTATAAAGTGGCACTATCTTAAAAAAAAAGGGTAACTTTAAAAATATCCCTTTTAGTCCTGTAGACTTCACTTAGTTGTTTGAGGAACAGTTGCAAGTGACTCCTCAATTCAAACAAGTCTTCTAAATAATTTCCTTTCACTTAACTATAATAGGAAATTTATTACTCTTATGTCTGTCAAGGTTTTAGGTTATTTCAATGCTTCTTTTTCCCATTTTTAGTCTGCTATGTCAAAAAACTGCATTAAGCTTTTATGTGAAGATCCCGTTTTCGCAGAGTATATTAAATGTATCCTAATGGATGAAAGGACCTTCCTTAATAACAACTTTGTTTATACGTTCTTGACCCACTTCCTCTTAAAGGTATGATTTGCCTTTTTTTTTTAATTAAAACTTATTCTTTCCTATTTATTTTCATGATGTAGGTCATTAGAAAGTTAAAAATTTGTGTTCTTTTTTAGGTTCAAGGTCAGGTGTTTTCTGAAGCAAATTGTGCCAATTTGATTAGCACTCTTATTACAAACTTAATAAATCAGTATCAGAGCTTACAGTCTGATTTCACCAATCGAGTTGAAATTTCCAAAGCAAGTTCTTCCTTAAATGGGGTAAGATTTAGACAAAGCACATTTATGTAAAAAAAAAAAATCACTTGTGATTGACTAATATTTTTGAGCTTTAGCTTTAGCATAATTTAGCTTTTAAAATAAATATCTTCATATTATATTGCTATTGTGATCTACAGTTTTAACCAATACAACATTAGAACCTGGATATTATTTATGCAGTGGGTTAAAGAACAACCAAGTATTGTGTTTAGTTCCTATTCCTTAGAAGGACTTGAGGACATTATCTAGAACCTTTATCCTAGAACTATCATAAGACTGTCTTTGACCAAATTAATCTGATTGTTGCACTATCCATTGTGAAAACAATAAAAAATACTGAATAGGACAGGATTTGTTCAGCTAATTTCTTTTAGTGACATAACCATATCCAGCTGTGTATTTTCTGTCAGGGAAATACATCACAGTGTGATTAGTGTGTAACATTGAGTAGCAATACTATCATTAAGATGAGAAACATATGAGATGGAAAGGACTGCATAGAAAGAAAAATCTTGCTGTTTTTAAAA
Source organism: Phascolarctos cinereus (assembly GCF_003287225.1). Taxonomy (NCBI): domain Eukaryota; kingdom Metazoa; phylum Chordata; class Mammalia; order Diprotodontia; family Phascolarctidae; genus Phascolarctos; species Phascolarctos cinereus. The sequence goes on along the minus strand of NW_027555625.1, from coordinate 110,572,677 downwards.
CCCATTAGAGATTAGGTCATGAAACACACACACACACACACACACACACACACACACACACAACACACACACACACACACACACACGAAATACCCTCTGATCTTAGATGAACTACTATACAGTAAAAGATTAAGTCACATATAAGTTATTTGCAATTGCCAGTCATCTCATAATACAAAGTGAAATTCCGTTGGTTTATATTTTGAAATAGTACGCCTTCCTGTGGGCCTACATATTTTTGCTAACTTGCTTTTCTTTCTAGAGTTTACTAGTTAGCTCTGTAACTTGTCCTGGCCCCATATGTAATTGTCTGGATGCTTGGTACTAGGAGTATACTCAAGAGGACACAGGAAAGATTTCAAGAGATTTCTAAGTGAACTATAAATTTTATGTACTGAAAAAATATTTTTAGAAGTTTTTCATATTATCATGGGTTTTTATAGGACCTTCGGGCACTTGCTTTGCTCCTTTCGGTGCACACTCCCAAACAACTGAACCCAGCTCTGATCCCAACTCTTCAAGAGCTTTTAAGCAAGTGCAGGACTTGTCAACAACAAAGAAATTCACTCCAAGAACAAGAAACCAAAGAAAGGAAAACTAAAGGTTGGTATGAAACTGAACTTGTGTTCTGTGGAGTGGGGAGAGAAGACTATGTAGTTCATGGAAGAGTTGCATAGTAGAAAGGGTGTTTAGAAGGGTTTGGAATCACACCCGAGTTCTGGTCCCAGCTCTGTCACTTAGCTCTGTGACTTTGGGCAAAATCTTAACTCATCTGAACCTATTTTCTTTAAAATGTAAATAATACTTCGAGTATTTATCTTGAGGTTGTTGTGAGAATCACAGAATTTAGTTGGAAGGTATCTCAGTGGTCATCTATTTCAACCAGTGCCCAAAAAAGATTTCTAATACATTATTGGATAAGTGGTCATTAAGCTTTCATTACTTTCAAAGCCAGCCCATTCTTCTTTAAGATAGCTTTAATTATTAGAAATTTTTTCCTGAAATCATGAATTGGTCTCTTTGTAACTTGTACCCATCGCTTCTGATTCTGACTTCTGAAACCAAGAACAGGTATGTTATTTTTCTTCCACATGGAGGCCCTTCAGATAGATACTTGAATCCAGCTATCATTTGCCTAGTGAATCTTCTCTTTTCCAAGTTCAATACCTCTAGTTCTTTTAACCAAGCCTCACATGGCATAACGTAAAAAGGCCTTTTCCTCTGGACACAATCTAGCTTATCAGTTTCCTTTTTTGACAGTGACAGCCAGAACTTGTTGTCTGACCAGAGCAGTGCAGTGGTACAGTTATTCTTATTCATTATTCTTGGAAACTGTGCCTCTTCTTTGAGCCCAAGATCACTTGCCTAAACCTAGGCTTCCACTTCACACTGTTCATTTTGAGCTTGCAGACACCTAAAGGTCAGTTATTTTTTCAGACAAAATGACGACAAACCATACCTCCTCCATTCTGTACTTGTGAATTTGATTTGTTTATCCCTTGTAAGACTTCATACTTTCCCTTTTACATTTTCTTATTAGTGTAAGCTGTAGCTGACACAGTGGATAGAGTTCCAGGCCTGCAGTTAGACAGCTGAGTTCAAATCTAACCTTAGACATTTCCTAGCTCTGTGACCCTGGGCAAGTCGCTTAACCTGTTTACTTCAGTTTCTTCATCTGTAAAATGGGGCTCATAATAGCAGCTACCTCCCATGATGGTTGTGAGGATCAAATAAATGATAATCGTAACATCAGTGATAAGTGCAGTGGTTAACTATTATTAAGCACAGTGTAATAGCCTAGCAAGATCTTGCTGAATTCTGACTCTGTCATCTAGGATGTTATCTAACCCCACTAGATTTGTGTCATCTGCAGATTTGGTGAGCATGCCATCTATGCCTTTATCCAAATTGATTTTTTTAAAGTGTTGACTAGCATACTTCCTGCCAGTTTGACATTGAACCACTGATGAGACTGGCCATTTAACCAATTCCAAAACCTTCTAACTGTACTATAATCTAGCCCACATCTTTCCATCTTTTATATATATGAATAGTATGAGATTTTATCAATATTTTGCCAAAATCCAGTAAACAATATATCATTCCTATTATCTCCCAGTTGAGCAACTGTCAAAAAACAAAATTAGATTAGTCTCATATGATCTAAGGTTGTGTTCTTTGTGATTTTCGCTGCCCTTTCTAGATATTCCCTAACCATCTCTTTAGTAATGTGTTATAGAATTTTACAAGGAATTGAAGCTAGACTCACTGACTCTAGTCGCTTTTTTAAAAATGTACTTTTCTCCTACAATACCTTTCTTCCATGATCTTTCAGATATCACTGAGAGTGACTCAACAATCTAATCCACCAGTTCTTTCAGAACCCAAAGATATTGTTTATCTTGGGCAATTGATTTGAATTCATCAGGAGCCCCTCCCAGTGACCATTTCCCTATTTATACAGTTCAAAGGTCATTCTTCTTGGCAGAGAAAATAAAAATTAAGAAAATTGGATAGTTCTACCTTCCCTTTTTTCAACTGTCATGGCACAACAATTCCAAGCAGCAGTACCATCCCTTTTTGGTCCTCTTTTCCTGAATGTAGTTTGTTTTTTGTTTGTTTTTTTGTTTTTACAAATTTTTACTACCCACTTTTTGTTGATGTTAAAATTTTTCTTCACTAGCCTAAGCTGATTTTGAATGTTATCAGTCCTGACACTATTCTGTGATTGTGCCACACATTTGTATTCATCTTTTGCCTGTTCTTGCTTCTATTTGCTATACATGTCTTTTTATATCTAAGTTGGTAGGTGAGTTTTCTCTGTATCCACAACAACCTCTTAAGATTTTTTTTTTCCTTCTTAGAATTGTTTCCTTTTATGTTTTTAGGATGTCCTTCTTGAGTTGCCCATCTCTTCTGGGCTAACTTGCTCTGTAGAGTTTTAATACATGGATCCTTGCCTATCTTTCCTATGAACCCGTTGAAATCTGCTTCCTGAATCTAGGGTCTGTGTCAGACTCTTCTCAGCTTTCCTCATCTTCTGAACAGCAAACTTTTCAAAGGAAGCAAGTGGTCCGTTCTCCCCCCCCCCCATTCATATCATTTTCACTTTAGCAACAAGTTGCTTCCTGTAAGAATCAAAACAAGAATAGGATTTCATCTTTTTGGTTTGAAGGATGAAAAATGATGAAAAAGACTTTAATTCTCACTTATTAAATTGAAGTGTAATATATGTAAAAACATGTAAAGCCCAATATAAGTTCTTGTTCATAGTATGATTTCCTCCTTTTTTAAACACATATACATAGTGAACCAAAGATCACCTTCTTTAAAGTTTTCTTCCAGTACCCTTGGGAGGGGGATGCAGATGATCTTGGGTTCTTGAGAGCTGTTAGAGGGAGTATTAGTTCTGAGAAGTCTGACTTCCAAACCAGAAAACGTATAAGTATGGGCTTTTATGGACATATTTATGGTGACGAGAGACAACTCTTAAAGATCATCTGCTGAGTTATTAGGGGGCTTGCAGGCTGTGTCAGTAGAAGGCAGTGCCCATAATGATGAAATTAAAAATCTTTGAAGTTTACCGTGAAGCAATGAAAATTTGATTTCTTACTTCTCAAATACAAGTAGGAAAAATGATCTAACTATTAATAACTCTTGTAAAGCAAACTTGTTTACCCTCAGCTGAGCTTAATGATTTATGTTAGGAAATGAAACATTTCAGTCCAGATGTTTTCTTTTCACAGATGATGAAGAGGCAACTCCTGTTAAAAGAAGGCGTGTTAGCAGTGATGAGGAACATACTGTTGACAGCTGCATTAGTGATATGAAAACTGAACCAAGGGAGGTATTGACTCCAACTAGCACTTCAGATAATGAGACAAGAGACTCTTCAATTATTGATCCAGGCACTGAGCAAGATCCTCCCTCCCCTGAAAATAGTTCTGTCAAAGAGTACAGAATGGAAGTTCCATCTTCATTTTCAGAAGACATTTCGAATATTAGGTCACAGCATATGGAAGATCAGTCCAGCAGTGGCAAGTTTGAAGAAGTCTGTAGAGAGTTGAAAGATCCCCAGAGTTCCAAGGATTCTAACATAACTGAGGAGGAACCTGAGTTCCCTTCCACATCAATTTCTGCAGTTTTGTCTGACTTAACCGATTTAAGAAACTGCGATGGCCAAGCTTTGTCCTCCCAGGATCCTGAGACTAGTTTATCACTCAGTTGTGGCCATTCCAGAGGACTCTTTAGTCACATGCAGCAACATGACATTTTAGACACCCTGTGTAGGACCATTGAATCTACGATTCTTGTGGTCACAAGGATAGCTGGCAAAGGAAACCAAGCTGCTTCTTGACATTAGATGTAGCATGTCTGCTTTTAAGTCTTTTTTTCCAAGATGCTGTTTGTATAAGTTTTGCTTATTTCTGTTTTGTGCTTCAGTTTGTCCAGTGCTCTCTGCTTGAATGGCAAGATAGATTTATAGGCTTAATTCTTGGTCAGGCAGAACTCCAGATGAGAAATTTTGCATCTCCAGTACACTTTTCTTAAGGGCAATCAGATAATGGATATGTTTTATGTAATTAAGAGTTCACTGTAGTGGCTTTCATTTAATATGGCTGTCTGGGAGAACAGGGTTTCGTGGCCCTGTACAATGTAATTTAAACTTATGGCATTTTTACTGTGTATAATATGGTGTCCTCTGTGCCAGTTTTGTACCTTATAATAGAGGCAGATTGCCTCAGATCGCTGTGGTTCTTATTATCAAAATTAAGTTTACTTGTATACGAAACAACCACAAGAAATTTGATTCTGTAAAGAATCCTCTTTAGCTGTGGCCTGGCAGTATATATATGGTGCTTTATTTAACAGAATACCTGTGGAGGAAATAAAGCACACTTGATGTAAAAATAATTGTTTTATTTTTATTGACATGACCGATGCTATTCTGTGCACTTCATTAAACTGATTGTGATGACTTTTCATTTGTTTACTTAAGTTGCTTCAGTCTTCAGATTTTTCAGGTAAATAAATTGGGTCAGGGGAACTAGGGAGGGAAGGGAGGGAATCTATTATGTTTCATTTAATTGTATTAAAGGTAGAAAATTCGATTTAAAAAGCAAGGCTTTTCATTCTCAGATCCTTTCAAGGCTGCTAAATAAGTGCAATTATTTCCCCTTACCTGTAGACCAGGTGTCCCCATTGCCACCCAGAATTACATGTTCTTTTCTCTGCTGAGGGGCCCAGAGAATTTAGAAGAACAAGTGCCTTACCCAGGTTAGTCTTGCTTTGGTTGAAACATGCCCTTTACTACATAGAATTATTACCCCAAACTCCCTGGGGGAAAAAAAAACAAAAACTTTGATTTATACTATCTTATAGGCTTGAGCTGATGGCCTAAGCTTTAGATTAGGAAACTTGGACTACTAACCCAGTGTTCAAAACTACCAGTTCAGTCCCAGAGTTTTAACAGCTAAGGTAATTAGACAAAGATGACTGTTTTATTTTAAATTGCTCACAGCTTTTAGCTCTAGATCCATAATCTTGTTCACAGTGAAGACTCATAAATAACACTTAAAATTATGCTAGCACAAAATAAATTAAGGGTTTTGTATTTTTTTTAAAAAAGGGGGAAAAAAAGGAAGTTTAGTGAAGAATGAACTTTTTTCCCCACTTATAAAAAAAGTATAATACCATTATAAAATGTCTTCTAGCTAATCCAACTGTTCAGGGTTGCCAAAAGCTACAGTAAACCTCTTTATTTCTTCAAAATGCTGCTTCTCCCAGCACTGTCTCATGCTTTCTTCTTTACAAACTGGAACTCCTTTGCAGGTTAGCTTTAACTCTGTTTGTCTTACCACAGGCACAAAATTCAGAGCAACAGTTGCATAGTGTTCTGAAAACAGAATAGAAAAGCATATTGTTTTTTCAAAAAGAAAAATCTCATTTGATACCGCTAGGTTTGGTGTATTACAATAAATATGGCTTGGTGGAATCAAAGAGTTTTGGAGAAGGCAACATACATTTTATGCTTAACTTGTAGCTCTGGGAAACATCTCAGGTAAATTCCTAAGATTTTTGTTTAAGAGAGATTAGGGAGGGAGGCTAGAGGTGGAGCGAGATAAGGGACGGCAGGACCTCTACTACAAACTAGCAGGAATCTGTATTACCAAAAGAACTACCAATACATTATCATCTCCATCTATAAAGTGGGGGTAATAGCTTGGCACTGCCCACCTCAGAGTGTTGCCATAGAAAAGTGCTTGGCAAACCTTAAAGCATTATTTAAATGAGTTATGGGGGGGGGGATATTTTCTTGTTACAGATTCTGCTTGTTAAAATTAGGCTAAAGCAGAGGCAAGAACTACTTACCCTCTGGCCAGCTCTTACATCGCCACTTCATAACAATCCTTTGATTGGATAACTGAAAACAAGTAAAGAGAAACTACCCTGAAATTACTTCCAAGACTAGTGCTTCATCAAAATCCTCAAGTTAAAACTGTAAAAATTAAGGAAAAAAATCATAGGTACAGTCTAGATCATTAACTGCATTATTGGAGCATGTTGACAAAATTCTTTTACAACCACAATATCAAGGACAAAGCTAAGAGCTGATATATTTGCCAGTATAGCCACAAGTGTCCTGCTCCTGACAGAACTTGGCTACCTTGGCCACTCACTCAAAATAGGAGAAAGTTCAAGGTTTTATTTGTCTTTGGTTCTTTAAAAGCAGATTACTAGTTTGAAAACAAAAGCAAAATCTAAGCATTCACAGAAATTGTATGGGATATTAATAAACGGATATGGACTGTATGTCCCAACCTGACTTTTAACACACAATGTTTTCATGTATGAGGTATATGAACTCCCTCCATTACAAAACAAAACAAAAAACTGCATCGGTTAAGTACCTATTGGGGGCCAAGTACTGTGCTAGACATTGGCTATACAAGCACAGCGACTTGTTAAGAGTTTACATTTGTATCAGGGCAGGGGTGGTGTGGGTGTGTGGTGGATATGTGTAATTAAATACAAATACATACAAAGTAATTAAAGTGTTAATTTAATTACATTAAAATATATACAAAGTAATTAAAATACAAGATAGTCTACCATTTGGTATCAGTAAAAGTCTCATGCAGGAAATGGTGCTTGATCTGTGTCTTGAAGGAGAAAAGGGACTTGGAAGGAGATGGAAAGCTATTACCACTGAGGGAAATGGGCCCCAAACAAAGCAATTTCTCAAGTTTCAACTTAAGTGTTAACTTACCAGTTCTAGGTATTCACCAGTAACATTCCCATCAAACATCTGGAATTTGCCTCCTTTTTCAGCTTTTATCACAGCAGAAGATTTAGAAAACTTTTGCACCAACTAAACAAATAAGACACAAAAAGCCTCGGGGTTGTTCTTAGGTCTTAAGTCAAGGTTTATAACACTTTGCAATGCGAAGACTGCAGGACACATCTTAAGCTATCAGTTTAGTTTTTAACCTAGACAAAGTCATGGGCAGAACAGTCATAAGTCTAAAAATTAATATCTTCAGTTTTTTTTAAAGTCTTTCCTTGAGTAAATAACTGAAGAAATGCTTCAAGCTGAATATGACTTAAAATGCCTATTTCTTCCTTGAAGTTAACGAGAGAGAAGCTGCCCCTCCATCCCTTAAGTTAGAAGAAACTTTGCTTTATTATGGCCTTTTAGGAACATGACCAAAAGGAAGATCATTTTCCCATCTCAAAAATTTGATGTTCAGGGATACTTACATCCTTAGTGGTGAAGATGCTATATAGCTCTTCTACTGCTGCGTCAAACATTTCCCTCATATATATTGTCACTGTGGGAATCCTCACACCTACTGCTTCCAGAGCCATTGGAGACATTGAATCCTGAAGCCCAAGCAAAAAAAAAGCCCCAAAAGACAATTAATGAGGATATCAGTAGATTGGCCTATTGTCTACCCCCCTTGCTGGTTTGCTCAGTTGGATAAAATCTGTTACTAAAGATTCCCAAGTCATGGATTTCATCTCTTAATTGCCAGTTATCTTTGTGGGCTACTAAAGCCCACAACCTGAACCCTTATTTTTTGTAACTATGTACATTTAGTCATAAATTAAAGCCCATAGCCCTTTTCTAGGCATCTGTAATATGTACATATAATGGTTAGCACTAAAGGTAAGGTTTGGATTTGCCCCCTCACCTGGGAACCTAGAAAGCCAATTTCAAATTTACCTATCCAGAAGGTCATTTAGAAAGGAGAGGCTGCTCTCTCCTGATTTGGTATAAAAAGGTTATAATAACCCAAAACACACTTTGTGCTCTCTTCTATAGCCTCTCAACTAGCAACAGGATAGTAACACTGGCTTTTCAGATGGCATTAGTGATTCCAGTTCTGGTGGGGAAATTCAAATACACTGCTACTGATCCCACAAAGCCCCACTTGTGCATCTACAAAAACATAAAGACTAGTCCACTAGTTCCTCAATAATATGGTGGCCAGTATGTAAAGGAAATAGTGTTTAGGGAAGGCTATCCAAAAAGGTGGTTCAGGTGTCCCATTCACATTGTCGGCCTTCTCTATCAGTTGTACCACCAAACCCCTTCTCACAGCCACCCTCTTCCCAGCAGCCAACAAACCCTTTACCTGAAAAGTATGTTCACTCAATTTCCTTTTTGCAGTCAGTTCTCGAGTAGGTGCAATTTTTGTTGGTAAAATCATTCCTGTTGTAAATTCTGTAAGAAAAGGCATGTAACTAAGGATTTCTTTCCTTTTAAGCACAAATGGGGTTAGACAGAGGGGCCAAAGCAACAGAAGGAATTGAAAGAGAGTTTATAGAAATGACACATTAAGAAAAATGTGAGGTTCATTAGTTTGTTACTGTTTAGTTGTTCAATTATGTCCTACTCTTTGTGACCCCATCCATGGTGTTTCCTTGGCAAAGATATTGGAATGGATTGCCATTTCCTTCTCCAGTGGATTAAGGCAGAGGTTAAGTGACTCGCCCACACAGCTAGTAAGTGTCTGAGGCCACATTTGAACTTGAGTCTTCCTGGCTCCAGGCCCAGCCCTCACCCACTGAACCACCTAGCTGCCTCCTAAGGCTCTTTCAAGCAAGCCTATTTAGCATATCTCTTTCCATCCAGATAACTAGTTAATTACAGAAGCTAGATGTATTCAAATGCCTTTTTATGAGGTGAGTTTTCTTGACTTTTGTTTCAAATCTCCTTATCAGCATATTATTATTTATTACTAATATGATCTGGACAGAGCACTGGACTTGTACTGAAAGGACCTGGGATCAATTCTCTGTTGGCACTTACCTGCTGTGTAACCCTGGTCAAGTCCCTTCACCTCTCTAATTCTGGATTTCCTCATCTATAAAATAGGGCTCATAATTACACTAATCATCTCACAGGGTTGATGAAAGGCTTAAATGAGATAATTTATTTTGCAAATCACAAAACATCTAAATAAGGAACTTATAAAAATCCAGTTATATGAATTTCATCTTACTTGATAATTGATGATAGTAATACCCGCCACAAAATTCCTACTCTGATCCTTCATATCAAGAAGGTGACCCTGGATTCTCAAAGCCCATGATCTCGGTCAACAGAGAGTGTGTCTCAACACCTAGGAAATTACAATCCCTATTTAAGCCTCACCCTGGATCACTGCCTTGTCATGGCAGAGAGGTTTTCATAGCTGAATGAAACTATAAGCTTTGCTACGCAGGGTGACCCAAGACAGACAGTTCATAGTGGAGAGCTCTGATCCACTCCAGTGTCTTTGCCAAGAAAACCTCACAGACAGTGATTAAAAAAAAAAAAAAGATGGCATTGGAAGATAAGCCCCTTAGGTTGGAAGCTGTCCAATATACCATTGGGGTCAATATGGAAATAAGACTGATTATGTAATTTGTAGCCAAAGGTGGAAAAGCTCTGTATGGTCAGTTAAAACAAGACCTGGAGCTGACTGGATCAGATCATAAGCTGCTTATTGAAAATTCAGACTTCAAGTGAAGAAAGTAGGAAAAACCATCAGACCATATAGGTGTGACCTAAATCACATCCCTTAGAAATATGAAGTGGAGGTGATGAATAGATTTAAGGGATTAGATCCGGTAGATAAGAGTACCTAAAGAACTACTAACAAAGGTTTGCAACATTAAGCGGGAAGCAGCAACAAAAACATTCCTAAGAAAAAAGAACAAAAAAGCAAAAAAAAAAAAAAAAGTCTGACGAAGCTTTACAAGTAGCTGAGGAAAGAAGGAAAATGAAAGGTAAAAGAAAAAAGGAACAATATCCAACTGAATACAGAATTCCAGAGCATAGCAAGGAAAGATAAGAAAGTTTTCATAAATGAGTAATGCAGAGAAATAGAAGAAAACAATAGAATGGAAAAGACAAAATCTCTTAAAGAAAATTAGAAATATTGGGGCAGCTAGGTGGCACAATGGAGAGAGCACCGGCCCTGGAGTCAGAAGGCCCCGAGTTCAAACCCAGCCTCAGACACATAACACTCACTAGCTGTGTGACTCTGGGCAAGTCACTTGATCCCAACTGCCTCACAAAAAAAAAAATAGAAATATTAAGGGAAAGTTTCATGCAAAAACGGGCATGATAAAAGAAATGCTAGGGGCTTAAAAGCAGAAGAGATTAAGAAGAGGTGGCAAGAATACACAAAATAACTATACACCAAAGATCTTAATGTTACTGGTAACCAGATAGTGTGGCTACTGATCTAGAGCCAAACATCCTGGAGAATGGTCTAGCGGGCCTTATGAAGCATTGCATAACAAGAAAGCTAGTGGAGGTGATGGAATTCCAATTGAGCTATTTAAAATCTTAAAGATGATGCCGTTCAAGTGCTGTACTCAATATACCACAGTAGCCACTGGGTTGGAAAAGATCTGTTTATGTCCCAATCCTAAAGAAGGACAATGCCAATCATAACAAAATGTGGCAAGCTCTCCAAGAGATGGGAGTGCCAGATCATCTTACTTGTCTCTTAAGGAAGCCATACATGAACCAAGAAGCAACAGTTAGAACCAAACTGATTGGTTTAAGATTGGAAAAGGAGTACAGCAAGGCTATATACTATCACCTTATTTGTTTAACTTATATGCCGAGTATCTCATGTGAAAGGCTAGGCTGAAAGAATCAAAAGCTGGAATTAAGGTTGCCAGGAGGAATACACTCTAAAGGCAGAAAATGAAGTGGAATTAAGAAGCCTCTTGATGAGGATGAAAGAGGAGAGTGTCAAAGCTGGCTTGAAGCTTAACATCAAAGAAAAAAACCTAAAATCTTGACAACTGGTCCCATCACTTCCTGGCCAATAGACGGAGAAAAATGGACGTAGTGTCAGATTTTATATTCTTGGACTCAAATATCACTGCAGAGAGTAACTGCAGCCATGAAATTAAGATACTTGCTCCTCAGAAAGAAAGCTATGGCAAATCTGAAGCATACTAAAAAAGCCAAGATAGCACCTTGCCAACAAAGGTCCACGTAGTCAAAGCTGTGGTTTTTCTAGTAGCAATGTACAGCTGATTTGGACTATGAGGAAAGCTGAGCACCACAGAAATGATGCTTTCAAATTGTGGTGCTGGAGAAGACTTGAGAGTCCCTTGGACAGCAAGGAGATCAAATCAATTGAAACTTAAAGAAATGGTTCAGGCTATTCACTGAAAGGTTAAATACTGAAGCTGAAGCTTCAATACTTTGGCCACATAATGAGAAGACAGGACTCACTGGAAAAGACCCTAATGTTGGGAAAGATGGAAGGCAAAAGGAAAAGATGACGGCAGAGGATGAGATGGATAGATAGTGTCATGGAAACAACAAACAGGAACTTTGATAGACTTTGAGATGTAGTGGAGGATAGAAGGGCCTGGCGTGGTATGGTCCACCAGGTCACAAGGAGTCAAACACAACTCAACAGCAGCAAAGTATTTAAGCATTCTAGTATTTCAATATTAAACTAGTATCTCCTCCATACTTCTCTATTTCTGCCCACAGTAATACCACCCTTCCAGGCACCCAGGTTTGAAATCTTAGAATCATCTTTGATTTTTCTCTTTACCTAACTATCACTTCTCCCACTCCATATCTAAGTTTCAGTTACCATATCTTGTCAATTCTACTTCTTTATCATCTTTAATCCTCCTTTATCTCCACTCAGTATGAATCACTACCCTTGTTCAGGCTCTCATCTCCACCCGCTTGTACTACCCTAATGTTCTTCGGTCAGTCTGTCTTCTCCAATCTGCGTTCTAACACAATTATCAAAAATCTTCACAAGTCATAGGTCTGACAATAAGGCAGGATGGAATAGGAGGTACAGTGCTACAAGTGTCTCTGAAGTAAAAAATAAAGAATCTCTTTCCTGAAAAGGAAAGACCGAGTGCCTATCGCACAAGAACTGAATGTTACATCAGCTTTTTTTCCACCATCTAGAAGAGTGCCTTGCAGAATGCCAGATATTTGTCTGGAATCCCACATTATATGGGAAAAAAGCAGTCACCTTTGGGAAAAAACTTCCTCCCTCCCCTGACCATGCCTCCTCCTAGGACATAGACTCTGTGCTATTCCAGTTACATAGCATGTATATTACAAAATTATAATGATTGTCTTTCATTTTTGTTTTGTGATTTTTCCTTATAATGAAAATAAACCAGTTGAGAGAGAGAGAGAGAGAGAGAAAGGGGTGGGGGAGGGGGGTGGGGAAGAGAGACAGAGAGAGATTGCTAGTCATGGAGTCAAGGAGATCTGAATTCAAATACCTCTTCTGACTACTTCACAGCTCTGTGTGTATGACCACGGGACAGTCACTTAACCTTTCTAAGCCTCATTTTGCTCATCTATAAAATAAGGGGCCTTGAAGTTCCCTTTAGTGTTAAATCTATGCTCCTATGCTCCTCTGTCATTTTCCAACTTAGAAACCTTCAGTGGCTGCCTACTGACTCAAGATGAAATGCAAACTCTCTAGTTTGGCATTTGAGGCCCTCTACAATCTATTCAGTCTTATTTCACACATATTCCCTTCCCTTTATATGATCCAGGCAAACTGGACTGTTAGCTATTCCCTAAACACAATAGACCATCTCCTGTCTCTGTACATTTACCCAGGCCATCCTCCAAAAGCTTATATCCCTTAAAGGCTCGGCTTGGGTACCACCTCCTAATAACAATAACAGAACATTTATATAGACTTTAAGTCTTGCAACGCCTGTACACGTTAAATCATTTAATCTGAGATTTCTCTGACAGCTGAATATTCTTTCCTGCCCCACATATTCCTAGAGTACTCTGTTTTGATTTTTCTTTTGCCCCATCACAGCCTACCTTCTATCACACCTGTACATGTCCCATAATCTCCTGCCCAGTTTCCACTCCTCTCCACCCAGCCTCAGTGAGTATAAGAACTATGTCATTTTTGTCTTTCTAGATTCTAGCTGTCAGGAAGATTTCCTTACATATTGTAGGCATTGAAATATCAAATTGAATTTACATCATGGAAGACATTAGGGTTCTATAGAGCCCAAGGTGAGAAACATCAGACTAAAACATGACTTGGGGATGTGGGAATTAAGTGAACTACACTAACTCCATCTTGTGACTCAATGCTGGAGCTAGCTCAGTTCCCTTTCTATTCAATTACATGGGTCTAGTTCAATTTCTGTCTTGTGAAAAAAAAACACTTTATTCAATTATGAGACTTGTGAGAAAACTTTATTGCATTGTTTTAACCTGTCCATGGATGGCTGAGAAGCTGAACTACCCCTACCTGTTGCTTAGAGACTCTTAACTATGTTATGATGACCAGAAACTCAGTCATATTCAAAGACTGGCACAAGTAGTTTTCTCACAATTAAGTGTCTCAGGCAACTCATATGTCTTATCTAAAAACTTGTCCCCTACTGGTCACTCAGTTATTGTTCCCATGTTTCTTTGATTGAATACAGACACTTGGGTGGAATGTGAATTGGAATTTTCCAATTTCAGGAAGTTGCACCTGTTGACTTTCCCCCTCCCAACTTGGAAAGTCCTCAATCTTTCCTCCAATTAGAAATCAGATTACCTAATTTTTTATCTTGGTTAATTTATTTTAATTAACTAGCCTTTTGGAAAAATTGCTTTTAATACATAAAAATCTGTCTAACTCGTATTCAGGGTCTTTAGACTGACTGGAGAGTCCACTGACCCATTTATTATACCTGTTTTACTAATAAATCATATAGCTCAAATTGTTTCCCCAGTTATTATTAATTATCTGCCACAGGAATTATTAGGATATTTCTATCAGGATCCCTATGATCCTGATCCACCACTACCACCACCCCCAATAAGTAAGATTATGTATGAATTTATGTAGGAAAAATGGGACCTTGTATATAAGTAGTGACCATGTGTTAAGTATGCATCCATGGTGTGAAAAGCACTGCTTATGTCTCATAAGCACACACGTGTGAAAAATACTTTTTTTTTTTGAAACCAGACTTAGCACGTGGCCACTGTTGATGCACAAAGGCCCATTCTGCCTACCATGCAAAACCCTGTTGTCTCTGCAGTGATCAACTCCATTCTTCCAGAATAAAATTTAATCCTAGAGCAAAAAGTTATATTTATTCCTGAAGAATCTGGTATTATACTAAACTAAGTTGAGAATTAAGATGAAGGTGGGGATAACTTAGTAAAACAGGAAAAGAAAAAAAAACAAAAGACCACACCACAGCTCACTGGCTTTACCTGTCTTCAGGGCTTTCAGGTAATTTTCAAGGGCTTCTCTGACCTTGGCCACCCCTGCAGTTTTCATAAGCTCTTTCAGTGAATCTCCGTCTCCTTTCTTTTTACTCACATTTATCTATAAATCAGAAAAACATGAACCTACTAAAAATCTGATCTCAAAACAGTAGAATCAGCACAGTGTGTTGAATAGGTTTCCTTCTGTAAAACGCTTCTCCAGAGACCTAAGACTAAAATAACACAATCACAGGGTGATAGTTCTCGAGATGCAAAGGGCTTCATATGCCATCTTCTTCACCCTCTTCATTCTACAGATGCAAAAACTATAGAAGGCCCTAGGAAGTTAAGGGACTTGTCCGATTTCCCCTATGTAATAATTAACAGAGGTGGGCTTTGAAACTAAGTCCTCTAATTCAAAGCCAGTGCATCCAAACCATTATGCACTCTCTCGGCACAGCACAGAAACCCCTTAAGAAGGGGCTTCCCTCCCTCAGAAGTTTTCCCATGTATGGTGCAACCTGTAATGAAGAGGGATTTCTCTGATAAGCAACTCTCACCAGTCCCTTTAACGAAATGCCAGACATCCGAGGAAGTCACAACTAACCAGGGAACAGCTATTTTCTTTAAAAGTTATTCAGTGTTGCAGAGGAGCAACAATATCATAGGAAATACTCTGAGAGAAGGGAAGGGAAGGGAGAAGAGGAAAATATCACTAGACTAATAGAATTCACTCATTAAAACAATGTGACAATTGTAATTCAATAATACCACCAAATGGAATGATTCCATGGGATAAGCAATTCTCCAAGTGCCCAACTTCTACAGCAATTTTTTAAAAAACATGACCACAAACCTCTGTATCATCCACTTCATTTTCTTCAGAGAGGTGAGGTATTTCAACTGATCCTCTATGCTTTGCACCAGATTCCTTGATTATACCTAAAAAGAACAAAATGAATTCTTCAATTAAAATCAAAACCCATCATAAACAAAAATCAGCCTCTCCTTGCCTAACCCACACAGCACCCTGATGCAATTTAAACAAAAGTAACAAACAACTGAAAGCTGTACCAAACATATGTTGTGTTCCCACAATCTCCAGCTCTTCTATCTTCTCAGCATCCAGCTCTAGTGCATCTACGGGGGGGTAAGCAGGGGTTATCAAAGGGCTTTGTCTGCCCCAAAATGTCTCCCCATGACAATGGGCAGTCCCACCATCCAAGTCAATAAACAATCAACCTAGGGAAGGGAAAGAGCACTATATTTTAAAAAGCCTGTTATGTGGGCCTTAAAGACTATCCAGGAAGACTGTTGAGTAGGGAGACCAGGACCTAAGGCACAACCTACTAGCCTACTTACCACATTTCTACCTAGGTGAAATTATGCTCAAAGGAATATTGAGCAGCCTTGAAAAGGCTCACACACATGTGCATGTATATGTTGGAATGTACAACATATATAATGTTACATTATATGTATATATGCACATTATATATAGAGAGAGATCTTAAATATATCTACATGGAATATACTTACATAAATGTGTATTTTGAATTTGCATTCATATGTTATATTAAGTCCATATTATAATATCTAAAATATCCATATAAATGAATGTATTATATTTACATACCATAACTATGCACTAATAATGTGCATATATTTATGTAATTATATATAGATTGCTATAAATATATACATAGGTTAACATGTATATAGTATAATGTTACAATATATTATATATACGTGTGTATATATGTACACACACACACACCCCCCCGCTTAGATTTCTCAGAGCACCAGGGAGAGGTGGCCACCTTTTCCAAATCCAGGGATTAGAAAATCCACTGCCGAGCTATTAATAGCATTAGACTTGGAGTTAACAATGAATGGTTATGCTGGGTTCTTTTTCCACTAAAACAATGCCTGGAGAGGAGTTTTATCAGCTACAAGCCAGGAAAGTCTCCACTAATGAAACACATGAGTTCACTGGTGCTTCTCTGTGACGCAGTATTGATCCATTGGGAACAAGTCATGACAGACTAAATTCATCTCCTTCTTTGGACAGGAGTATTACTAGATTGATTGATCAAGGGATAGTATTTACCTCAAGTTCAACAAAATAAAAGTCACTCCGGGCAACTTTGTGGTGAAAATGGAAAGATGCAGGCTGGATAGCAGTACAGTTAGGTAGACTCAGAACTGGACTGAATGACAAGACCCAAAGAATAGTGACTAAATAATTGGTGTCAGCTTAGAGGAAGGTCTGTAGTAAAGTGTCTCAGTACTTTGTCTTTAGCTCTCTTCTGTTCAGCATTTTTTTAATCAGTGATTTGGGTGGGGGTATACATGGCATCCTTAACAAACCTGCAGATAACACAAAGCCCACTAATACACTGGATGACAGAGTCATGATCCAAAGAGATCTTGACAGACTAAAAAGAAAGTTGAAGATGTTATTATTTAATTTAATAGTGATAAATATAAAATCTTGCACTTGAGTTAAAGAAATCAACTGCCCAACTTCTACACAGGACAGAAGCTTTCAGAAAATGGTATATATGAAAAGTCCCTTAAGCTTTTTTGGCCTACAGGGTCAATTTGAGTCAGCTACGTGATATGGTAAGCAAAAAAGCTTATATATTGCCAGGCTGCATTAACACAAGTATGCATGTTCACAATAAGGCTTTAAAATGTTTAATTTTTTGTTATAATTCATTAACAGGACTAGGGGCCAGCAACTTTATGAACTGTACTATGTACGGTTCCAGATGCCACATTTACAAACTACAGCACATGCAGAAAACAGACTGGGCATCCAGGGTCATCAAAGAATTTAATCATTTGAAAGATTTGGTATTCTTATATGCCCTGTGCTCTCCCCCCTCCACGCCTCCCCATGACATTTCTTACACCCTGAAATGGCCACTTTCCTCCCTCTCATTACTTGATGATTTTCTACTCAGCCTTTAAAATCCATCTCAACTGCTACCTTTTCCATGAAGCTTTCTCTGATCATATCTCACTCTCACTTTCCCCTTTTGAAAATGACCTTCCTTTTCACACCTTTGTTTCTCCCTCAAACCACCTTGTTTTACAATTCCTGAATGTGCTAAATGTGTAAATAATGTGTATTGTCATTATCTGTATTTATGGCTTATCTAAATTTTGTACCAGCAGAAGGTCTGAGTGGATTGGTCCAAGGTGATGAAAAAGGGAAGATTCTGAGGTCTACTCACTTCTTAATTTTGGCAAGGGCTAACTTCATTTCCATTTTTCAGGACGCTGCCTTCAATAAGTATCTTCCCTAGACATATCCTACCATCTCTGAGATCTTAATGACAGTGCTTGCATTTACTGACATAGCCACAGACTACAAATGCTCTAATAAGGTGGAAGCCCTACCCAGTGTAAGACTGGGCCCTTTGTGATTTGGGGAAAAGGAGGCTCACCCCTGAGGCTTCTAGGAAAATTTCTGTCAGTAGTCACTACTCAAGCCTCTCAGAAATCCACAGAAAACTGCTATTTCTGTTAGAGGTATCTAACTGTTGGAGGCAGCTAGGTGGTACACTGGATAAAGGGCTGGGCCTGGATAAAGGGCCTCAGGAAGACATGAGTTCATACCCAGCCTCAGACACTTCCTAGCTGTGTGAGCATGAGTGAGTCACTTAACCTCTATCTGCATCAGTTCCTGAACTGTAAAATGGGGGCTGATAAAAGCACCTACCTCCCAGGGTTGCTGTGAGCCTCGGATGAGAAAACATTTGTAAATTGCTCAGCACAGGTATTTAGTAGCGTGCTTGATAAATGTTTGCTCCCTTCTGTTCACTGGGTACACCCACAAGAAAATAACTTCCAATTCTGAGAAAATATCCAAGCATTAAAGGACAATCCAGTCTTGAAAGATGATTCTAAGGTCATCTATATGCTGCTCTTCCCCAGTTACCTCAGCAAACATTTATCATAACTAATGCTGTAGGGGAAAAAGAAAAAACAGTTGAACACCTATCATAGTCCCTGCCTCGAGGAGGTCATAATCAAGGTCACCAGGAAGATAATGACTCACACATAAAAAACACAGAAAGCAACATAAGACAGAACACAATAACCAAGTCTAGAGTCTACACGCTCAGTCAGGAAAAGCAAAGGGCAACGTGACCCCTTGGCTGTTCAGGAGGAGGTAAAACTTGAGATGAGCTCCGAAGGTTAAGGAAGAGGGAAAAGACATTCTAGGCACCATGGGGGAGAGAAAGCGATCTCAGAGGTTTATCTAGTCTGTCATGGACTACAGTATGTATCATGCACTACGCTGATCACTGGAGATAATAAGAATAGCTAACATTTACCTAGCAGCTTTCAGGTTGACAAAGTGCTCTGTACATATTATTTCATTTGATCCTCACAAACAACCCTGGGAGGTAAGTGCTATTATTACCCCCATTTTCAGATGAGGAATTGAGTCTGAGAGAAGTTCAGTGACTTGCAAATGACAAGACAAGATTCAAATTCAGGTCTTCCTGACTCCAAATCCACTACTCTATCACCTTCATCACCTAACAGGCTCTACTATAAAGAAGAAAAAACCCAACACACCCCATCCTCAAGAAGCTTGCATTCTAATGGAAGAAACTATAATATATATATATATATATATATATATATATATATATATATATATATATATATATATATATGTAAAAATGGAGGAGTGAGCATGTGTGTATACACACACAATACAGACAGAGTGAAGGAAGGTAATCTTAGCGGAGAAGGCATTAAGAGCCAGGGAGCCCAGGAAGGCCTCCTGCAGAAGGTAGCACCTAAGGTAAATACTGAAAGGAGCCAGGGATTCTACAAGGCATGGCGGACAGCCAGTGGAAAGATGTGGAGACCAGAACTATAACCTCCCATGTGAGAAACATTAAGTATCCCAATATTAATGAGCCATTGAGTGCCTGGAAGGGAGAAATGTGTAAGAAGACTGGAAAGACAAGAAGAGACCAAACTTTACAGAGCCCTAAATGTCTAACAGAGGAATTTGTATTTGATTCCAGCAATACTGTAATCATATCATAAATACACAGAAGTACTTATGCCTTCTCTTTTCCACCCCCAAAGCATTTCACCAAATTCATATCTCCATAACCACCGCAAGAGGACAACAGGGCAGGAATGATAATTCCCATGTAGGAAACTGAGGCTAGTAACCACCAAAAAGGCTAGAACTCCATACCACCAGAAGCATTCCTAAGTCCAAGAGACCTAAACCTTCTCTACCTTTTCCTTAAATATCAGCTTCCATCCTAGGCAACAACAGCCAATCAATACACATTCATTATGTATTTAGCCTGGAGGAGACACTCTTGTAATCTATCTGTCAGGCTGCTATCACCTATGGAAGCAGCCCATTATAGAAGAAAACTCCAACTCCCTCAGGCCAGGGAACAGCTGGCCTCCTCTCCCATTCTTCTCCCTCCAAGTCAATGCCTGCTGCCTCTCAAAATCACAGGATTTCAGATTTGGAAGAGACATCAGGGACTATTAGTTCAGCCCATCTTTGAAAAAGAGTGCCCTCTATGACCAACCTAACAAGTTGCCCTCTGGCCTTTGCTTGGATCCCTTTACGGAGGGCAGAATTCACTACATCCCAAGGCTACCAATTCCACTTTTGGACAGGTCATAATTGTTAGGAAGTTCTTCCTTACATTAAGCCTAAACTTGTCTCTTTATAACTTCCACTCTTCACTTCTACTCTACTATCTGGAGCCAAGCTAGACAACTTAATTCTTCTTCCATATGATAGCTGCCTTCAAATACACAAAAGCAACTGGTATAGCCTCCCTAGATTATCTCTTATCCAAGTTAAACATCCCCAGAGCCTTCATCGAGCAATCACATGGCATGATCTTGAGTCCCTTCATCATCCTAAGTCATGCTTCTTCTTCACATGCTCTCCAACCAATCAATATTCTTCCTGAAATGTGGTGCCAGAATTGAACACAATATTACAAGGTGTGATCTCACAAGACTAAGTAGGGTAAGAATCATCCCCCTAGTCCTAGACACTAAGCCTCTCTCAATGCAGCCTAAGATCAGATTAACTCTCCGGACTGCCACATCACACTGTTGACCCACTGAGCTTGTAGTCCACTAAAACCCACAGATTTTTTGCAGATGGAACTATATTTCCCAACCCCCCACCACACATCTATACTGCACTTAAAAAATAATTGTATTGATCTCTTTTGTTTTTACATCGCCTATATTTCCCACTGTATTCCTCCCCTGATCCGTTCACATCCATCATTTAAAACAAAGAATTTTTAAAAGGAAGAAAAAAAGTTGAATAAAACTCATACTTCAAAAGAGTCTAACATTATATACAGCATTCCACACCCATAATTCCCCATTTCAGCCAAAGGCCAGGGGAAGGTATCTTCTCATAATTCTTCTTTGGTTCAAGCTTGGTCAGTATAATTTTGCAGCATTCAGTTTCAAATATTGTGTTGCTGTTGTTGTTGCCATTTACATTGTTCCAGCTAATTGTCATTGTGTATATTGTTCTGATTCTGATGATTTTGTTTTGCATCAGTTCACATGTGTCCATGCTTCTTGGTATTTATCATATTCATTTTTTCAAATTCATTACATAATAATATTCCATTACATCCACACACCATTTAGCCATTCCCCAAATGATAAGCATTTATTTTGTTTTAAGTTCTTTGCTACCACAAAAGGCACTACCATAAGTATTGTGAGGAATGTGAGGCCTTAATTTTTTGTCATTGCTCTCCTTAAATTATATGCCTAGCCCATCTTGTGCTTTTGAAGTTGATTTTTTGAACCCAAGTGTAAGATTTTACATTTACCCAACTGGACTTCATCTTATTAGATTAAGTCCAATATACTAGCTTATCAAAATCTTTCTGAATAGTGACTCTGCCATCAAGTGCATTAGCTATCCTGCCTAGCTTTATGTCATCTACAAATCTGCTAAGCATGACGTCAATGCTGTTATCTGAGTCATTAATAAAAAGGAAAGAAAAAAGCATAGGATCAAGCACAGATTCCCTGGAGCATTCCTCTTAGAGACCTTCAAAGTTGATAGCAAACCATTAATGATTGCCCTTTGGGTCTCAATCATTCAAATATTTCCAAAACCACCTCACTGTACAATCATCCTGACCGCATCTCCACCTTTTCCACGTAAAAAATGTGAGAGACTTTGTTATCGATTTGCTAAAATCTAGGTAAACTATATCTACCCTACTCCCCTCATTTACCTGCAAAGTAACTGTGTCAAAAAAAGGAAATGAGTTGGAATCTGATATGATCTGTTCTTGAAGAAGTCAGGATGAGTCTTTGCAACCCCTATTTCTATTTATATAGACTTTAAGTCTCGCAAAGCCTGTCCACATTAAATCATTTAATCTGGGCTTTCTCTGACAGCTGAATATTTTTTCCCTTCTCAGAGAAGAATTCTGTCAGTATTTAGAAAAACACTTCTCGACCACAGTACAGGCCACCTTTGACTCAGTAGATAAATCCTAGAGAAGCTCAGAGGTCAAATGGCTTGCCAGAATCACAAAGTTGGTAAAATGTCAAAGGCAAGATTTGAACCTGGCTTTTGCTGACTCTAGGTGAAACACCTCTCATCACTAATATACTCAAGAATGTTGCCAGGAATTAAAATCAAGGCTCACTACCCTACAGTTTACGGTCTCTATCCAGGATGCTTACCCGACTCTAATCCTATAATGTGTCTCCTGTTCTCCATAACCTTTCAAAAACACTGATGATGTGTCAGCCATGTCTGCCATGACTTTTCAGAACCTGTGGCTATAGTTCATATGAACCTGGTAACTTGAACTCATCAAGTGCGTGGCATACAGTAAGTGCTTAACAAATGCGTTATTCATCTATCAGGGGGCATCTACATGTCCTCTGCCTTGCTCCTAATTACCTCGAGTAACAATTCCCAATTAGCCATTTTTGTTTTGATCTTTTCAGTTCAAAGACGGTTCTCCGCAACAGAGAAAACAAAGTCAGAGTTGAGCATCTCTGTCTCTTCTCAGTAACTAGTTACAGCATCATCCCACCCACAACGAACAGTGGTCCTATTTCTTCTTTGCTCTTCTTTTTCCCAATGTAGCTTAACAAGAAAAAACAAAGTTAAAAAAAAAACCCAAACCCAAAAACCAACCACTCTTTTGGTTGCTTTAGCTTTCCTCATCAGCCTCTCAGCTCATTCTCAGCGTTAGTACCCCTAACACTGTTTTTACGGGTCCCATACCACACCACCCCAGTTACCTTTCCAGCTCAGTTTGATGTTCCATTCATAGAAGAAAATCAGCTTTCCCTTGCGGCTGCTGCAGGAGGCCTCCCCTTCCACCTGCTTCAGGTCACCGATCTCACAGCTGCCAACCTCATTCTCCACCACGACCCCCACCAGGAGCTCCCGCAGCTTCCCCTTTGACCAGTTGGTTGCGTCCCGCTCTGTCCTGTTGGCAGGAAGTTCACTACAGAGATTTACCCAAGAACAGAAGTGCCACGATGGATTCAGCCTTGCCTGCCATCCAGCCCCGAGTACTATCCCTGCAAGGTTACTAAGGGAGTGGGTTATAAGGGAACAGGGCTGTCCTCTAGTACTGTCCCTCAAAATATCATTTCGATCAATTGCCCACTGCTAATCTGCCATCTATGGATTTCTCTACAACTGTTATGAAACTTGCTTACAAGAAAATAAAGCAAATTTAGCCTATATCATTCCCTGAAGTTCCATATTCACTACTGAGTGTGTAAAGAAATACTTTGTCTTTAAAGTATCACTTTCAAACTTTAAGAGTCCCCAGGACACCAGTTCTGGCATCCAAATCCCTCCTCCAAATCCATTTATTCAACCCACATTTAACAAGTGTCTGTGCACTAAATCACCATGAAGCCCCGAGGGCAACATAAGGAAAGTGTGAGAGGAAATCTATGCCCTCAAGAAGTTTTGGTCTAGTAGTGAAGATGAATCACAGACAATTGGAATAATCCTATAACTCCTTGCCCCAATACATCTGTGGAGGAGTGAGCCAATAGAGGCCTCAGAGGAAGGAGCGGTCAGGATAGCCCGGGTCACCAGGAAAGGCTTCACGGATGATAAGGGCAGGGTGCCCTTGAAGAAGGGTAAGGTAACCACAGGAAGTGGGAATAATTTGAACAAAACCTGTAGCAAGGAATGAATACAGGTCTATTATTCCCTGGAACAATGAGAAGACAAGCCAGGTTAGAGCAAGGGAGCCACTCTATCAAACCAACCCCAATTTCCCACTGTTCTAAAAACAAACCTTCTGCTCCAGCCAGAGTGACCTACTCCTCCTACAACACTGGCGTGCTCAACCCCACTCGTACCCTCACTGCTCCACCAGTGTGTCCTCTGACATTCCCCCTTTGCCTAACCAAATCCTACCTGCCAAGTCCAGAAAAAAAGCTACATCTTCCATGAACCTCAAAGTTCCTCCATGCCTAATTCCCCCCTTCTGAATTTCCGCACTGAGCAAATTATCTGGTATCTGGTCTTCTAAGAATACAACTTGCATCTGTATGTGGCTCTACAATTTACAAAGACCTCTCAAATAGATTCTCTCAATTAATGTTGGTCTTGAATTATTTTCCTTATGCTCGTGTTGCCTGTCCAACAATGAATGGATGACATCAGGGCACCTAGCATAGCATCAGAAGGCAATCTGGTATAACCTCTCCGAGACTGTTCCCTTTATAAATGAGGATAGTAATACTTCCTTTACAGGGTCGTTGTAAGGCAAATGCCTTGCAAATCTTAAAGTACTCTAGTAATGAGAGTCTCCACTAAGCACATAGGAGGTAAACAACAGCTATACCGATGTTCCTTACTATAGGCTTATTTGGGGTGTGTCCTGATAGTGGTATGGTCTCCTGGGATGGCCATCTCTGGACCACAGTTTCGTCTTCTGTAAAATGACATGGACTAGACAAATTCTCGTTCTTTCCAGCTCTAACGTTCTGTGACTCTCAAGGAACTTAAAGTCTTGTTGGATGGGCTAAACTAATTCACATGAAAGAAACTCATTGCCAAGATCAAATGAAAGAATGTATGTGGCTGTAACCTTTAAAGCAACAATGCAGTGGAAGTCCACAGATATGCCACAGAAGGGGGAAAAAAGTTGGGCAGCATTTAGAGTTAATGTGGCCAAGAGTTTGACTTTGACTACCACATACCTCAGTGTGGGCCTTGGCCGCACCACCAAACCAAGCCGCCTATGCTTGGAAAGGTTTGGAGAACTCAGGTCAAACTCATCCTCACTGTTCAAAAAACAGCACCAATAATTTTCCAGACTTGGGCATAACTGTCACTGTCATAAAGAATGTGGCACATCGGTTTCCTGAGGGAAAATTTTAAAGAGTATATGGAATTTAGGATGGTACAGGTGGTGGGCCTGGAGTCAGGAAGACCTGAGTTCAAATCCTGCCTCAGACACTTAACCTCTGTTTGTCTCAGTTTCCTCATCTGTAAATGGGGGCTAATAATAGCACCTACCTTCCTAGGTTGTTGTGAGGATCAAATGTGATATCTTATAAAGTGCTTAGCACAGTGTTTGACACATGTAAGTGCTACATAAATGGTAGCTATTATTATATAACTCTACCGGCACTTAAAGTTCATAAGGATAACAATCAATAATGAGCATGGCACGTTGCAAAGAGCCCTGAATTTAGAATAAGAGAATCTGGGTTTAAATCCTGCTTTGTCACTACCTATGTGACTTGAGACAAATCACTTAAACCTCTCTGGGCCCCATCCGTAAAATGAGAGGCTTTGGACTAAACATACTTTTAGGGTCCCTTCACACACTAAATCTATCATCCTAATAGCTCTCATTTAGATAGCTTTGAGGTATTTTACATATATTATCACATTTAATCTCTTTAACAATAAGTAATTTGTGTAGTAACAAGCATGATGTAAAACCCAAACCAAGATAATCCAAATGTTTCCACTGAAGCCTCAATTTCTGCCTTTATCCAACCTTTGGGCATAACTGCTTAGAAGCAGTGCAAATGTCTGTTTTTTCGAGAGAACAGAGGAAAGCTAACTGGTCCACAACCTTGTCCTAATTAGTACCTAGCTCCTTCTAACCACCTGCACTGATTGGCCCAGACTAACCCCTAAATAACACAAGGTTGAAGGCACCATCTACAAGCACCTTATAAATCATAACTAGTTCCCTTTTTATCAGCAAAGTCAGCTAGAAGGAAAAGAACACAGTGCTACAGGTTCCTTAACAAGTCTGGAGAACACCCCACCACCACTCCAACCCCAGGGACATATTTCTGGTTCTCAGCTAAGCTCACCACCTTTCTAGGCCTCTTCAATCAGATCTGTGAAACACCCATTCTAATTTCCTGTGCTTTCCTCCCCCCGTCACCCTTTCACACAGGGTTACATACAGTGCAAAGGAAGAACCAGTCACAGCATTTACAACCCTCTCTATGAAGGTGGGAGGCCACTCAGGGATATGGAGAATTTGATGTGTGCTACGCCTGCTCAGACCCCAGTCTCCCTTACCCCGAGATTTTGCAACATCCCCAAAAGAGAAAGGGAGAGGACGCCCGTAACAGGTCAACCACCTTCCCACACCTTCATTCTGCAGTTCAACAGAGGCAGAGGGAGGTCAAGTTACCTTCCCAAGGTCATAGAACCATCATTACTCTGACTGGGGCTCCCTTTTTCTCCTTTTCTCTAAGTGTCAGCCTTGGATATGAGAATGGGGTTTAGAAGAGCGCTGAGGCAAGAAACCCTTTTCCTCATTGCCCTCCCCTCCTCCCAGCAAACGTTTTCAGTAGGAAAGGTGGCCTGACCCAGGTACGCCTTGGACTGGGGAGGAGGGAAGAGTGAAGAGAAGGGGGGAAGAGTGAAGAAAAGGGCCCCTAGGGTATCTATCATGCCTAAAGACCTGAAGACCGGATCGGGGTAGGGAGGGAGAAGGATGGGTCAGACAAGCGCACACAGGATGTGCGAAGAAAAAGGAGGGGAAGATGTCCTGAGGCTGGCGACAAGGGACGCATGGGACGGTGCTGGCACATGCCTTGGACAGGCAGGCGGCGTCCGCAGCCCGGAATCACCCGAGTCACTGGCTTGAACGTAGAGGAGTCAAGGGGCGCTCCAGAACCCTGATGGGGAGCAATGGGACGTGCGCCTGCTGTGCGGTGGAACGTGGTCCCGGGAGCCCCCCAGCACGCTGCCCTCCCCTGCGGCGGGGGTCCCCAGTCCCGTCCCGTCCCTCCCGCCCTCTCATCCCCAACCCCGCACCAGTGCCAGTTGTTCACGTTGGTCCCATCAGCCCTCTCCTCCACGATCCAGCGCGGATCCCCATGTCCCCACTTGGCCATGGCGTTTCAGCCCGCAGTGACAGTGGCGAGCTCCGCGTTCCGCCCGGCTGGAGATGGAAGCGGACCCGCCTGCAGCTAGCTGCAACAGCAGCCGATCGTCGCCGGCGTTTCCGGCCTTCTGTCTCTGAGCCTGAAATTCTCGCAGCACCAAGAAAGTGCCAGAAACTCCCGCCCCTGGCCCCGCCTCCGTCTGAGCTCCGCCCCACTGCTCCCCACTACTGAGTCCGGGGATCCACAGGCTCTGGGAGCACAAGTGGGAATCGAGCTACTTGGTTTCGCCGTCTCGCTTTATAGGATTTAGAGCCTGATCCCCAGCGTCTCTTCCCAGTAGCTGCATGGTGTGCATGTAGTTTAAGCTGCTTTAACAAGCGCTTTCCTTCTATGCCTTTCCACACAAACTCACGTCCATCTCCTCATCACTCAAGAAAGTATCATGGTTCCCTGCTATGGACTAGGAGAAGTGGGGAGGATAAGGTTCTCAGCATCATAGTTTAGGATAAACATCTTTCCTTAAGTCCCCCCATCACTTTCCTCCCAAATAAGCTGTTACTTTTTTGAGTCATTTAAGGAATAGTCAAAGAATAATAGGGAAGGGAGCAAGATGACAGTGGGGTGCTCAGATGGAGTGTTAGGAAGAGAGAGGATGAGCATAGGAAAGGTGAAGGGAACCCTGGCCAGCTCCAGTCTTCCCCCAACAACTACAGGATGTTGTTGACTTTCTTGCAGTTTCAAAACCCAGGAGGTGGTCAACAAATACAGAGAATGGAACCAGGGAAATAACATTTGGATTGCTCTCCTGGAAGAATATCAGTAAGAAAGCTGTTAAAGCTTTTACATATTAAAACAAAACAAAACAAAAAACTTTCCCTCCAAAAACCACGAACTCCAGGATTAGAACCAGCAGATGCAGTGTTAAGTACCAAGAGGGAGTGGGGTGACATTGTACTATTGCATAATCAAATTGTTTGTCTATTAGATGTTGATATATGATCTTACTGCAATGTTGTTCATTTTAAGTTCAAAATGGCAGGTCTGCTATTTGGGCAATGTAAATGGAGTTTAAAATATAATTAGAAAAAATTACTGACCAGGAGTATGAATTTCAAAATTAATCACAAATACAGTAAACAGTATTCACAATATTTTAGAACCATTAGAATTTTAGAAATTTAGAAACAATAGTTTATCTGGACAGTGGATAAGATAAAGTATGTAGAAATATGTATGTCTGTCATTCTTAAAAATGAATAGAATCTGATAGTAAAAATCTTGACTTTGTCCTTCCTTGAGATTCATGCCATACTACTCTAATAATAATGAATGCTAACACTTTAGTAAGTCTAATAATTAATAATACATGTCATTATATTATAATATTTTAATAATGATACTCTAATATTATTACAAATTCCATTTAGCAAACATATTCAATTCCTACTTTGTCAAATACTACATAAAGCTCAAGAAAAATGAAGACTGAGAAGAATGAATTCAATTTGGCAATTTGATTCTCAGTTTCACTAGAGCAGTGGGGATAGAAGCCAGACTACCAGGGTCTGAGGAGGTGTGCCCACTGTCCTGGAGGTCTGCCTCTTAAATTTAAATATGTGTGTGTATGTGTGTGTGTGTGTGTGTGTATACATACACATACATATACATACATACACACAATTGCCCACTTCTTCTGTGGATCTTCACCACCAATAATGTCCAAAACCACTGAGTTGAAAGAGTTCTCCTGCAGAAACATGCCCTCAAGCAAGCTGCAGATCTACATGGAAACAACCTTAAAGAATTGACCAATCTAGTAAAATAGGTCTACTCAGAAGCTTGAAAGAAGGCCAGACACTTCAATTTTGCTATTGTTTTTATAGATATTAAAAGGCCTGGTTATGGAGTGAAAGAGATGGGCAGTACTCTGTCTGGCAGAAAGGGGACTGAACACTCTATGACTTGACAATCTTAGACATTCCAAATAGAAGATTATTTGGATATAGTAACCACTCCTCCAAATCAGGCACCGCCTCCCTCAGGGTGAATGAGACCATATTAAACTTTGTTTATGAATATTTTAAAAATGCTATCTGTCTGGCATCCCTCATTGTCACATGACTTATCCACCTCCTTTTCTGGCTATATATAACATGAATAATGTTATTTACCTAATAAGATCTCAAATTGAGAGTTGAAAGAACAAACCTTAGAGATGCTCTAGTTCAACCCACTGAGTTTAAAGATGATGAAACTGAGTCCCAGAGCAGATAAATGACTAATCCAAGGTCACCTGGATAAGTAATAGCCAGGGGCAGGATTTAAACTCAGATTCTCTGAGCCCAGCACTCTTTCTACTATACCATGTTTTCTTTGGGATCCTGGGAGTTGGTGGGACACTGCAGCCTACTTTTAGCAGTCATGAGTCTTTTCATTGACCTTTGGGTCACTTGCAATTTTATTTTCAAACAAAAAGAGAATAAAAATTGCCAGGAGACCACCACTCATTTTCATTTATAGGACTACTATCCATGTCCAGACCCCTAATGTATCCCATCATTTTTGTCGTGGGTCCTCTCCTCTCTCTTGATGGTCTTATCAGCTCACATAAATTAATCTATGCTGATAGATCCATGAGCTACTACTATCCATCTCTCATATGTCTCCTGAGCTCCAGCCCTGCATCCCCATCTTTCTACAGGGCATCTCTGCTTGGATGTTCCACATGGATCTCAAAGATGTCTCAAACCAAACTCGTTATCTTTCCTCTTAATCCCAACCCTCCTCCTAACTTCCTTATTTCTATTGAGGACACCACCATCCTTCCAGGAACCAAGGTTCACATCCTTGAAGTCATCACTGACTCTTTACTCTACCTTACCCCTAATATCTAATCAGTTGCCAAATCTTGTGGATTCTACCTCCACAGTATTTCTTGCATTCACCCCCTTTGCTCCTTTCATACAACCACTACACTATTTTCAAACCTCATCCCCTCTTGCCTGGACAATTATAATCACCTCCTTATTGATCCCACTGCTCCTAATTGGTCTCCCCTACCCAAACCATCCTCCACAAAAGTAGAGACAAAATTGGTATTCCTAAAGCACAGGTGTGGCCATGCCAATCCCCTCCTCAAAAAGCTTCAGTGGTTTCCTATTGCTTCTAATTCAAACTCCTCCGCTATTTAAATCTCTTCTCAATCTGGCTCTAGCTGTCTTTTTAGGGTGATTTCACATTATTCCCTCATCCACTATACATTCCAGCCAAACTGGCTGACTTGTTCCTCATATATAACATTCCATTTGCTGCCTCTGTATTTTCACATAGACCATTCCAATGCCTAAATCCTTTTCACCTCCTGGAATTCATAGTTTAAGTGCCATCTCCTACAAGGAATTTTTTCCTGATTCCTCCAGTTGTTAGTGTTTGCCTACCCTTGAATGACTTTTGAATTATTTTGCATATGAAATGGAGAGAAACCATCAGTTATGCTAAGATGACATCATTCTCATGGAAGATGCTAGGGACCTGTTCCCAGGAGAATCTAGTGAGGACCAGAACATGCATGGACATCCTGCATTGGCCTACTCTGCTGTTGAAAGAGCCTTTGTCTAATGGCTGAGTAGTCAGAACTTTTGGCATTTTTAAAAACTGCCTGACTCAGCACTCGTGGTTTTTCGTAGCATTCACGTGTGAGGGTGAAAATGACTCTCAGCTCATAGCCAGTGAGACCGGGTGGTAGGGAGGGAGGATCCTAACATTTCCTTTACTTCCCCACCCCAACTCTTATCAAAGCACCTAGGCCATACTACCCCAAGGAACAGAGCTCAGTCCTTGGCCTTTTCATTTATTGTTGTCCATTCTAGGTGCAGGGAATGGAATCTCTAATCTGGCCTAGAAGCAGGAGCCATGGGGACTCAGAGGTCTAAGAATCTAGGCAGGATATTGCAATCATCCCGGCATGGAGGCCCTGAGGGAATCCATCTCAACAGAAGCCAGTACTTTGAGTTGTAAACTTGAATTTAATGAGATTAATGCCATGGAGGAATTGAGCTAAACTGTGAACCTCATCCCCCATCCCGAAGTGAGTTGGTAAGGGGTGGGGGAGGGAGGATTATGTTCCCAAGGTGTTAAGGGAGATGTTCTTGCTTTATCTCTGAAGTAAATTACCCTTTGCACAAGCTAGTCTGACATTAAATGGAACTGGGCTCTTAGTCATTGGGACCCTAAAAATAGGGATGAACAAAGCCAGTGTGGTTTTAGCTGATGACAGAGAAAAAATACTCCTTAATGCTATCAAAGTATTGGAGAATGCTACAGGGGGTAAAATGTTAACAGGCTTAGCCTGGAAAGGGTAGGGCCAGAGTTACCCATTATATGTATGTATGTATGTATGTATTATATATGTATGTATGTATTATACATGTATGTATGTATGTATATAAAATTTACTTATTTAGATATGTTGTTTCTCCTATAGTGGAATGAAAGTTTTTTGAGCACAAGTATCTTCGTTTTTACCTTTATATGACCAGTGACGAGCACAGTGTCTGGAGCATAGCAGGAACTTAAGAAATTCTTTGAATTGAATTGAGATAGCAACGTCCTATAATTCACAACCACATGGCTTTACTGAGAGAATTCGGGAAAGAACAATTCCACCTGAATGTTGAGGTGGGAAGTCAGTTTGCAGAGGATTTAAAATCAGGTGAGAGGTAAAGAAGTGGAGGCATCAATTGTTAATGATCTTTTCAAGAAATTTAACCCAGAAGGGGAGGAGAAATACCTAACCATGTCAAGGAAGACATGAGAAGAGCTGGCAGTCTCCATCCATGTCCCTATTCTGGGTAGCTACAACAGAGACTGCAGGAGTTTCCCTTGGGTGAGATCTAGGACTCTCTCTGTCTCTGTCTTTTTCTCTGTCTCTGTCTCTGAATTACCTTGCTCCCAATGGGAGAGCTCCTCTACTCTGTATTGTCTAGGATACTTCCTCCTGTGTATATATTCTCTAATTTTTGTGTTGCTATGATTTGGGTAAATGGGTTTGTTTGCTATTGTGTTCATTGTGGAACCGGTATTAGATGGGAAAGGGGTCATACAATGGATATAAATGGCTTGGGGTACACCTTCCCTCCTGATGAAGCAATCAGAAGTTAGCTTGAACTTGATCATATCCCTCCCCTATACTAATAATACTTCAGAGGGCAAGCAGATATATTTCTAGTCTGGTCCCCCTCTCTTGGAGGAGAGCAAAGTGACCTCTAGCCCCAACTTCCTGCTTCTCCTGATGGAAGGAATTAAAGTCTCCCTTGGAAGGAGGGTGGGAGGAAAAAATGGTAGAGATGTCTATTCTGCTTCCCTTAATGCCACACAATGACAGCCCTCACCACCCATGGGACCTCATTACATTTGGAGCCCTTTCCTTACACAAGCAAAAACAAATTCCCGAATCAGCTCTGTCAAAAAAACAAAACAGCTTTTTGTCCATATTTCCAAATTGTTTTCCAGAATAACTGGACCAATTTGCAGCTTCACCAACAGTGCATTAAAATACCTATTTTCTTTCCCCTGACCCATCAAGCATTTGTCATTTGCCTTTTTTTTGTCAACATGATGGGTATGAAGTAAAACCTCAGAGTTGTTTCAATTTGTATTTCTCTAATTATTAGTGATTTGAAGAATTTTTTTCATATGGCTATTGATACCTTGAATCACTTCTTTGTATAGCTTACAAGCTGTACCTTTCTCAGAGAAACTTGCTTCGAAAAGGTTTTTCTCCTTGCTTCTCTTCTAATTTTAGTTGCATTGGTTTTGTTTGTGCAAAAAATGTTTAAATTTTATATAATCAAAATTGTCCATTTTACTTTCTATGGCCATCTCTATATCTTGTTTGGACATGAACTCTTCTCCTATCCATAGATTTGTTCCTCTACTTTGTTTATTTCATAGACTTATGTCTAAGTCAGAA
Organism: Phascolarctos cinereus; assembly: GCF_003287225.1. Lineage (NCBI taxonomy): Eukaryota > Metazoa > Chordata > Mammalia > Diprotodontia > Phascolarctidae > Phascolarctos > Phascolarctos cinereus. The sequence continues at coordinate 110,539,555 of NW_027555625.1, read as the reverse complement.
GCCAATTCTGGTCTATTGCCTGTTTTGTATGGCCTGTGAGCTAACAATGGTTTTTTACATTGTTAAATGGTTGAAAAAAGTTAAAAGAAGACATGAAAATTACATGAAACTCAAATTTCAGTGTCCATAAATAAATTTTTATTGTAACACGGTCACAGTCTTCCATTTACATATTGTTACAGCTGTTTTCACACTACATCAGAGTTGAGTATTTGCAGCTCTCATAACTTCTCACAGTTGCTTGTCATACTCCACGTTGCAGTGACACGATTATAACCTGACAGACAGCCTTCTGAGTGCCACTTATATCACTGTACTGCAAATGTAGTTTGTCACGATCCCATTTCTACGTATACGCTGGCAAGTGAAACTGTTGGCACAGATTTTTATTCAAACCCTGAGTTCTGGGTCTCCCTAAAGGAAGGGACAACTTTTATTTTTGACTTTGTTTCCTCAGTGCCTTGCACATTGCCTCATACACAAGTACATGGACATATATTGAATCAGATGAAATTAAATCAACTTCTTTAATTAATTAGTGTATGTAAAGCATTTGGCAAATCTTAAAGTGCTATGTAAATGTGAAATAACCTCTTTACTTGCATCATTATTTCTTTTTTTAAAAATATATTTATTCTTAATACCATAGAAAGAAAATTTCTATATACAAAGAACAGAGACTACATATGAAATCATGAATTTTTATTCCATAACATTTACTTTTTTTAAAAAAAGAATATAATAACTGCTAGGTCTATATCCCAAAGACATCCAAAAAAATGGAAAAGGACCTATTTGTACAAAAATATTTATAGAAGCTCTTTCTGTGGTGGCTAACAATTAGAAATTGAAGGTATGCCCATCAATTGGGGAATGGCTAAACCAGCTGTGGCATATGATTGTAATGGAATATTATTGTGCTATAAGAAATGACAAGCAGGATGATTTCAGAAAAACCTTGGAAAGACTTACATGAACTGATGCAAAGTGAAGTGAGCAGAACCAGGATAACATTGTACACAGTAACAACAATACTGTTCGATGAAGAATTGTGAATGACTTAGCTATTCTCAGCAATACAGACTGAAGTATGCTATCTTTCTCTCTTTCTTTGTTTCTTTGTTTCTTTTCTCCTTTTATTCTTCTTGTACAAAATCAGTAATATGGAAATGTTTTACATAATTGCACATGTATAACCTATATCTGATTGGTTACCGTCTCAGGAAGGGGAAAGGGAGGAGAAGGAGGGAGGCAGGGGTAGAATTTGGAACTCAAAACTTCAAATAAAAATGTTATTACAAAAAAAAATCAACTCAGGTTCCATTTCCATCCTCCCCCCAAAAAAAGAATATAATAAACCCATTTCTTTCAAATTTTTCTTTCTTTTCTGTCTCTGCTTCTAAATTTCCTTCTGGACTACTCTATGTACTTTTTTAAAATTCAGTTTTACTTTATTTTCAATTCTGAATCATCTGCCCTCCCCTTCCCATTCCACCACCTCTTAAGAAGGCAAGAAAAACAAAACCCATAAAAAAGAAAGAAAAGAAAGGAAGGAAAAGAAGAAAAGATGCTTCAATCTGCACTCTGAGTATACCATCTCTAAATTTGGAAGTAGATAACTTGCTTCATCATGAGTCTTTTGGAATTACGGTTAGTTGATGTGTTGATTAGAGTTTCTAAATCTTTCAAAGTTTATTTCTTTACAATATTGTTATTACTGTATCAGTTGTTCTCCTAGTTCTGCTTACTTCATTTGACATCAGTTCATAAAGTCTTCCCAGGTTTTTTTGAAAAAACAAAAATCATCCCTTCATCATTTCTTAGAGAGCACATTTATCATAATTTGTTCCATTCATATATCCATAATTTGTTCCAGCCATTCCCCAATTAATGGGCATCCCCTCAGTTTCCAATTTTTTGCCAATTCAAAAAAGGCTACTACTAATATTTTTGTACAAATGGGTCCTTCCCCTCTTTCTTTTATCTCTTTAGGGTATAAATCCAGTAGTGGCATTGCTAAATCAAAGGGTATGCAAAGTTTAAAAGCTTTTTGGGCACAGTTCCAAATTGCTTTCCAGAATAGTTGAAATAGTTCACAGCTTCACCATCTTTTCTGCAAAAACGTGTCCAACTACCCAACCCACAGTGATTTCTCCCCCCTCCCCCTTCTTTTCTAAACCATAATTTACCCCTTTGTATTGTTATCCATCTGTCCCCAAATAATAATGGCTGACATTTATATGGTGCTTATCATTTTGTAGCACTAGATCCTCCCCCTTTCTTGGGCTCTGTGAAAGATACCCTGGTTTTGAGGCTTGTTTTGGGTCAGTACCTACTCAAAAACATAGCTCACGTACCCCTACAGATGTCCCTTTTATCAGATCTGCCAGGAAATACATCATTTCAAAGCGTAAAAAAGCATAGCAAATTAAATGAAAGGAAAACCTCTCCCACATCCACCCAGGAGTATACTTGCCCCCAGATCGCCATAATATGCTGGCCAAAGGATCATCTGTGTCAAGGGGATATACGCAGGAACATGTGAAGTCAGGGAAATTCAGGCTCTTAATCTCTAGACTCACTGATGTCATCTGACTATCCCAGTGATAATCCACAGGTTGTGAATTGCATGTGCTGCTGGGTTGCTTGTCAGTCACCCACTGGTCCTTGGCTCTCTACTGCCACCTATTGATCCTCCGCCAAATTGTTCATAAGAGCCCCACTGTCTGAGGGGTTTCCACCCTATCCATCCATCCCACTCTATCTCTCTCTTTAAACACCAAATCTATAGCCACCTAGAAGGCAGGATAAGATTCAGTCCATCTTTTGGAACTCTTCTGATTTTATCTGAGGAATCTATCTATGAGTTTATTCCTTTGCCTTCTGGTGATGCTGGTTATGGTTCATGCAGCTCATCACCACGGGAGCTTCAGTTAGCAGGAATGGAGAGGCAAAATGGTTGGTCTCCCTACAGACTTACAAATCACCTGACTTGTGATGAACTCCTTTCTCATGACAATTCTGAGAGATAGATACTTCAAACTTTGTTAATCTCATTTACAAATAAGGAAATGAAATTCAGGGAGGCATTTGGTTACTAATCAGGTGTCAGTGTTAAGACCCAAAACCAGATGTCTTCTGACTATGGAGTACTTTCCACTGAACCACACCATTTCTAACTAAATCACAAATTATTTGAGATCAGAGATTATATCTTATACCTCTTTGAATTCTAGTGCCCACACACAGTGGGCACTAAGAGTACAAAGATAGTAGACCATAAACATTTATAAAATGTTTCATCATTATTTTGTTGATTCATTATAATTTTTGATGCCGATGGTCATTATTGGATTGTTAGCACAGTGCCCTGCACATAGTAGGTAGTCAATAAATGCTAGTTACTATTATTGAAGAAGCACTGATTTCTTCATCTGTAACCCACATGCAGGTAGTCAATTCTATGTCATCATAACCAATATCATCACAATATCCAATATCATATCATAATATTGCCATTAAAATCATTATTGAAGATAGTAGTACAATCTTAGTATTTATATAAGAGTATCAATATTGAAACTCACACATCTCCACAGATGGCTGAATTATTTTATGTACTAAAACCTTAGAGAAATGTTTTTTAGTGCCAGGCAGACTACTGATTTGTGTCTGAAATAACAAGACCTACTGAGAGTTACAGTGAGAGATAATACAATGGTATTACTTATCTTGAGAGCTTCAAAATCGACAATAAGTTTATTTACATTCCTAAGATCAAAACATGTCAGAATATTAAGGAGAGGAATTTAAAAGCTAAAGAAAGTATGGTATAATGAATAGAGAGCTAGCCTCAGAGTCAAAAAGACTTCGGTTCGAATCCGTTGTAAGTATGTAATGGTTGTGTGTAATCACTTGACCTCTCAGTGTCTAAAGAAACTCTAAGATAAAGTTCAGAGCAGGGAGTAACCTGCATCGGTAGATGGAACTTCCTGAGTGGTAGTTCCCTTCACCAATGAATCGCAGGCTCGGGTCTACAAAAGAAAAAAAAATTAAAGAATCACATCTTGACCTTGCTTTCTTGTTGAGCATTTGAAGAAACAAGAAATATGATTCACATTGTTAGTGCAGAGGTTTAAGCATAAATATATAATAAATGTCTTGAATTTAAATATTCCAACAACTATATTCAAGCTCTCAGTGTTTCACTTATAGTATTTTACATATAGTCCCCCTTTTCCTGCCCAGAGATGAAAGAATCTCCATGTTTGTGAAATGATTCATCCTGATTTTTGCCAATTCGTTGTGATTCTTCACATCTGCATTGATTGTTTAGTGCATGTGATTGCACATGGTTCGATTTCTTCCCTTCTCCCTCTTTTTGGATGTTTCATTTTGATCTTTGTGTTCTCTGGCATAATAATTATTGTCTTTCCCAAGATCTACAACAATGACCTCTTAAGAAAATGCTACTCCTTTTACTGATCTTTTGTTGTTCTCAGCTGAGAAGGGGTTAGAGGTCAAAAGTTCTTCTTCTGACATCTCGGAATTCTTTAAAAGTGTGTGACAGAGAAGATGAGATAAAAGACCTCAAACAATACCTTACTTCACAAACAAAATAAAGTCTAAGTTTGGTTTAAATGTAAATTTTGAAAGAGGGTTATATTAGTAAGAAGCAGTTAACTATCCCTATATAAATGGTGTATGAAGGTCATGAGAAATTATCCTAATCCTATTTCATCTATGTTTCCATAATATCTTTCTAATACAGTGGCCTATTTGAGAAACACAATTTCTCAAAGGACCAATATCCTTCTTCCTGGGAAATACATATTATAAGAACATGAGAATACATAGTTTATTTTACATAGTTGTTTGTATATATAGTTGTTTGACTCTTGTCTCTCCCATTGAATTGTGAATTCCATTAAGGAGCTCACAATTGCCTTTCTTTGTATCACCAGAGCTGAGCTCCGTGCCTGGTACAGAGTAAGCGTGTAATGAATGTTTATAGACTGGAGTGACTGATGACTTGTCTAGACCCATGAGCTTTCCAGTCCAGATCCAATGGGAACCAAGAGACGTATTATGAGTTGTCACAAGGTGTCAACCTTGTAGATTGGCAATATTTCTCAAAACATGAATGACAAAATAATAATAACAGCTAACATTTACATAAAGCTATAAGGTTTGCAAAGCACTTACGTATACTATCTCATTTGATCATCACAACAACCCTGTGAATTAGATGCTATTATTACTCCTATCTTACAGATGCAGAAACTGAGGTTGCCCCATGCCTAGAATACTTCTCCTCCTCTGCCTCCTGTCTTCCCTCAAGACTCAGCTCAAAAAGCCTTCTTCAAGAGGCCTCTGCTAGTACCCCTCCCTCCAAAACCACTGGTGCCTTCCCTCTAAGATTGCATCTAATTTACCCTCCTGTGTGTGTATACATTTGTGTATTCATTGTATATACATTGTGTGGGTATACATTGCATACACATTGTGTGTATATACATTGTATATATTGTACACACATACATAGAGCATAAATTAGAGATAATGTTTATAATGTATATTAGATAATATTTTATATGGGAGCAGAGGCTGTCCCCAGTGCTTGGAATGTAGCACCTCCTCCCCTCTGCCTTTAGTTTCCTTCAAAGTTCATGTGTGTGGGGCCTTTCTTGATCCCTCCACCCCCCAAATGCTAGTGCCTTCTCTTCCAAATTACTGTGTATTCATTTTGTATATATTCTTATATGTAGGTCTCCCCCTAGACAACATAAACTCCTTGACGGCAAGGCATGTTTCATGTTTGTCTTTGTATACCAGCACCTGACACTCAGAAATGATTGATTAAGCAGAAAAGCACGTTTCCTCTTTTAGCAGCACTGTCAGACCACTTGCACGTATTGAACTCTGTAATCTTCTTTTCCTTTCTGGCTTCTGCTTTTTCTAGGGGTGTAACTAAGGCTTGTTTACTGTCCTCTCTTTGTACCAGAATACCTGGTTTCACAGGAATGTTCCCGTCTATACACTGCAGTATTGAGTTAGTGCTGCAAAAAAAAGTATTACTGCAGGTTTTTAAAAGCATCAAGGACTTCAAAAAACTCTATCATATGAAGCCATGTTCTAAGAAAAAATCTTACCTGTCCTTTGTGGGAGGTAGAGGACCTGAGATCTCAGCTTTTATGAATTAGCTTCAAATTCCCTAAAAAAGGTCCCTTATTTGGGCACTGAGAAAAATACAAAAGGTATAGTGTTATTAATATTTGTGCCTTAAAGAAGAATATGCAGAAATGAGCAATAAATATCCAAAATATTATTTGATCAGTTTCAAAATGTGATTGAAGAGCTAAGCCAAACTTCTGTCATGGATTGGAGTCTTAAAGTAGTTTATTAGTATGAACTGCTATCTTTGGCATGATAAAATCACTATTAAAATGAGGAGTATGACATATCAGGAGAGTGATGAGGACACAGATTTCGAGGATTTCAAAGAACACAGATGAATTCTTCACTCAAACAATCACAGATTGTCCAGATTTTTTTCCAGCTCAGTTTGAATTTGTTTCTCTTATTCTTTAAGTTTTCTGGAGACAGTAGAACAGAAGGGTTGGGGGTTGTTGCTGTTTTTATCAGTTCAATTCCATAAAAAACCATTCCTCCTGAGTAGGTGGAGTTTACTCACACTGGCTTACTTCCTCTCCATTAACATGGTGGATGGAAGGGCCACTGAGCTGGAACACTTGTGATCATTTAATTCTCCTCCCCAAATAGGGAAGCAAGCATCCAAGGCAGAGGTGGCCTTCCCACTTGCCTCATCTCTATGTCATCATAGAATTATCTGACCATTGGACTGGATCTCAAGAGATCATTTTAGTCTAGGCCCTCACCTTCAGAGGTGACTGACTGAACTAGCCTCAAAGACTGACTATTAGTTTTCTTTTTCCCCAAGGACTCAAAGAAGGCAGTGTGGCACAGGGGAAAAAATACTGCTGAATTTGGAGTCAAAGTGCCTGGCTTCAAACCCCAGCTCCGCTATTTACCTAGGCGGTCTTTGACAAGTCACTTAAATTCTCCGGGCTTTTGTTCCTGCACGTGTAAAATAAGGCAGCTGGACTAGATGACTGCTAAGGAGCCTTATTGCTCTAAATAGATGATCCTATGATCTCCAAGGGTGGTGATTTCACTGCTTTGCTTAGTGGTAAATGAGCCATCTGGCAGCTTCCTATTTTAACCAGTTATTCTTAATAAATAGATGCTAAGCTCAGTTGTTTCAACATTGATTAAGAAGTATAACTTGTCTACATTTGCTAATGTCATTGTCCTAGAGAAGAGCTTTGGTTGTTCAACCATTGTTACAGCTCTGCGTTTCAGAGCAAAAAAATACCACCACATTGTTTGTATTTCACTTTTGCTTAAGATTTGAAGGTCAATTTGGTTCCCTTTAACCATCTGAGAAGATTCTGAACCACTGGTTTATTTGTTAATGCCACGAGAAGAAAGACATTGACCAAGCGGTCCCAATATTATTACAGATAGTACCTAAGCATATTTTCCAATGATAGATTGATTAAAACAATCCTTAAGTCTGTTTCACCATTGCTCTTCCTTGCCTTTTTTCAATAGCACTTGAGTACCAATCTCATATGATAGACAGAGTTCACTTGAATTTTCCTTCTAGGACCCAGGGATTCACAATTCACATTCTCATATCTCAGTGGGAATGAATTAAATAACTGAACATGCTTCATGGCCCACATGCAGACGCTTGCCTGTTCACTAATAGGTACACTTTGGAATTACTTACTTTTGAGTTTTTCTAAATCACATGCTGTTGCACATGCATGCTTTATAACTTTGGGAACTTTTGCATATGGGAGAAAGGTGAGTGCCATTCATTCTCCCCATCAACAAACTTATCTATAATTGTTCATTTAGATTGGAGACTCTGAGCAGCCAGGGCAGAATCATGAAGAAGAGTTGAAGAAATACTTTTGTACCATTAGAGCTCAATACTCTTTGAAAAGGCTATTGATATAGCCAAGCTAACATCACTGAAGTTTCTTGTTGTGGATTTGCTTTTTAGTTCTCTCTTTCTCCCCCTCCCCCCTTTTTGATCTCTCCCTTTGCCTTCAAGCCATGGCAACAATGCAGCCAGAATTTCAGGAGGGGTTTTGTAGCCAGCCAGCCTAATATGGAAGTCTCAGAAAGCCAGGGTACCCAAGACTCAAGCCCAAGGTGAAAGTTGGACTCAGACACAGTCATGCTCTATAGCTCTTTAGCTCCAAGCTAAACTATGAATCTAATCCCTACACTAGAGATTAAGATGCTACAAAGGGGGGAAAGAGGGAAGATTATACCTTCCACATATTGGAGGAGTAAGTTTGCATATTTGTGATTATGCCTTTTGAAGTAAATGATTCTGTGTAAAAGCTAATCTGATTTTGGGGGCTAATATAACTGGATTCTGGGAATCAACCTCCCCCCACATACAATGGAATAAACTTCATCAGTGGTAGTTGGAGCTAAGTACAGAGAGCCTAAACACCCCTCCCCAATCCCCTTAAGAGTACCAGAAAATCCTGGTGGAGGAGTGAAATCTTACCTACCTGGCCTTCTAGGCAGTGAGGGCCAGAGTAGTCTGTGTTATACTTATTTTCCCTTATTGTTCACTTTCTGACTCCCTGCTATCTAATGGTAGTTTCTCTAGGGATCTCAGGGTGTTTCAGTCTCCTCCCATTCTGGGCAATTCTTGGTTCACCAACCTGGGTATCTGCTCCAAGTGACCTACGGAGGAACAGAAATGGCCCCAGCTGGCTTTGTGGAGTGCCACACATGTCTTCCTCTGTTTGCTATCCTCAGTTCTCTGACTCAAGCAGCACACAGTGCTGCTATTCTACTATCTCAGCCTGAACTAACTTCTGCCCTTTGGAGGTTGGATCACCAGGGCACTGGGAAGAATGAGGAGGCAAGGAAGGGGAGAGAGGTCAGGGTATAGATTTTATTATTATGGATACATACCCTGGTCTATTCCCTCTGTTCCTCTTTTCTCCTTCAGAGCTGTTGCAGCACAGAATGCTGCCGTGTGGTTACAGCTGATTGAACAAATTTCTGCCACTCATAGATTTGGAGCTGGGATCTCTGTGCCCCTTGGATGCAGGTAACTGGGGGCTAGAGTTGAGTTTTCTTGTAAATCCATTGGCCAGCTTGTACAGTGTTACAAATGTAGTGGGTGGCAGGGGAGGGGATACTGAGTGATCATACTGTTAGTTTTCTGAATTCTCACTTGCTTTTATAGCTACCCTTTCAAAGCCTTAATAAATAATATAGTAGAAAGGTCCCTGAACTAGGGATCATAGGAGGCTGGAAAGGACCTCAGAGATCATCTAATCTCATCATCTAATTTTATAGCGAGGAAAATAAGGCCCAAAGAAGTTAAGGGTTTTGTTCAAGGTCGCATGAGTAGTAAGACTTAGAACTGGGATTCAAACCAAACCCAAGTCTTCTAACTCTGATGCCAGTGTTCTTTCCACTGTACTACAATAGTATACTACTACTTTCTACTGTACTACACTACCATTAGAAAACTAACATTCATTTTCTGGCTCTGCCTTGAACTTTTTTCATGACCTTGGGTAAATCAATTTTCCTCTCTCTGCATGCCACTTCGTCTTCTATGCAAGGAGGGAGTTAGACTGTACAATCTCTAAAATGACTCTAGCTATAAGATTATGTTCTAGAGACTCAGTTGTTCATCAGTCCCTGCTGGAAGATAGGGAAGGAGATGAAGTCTAAGACTAACTTCTTTTTTTTTAAGGCAATTGGGGTTAAGTGACTTGCCCAGGGTCACACAGCTAGTAAGTGTCAAGTGTTTGGTCTGAGGCTGGATTTGAACTCAGGTCCTCCTGACTTCAGGCCAGTGCTCTATCCACTGTGCCACTTAGTTGCCCCTAAGACTAACTTCTTTTCTATTTTTGATCACAAACTCCCTGGGACCAGAAATCCCTTACAGTTCAGGGATAAAAGCTTTAAAGACCAAAGCAAGTGTAGATGAAACAAAGAAAAAGAATGTGATCACATGACTTCTGTATCCCTGCAGTCCTGAGCACAGTGGTTCAATATAAGCTATTGCTTTGCTGACTAATTACTTATTGATTGAAATTGAATGAATATTACTTAATCAAGTTTCTCCGAAGTGGGGACACCCTTACTTTAGCTTGGTTGCTGCTCAAGGATTATTTTTTTAGTTCTTCTCCAACCTATATACAAAGGCAAAATCTACCTGAATGTTTCTACATTGTAGCAATAGAGATTAGGAGGCAGTGTATAGTATTCTGAGCATATAATAATCCCCAGAATTAATGTTTTCCATATTTCATTTTCAGGGAAAGGGGAATGGGGACCTTTGAATAGGACATGTGTGACCTTGGGGAGAAAGACCTTTTCTGGTACTTAATTGCCTCAAATCTACAATTAAGGGTTTGGATTAGATGATATCTAAATGGTGTGCTGCATAGAGTGCTGAACTTGGAGTCAGGAAAATTTGACTTCAAATTCTGCCTCAGATACTTGTTGAAAGACCTGGACAAGCTATCTTCTCTGTGACTCAGTTTCCTCATCTATAAATGAGGGGTTTGAACTGTTTGGCCTCTAAGATCCTTTCTAGCTCTAAATGTATGACCCTATGATCATTTCTACCTCTGGATCGATGATCTCATAATTCCACGGTCAAGAAAGCATTTCTTTTTGTGGCACTTCTGTGCCATGTGAAGAACCTTTAGTTGTTTCGCTGAAAATTTGTATAGTGAGGCATCTATACAATTGAAATCAACAAGAACTTTTATGTAACCGGGATTGGCCAATGAGCCCAGTTCAGCTTACAGCACGCTTGGAGTGCCTTTGATGCAATTCCCCATATGGGAGAGGTTGAGTAGCCTGCTTCTAGGAGAGCTGTGATGACATGTGATGAGAATGCCTTGGACAAACTTGAAGGATATAGAGTTGTTCTATAATTGGCTTATGGTTTCCTGATAATATGGACAGGAGGTGCTTCTTTGATTGGCTGAGGTGGTGTGGTGGGAACTTGGGATACATTAAAAAGCTGACTGGAGCCTTAAGCCTTTCTCTTCACCTGACTTCTTCCTGAATGGTGGCACTCCATAAGAGAAGAGAGACAGTGTTGGGAAGGAGTAACTTGGGTCCTCCCCATCTAACTTTGTCGTCTGATCTATGAATACAGGCCTTGGTTCCTTGCCATGGTTTGAATTTTTTGCTTTGGGAGGAGATAACTATAATGTTGTGATTTTAAAAGTCAAGAAGAAAGGCAGATCCAAGATTGCAGAGTAAAGATAGGAACTTACCTGAACTCTCTCAAATCCCCCTCCAAACAACTTTAAAATAACACTTCAAATCAAATTCTGGAGAGGCATAACCAACAAATGATCAAGATGAAACAATTTTCCAGTCCAAGAAAGGACTTGAAGGTCAACAGGTAAAAGTCCGTCTCTGATGGGCCTGGAGTGTAATGTAGCACAAGCTATGCCTGGCAAGCCAGCAGCAGGCCTTGGGGGCAGCTGAATCAGTGGCAGCAGCAGTTTTGGGAGCTCTAAGAGGATCAGATAGCTGGTCAGACGAAAATGACAGCAGACTCTTTATTGGAACTGAGTGCAGGACCATACACAGTTCCAGGTTGTAGTCTCAGGCTGAAGAGGAGCACTAGTGGACTAGCACTTGTAACCACAGAGCAGCAGGGGCCCTAGTCACAGTCTTGTGAATGCTTGTGGTCACTTACAAGGGATCAGGGAACTTGGTCTCAGGTCTAAGGCAGAAAGGAGCACTAGCGTTTGTCATCACAGGAGATCAGGGGCCTGAGTTATCTTTCTAGGGCCATAAGGAATGAGATCACTTGCAGCCACAGGAGAGCAGGGGCTCCAGTTACAATTCCAGGGTGGAGAAGAGTGCTTATGGTCACTTACAGACCAGACTATAGTCCAGGAGAGCAGTAAGCATACCTCTTCTTAGATTAAACCATCTTGGAAGAATTGAAAACTTACAGACCCCCCCCCAACCCCGAACTAGCTTTGAGAACAATGGCATGAAAATCTGAAGCTTAGGACATTGCCCCCTTCACCACAGGAGCAGAGCCTAACTTTAACAGAAAGTTAAAAGTCAAGAAATAGGCTGGGAAAATGAACCCAAAAAAAGAGAACCTGACCATAAAAAGTTACTATGGAGACAGGGAATATCAGGACACAAACTTAGAAGAACACAAGAAAGACAAAACAGCTACATGCAAAGCCTCAAAGGAAAACTGAAAAGGGATTTTAACAATCAAATAAGAGAGACAGAGGACAAATTGTGAAAAAAATAAGAGTGATGCAAAAAAAAATGAAAAGAGAGTCAATGGCTTGGTAAAAGAGGCACAAAATACACTGAAGAATAACACTTTAAAAAACAGATTTGACCAAATGGAAAGAGAAGTGCAAAAATTCACTGAAGAAAAGAACTCCTTAAAAAGTAAAATTGGCCAAATGGAAAGAGGTACAAAAGCTCAACGAAAAAAATAATTCCTTAAAAATTAGAATTGGACTTTTGGTAGCCAAGATAGTGGAGTAAGCAGTAAATCATCACAACTCTCCCATATTCACCTCCAAACAGCCATAAAATAGTGCCTCCAAACAAATTCTGGAACAACAGAATCAGCAAAAAAGATGAGGTGAAACAAGCTTTGAGCCCCCAAAACTTGGAATATTGTCAGGAAAGGTCTGTCTTACTCAGGTAAAAGGGGAGTGCAGTCCAGGACAGGAAGAATCCCAAAGATCCAGCAGCAAGCCCCACCTCAGCAAACCAGTGGTAGATCCTGAGCTCCGATGCAGAGGAGCAGGCAAATGCCAACGCCAGGACCACTCACATGCCTCAGCATAGCCAGGGGAATGGGCAGACTCCAACTCTGAGAACTACCACATACTTTAACATAGCCCTGGGTAAACAGACAACCTTCAGCAGCTAGACCTTCACAGGCTTCAGCATAGCCCCTGGCAAACAGGCAACCTCCGATGGCCAGACCACCACATGCTTTAGTGTATACCTGGGGAAAAGCAGAAACACTCCAATGGCCTCAGCACACACCAGACACCAGCACCGGGTAAGCTGCCAGACCACTTTCGCCTCCAGCAGCACCAGCTACCCCCTCAGCACAACACTAGACATGAGGGTCCTCTGTGGGCCTCAGGGCAGCATCAGTGCAGCACCAAGTAAACAGCCAAGGCTTGTGGCTCCTGGTACAGGAAGCCTGAGATAGTGCCCCATCCACATGAAAGCAAGCTCAAAATTAAAAAAAAAAGAAAGAAAGAAAGAAAGAAAGAAAGAAAGAAAGAAAGAAAGAAAGAAAGTTCAGAAAAAGGCCAAAAAAGATGAGCAAAAAACAATTAAAAAAAAAAAGAGTCTGACCATAGAAAGTTATTATGGTGAGAGGGATGATCAAGACACAAACTCAGAAGAGGACAACAGTGTCAAAACACTTACAGGCAAAGACCCAAACAAAAATGGGAAGTGGTCTCAAGCCAGGAAGAACTCATGGAAGAGCTCAAAAAGGAGCTTAAAAATCATATAAGAGAGGTAGAAGAAAAATTGGGAAAAGAAATAAGAGTAATGCAAGAGAATTATGCAAAAAGAGTCAACAGCTTGGAAAAAGAAAATAGCTGCTTAAAAAGCAGAATTGGCCAAATGGAAAACAACTCCTTAAAAAGTACAATTGGCAAAATAGAAAAGAAAGTACAAAAGTTAATTGAGGAAAACAATATCTTAAAAGTTAGATTTGGGCCAATGGAAGCTAAAGACTCTCTGGGACGTCAAGAATCAACCAAACAAGTTCAAAAGAATGAAAAAATAGAAGAAAATGTAAAATACCTCATGGGAAAAACAATTGACCTGGAAAATAGATCAGGAGAGATAGTGTCAGAATCATTAGACTACCTGAAAGCCATAATCAAAAGGAATACTTGAACAACATCTTTCAAGAAGTTATCAAGGAACACTGTCCCAGTATCCTGGAACCAGAAGGCAAAATAGTTATTAAAAGAATCCATCGATCATTCAGGAAAGAGATCCCAAAATAAGAACTCCATGGAACATTACAACCAAATTTCAGAGCTATCAGATCAAGGAAAAAATACTGCAAATGGGCAGACAGAAATAATTCAGATATTGAGGAGCCACAATCAGGATTGCACAGGACTTAACAGCTGCAACAGTAAAAGATCAGTGGTCATAGAAGATGATATTCTGGAATGCAAAAGAGCTAAGACTACAACCAAGAATCATTTACCTGGCAAAATAAGCATAATACATCAAGGGTGGGGGGGAATGGTCATTCAATGAAACAGAAGGATTTCATAACTTTCAGAATTAAACCAAAAATTTGATCTTCAATATCAAGACCCAAGAAAAGCATAAACAACCATATGGGGTGGGGGGAAGGGGAGTCAATAGAGATAAATTGCTTACATCCCTACATGGGAAGATGGTACTTGTAATTCTTTCAAATTGTGTCACTATTAGTATAGCTAGAAGGAATATACATAGACAGAGAGTACAGGTACAAGGTAAATTTGAGAGAATGACATAAAAAGTAATTAAGGGATGAGAAAGAGAAAGGGAGGGGGAAGGTAAAATGGGTAAATTATTTCACATAAAGAGGCATGAAAGACCTATTACAGTAGAAGAAAAGATGGGCAGGTGGGTGATGGGCTTCACTTGAACCTTGCTCTCATCAGTATTGGCTTAAAGAGGGAATAATATACACATTAAGTTGAATATAGAAATCTATCTTACCTGATGGGGAAGTAGGAGAGGAGGAGATTAAGTAAAGGGGAGGGAACTGACAGATCAGGGGCGGTGGTAGACAAAAGCAAAACACTGGTGAGGAGGGAAAGGATGAAAAGAGAGAGGACAAACAGGAGGAAAAATAGGATGGAAGGAAATACACAGTTAGTAATCATAACCATGAATGTGAATGGGATTAACTCTCCCATAAAATGGAAGTGGATAGCAGAGTGGATCAAAAACCAGAATCCTACAATATTGTTTACAAGAAACACATCTGAAGCACAGAGACACACACAGAGAATAAAGGTAAGGGGTTGGAGCAGAATCTATTATGCTTCAGCTGAAGTGAAAAAATAAACCCAGAGGTAACAATTCTGATTTCAAAGTAAAAACAAAAAAAAAAACATAATTAAAAGAGATAAGGAAGGAAACTACAAAAGGTACCAAAGAAATGAAGCAATATTAATACTAAAATATATGCATCAAGTGGTATAGAATCAAAATTCTTGAAGGAGAAATTAAATGACAGGAAGTTAAGTTACAGGAAGAAATAGACAGCAAAACTACAGTAGTGGGGGACCTCAACTATCCCCTCTCAGAACTTCATAAATACAACCAAAATATAAACAAGAAAGAAACTAAGGAGATAAATAGAATATTAGAAAAGTTACATGTGACAGACTTTTGGAGAAAACTGAATGAGAACAGAAAGGAATATACTTTTTTTTCTCAGCAGCATGTGGAACCTACACAAAAATTGACCATACCTTAAAAATAAAATGTGGAAAGGCAGAAATATTAAATGTATTCTTTTTGGATTGAAATGCAATAAAAAATTACATTCAATTGGAAACTAAATAATCTAATCCTAAAGAATAAGTGAGTTGAAGAACAAATCATAGAAACAATAATCTCATTAAATAGAATGACAACAATGAGACAATGTACCAAAATTTATGGGATGCAGACAAAGCAGTTCTTAGGGGAAAATTTATTTCTCTAAATTCTTACATCAATGAAATAGAAAAAGAATAGATCAATGAATTGGGCATGCAACTAAAAAAAATTAGAAAAACAACAAATTTTAAAAATCATCAGTTGAGCACCAAATTGGAAATCCTAAAAATCAAAGGTGAGAATAAGATTGAAAGTACAAAAACAAAAATACTATTGAGCTAATAATTCTAGGAGCTGGTTTTATGGGGGGGGGAACCAATAAGATAGGTAAGACATTGGTTAATTTGATTATAAAAAAAGAAAGAAGAAAACCAAATATCTAGTATCAAAAATGGAAAGGGTGAAAATACCACCAATGAAGAAGAAATTAAAGCAATCATTAGGAAATATTTTGCCCAATTATATGCCAATAAATTGGACAATCCAAGTAAAATCAATGAATATTTATGAAAATATAAATACCCAGATTAATAGATCAGGAAATAGAATGCCTAAATAATCCCATCTTAGAAGAAGAAATTGAATAAGCCATTAATGAACTCCCTAAGAAAAAATCCCCAGGGCCAGATCGGTTCACAAATGAATTCTACCAAACATTCAAAGAAGAATTAATTCCAATACTATATAAACTATTTGGAAAAATAGGTGGAGTCCTACCAACCTCCTCTTATGACACAAAAACAGTGCTAATAACTAAACCAGGAAGAGTTAAAACAGAGAAAGAAAATTATAGACCAATTTCCTGATGAACATAGATGCAAAAATTTTGAACAAAAAACTACTTTTCTGACCTGCTCCCCAGCAGGATGGCTCCCTCAAAGAAATGTGGAGAGAAAAAGAAGGGACATTCTGCCATCAATGAGGTGATGACCAGAGAGTATACCATCAATATTCACAAGAGGATTCAAGGAGTAGGCTTCAAAAAACGAGGTCTAAAAGGAAATCCACAAATTTGCCATGAAAGAAATGAGAAGTCCAGATGTACTCATTGACACCAGACTCAGCAAAGCTGTTTGGGCTAAAGGAAGAAGAAATGTTCCATACTGTATCTGAGTGCATTTGTCTAGGAAACACAATGAGGATAAAGATTCACCAAACAAACTATATATGTTGGTTACTTACATGCCTGTCACTACTTTCAAAAGCTTACAGTCTATGTGGATGAAAACTAAATTGAACTTCCTTTAAATAAAGTTATAAAATCTCAAAAAAAAATACTACCAAGATGATTACAGCAATATGTCACAAGGAGTATATACTATACCCAGGTGGGATTTACACCAGGAATGCAGGGTTGGTTCAATATTAGGAAACCTATCAACATAATTGACGATATCAATAACAAAACCAACAGAAATCAGGATTATCTCACAGATGCTGAAAAATCTTTTGACAAAATACAGCATCCATTCCTATTAAAACAATAGTGAGCATAGGAATAAAGGGATTATTCTTTAAAGTGATAAGCAGTATCTATCTAAAACTAACAGCAAGTATTATCTGTGATGGGAATAAGCTAGAAGCCTTTCTAATAAGATCTGGGGTGAAGCAAAGATGACCATTATCACCGCTATTATTCAATATAGTACTAGCAATGTTAGCTATAGCAATAAGAGAAGAAAAAGAAATCAAAGGAATTAGAACAGGCAACGAGGAAACAAAACTATCACTCTTTGCAGATAATATGATGAAATGCTTAGAGAACCCAAGAGAATCAACTAAAAAACTACTTGAGATAATTAACAACTTTAGCAAAGTTGCAGGATATAAGATAAACCCACATAAATCATCAGCATTTCTTTATATGACCAACAAAGGCCAGCAGCAAGAGATAGAAAGAGAAATTTCATTTAAAATAACTGTAAGCAATATAAAATATTTGTGAATCTAGCTGCCAAGACAAACACAATTACAAAATACTTTTCACACAAATAAGTCAGATCTAAACAATTGGAAACATATCAATTTTGCATGGGTAGGTGGAGCCAATATAATAAAAATGACAATTCTATCTAAATTAATTTGCTTATTCAGTGCCATAACAATCAAACTACCAAAAAATTACTTGATAGAGCTAGAAAAATAACAAAATTCATCTGGAAGAATAGAAGGTCAAGAATATCAAGGGAATTAGTGAAAAAAAATACAAAGGAAGGTGGGCTAACAATACCAGATCTCAAACTATATTATAAAGCAGTAATCATCAAAACTATTAGGTACTGGCTAAGAAATAGAGTGGTAGATCAGTGGAATAGATTAGGTACACAAGATACAGTAGTCAATGACCATAGTAACCTAGTGCTTGATAAACCCAAAGGCCTCAGCCTTTGGGATAAGAACTCACTATTTAACAAAAACTGCTAGGAAAACTGGAAAACAATAGGCTACAAAGTAGGTACAAACCAACATCTCACACCATATACCAAGATAAGATCAGAATGGGTACATGATGTAGACATAAAGGTGGCACCATAAGCAAATTGAAGAGCAATGAATAGACTACTTGTTAGGTCTATGGGAAAGGGAAGAATTCATGGCCAAACAAAAGATAGAGAGCAATATGAAATATAAAATAGATAATTTTGATTGTATTAAAATAAAAAGCTTTTGTACAAATAAAACCAATGCAACCAAGATTAGAAGGAAAGCAGAAAGATGGAAAACAATCTTTACAGCAAGTGTCTCTGATAACGGCCTCATTTCTCAAATATATAGAGAACTGAGTCAAATTTGCAAGAATACAAGCCATTTCTCAGTTGATAAATGGTCAAAGGATATGAATAGGCAGTTTTCAGATGAAGAAATCAAAGCTATCTAAAGTGATCTAAATCACTTTTGATTAGATAAATGCAAATTAAAATAACCCTGAGGTACCACCTCACATCTATCAGATTGGCTAAAATGACAAAATAGGAAAATAATAAATGTTGGAGAAGATGTGGGAAAACTGGGACGCTAATGCATTATTAGTGGAGTTGTGAACTGACCCAACCATTCTGCAGAGCAATTTGGAATTATGCCCAAAGGGCAACCAAACTCTGCATACCTTTTGATCCAGCAATACCACTTCTTGGTATGTATACCAAGTATGTTACCACATACTTTGGTATGTATTCCAAAGAGATCATAGAAAAGGAAAAGGGAGCTATATGTGCAAAAATACTATAGCAGCCCTTTTCATGGTGGTAAAATATTGGAAATTGAGGGGATGCCCATCAATTGGGGAATGCCTGAATAAGCTGTGGTATATGAATGTAATGGAATACAATTGTGCAATAAGAAATGATGAACAGGCAGATTTCAGAAAAACCTGGAAAGACTTGTATGATCTGATGCTGAGAGAAGTGAGCAGAACCAAGAGAATATTGTGCACAGTATCAGCAACATTGTGTGATGACCAACTATGAATGATTCAGCTCTTCTCAGCAAAACAATGATCTAAGATAAGCACAAAGGACTCATGAAGGAAAATGCATTATCTCAAATAATTTAATGCATTATCTCAAAATGATTATCTCCATAGATTCAGATAAAGCTTCTGACAAACTACAACACTAATTCCTATTTAAAAAAAACACTAAAAAGCATAAGAATAAATGTAGCTTTCCTTAAAATGATAAGTTTTATCTATCTAAAACCATCAGCATGCATTATCTGTAATGGGCATAAACTAGAAGGCTTCCCAATAAGATTAGAGGTGAGGCAAGGATGCCCATTATCACCACTACTATTCAATATTGCACTTGAAAGGCTAGTAATGCCAATAACAGAAGAAAAATAAATCAAAGGAATTAGAATAGGCAATAAGGAAACAAAATGATCACTTTTTGTAGTTGATATGATTGTATACTTAGAGAATCCCATAGAATCAACTAAAAATCTAGTTGGAATAATTAACAACTTCAGCAAAGATACAGAATATGAAATAAATCCACATAAATCACCAGCATTTCTATATGTTAACAACAAAGTCCAGCAGCAAGAGATAAAAAGAGACATTTCATTTAAAATTACTTCAGACAATATAAAATACTTGGTAGTCAACTTGCCAAGACAAACCCAGGAACTATACAAACACTATTACTAAACATTTTTCACACAAAGTCAAATCTAAATAATTGGAGAATAATATTAATTGCTCATGGGTAGGCTAAGCCAATATAATAAAAATGACAGGTCTGCATAAATTAATTTACTTGTTCAGGGCCACACAAGTCAAACTACCAAAAATAATTTTATAGAGCTAAAAAAAAAATAACAAAATTCATCTGAAAGAATAAAATGTCAAGAATGTCAAGAGAATTCATGAAAAAAAGATGTGAAGGAAGGTAGCCTAGCAGTACTGGATCTCTAACTGTATTGCAAAGTGGTAATCAATCATCAAAACAATCTGGTACTGGCTAAGAGATAAGAGTGGTGGAACCGGGTTGTTCAAGGCATGTGATGGGAACAGATTCAGTCTGATTTAAAGGGTACAGACATTTTAATCACTTTACTTACATAATTCCGAGTTGCTTTCCAAAATTGTTATACAAGTCCACCAAAAATGAATTGATGTGCCTATCTTCTCACTACCCCTCCAACTTTGACTGTTGCCAATTTTTTTTGTCATTTTTGCTGATTTGCAGAGTATAAGGTAAAATCTCAGGATTGTTTTGATGTGTAATCTTCTTATTAGTGATTTGTAGCACTTTTTTTAAACGTGGTTGTGAATACTTTGTAGTTCTTTTGAGAACTGTTTATTCATGTTTTTTGATCACTTATGTATTGGGGAATGGCAATTAGTCATTCATATATACTTATATATATATGTATATGTGTTTATGTGTGTGTGTGTGTGTGTGTGTGTACGTATGTATATGTCTTGGATACCAAACTCTTATCAGAGAAATTTAAATACAAAAATATTTTCCTATTCAACCACTTCCTTTCTTATCCCAGATGCATTAAAGTCTGTGCAGAAGCTTTTCATTTCAAGTAATCAAAGTTATCTGTTTTATCTTTTGTAATTGCCTCTGTTTCTTATCTGTTTTCCATAGCTGTGAGAGGTATATGATCTATTTCACTGCTAATTTTTTATAGTATGATCTTTATTATTAAGTTTGTATATCCATTTAGAATGCATTGTGAAATATGGTATGAAGTGTTGATCTAAATTAAATTTCTGTCAGACTGCTATCTAGTTTTCCTAGCAATTTTTAGCAAACAAGGAGTTTTCTGCTAGATAACCTATGTTTTCCACTTTATCAAATACTGGGTTATTGAGTTCTATTGTTTCTTAATTTCCCTTGTCTAGTCTATCTTTTCATTCTTTAATCAATACCAGATGGTTTTGATGACTGCTGCTTTATAATACAGTCTGAGGTCTGGAAGTGCTATTCTTCCTTACTTCTTTTCATCATTGCCCTAGATAGTCTAGATCTCTTTTATCCCCAAATGAATTTTATTATTATTTTATCAAATTCTATAAAGTATTTCATTGGTAATTTGGCATAGCATTTTGTTGCTGTTGTTCAGTCGTTCGGTTGTGCCCAACTCTATGTGACCCCATAGACTTGGTCCATAGGGTTTTCTTGGCAAAGATACTGGAGTGGTTTGCCATTTCCTTCTCCAGTGTGTCTCCATTTTACAGATGAGGAACTGAGGCAAATAGGGGTTAAATGACTTGTTCAGGATCATACAGCTAATAAGCATCTGAGGGTATATTTGAACTCAGATCTTCCTGACCCCAGGCCCAGTTCACCGCAGCGTCTAACAGCCCCATGTATAGCATTACAAGCGTAAATTAATTTTGGTAGCATTTTCATTTTTATTATATTGACATAGCCTAGCCATGAGCACTGAATATTCCTCCAGCTATTTAGTTTGTTTTTTATTTATTGAAGGAGTGCTTTGTAATTGAATCTATACAAGTCTTTAGGATTGCTCTGGGAAGTTGATCTCCAGATATTCTACGCAGTTTTGTAGTTTTTTGGAATGAAGTTTCCCTTTCTATTATTGCTTCTTTTGTTTGCTATTATTGTATAGAGAAGCTATCGATTTCTGATTATTTATTTTTTTCAACTTTGCTAAAGTCATTAATTGTCTGAATTAGTATCTTGATTGATTTTTTGAGGTTTTCCAAGTAAGTCATCATATCATTAGCAAACAAAGATAGTTTTATCTCCTCTTTATTTGTCGTTATTCCTTTAGTTTCTTTCTTTAGTCTTCTTGCTATTGTTAGGATCTCCAGAACTGTATAAAACAATAGTGAGAAGAGTGGTATCCTTGCAATAAGATGCTTGTTTTTTTGTTTTTTATTTATTTTATTTATTAATTAATTAATTTCGATTTATCAACAATCACTTCCATATGCTTTTGAGTTTAAAATTTTTCTCCCCCTTCCTCCTCACCACTCTCCCCAAGACAGCACACAATCTGATATAGGCTATATATATATATATACATTCTTATTAAACATATTTTCAGATTAGTGATGTTATAAGTAAAAGTTAGGACCAATAGGAGGAACCACCAGAAAGAGGAAACAAAATTCAACTGAAGAAAAAAATAGCAAATAGTATGCTTCGATCTGCATTCAGACTCCATAGTTCTTTCTTTGGATGTGGATAGCATTTTCCTCACGAGGCCCTTGGAGATGTCTTAGATCCTTGCATTGCTGAGAAGGGCTAAGTCTATCAAAGTTAGCCATGGCACAATGTGGTTGTTACTGTGTACAATGTTCTCTTGGTTCTGCTCACTTCACTCAGCATCAGACCATACAATCTTACCAGGTTTTTCTGAAGTCAGCCTGTTCATCATTTCTTATAGCACAATAGTATTCCATTACATTCATATACCACAACTTGCTCAGCCATTCCTCAACTGATGGGCATCCTCTCAATTTCCAATTCTTTGCCACCATGAAAAGAGCTGCTATGAATATTTTTGTACATGTGGGTCCTTTACCCATTTGTATGATCTTTTTGGGATATAGCCTTAGAAGTGCTATTGCTGGGTCAAAGGGTATGCACATTTTTATAGCCCTTTGGGCATAGCTCCAAATTGCTCTCCAAAGTGGTTGGATCACTTCACAACTCCACCAACAATGCCTTAGTGTTCCAATTTTCCCACATCTTCTCCAACGTTTATCATTTTCTTGTTTTGTCATCTTGGCCAATCTGATAGGTATGATATAGTACCTCAGAGTTGTTTTGATTTGCATTTCTCTAATCAATAGTGATTTAGAGCATTTTTTCATATGACTATAGATGGCTTTAATTTCTTCGTCTGAGAACTGCCTGTTCATATCCTTTGGCCATTTATCAATTGGGGAATGATTTGTATTCTTATAAATTTGACTTAATTCTCTATATATTTTAGAAATGAGTCCTTATCAGACAGACTGGTTTTTTTGTTTTGTTTTGTTTTAAATAGATGCTTTTTACGAGATTAAAAAAGGTACCTCTATGCCTATATTTAGTGCAGGGTTTTTTTTGGCACAAAAGAATGTCATTCTTTGTCAAAGGCTTTTTCTGTGTCTATTGAGGTGATCATGTGGTTTTGGATGTTTTGGTTTTCAATATGATTAATTATGTTAATTGTTTTCTTAAAATTGGACCATCCTTGCATCCCTGGTAGAAATCCTACTTAATCATAATGAATGATTTCTTAGATAAATCACTGTAGTCTGTTTGTCAGGATTTTGTTTAGATTTTTTGAGTCAATGTTCATTAATGATATTGGTCTAGTTTTTTTGCCATGTTTTATCTTTCCTTGGATTTGGTATTAGGATTATACTTGTCTCACAAGAGGATTCTGGTTGGATTTTTTCTTTCTCAATTTTTGAGAATAATTTGTGAAGTATGGGTACTAACTGTCCTTTGAAAGTTTGATAGATCTGGCCTCAGACACCTGATCACTTGATACTTACTAGCTGTGTGACTCTGGGCAAGTCACTTAACCCCAACTGCCTTGCAAAAAAAAATAGTTTGATAGAATTCTGCAAATCCATCAAGTCCTGGAGTTTTTCCTTCAGTAGTTCCTTTACAGCTAGCTCTATTTCCTTTTCTGAAATCAGGTTATTTAAGATCTCTATCTGGTCTTCTGAAAATTTGAGTATTTTGTATTTTTAAGGTATTCCTCTATTTCTGTTGTTTTCCTTAAGGCATTCTTCTATTTATTTTAAGGTATTCTTCTATTTCATTTTTGTTAACATATAACTGTGTATGATATGTTCTAATTATTTTTATTTCTTCTGGTTTTGCTGTTATTTCATTTTTCTTATTTGATATTTTATTGATTTGATTTTCTGTTCTCTTCTTCTTAATCAGATCAGCTAAGGGTTTATCAATTTTATCAGTCTTGCCAATGAACAAGCTTTTGCTTTTTTTCCTGTTTCTTCTCTAGGGCTTCCCCCCCTCCAATTTATCTAGTTCCCCTCTAATTGTTAATATCACCTCTTCTGTGCTTATTTTAGGTTTGCATTTTTTTGCTTTTTTATTTTTAAAAATGCATATCCAAGTAATTAATCTTTTTTCTGTTTTGTGAATGAATGATGGTAAGGATATGATTTCCCCCTGAGGACAGCTTTAGCTGCATCCCAGAAATTTTGGTATATTGTTTCATGATTATTTGTTACATAGTCATTGTTTCTTTGATTTGTTCTTTGACCCATTCATTATCTAACATTTCATTGTTAAGTCTCCATTTGGGTCTGTATCTTTCGTTTGTGATCAATGAACCAATTTCTATTCTTATTGTATTATGCTCTGTAAAGGATATATTAATTATTTCTTCCTTTTTATACTTATTTGCAATATCTTCGTGCCCTACTAGATGGTCAATTTTATAAAAGTTCCACGAGCTACAGAGAAATATGCATATTATTTTGCTGTTCCATTTAGAAGTTGTCAAAAGTCTTTTAACTCTAGTTTTTCCAGAAATCCATAGTTTCTCTTTTGTTTATCTTTCTGTTAGACTTATCCAAAATGGATAGGCAGATATTGAAGTTTCCTGTCACTACTGTGTAACTCTCTATGTCTTCTTGAAACTTAGATTATCTTTCCTTTATGAATTTGGATGCTAAGGCAATTTGGAGTGTATAGGTTTATTCCTGTTATTGGTTTGTTGTCTATGGTTCCTTTCAACATAATATGCTTTATTTGTTTGTCCCGTTTATATTTTAAATGTTTGCTTTTTTTGCTTTGTCTTATAGCATAATGTAAAATCCTGATTTTTTTTGACTCACTTGATGCATAATAAATTATTTCCATTCCTTTGGTTTTATTTTGTATATGGCTTTGTTTCTTAAATGTATTTCTTGTATCAGATTGTAGGTTTTTGTTTTCTTAGTCAATCTGTCGCTTTCCTTCATTTATTGGACTCTTTCCATTCACATTTAAAGTTATGAGATTTGTATTTTCCTCCATAAGTCTCTAAATTTGGAATTTTTAAAAAAAGTATGATCCCTCCCCCCCCATAAATATAGTATTATGTTCCTTCAATTACTTTAATCTTTTTTTTTAAGGTGGCCCTGTTCCCACTGGCTCTCTTCACCCTCCCTCCACCCCTCTTCTTCTTCTTCTTCTTCTTCTTCTTCTTCTTCTTCTTCTTCTTCTTCTTCTTCTTCTTCTTCTTCTTCTTCTTTTTTTAATCCTTTTTCCCTTTAGGGTTTTGTTTATTTCTCTCTTCTGCTTTTGTCTGGTTGTATATTTCCCTCCTCTCTTTTTTTCTCTCAGCCTCTTCCATCTTATCTTCCCCTTTTTTCTCTTCCCCTTCAGTTAGTTCTATTCATTATTTTTTAAAATTTTATTTTTTCATCCCTTTCCAAAAAGGATTTCTCTCCTTTCTTCATTATCTGTCTTCTCCTTCTGTTTACTCTAGACCCTCATTCTCTGATGCAAAACCTCAATAGTCATCTAGTCTCTCTCTTTTCTCTGTATTCTTTATATAATCAAAGATTCCAAGGTATTCATTAGCACTTTCTGCCACTGCATTGTAGGACTTACTTAACCCATGGATTATCCTTTTACATTGTGCCTCATTCTCAAAACAGTGTTAATTATTACAAATGTCAGAGAGAACATTGCCCCATGGTGGGACCCCCTCTCCTGCTCCACTGATCTATACCTTCTCAAAGGTCTTTTTGACCTTTTCTATTTTCTACATTTGCCTCAAAGTCTCCTCCGTGTGTCCATGCTCTCCCACTTCAAGTACCGGTTGTCCTCAAGAGTTTCACCTTCCCCTCTCCCCAAGCAATTAGACTTTATAGGCACCAAATCCCCCAAAGTCCATCCCATACAAAGTCCACATCTCCTTTCCCCCATAGCAGCATTCATCTGTGAAATTGCTTTCCATTTCTAAAATAAGGCTTCCTTCCTTTCCCCCCTTTTCAATCTTTCACCGCTTCTGATCCATTTCCCTTACAGGGTCTTTTCTTTCTTTGACCACAGAGGTCACTTTTCCCTCATTGCTCGTCCTTGATTTGACTCCAACACATCACTCACTTCTTTCTATCCCCTTTCCTGCCTCCCCACTTTCATGTATTCTCTCCAGTTGTGATGTAATCCTACCAAAGAGGCATTCATCTGTAGACAAGACATCAACAGGTTCTGTCCATAACACCCCTTGTCTGCCTTTTCCCTATTATCTCTACCAGATTCCCACCTTTACCTCTGTCTCCTTTTGTGCCTTTAGAAAGAACTCTTACTGGTCTTTCTGTTGCTATCGATATCTTCATTTATTCACTCTTCCTGAATTTCTGTTGTTTGGGGTGTTTGAGAAACAAATAATCTCTTTCTTTTAAAAATAATTTCAAACTCTTCTTTATTGTTGAATGATTATCTTTTTTCCTGCATGGTTCAGCTTAGAATTGCAAGATAGGTCCCCCTGGGATTCAGGATGAACACATTGTTCCATTCGCTCCTCCTTTTTCTAGTGGGTATGGAATAGTCTTGTGTTATTTGAATACTTTTTCCCTTTGTTTTTGGTGGTATTTCTCTTGATGGCTTGCAGAATTTGTTTCTGAATGGAATTGTTACATTTAACTACTATGCATCTTGAAATTTTCAGCCTTGGTTTTTTTTTTTTCTGGAAATGGTCTATTAATTATTTCCATTCAAATTTCATTTTCTCAGTTCAGAAGTTATTATTTCTTAAGGTTTTTTGTCCTGTTGTGTTCTTTTGGAAGACCTATGATCCATAGGTTGTCTCTTTTCATTCTGTCTTTGAGATCCATATATTTTGCTTGCATAATTGAGCATACTTTCTTTTAATGTTTTTGATTTTTGCTTCTCTTCTTCTAGGTTGTCCTTCACTTCTGTGTATTTGCATTCCCAATATGCTGTTCCCTCTTTTGTTTCTTTGGTGAGGCTTGCCATTGTAGATTCATTCCACTTTCATAATTCTCATTCATCAACAGTATGCTGCAGTCTTATGTTCCCCTCAAATTCCACAGGGTCCTTTGTCTCATCAAGTGTTAGATCGTCTTCTTTCATTTATTCACAGGTCCTTGAATTTCTTTCTAGATCTGGAGGTCATAATTTTTAGCTACTGTTTTTCCTGTTGGTTTATCTGTTTATTTCTTTGAGATTTCTTTTTCCTCAAATCTTTGGCACTTTCAGTCTTCCCCTTCCCCTCATCTAATTTTCCATATCATTCACTTTCTAACTCCTTTTGCTCTGCTTGTGGTTTCCTCAGAGACTAGATCTCAAAATATCTCAGCTTCCTCCCATACTAAGCAATTCTGGGTTCACCAGCCTAGGGTTCAATCCCAGCTGACTTTTGGGTGGTCAGAACTGACCCAAGAAGGATGCTGTGCTCTTCCCTCAGGCTTGGTGGAGTTCTGTACAGTTCTCCACACACACCATGTGCTGTCATGCTCCATTCCCTCTGTTTCTTAGCTCTCTGGCCCTGCACTGGCAGTTCAGACTTTTGCACCGTTGCTGCTTCCTTTGCTCCTAACCAGCTATAGTCCAGCTGACTGTTGAGGGCTGGGCAAACTTCCACAGCCTGGAGTTACAATCTCTATGGCACTGGAAAGAGGAAGGAGGAAATGTGGTAGAGGAGTGGGTTTTGATGTAAGGCTATACTGTGTACTTAGATCTGCTAGTGAGGCTTCATTGCTCCCATGCTTGGGGGAGGGGTGCTGAATGAGCTCAGGGTCAGTGAACATCAGCTCCTGGGTTGTTTTTTTTTTTAACTTTTTTTGGATTCTAGGTGTCATAGACAGCTAAAGTTGTCTTATCTTTGGTGTATAATAACTGTTTTGGAGAGGTTTGAGAGATCATGGGGATCAGAGAAAATGTCTAATCTACCATCTTGTTGTTCACATAACTGAATTCCTTGAGTGGAGTCTTGAAGGAAGCCAGAGAAACCAGGAAGTGAAAGTGAGCAGGGAGAGGCTTGGAGCCTATCCAAGGCTTGGAGGATAGCCAGTGAAAAGGCACAGAGTCAGGAGATAGATTACAGTGTGTGCACAACACCAAGAAGTCTAGGGTTGCTGCATTACAAAGGACATGGAGATCATAGAGTTAGTAAATATCAGAGGCTGGACTTAAATCTAGCTCTTCTTGCTTTTAAGCCCATCCCTCTATCTGATATCACCTCCAATTTGTCATATAGATATACATATAGAGATAGATATACAGATATATAGATCACCCACATAGTTGTTTGCACATTGTCTCTCCCATTGGAATATGAGCCCTTTGAGGGCTAGAATTGTTTTTGCCTTTCTTCGTATGCCCAGTAATTAGCACAGTACCTGGCACATAGTAAGACTTAACAGATGCTAGTTGACTGACTATACTAGACAGCCTCTCTAGCATGCACAACATAAGGCAAGTCCTTACTAAATGGTTATTAAATGACTGTCAAATAAATGATTGAAATTATATGTAAGGGTTTTGGGGAAAGAATCAAGTGCTATTTAACATTAAAAATTCTGTCTAAAAAGTATTTCATTGCAAACCTATAGAGAATCCCCATTATTATCTCCCAAATATAACATGGTGAAGCCCATACTATATCATTTAGAGGTTCTGAGTCAAAAGTTGTTTGTGCACGTACATTCCATTTCATGTTTGAAATTAAATACATCCTTTTTTTTTCATTTATTAGCAAAGACTTAACTATAGTTGTCTATGTTTCCCTGGTAACTCTTGACACCTGGTGATGGCACAGAGCTCAACTTCATGGTCAATATTATATGCAAAACATGCTGTTGTTCTTATTACAACAGAAATGCATAGATTTCAATACTTTCCTTTAGGAAGAGAAACTGACAGTTCCAAACAGCAATGCAAGCTTTGTCTGAGAAACAGAGCATCTGAAACCTTTTATTTTAAAATTGGATGCATGAAAAAGCACTGTCATTTGCTTTTAAAACGTGTGCTTTTGATTTTTATGCATATCCCAATGTTTGTACACTACTAGGAAAATCTCGTTTATTTTAACTACATAATTCCAGAGTTTGTGACAATTTGCCCAGGTGAGTTTACTTACAAGCAAAAGATTTACTTTGAAAATTAATAGTGGAATCATCACTGCCAGGGATACATGTTTAGCCTATGGTGACTATTTTTAAGGACTTCATAACACAAATGAGTCACCTATAGAGTAAGCTTGTTGTTGTTTTCAGCCATTTGTCATGTCCAACTCTTTTTACAAAGTTTGTTTTCCCCTGTATCTCTCTCTCTCCCACCCCCAGAGAGCTATCTTATATAACAAATAATATTTTTTAAAGAAAAAAAAGAGGAAAAATGCAGCAGGACTGATCAATACACTTTGTTGTTTAGTTGTGTCCAATTCTCTGTGACCCCTTTTGGGATTTTCTTGGGAAAGATGCTGGAGTAGTTTGCCATTTCTTTCTCCAGCTCATTTTACAGATGAAGAAACTACACAAACAGGGTTAAGTGACTTGCCCAGGGTCACATAAATATTAAGTGTCTGAGGCAGAAGTTAAACTCAGGAAGATGAGTCTACCTGACTCCAGGGTTGGTCTGCACCACCTACCTGCCCCAGGGTAAGCTATTAGAACTTAAAATAGCACTAAGACTTTTGGGACAAACTATATTTACTAAAGTAAGCCCAGGTGTCTTACGTGATAACATTTTATTGGGGTTAATTTGAGTTACTGTATATTTTGTAAAGTTAAAAAAAGGCGGTCTCTTTGTTCCCTCTTTGTTTCTCTTCTATTCTTCTCTCTCCTTACTCATCTTCCTATCTTTGTAGTTAATACTGTGACAAATGTAGACTGATCTCTTCCTTTGAGTAGTCCAAATTAGTCAGAGTTTATTGTTTTAAACAATTTTCAGGCCTTGGGAATTCCACTTGAGGTGACAAAATACACCTTTTCCCCTTTACAAAATAAGGTACTATGGATAGAGAACACTACATTTATACTATCTGATTCCCTTGATCTGTTGGTTAGTTTTGGTGAACTAACTTTTCTTTTTTTCATTCTTTATTGCTTAGGACGGCTCACTGGGTAATGGAGGCAGAGGGACTTATTTGGAAATGAAGGTGAATTTCCCAAGATAATGAGGCTAACTCCAAGAGTTAGAGAGATGATCAGTCATAGCCCCAACATTTAGCAACAGATACTCTTTAAAAGGATACTTATGTGGCAAACATTATCTCTGTGCTGTTAAATTTAAACCCTAATGCATAACTCATGTATGTTCTAGTGGGTCTAGTGAACTACTTCAATTACAGATAGCCAGATCTCAAAAGAAAAGTGGACACAGGGAATGCACATGTTTACAAGATTCACCTTGGATACTTCCAGAGGAGGGGCATTCTCCTGTCAGCCTGTAGAACTTTTATTCTTTTGTCAGTCCAAGGAAATACAAAATTTAGGTGAGACATAGTTCCTACCCTTCTGGAACTTATGAAAATAGTTAAAATATACAATATTTTTAAAATAAGATTTTGTTGATGTATAAAGTGTGTACATGTGAATGATGTTTTGTTTAAGTCTTATACGGCTGCATGAGTCTGTCCAGATGTGGCTCACAGGAAGGCAAGAATAGATATTTCTAACATCTTCTCCTTTTACCCTTCTCCAAGAAAGACTTTGATTCCTGCCAGGAGGGGAAAAAAAAGAAATGGAGATAAGAGGTTGACCATCGTACTCAGAGAAAGGAGGTACTGGGCTATAATTATATCTGCCTGCTCCCTTAAATATTGTTAGTCTAGGAAAAGTAGTTTTGAGTGGAGAACTATATTCCTGATTACCTTAGTAGGAAAGGAGGGCCCCTAGCCACATAGCCAAGGCTTGACTGCCTTCCCACCAAATGCCCATTCTGCAAAAAATACATGTAGCAAATAGCAAATAAGCCCATTTATCCAACTGGGTAGCAGAACAAAAATCAGGAAAATAAAGAGGAGAATATATACAAAATAATATAGAGTGAATGAGGCCTCTCATTGGAAGTGAGATGACTCAGCTCTACCAAGAAAGAAAGTCTCAGATCTCCCCCAAGGGGAATTTCCCTGAAGTCTCTAGGGTAACAAGCCAGGGACAGGGACATGATAAAGACTGCCAGCTCCTCTACACACCAGCTTCTTCCCAACATCTTTCTCTCCTCTCAGGTACCTGAAAAGAAAGAAGTTGGCATAATACACGTTCTCTCTCAAAGCTGGAAGCCAGCTGATCTTTCTTTTCTCCAACTCTCATCAACTCCACCTGCCCCTTGCATAGGTGCAATTGATTAATCAATTTCCATCAGTGAGGAGAGAGTCCTATGAAATTGACCCTTTGAACCAAGGGTTACATTCATCTTCTGTTTTTTACAGTTTGTTTTCCCCAGTATCCCTCTCTCTCCCACCCCCAGAGAGCTATCTTATATAACAAACAATATTTTTTAAAGACAAAAAAAAAAGAGGAAAAATGCAGCAGGACTGCATTTGTTGTTTAGTCGTGTCCAACTCTCTGTGACCCTACTTGGGGATTTTTTTTGGCAGAGGTACTGGAGTTGTTTGCCATTTCTTCCTCCAGATGATTTTACAGATGAGGAAACCAAGGGAAACAGGGATAAGTGACTTACTCAGGGTCACATAGCTAATAAGTGTCTGAGGCCAGATCTGAACTCAGGAAGATTAGAAACTGACTTTTCTAACACTGGAAGGCATAATCCACCCCTTCCTCATTGCACACCTCAGTCTCTTGGGAGGGGAAAGGGATTTAGATTTATAGCTTAGCTCAGTCCCAATTCCAAGTCCATAACCTACTTTGGGATCAAGTCCCAGGCACCCTGACTTATCAAGGCTTCCATGCCAGGCTGGCTGGCTACACTATCCCACCTGTAATCATGGCTCCCAAGTTGCCATGGCTCAAATTCCCAGTCGAATGAGGATCACCTCCAGTACCTGAACTTGAGAAGGACAAACAACAAATACCTCCAGGTCCATTTCTTGGAGCCAGGATTAAAGAGAGAGAGCAGGGAAAGGAAATCTTTCCCCTCTCACTATAGTGTCCCCTTGATGGCACCTGTGCTGTGGGTTAATGGATTCTTCACCCTCTGGATAAAGCAGAAAAGAACAACCGGAAAAAAAAAGGGTAATGAGAAAGTGAGCAACCTTCTTACGATCTTATTAGTTTTAAAGATGAAAGCAGCCAATCAAAGGAGGTCACACCCACCCATGTGGGAGGGGACACAGAGGCCTCCCTGTCAGCCTGGATTTGTTCCCTTGGTCCCTCGGGTCATCTACGGTTAGGTGAACTGAGCATGCCTAGACAAACCCAGGTTATACAATAAAACTCCCTGCATCCCCCCCCCCCCATAAGCACTGACAATTCTGTTTTAGAGCCAGAGTCAGCATGGTACAGTAGAAAGAGTGCTTTCATTTGAGATTAAGAAAGACCTGTACTGGAAACGTGCCTCCTACATTTACTGTCTCTGTGACTATAGGAAACTAAAAGACAACCTTTCTAAAACTCGGTTTTCTCAAATGTTAAGGTAGGGATGACATCCCTGTATGGGATGAGAGACTGGCCAGCAAGGAACCCGCCCTCAGAGCATGTGCAGTATTCCTGCACTAAGTTCACTTCTAGGTGCTGTGCAGTTAATGGGTGTGTCATTCTTTTGCTCAGCTTCTCAGCTGCTGCGGCTATCTGCTGACATGGTTGGTCAAGCAGGTGACACCTCAAGGGACTTGCTCTTCACCCAACTCAGCTATTGCTGCTACAAGCTCTGGTCGTCTCTGCTAACATCTGTTGTTGAGGGAAACTGATGGCTCCTCCAACCTTTTGAAGCTCACAAAGTTGTAATCTGAGCCATTCTGTCTCCAGATACTCATTTACCTAAGATTAGGAAAGAATAAACACTAGAACACTCTCTATGTACTCAGGAACACAAGGCAGCCAGTT
This sequence comes from Phascolarctos cinereus, assembly GCF_003287225.1. Taxonomy (NCBI): domain Eukaryota; kingdom Metazoa; phylum Chordata; class Mammalia; order Diprotodontia; family Phascolarctidae; genus Phascolarctos; species Phascolarctos cinereus. The sequence goes on along the minus strand of NW_027555625.1, from coordinate 110,506,410 downwards.
GAGGAGATAAGGCATTAGCAGCTGCTGACATCAGTTTTCTGTCACGTCTGACTCTTCATGACCCCATTTGAGCGTTTCTTAGCAAAGACACTGGAGTGGGTTGCCATTTCCCTCCTGATTATTTTTACAGATGAGGAAACTGAGGCACAGGGTGAAGTGACTTACCCAGGGTCACACAGCTAGTATGTGTCTGAGACTAGATTTGAACTCAGGAACAGTAGTCTTCCTGACTCCTGGCCTGGCACTCTATCCACTGTGCCACCTAGATGCCCATTCCCCTTCCCGACTAGGAGGCTCAAAGCAATTCTTCCTTCCTTTTCCTTCTTCTTTGAAAAACAGCAGAGAAGAAAGAAGAACCAAAAAAGGGCCAGGGCAGGAATGTTTTGTGTGAGCTCGGTTCTATCTCCACCATAATCCTTCAGGTTCTGAAGCCGAAGAAAACCTCATCACCATAAAACACCAGCTCTGTAGTCACTTGCGGCTGGAAATTCTATGTTTGACTAAAACTAGTAGGAATGTTCTGAATGCTCTGAGGTCTGGACCTTTATTGACCAGTCCCTCATCCTATGTCTCCCTAACTCAGGGGGCTGATGTGAAGTTCAAACTGCATACTGTTTGTCAGTCTCAAAGTTTTATTGTTAGTAATATTTCCAGATATTGAATTGGAAGGTGAACTCAATTGAGGGAGATTCGAAAGTTTCACAAATCAGGAAAAAAAATGATAGGATTGTCTAAAGCCCTCTTAATTTCTCACCAGGCTGCAATCTGGACTCTTCCTAGAAAATTCATCAAACAGGAAGATCCCTTCAGTCCTGGGATTCTCTCTCTCACTTTTTCAGCTTCCTTTTTTGTGCAGTTTTCCTCCATTAGAAGGTAAGCTCCTTGAGGGCAGGGACTTGTCTTTCTTTTTGCTTGTACTTGTATTCCCCTAGACCTTAGCACAATGCCTGGCACATAGTGAGCATTTAATAAATACTTGTTGCCTGACTGACTCATGACCTGGCCCCAACTTACCTTACCAATCTCATCATACGTTATTCCTATTGCAGCCTATTCCTGCTGCTGTTTCTTATACACCACACTTCACTTCCTCTGCCTCGGGGCTATCTGTTCTGCATGTCTGCAAGGTACTTTGTCCTCACCTTAGTCTCTTAGAATCCTATTTCTTTAAAACTGATCAAGCACCGCCTTTATATGGAACTTTTCCCAATTCTTGCCCCCCTCCCTAGATATTCCTACCTTCCCCTCAAATGATTTACCTTAAATTTCTATTGAATATTTTAATGTACTTATTTGTGTTAGAATCCTCATGCCAAGACCATCCCTCTCTTTTTACTCCTCTCTTGTTACTATTGGGAGATACCTTGTTTTCTAGAACTAAGGGCCAGCGAGTAAGCTGTGTCTTGAGCTTGGCATAACAACAATCCTTTACACTCACCTTCTGGATGAACTTAGCCACAGCAAAATCCTAGAATTGTTTCACACCAGCACCAAGTGGTCTCTGAAGTTGGACAAGCACCTGTACTACCCGTGTTCCCATGTTCCAGTCATGAAGTCCTGCTACAAATCCAACGTGTCTCAGTGTTGCTGTTAGCCCTCATTGTCAGGGCTACAGCTCACTGCATAGCCACTAGCATATATATTGAGATTTGTCCATGCTGAAGCAGGTCTCCTAATAGGGGTGGGGGTGGGGGGACCAGCATATTTGTGTCTAGTTTCCCTCCTCCAACAGAATAAAGAAAGCTTTTTGCTATAACTACTGTTAGCTCTTTGGTTTTATTTTGTTTTGTTTTGTTTTATTTTATTCTTAGAGTTAACTGTTGTTTTTATAGCCTGTGTGAGCTCTCTGGTTTTTTCAGAGTTAACAGCAGTTGCAAAGCTGCCGTGGCTCTTCCGTCATTTGGTCAGGGTTGACATTTGTGTGTACGTTATCTCCCCTGATAAACTGCAAACTCCTGCAAGGATTATTTCCTTCTGTCTTCATGTATTATCTGGCACATAGCTGGCACTTACTAAACGTTTGTTGATTAATTATTAATTTTCCCTGAGTGAGATTGTCTTTCTTTTGCCCTTTTTAAAAGGAATTAGGTAAAACAAGGAAATGAGAAGGGTAGTTCTGGGTGAAATTTGGCCCAGCTTTTGTATGCCTCCTCATCTGATTCCCAGTGTGCCTTGTGCCTCTTCATTTCTCTCCTCCTTTGACATTTTCCATTATGCAGTATCTGAAATCTGTAAAAAATAACAACTTGATGAGATTCATCTCAGTGAGCATTCTCAGTGCCATGACAACAAGCCCCGATTATTCACCAGTCATCAACGCAGCCCTGGCAACCCAAGGAAGCCAATCATTGGTGTCTTCCAGTCAATTACGTTGACACTTTGGCCTCTCAATGCACATTTGCTGGTTCAAGTGGAGCTATTGCCCAATACAGACTGTTTTTCATCTAAGCCAGGATTAAAAAAAATAAAGTGGATGTTATATGTCTCCTTAAACTTTATTTTTTAAAGAAGGAGAAGGCAGATGAACTCAAGAAAAAAAATATACGTGTTACCTATCCTGCTGCCAATAATTATTGGTGTATGAGGCTTGATCTTTGAGTATGTCATTGTAAGAGAAAATATAAAGTGGTCTCTCAATCTAAATGCTAAGTAAGAAGGACAATAGTACCAGAAATAAAAAGCTATAGAGCTAGAGCACTGGGCCTGGAGTCAGAAAGACTTGAGTTCAAATCCAAGCTCAGATAGTTCTTAGCTATGTGACCCTGGGTGAGTCACTTTATCTTTGTCTGCTTCAGTATCCTCAACTGTAAAATAGGGTTATGAGGAGCACCTAGGTCTCAGGGTTGTTGTAAGGATCAAATGAGGTCATATTTTGTAAAGCGCTTAGCAGCATGCCTGGGACACAGTAAACACTTAATCACAGCTCTTCTGCTATGCCTAGTCATTTCTGCACCTCAGTCAAGTCCATAGGTAGGGGTGGAGGCAGAGAAGAGAGGTCCTTCCTGCTGAGGTGTATCTGCCCCAGGGACATACAAGGTTTCCACGTGCCTGAAACACTGGCTAGGTCTGGGTGGTGTGATGCAGCATTGGTAGCCAAGGGAAGCAGTGGCCCACGAGAGTTCTGTTGCTGCCCTCTCAATTTCTCATCTGTTAGATGGTCCTGCCCTAGTCATGGCTCAGAACAGGTTGGTTGAAATTAAGAGCACCTGAGTTTCTTAATGGAAGGCAGCTGTGGGGGCTGATAGCACCACCATGAGAAAGCTTGGCGGTATGTTTGCAGCTGAATCAGCGGGTGCACAGTTGACCGTGCCAACATAGGAAAGGGACAAGAAATGCAGACAGCCGACCTGAGCCATACCGCTGATCATCAGCTCCCTGGCACTCTGTATCTGGCCTCCCCATCTGATATTGAGCTCCCTGATCTGAATCACTGCTCCAGTACCTGGCTTTCCTGACTGCTTCTGCCCCTTGGATTTCTGTGCTCCAAAAGCTCCCAGATCCCAGGCTGCCTTGCCTTTCTGGTCTATATTTACTCATCTCCCAATCTGTACCTTGTCTGTCCTGCCCTGGTGAGTACCTAATCCTTAGTCCATGGTAGTCCTGTTTTGGGACAACACTGTTAAGATTACAATTGTGCCCTTGAAGAAAAAAAGATTACAGCTACCTATGAAACAGAAATAACATGGGCAAAATCCATGGATGAGTAGTGGATTGGCTAAAACCTGAGGGTTTGTGACGGAGGAATAAACAGAAATTAAGTTGGTAAAATGGGAGCGTATAAGGAAGAACAAAGACAGAGGAGGTGAAAATGAGAGTGTAAGTTTTTGAAGGCAAGGATGATTTTTCCTTTTGGTTTGTAATACAGTTCTTTGCACATACTCATTCACTCAAATGCTGATAGATGTGGGTGATAATAACAAACATTTATATATGCTTCAAAGTTTACAAAGTGTTTTACAAATATCTCATTTTTTCCTCACAACAACCCTGAGAGGTGGGTGCAACTCTTGCCTCCATTTCACAGATGAGGGAAGTGAGGGAGATGGAGAATTGGTGACTTACCTAAGGTCACGTGGCTAATAAGCGTTTGAGGAAGGATGCAAACTCCGGTCTTCCTGGCTGCCTCCTACAATTTCAAATCAAGTCAGCCAGCATTTATCAAGTACTTACTAAGTCCCACGCGAAGTTCTAAAGATAAAAATTCAAGCAGAAAGAAAGACAGTCCCTGCCCTCAAAGAGCTTATATTCTAATGTGAGAAGAAAACTCAAAAAAGGGAGTTAAAGTGCAGGGGGTGGGGGACAAGAGGGAAGGAAGGAAGAGAATTTCAAGGGGGCAAAGTCTGCAGAGTCAAAAGCAAAGCTGGGAGGGATAGACGGTGGTGGCTTGTGCCTTCTTCAACCCATCCGCGTTCCTTCAAGAGAGAATTGTCGCATGTAGAGTGATTAGAATGGAATGGCAGTGTTGGTAAGTCCTGGGAATGTCCTAGTTCTGCTTAGAGAAAACAAGATGAAGAAGGGTCCCTGCTGCCATGTGCTGGGAGCTAAGAAAAATCACAGGTAGAATGGCGACAGGGAGAGTACTGGACTTAAAATGAGGAAGACCCAAGTTCTAATTCTATCTCAGACACTTACTAGTTATGTGATCCTGGGCAAGTCTTTTACCTTTCATCAGCCTCAGTTTCCTTATCTATAAATAGGAATAATACCACCTATCTACTACAGTTGTAAAGAGCAAATGAGTTTATGTAATATGCTTTGCAAACTGTAAAGCACTATAAAATGTCAGCTATTATTATCTTGAAAGTCCAAATGGGAAACATGTTTTAGGAAGCCAAACAGACCATATGGGAGAGATATAGTGTGCTCTAAGTAGCTAAGTTGTAGTGGCCTATAGGAAAGGTTTGTTCATTGTTTAGCTGGTATTGCTACCTTCATGAGCCCTCAGATGGGCTTTATTTCTCTTCATTAACCTATAAATAAATCTGTAAATTCCTTGAGCTTTGTGAACTAGGTACTTATAGGAGGAGCTGGTGACAAAACCTGGGATCTTGTTAGAAAGGAAGTTCCTGGATTATTTGGGTTGGGGCAATGATCTAGAGAAATGAAAAGTTTTCCAAAATTTAGCCAGAAACATTTTTTTTAAGAGCAAACATCTGCCATAAGGGTTATACAATATTTGGCTAATTAAAATAATATATTAAAATTATAATACTTGTGAGGGTAGAGTAGCCTATGGGGGGGGGTGCAGTTCTTGGTGCATGTGCAGATATTCCCTCCTGGTTATCTATAGTCTAATTGACCACATGGAAGCTTAGCGTGACCCTACTTCTGGCCATGATGACTGGGGCATAGGGGTTGGAGGTGTGTGGGATGCCACTCAAATTAAATTGCAGGGATCTTATCCTGAAAACTCTGGCTAGGCTTAGTGTATAGACAGAATGAAACCTATATGTACGTGTTGTGAGGAGGGGAGGGAGGATGGTAGGTATACACTAATGGCGTCCATCATTGCCTTGGGACCAAACTACGCTCTTTTTAAAGGTTTTTTTCTAAGAGGCATCCAAGGAGAAACAGAAAGTTAATTTATTATTATAATTATTCAAATCTCGAGATTTGGGTGTCCCTCCACCAGGATGCTCTGATGAAAGGAAACACAGACAGAAGCAAAGGACCTGATTATATACCCTAATGGGCAAATCTCCCCCTCCCACCAACTGTCCACTCTTTGGCTGACAGTCTCAATGTACCATAGAAACTGAAGACAAAACAATGAACACAGTACATATATCTATATTTCTTAGTTTGCTGAAGTAATACCAAAGAAGCAATTAAAGATGCATAGTCAAGCTAGACACTGTAGCCAGGTCACCATGACCGACAACAGCAACAGGTGCATCAACAAAATACAGGGGGGGCTTCTTCAGGAGTTTCAGGCTTGGCAAACTTTAACTACTTAACAATGGCATGGGTGGGGGGGTTACTTGGGGTTGAATTCCCATAAATCAGGGGATTTCTAGTAAACCAAAACTTAGGCCTGTCAGGCTGCTATGCCTGCCTTGAGTCTAATACAATTTCTATTTATTCTTCTAAAAAGTTTTTATGGGACCCCTCATCCCACTCAGCCTTATCCCAAACCTTAATTATGCTGAGGAGTCTTCACTGGGACATCCCATTCAGAGGCATGCTGTGTGATGATGAAAAATAGCTGTCTAACTGGCTGCTTAAGCCAGAAGAACTGATGACTCAGTGGTTGCTGAACCAGAATTCAGAGGGCATCTCTGCTTCTTGGTTTTGAAGTGGGAGGGCTGCTTTGCATCACCTCCCCAAGATCCAGGTAGGGGAAAGGCAGCTGCCCTATCTCCTCTCCAGCCATAGAAGTTATGGATGCCTCAGTGGTGCCTCATTCTCTTTGTATTTGTTCTTTCCTGATATGAGACAAGTGAATATTCCAAGATGGACACATCCAGGCATCCTTGCATCTTCAGAAGCTGTCATAGGCCTTGCTGGCGGCCAGAGCTGAATGGTGGAAGGAGCTGCCCTCACCAGAGCTTTGGAGGCTGTCAGCAATAGAAGGGTGCACTCTGGGAGCAGAGGAAAAGACAAATGGATAGAAAGCAGTAGTTGCCAGAGAAAGGCAGCTCCAAGGAACGTGATCCCTTGTGGACAGAATTGCCAGCTATTGGCTCTAGAAAGAGCTTAGCAGAGAGCTATACCTGAGGGGACTCATGATGACTCTATAGAGGGAGAAAAGGACTTCCAGGGTCCCATAGGTAAGTTAATCTTTTGCCACGTGTACCACATGGATTCCCTTTGGATTCCTAGCCTATGCTTACAGGCAAAGTCAGGAAGACCCAAGTTCAAATCTGGCCTCAGAAATTTACTAGCTGTGTGATCCTGGACAAGTCATTTAACCTCTGTTTGCCTCAGTTTTCTCAACTGTAAAATAGGGATAATATCAGTATCTACCTCACAGGATTGTTGTGAAGTTCAAATGAGATAATATTTGTAAAAACACTAAGTACGTGGGAGATACTATATAAATGCTTATTCTTTTTCTTCTTTCCTCCTTATCACACATTAGCCTTTTCTTATTAAAAAGGTTAATACCACTAGATAATTCTTTTACTTTCCCTTAAGTTCTTTACTTATGGTGATCTCCATTAAATCCAACATGTTGGAGCCCTGTCCACTACATTTGTTATAGGTAGACAACCGTACCACATGGGAATCCAACCTAGCATGCCCAAACCATTTTACATGCATGGACTTTTACATGAGATTCAACAAAACTTCATGAGAACCCTGAGAGCAGTAGTGTTTGCCCTTCTGATGTCCCCACTTACAAACTGAAGAGTGTGTTGGGAGAGTGGTCCCAGAGGGTTCTTATACTACATGATGGAAGTTTTTTAGGTGCAGCATCACTGGATAGAAAGAACATTTGCAGTTAGTCCCATATCAGCTGAGTGTCCTTGGGGAAATAATTTCATCTCTCTGGTATTTTGCTTGTTCTGTCTATACAGGGGACCCAAAAAGTTTTAGTGCATTTTTAAGCTGTTAATATTTACTTAGACTTTTGGAACACCCAGCATAATCTTTAAGGCCCCTTCTGGCTCTGACATCCTGAGGTTTCCTATTGCTAGTTTACTTATACTCAGTAGCTCATTCTAATGCACTATAGAAATGATTTTTTTTGATCATCCCAATACACTGCTCTTGGTTTTCTACTAAGGATGCCCTAATCACTCAGGTAGAGGTATTTTATGTATGATTTTGTCATTTTTCTAGTTTCAATTAAATATCAGAGGAAAAGATCACAACAACATTATTGTCTCTGCATGTTTTGTGTAGCTTATGTGAAAAAACAGGGGTGAGAGAGAGGGGAGAGAGAGAGAGAGAGAGAGAGAAGAGAGAGAGAGAGAGAGAGAGAGAGAGAGAGACAGAGAGAGACAGAGAGAGAGAGAGAGAGAGAGAGAGAGAGAGTGCATTTATCTATTAAGTAGCTATTCTAACCCAGAGAGAGGTTTCACAGGAGTGTGGCAAAGTAGACCTCCCTTATAGATGTGCTAATCATAGTTCCATGCCAAGATAACTATGTACATAACAGGGAGTCAGACTCAGGGCTTAGGTGAATCATTCATCTCTTGTCTGCAAGCTGATCATTTGTCTTCTGCTATGCTGTCTTGGAGCAGCACAGCATAGCTTTCCCCGCAGAAATCTGTGGCACTGCAGTGTCCAATGTTTGGAGCCAGTATTGCATTTTTCTGGGAGAGGGTCTCTTTTGAGAAAAATTGAGAACTGGCAATATATTTGTACTTAGTTGGCAAAATAGAGTATAAAGTCCTGGAACAAGGGTATGAAAACAAATTTGGGGTTCACATATTTATAGCCGAAAGATCCCTTAGTTTATCCCTTCAGTTTACAGATGAAGAAACTGAGGCCTACGGAGGTTGGAAAGGAGTGACTTGGCCAACATGATACAAATAAAAAGGGGCCAAGCTAGAGGGGAGATCCAGATCTTCTGTCTCCAAATTCAACATTCTTTCCATAATATCACCAAGAGAACTTGTCTCCTTTGGGCAGTTATCTAGATGACATGATCATGTTAGATCTCCCAGTATGAATTGAAAATAGAATCCTTCCCTCTTTACCAGGGGCTCACCAAATTCTGGCAGAGCAGGTTATTGGGAATGTCTAAGACACTTATGAGGAGGTATGTGAAATTCCAGGCAGGGCAGAGGAAAGCAAGTGACTTCTACTTTTAGTATCATAAAATGACTTCATCCACCAGAATGTAAGCACTTCCTGGCCTTTCCATCTTCCATAAAACTGTGCCTTCTTTTAGGTATTGTCTCACCCAATTAGAGTGTGAGCTCCTTGAGAGCAAGGACTACCTTAGTTTTCTATTTGTGAGCTTTTCACAGTGTTTGGGACATAGTAAATATGTAATGGGGCAGCTAGGTTGCACAGTGGATAGAGCACTGGGCTTGGAAGACCTGAGTTCAAATTTGGCATTGGAAACTACCTAACTGTGTGACATCGGGCAAGTCACTTAGCATCTGTTTGTCACTGGAGAAGGAAATGGTGAATCACTCTAGTATCCTTGCCAAGAAAATTCCATGGACAGAGGTCCACAGGGTCATGAAGAGTCAGACATGACTGAAATGACTCAATAACAACAACAACAAATGGTTTTCCCTCATTCTATATACCAGTGACAGCATTTCTATTGATTTACTGTACCAATCAACTCCTGGTAGATAATCTCAGAGAAAGAAGAAAAGAGTTTTCTTTTTGTTTGCTTGCTCTGAGGTATACCAGTATCGGAAGCTACCAGTAGGCTCTTGTCGATATCCTGGCATTTCCATCTGAAAGCTAACAGCTGTTTGGTAGATAAGATGTTTTTGCTTGAATCCCATTTCTTCTATGTTTACTAGCTGTATGACCCTGAACAAGTCACTTAACCTTCCTGGGTCTCAATTTCCTCATTTGTTAAATGAAGGGGTTGGATGGAAGGCCTCTGAGTTACCTTCCAAACTTAGATCTATTATCCTATAATGCTATTACAGCATTAATAGAGACTCCTGGGCTCCCCTTCTCCTGAGCATATTCTCTCCCTTCTTCTTCTTCTTCTTCTTCTTCTTCTTCTTCTTCTTCTTCTTCTTCTTCTTCTTCTTCTTCTTCTTCTTCTTCTTCTTCTTCTTCTTCTTCTTCTTCTTCTTCTCTCTCTCTCTCCCTTCTCTCTCTCTCTCTCTCTCTCTCTCTCTGTCTCTCTCTCTCTCTCTCTCTGTCTCTCTCTCTCTCTGTCTCTCTCTCTCTCTCTCTCTCTCTCTCTCCTCTCTCTCTCTCCCTCCCCCCCCTCCCTTCTCTTTCCCCCCACTGTTTCAGCCCATTTCTCCTCAATTTACACCCTGGGTTTCCCCTAGAGGGCATCTCCTACACTCCTACTCTAAGAATTACGGAGGTGGTTATTCCTATTGACACTATAGCCCTGAGCCCCCACCGGTAAAATTTCTTTACTAAAAAAAAAAAAGACAAGCCAAGAATAAAAACTACAAACCATTTCACTCATAAACCTGAACAGAGTGTTCATAGGTGAGTCTGGGTACAAACTTGAATGGCAATGGTAGCGACGCACATGGATAAGGCACGTATGTGCCCACAGCAGCTCCTAACAGGTAGAGTAAACAATGAAACAATGTCAACATACGCCCCAAGCAACACAGGATCTAAATGCATAAAGAAAAAGTTACCTCAAATGCAAAAAAAATAGATAAAATCACAGTCATAGGAGATTTTAATTTTTCTCAGACCTGAATAAATATTACAGAAAGATAAGCAAAAAAGAAAGTATAGAACTAAACAAACTTTTAGGGAAGTTAAATCTTAAAGCTTTGTGGCATCTTCTGAATAAGAATAGTAAAGAAAAAGAATATATATATATATATATACACACACACATATACATATATATGCAAATATGTGTGTATCCAGGATGTCCCAAAAGTCTTAGTGCAGTTCTATATTAAACACATTGTTCATAAAAATGGTAAATAACATAGTTATTTATGAGCAACATGGACCTAAAAGGCTATTTAATAATGTAATGGCTAGGTCAAAGAGTGAATCATGGGAACAATAACCATATGTAAAAGAATGATAACAATGAGATCACTTGTAACAGCTTTTGGAACTCAACTTCAGCAGTACTCAAAGGAAGACTTCTAGGTTGAAAAAATACAAAAATACAAAACAGAAAACGAGAAGATTCATAAATTGAATATATAATTTTTAAAATTAGCAAACCCACAAATAAACTAATCATGGTAAAGGAATAAAATTTTTATGCCGTAAGAAATTATGACTAGGAAGAATTCAGAAAGCCATGGGACCTCTTATACAGAGCTTATACAGAGTGAAGGTGGCAGAACCAAGACAATAGGAGCAATGACTCTAGCAAAGTCTATAGGAAGACCAGTAGAATGGACCTGAATATTATGTAATTACAATGACGGAGCTTGGCCTCAGACGAGTTAAGAAAACGCACCTCCCTGCTTTCCTTGCAGAGGCAGGAGGATCTTTAGGTGGAATTATTTAATTATAGTAAGGTGAACAGCTCTATATATTATCAGACACAGTTGCACATTGGCTAGTTTTACTGAAGATTTTTAAAAATCCTTTTTTCCTAAATCTTTGCTAAAGGAATGGCTTGTTGCATGGGAAGGGAGGAGGTTTACATTTAGAAATGAATGTAATATAACAACTAAAAGAATCAAAAGAAAGAAGATAAAAAAGAAAAGTCCAAATTAGTGGGACATGGTGAGCTCTGAGGTTACTTCTGGATCTAAACATATGAAACTTTGACATCCCAGGCCTCGTTCATCTTAGCCCTCCCTGTTCATATTTCCATGTTGGATACTTACTTATTAGATGTCATGAAGTTCTCTTTAGCTTTGGTGACAGGGAAACTGAGGCAAGCATATTTTTTTCTTCATATAAATCATTGGTGGTTATTTTCCCGGCTACAAATGGTGGTCCCACTTGGCAGCCTCTTCAAGGCTTCAGATGTCTCAAACTGTGATATTTAACAATAAACTTGAATTTAACCCCTCCCTTTTAGCACCACTGGCCCCAAAACCTGCCAAAATCATTCATAGAGGGAGGAGGGAAAAAGTTTTCTTTTTGTATTTTAAGGAGAATGGCTACCACAGAAAAGAAAGGGCATTCTGTTTTAAAAGGCTTCCTTTTAACCTTTACCTGAAGAAGGCATTTAAAAACCCCAGAAAGTCATTATATTTTGACAAGGCTCTTGGATGAATCATCACCAGACCCTTCATATCAGTGTCACATAAAACTTCTGCACTAGCAGAAACATAGAAGAGCTGCTTTCACCCATAGCAGTGAAATGTTGACATTGCTTTTCATGTAAGAAATTAGATAGGATGGCATTAATCTCCAAATACCGTGGGCAGAAGAGAGGCTACAAATGTCATGGAGAAGATACTGTGAATCTTCTTATGTCCACCATCTCCCAGGTGACCATCTCCCAAAGGGGCCTCTGACTTTTTTTCTTGCTCCTTCTGGCTTATTGTGCCCCTATTTTAGAGTAAAGCCCTGGGGACAAACTCTAAAATATAAATATTACCTCACCTAACAAGGGTGTTTTCACTTTTACTTTATTTATTTGTTTGTTTGCTTGTTCATTCATTTATTTATTTCCTTTTTAGGCAATTGGGGTTAGGTGACTTGCCCAGGGTCACACAGCTAGTAAGTGTCAAGTGTTTGGTCTGAGGCCACATTTGAACTCAGGTACTCCTGACTTCAGGGCCAGTGCTCTATCCACTGAGCCACCTAGCTGCCCCTAACAAGGGTGTTTTTCAAGCTGCTGCACATATAGAGGAAAATGCAACTCTTAATTAGAGGACAGAATGCTAAGTCCCCATGCTGAGTACTTGTCTAAGCGTTTTAGGGAATTGGTGTTAGGGCTTCTGGGAGGGAGGTAGAGAGGAAGGTTTAGGGAGAAGTTCTCAAGATATCTCTGATTTCCAGGCCATCTCCCTAGAGAATGCTAGAATAGACTTTTCTTGGGTGAGATGGGGCCCACTTTCTTGACTTGTACTAAGATCTCCTCTTATTCCCAGCTAAAGAGCTCATTCATTCTTGTATATTCTTTAGTATATTCTAGTGTATGTAATTTCTACAATTTCTGTTTGCTTGGATAAATGGTTTTATTCACTACTTGTAACAATGTTTTCTGTAACCAGCATTTGGCAGGAAGGAGCTAATCTGGCAAGTGAAGGCTAAGGGCTACCCTTCTTCTTATTCTTCTTTTTTTTTTGGTGAGGCAATTGAGGTTAAGTGACTTGCCTAGGGTTACACAGCTAATGAGTGTCATGTGTCTGAGACCGAATTTGAACTCAGGTCCTCTTGACTCCAGGGCTGGTGCTTTATCCACTGTGCCACCTAGCTGCTCCGGCTACCCTTCTTCTTAAGAGCAACCAGAGAAGCTGTATTCTTCCCCAACCAGATTTTGCTAAGCTAACAGTATTTGAAGGAGTACGGATATAATTCTAGCCTGATACCCCTCTTGGAGAGAGATGAAGGAAGAAGCAAAGGCCTAGTCACAGCCTTTTTCTGCTCACCTCAGGGTGGAAATCACAGCCTCTCTTGGAGTGGACCAGATACCTATCCATGCCATCCAAGAGTGGTGTATTACATATGTTTAGACAAACCATCTAGACAAAGATATTTTACATAGAAAAGATACTCAATGCACAACATAGTTATCAGGTAAAAGCTAATTTTTACATCTTTAAGAATGAAGAAGAAACCTTAAGAAACAAAAAACTCGGGGCAGCTAGGTGGTGCAGTGGATAGAGCACCGGCCCTGAAGTCAGGAGTACCTGAGTTCAAATCTGGCCTCAGACACATAACACTTACTAGCTGGGCAAGTCACTTAACCCCAATTGCCTAAAAAAAAAAACACCAAAAAACTCATAAGGATATGTTAATATTTATGTAGCTGCTAGGTGTTTCCATAGGGGCCATCTATCTGTACAGTGCTTACTCCTGCCCTTCCCAGCCAGGAAAGAGCAGAGACGAAACATTCAGACTGCTGGGGCAGGGCTTAGATTTTCTTCTCTAATCCTGACCTTTTACTTCCCCTCTTTTCCCCTTTAGGACAGGGGAGCGTATTTCATGCTATGACCCGTTTGGCAGTCTGGTGAAGCCCAGGGCCACTTCTCAGAATAATGTTTTTAAATGCATAGGGCCTTTGCAAATGTCCAGATCTTCTGAGATGGAGGCATCCATGTGGGAGATAGCAGACTGCTTCTGGGATGAGATAACCTGCATTCCCCTCTCATGTGGGGAACAGCTTCTTTCCATTGGCTTGGAAGTGGGAATAGACTATGCAGGTCTTTAAAACCACCATACTGGAACAGTCTCATTGTCTTTTTCTGAATGCATCCAGTTGAAGAAGGTCCCCTTCACCCACAGCACAGGTACCATAAACTAAGTTGGGTGTGTAGGTGGGAGAAGATTTCCTTTTTCCTCTCCCTTTTAGGCCTTGTGGCCCCAAGAGTCTGGTTCGGGGTTTTGGTCTGTTTTGTTTGTTCTTTCTAGTTCTAGGCACAGACGTTGTAGTTCCTGGACCTAGGACCTCAAGCCATGGGGAGGAGTGAAACATAATGCACTTGGCCTTCAGGTGGTGGGGAGAGGGTTGTCATTGTTATACATAAAATAAAATCTGTAGGACAATAAAGGAAATAAATTACATTCCTATCAAAGTATATTTTTTAAAAAGTTCTTGGACCTGAAGTTAAGAACTCTTGTTCTAAAGACTGGGGGAGAAGAACTACCTAGGCTTGGAGGAACACCAGGTAGCCAGTCAGGGAGCCACACCAGGTAAATCCAGACAATATAAAGAAAAGACAGGTTCATGGTCTCAGGAGCAGCCAGAGTGCAGCTATGAAACAGATAGGATAAAATGACTCATAAAACTCATAAAACTCCTTGGCCACTATACCAGGAGTGAGGTCCTAGCTTACGTATTTTGTGAAATATCGGTTCTCTTTATATAAATGAATCAAGATAAATAAAAACACCAATGTACAAGGAAGGACCAATGGAGTCCAAAGCTCTAGGGGAAAAACAAGTCTCCATTTGCAAATGGAGGGGAGGGAAGAAAAGGAGGAGAGAAAACTACCAGATTGCTCCTCAACAAATGGAACATTTATTAAGCATTTACTATGTGCCAGGTATTGTGTTAAAGTTCCGGGAGTGGGGATACAAATAAAAGGAAAAATAAAGACGGTCCCTGACCTCAAGGAGCTTACATTCTAATGGAGGAAGACAACACATAAAAGGAAGCGGAAAAGGAATCATTCTCTTGGCCTGCTTCATTTTGTTAGCATCTCTTCTCAATAAAGCTGGCTTGCTTTATGGCCTTGTTGTTTCTTTAGGTCTTCCTTGTACTAGGCGTTGGTATTCCACCAAACTTCTTCAGTCTGTATAAAGACAGAAGGTTGCTGGAACATGATGTGTAAAGGCAGCTTCCAGTGTAAGAACACTGCTGAGAATTGGTCCAAAGAATCAGTAGCAAGGCCCTGAAAGGAATGAAAGAGTGACCATGCTTCTCCCCGATGGCTGGTGCCCCATGGACCTACGGTACATAGCTGATCTCCTTCTAATGGTGGCTCCCTTCCTTCTCTGCTCCACCTGTCCTTGTTTTGTGGCCAGCCAGGTATGCTTCTTTAGTCCCCTTAGGTTCAGGATGGTCCTGCCCATGACCATCTTCTCTTCTGAAAAGTGATAGCTGTAGAAAATACTTACTTGTCTACGGCTAGGTGGCACAGTATATACAGTCCTGGTCTAGGAGTGAGGAAGACTAGAGTTCAAATCCTGTGCTGTATCCACTGTGCCATCTAGCTGCCCCAATAGATGCTTAATAAATGGTTGTTTCCTCCCTTCCTTCCTTCCTTCCTTCCTTCCTCCCTTCCTTCCTTCCTTCCTTCCTTCCTTCCTTCCTTCCTCTCACTGGGCAGCCAGCACCAGCTCAGGGAACTCATGAGGCAGCTGCCAAGACTGGAAATGTCCATTTCTCAGCATCATTGTTTGGTGACTTGTGTTTAGGGAAAGAAACAAGAAGCAGGAGAGGTAACCATTGACTTAGGGTCCCGATTCAGGCTTGTCAGGGCAAGCACATGCTTTTACTGCTGTGTGCATGTAGTTGTAACTGCTTCTGGGAAGAGAATGACAGAAATCCTCTCTCCCACTGCCACTAGCCCTCTACCTCTGAAAATCCAAGGGACCATTGGCAGAGCCCTAAGGTAATATACTAAAAAAGAAAAAGAGTAGGTGAAAAAAATTTCAAAATTTTATAATTTAACGAGTGGGGATATTTCCTCTTCAGTCAGTCACCATTTATCTTCAATACAAGTTCACAGCTGTGAGAACCACCAATAATGATTTGCTTCATCATCTCAAAATTCATATCCTTCAGCAAGAACATTAAAAAAGGGGTCCATCTCCAGGAGCCGTGCCTTAGTCCAGCAGATGAGGGGGAGGGGAGAGAAATCCCCTGATTCTCAGTGTTATGTGTGAATGCCCAGAGATGAAAAATGCTGTATGAATTCAGGAGAACTCTGGGGGACACTCACTCAGAGGAAGCAGGAGATCAATGATGATCCAGCAAAGACATGAAAAAGGAAAAAAAAAAAGAAAAATAGAAGCGAATTAGGAGGAAGCAGTAACCCCAAAGCCACAGGATGGCAGAATGTCCAGGAGGAAGAGGCAGTCAACAGGATCAAAAGCTGAGAAGGTCAAGAAGGATGAAGACAGAGAAAAGATAATTAGATCTAGCAGTTAGTATATCAGATATAGTAAACTAGGGTAGCTAGGTGACACAGTGGGTAGTGTACCAAGCCTGGAGCCAGGAAGACTGAGTTCAAATCTAGAAGATACTTATTAGCTGTGTGATCCTGGGCAAGTCACTTAACCTCTGTTTACCTCCGTTTCCTCATCTGTAAAATGGGGAACCTACCTCCTAGGGTTGTTGTGAGGATCAAATGAGATAATAATTATAAATCGTACAGTGCCTGGCACATAGTAAGTGCTATGTAAATGTTGGCTATTATTATCGATAGCTGTAACTAGTTTCAATTCAGTGGCAGAGTAGAAATCCAGGGAGAGAGGAGAGGGTGGTAAGGAAATGGAAGCCTTGAGCCTAGATGATTTTTTTCTAGGAGTCAGGCAATGACAAGTCACCTCCATTTTAGGATGGTATTTGAGGATGACTTTTGCTTGATGAAAGTGAAAAGGAAAAAAAAAGGGAAACCAAAATATCACCAGGCTTCAAAAACTACCACCTTTTCCTTCTCTTGACGAGCTTCTGTGTGCTTTTTAAAAAATGAGATGCTAAAGAAATGGTTGTTTCCTTCCTCTCTCCCACTGGGCAGACAGCAGCAGCTCAGGTTAAATTAGAAAACACCCCACATGTTTTTTAGGGGATAAGTAAGAAAAGATATAGTCATCTCTTCTGTTTGGGGTTTTAGTTAACCCTAAGTTTCCTGGGATAAAAGCAAGGACAAAAGCAGGGTTGTAATACAGGTTCTAAAGAAAATAGTCTCAGGAGGTGGATCTTTTTCTCAGGAACATTAAGATATTTTTTACTCACCTTTTGTCTGGGGATGGTAATGTCATTTCTACTAGGGCGCTTTCTCCCTCTAGTGTTCAAAGCAGTTCCCCAGTTCTGGAATCAGAAAATTTATGTATATAAAAGGTTTTTGGGGAAAAGGTCTGTAGATCAGCACATGATTTCAAGCCTTGAGCAACATCACAATGAAAACAAGGTGAGCAAGGGAGTTGAAATCCTGGCTTCCCCTACCTTCTATCCCCCACTGAATTTAAACTGCTTTTTCTAAGTTTACCAAAGATGAATTTTCCAACAGCTAAATCCAATGACCTTTTCTCAGTCTTCATTCTTCTTGACCTCTCAGCAGGAAAAGATGCTTGCTGAATATTCACAGTTGCCCTGGTAACAGCCAGGGATAATTTCCATTCTTAGTCTGTTGATCTCATTGCCAGCAGTGGAGGTCGATTGTCTTGACCTCACAGAATACTTATATATGTGTATGTATATATAAAGTTATCTTGCTCTTTTTTTTTAATGTACATAGAAGGTTGTCAATGTATATCGACAAAATGTGTAGCAGTTTTTTGAAGCCTGGTGATAGGTATGTGTGTGTGTGTATCTATCTATCTATCCATCTATCTATCTATCTATCTATCTATCTATCTATCTATCTATCTATCTATGTGTGTGTATATATATATATATATACACATATACATATGTGTGTATATATATACACATATACATATGTGTGTATAATATATATTTTTTCCTTTTATTTTTCTTCAGGTAAAAGTCATGCACACACATATACATACATATATATGTACATACACACACACACACACACACACATACACACTCTTATTGAGTGTTTATGGTGTACCAGACACTGTGTTAAGTGCTGGGAATACAAAAAGACAGAAAAGACAGGCACTGCCCTTAAGGAATTTATAATCCAATAGACTATATATATGTGTGTATGTGTGTGTGTGTGTATGTGTGTGTATTTATATATGTACATCTGGGCAGTTAGATGGTACAGTGGATAGAGTGCTGAGTTTGGAGTCAGAAAGACTCCTCTTTCTGAACTCAAATGTGGCCTGAGACATTTACTAGCTGTGTGACCCTGGACAAGTCACTTAACCCTATTTGCTTCTATTTCCTCATTAATAAAATGAGCTGTAGAAGGAAATGGCAAAACACTCCAGTATCTCTGTCAAGAAAACCCCAAATGGGGTCATGAAGAGTCAAACACAACTGAAACAATTGAAAAACAACAATATATACAAGTATTTGTGTGTATAACATATAGAATATATGTGTGTGTGTATGTATGTGTGTGTGTGTCTTCTCATATAGGTATATAACATCTCTTGAACATCTCTTCAATATGCTCCCTTACCTCCTCTGACACTACCTCCACCTTGGTGCAGGGTCTCATCCCCTCACATTGGACTATTACAATACCTGATGGTGGGTCTGCCTCTCTCAAGACTTTCCCCACTCCAATCTACATCCCATTCAGGTGTCAAAGTGATTTTCCTGAAGTGCAGATCTTACCATGTCATCCCCCCTTACTCAGCAAACCCCAGTGGCTCCCTATCACCTCCAGGATCAAATACAAAATTCCCTGTTGGACACCCTGTCCCACCCTGCTGCACCTCTCCACTCTTCTTAATGCCTTATCTTCCACTCCCTACTCTTTGATCCAGTGACCAAACATTTAAAGAATAATTAATTCTGATACTACATAAACTATTTGAAAAACTAGGTAAAGGAGTCCTACCAAATTCTTTCTACAGGGCTTGCATTCAATTGGTATAACCTTTAAAAATCCAGAGTCACCTTTTTTTTTTTTTGCCATAATGAGCTAGAAAAACCAACAACAAAATTCATCTGGAAGAACTAAAGGTCCAGAATATCAAGGGAATCAATGTAAAGAAATGTAAGGGAGGGTGACCTAGCCACACCAGATCTTAAATTGTATTATAAAGCAGCAATCATCAAAACTACTTGGTACTGGCTAAGAAATAGAGTGGTGGATCAGTGGAATAGGTTAGGTACACAAGACACAGTAGTCAATGACTATAGAGCTTTTTTCTTTTTTTTTGGCTAGGCAATGGGGTTAAGTGACTTGCCCAGGGTCACACAGCTAGTAAGTGTCAAGTATCTAAGGCTGGATTTGAATTCAGGTCCTCTTGACTCTAGGGCCAGTGCTTTATCCATTGTGCCACTCAGCTGCCCCAGTGAATGACTATAGTAATCTAGTGTTTGATAAACCCAAAGACTCCAGCTTCTGGGGTAAGACAAAATATTTGACAAAAACTGCTGGGAAAACTGGAAAATACTATGGCAGAAACTAGGCATAGATCAGTATCTTACACTATATACCAAGGAAAGTCAAAATTGGTACATGATTTAGATATAAAGGCTGATACTATAAGCAAACTGGGAGAGCAAGGAAGAGTTTACCTGTCAGATTTATAAAGAGCAGAAGAATTTATGACCAAACAAGAGATAGAGAATGTTATGAAATACAAAATGGATAATTTTGATTACATTAAATTGAAAAGGTTTTGCACAAAGTAAGCCGATGCAACCAAGATTAGAAGGGAAGCAGAAAGTTGGGGAAGAATTTTTACAAACAATGTCTCTGATAAAGGTTTTATTTCTAAAATATATAGAGAACTTAGTCAAATTTGTAAGAATACAAGTCATTCCCCAGCTGATAAATGGTCAAAGGATATGAACAGGCAGTTTTCAGAGAAAGAAATTAAAGCTATCATCATGTAAAAAAATGCTCTAAATCACTATTGATTAGAGAAATGCAAATCAAAACAATTCTGAGGTACCACATCACACCCATCAGATTGGCTAATAAGACAAAACAGAAAAATGATAAATGCTGGAGAAGATGTGGGAACATTGGAACACTAAGGCATTGTGAGTGGAGTTGTGAACTGATCCAGCCATTCTGGAGAGCAATTTGGAACTATACCTAAAGGGCTATAAAAATCTGCATACCCTTTGACCCAGCAACAGCACTTCTGGGTTTGTATCCCAAAGAGATCATACAAATGGGAAAAGGACCCACATGGACAAAAACATTCATAGCAGTTCTTTTTGTGGTGGCCAAGAATTGGAAATTGAGGAGATGCCCATCAGCTGGGGAATGGCTGAGCAAGTTGTGGTATATAAATGTGATGGAGTGCTATTGTTCTATAAGAAATGATGAGCAGGTGGACTTCAGAAAAACCTGGAAAGACTTGTATGGTCTGATGCTGAGTTAACTGAGCAGAATCAGGAGAACAGTGTACACAGTAACAGCCACATTGTATGGTGACTAGCTTTGATAGATAGATTTATCTCTCCCTAGCAATGCAAGAATCTAAGAGAACTCCAAAAGACTCATGATGGAAAATGCTATCCAGAAAAAGAATTATGGAGTCTGAAGGCAGAACAAAGCCCGTTATTTGCTCTCTCTTTCTTTTTTTGTTTTTGTTTCTTCTTTCTCGTGGTTCCTTCCGTTGGTTCTAATTCTTCTTTACAAAATGACTAATGCGAAAATAGGTTTAATATGAATGCATAGGTAGAGCCTATATCAAATTGCATGCCATCTTGGGGTGGGAGGAGGGGAAGGATGGGGAGAAAATTTGGAACCTAAAATCTTATGGAAGTGAATGTTGAAAGCTATAAATAGATAAATTTTTAAAAAGAATTTAAATGCTATGTCATTTGGTGCATATATGTTCAATATTGATATTACTTGTCTATGTCTTTTAGCAAAATGTAATTTCTCTGATTATCTCTTTTAATTAAGTCTGTTTTTACATTTGCTTTGTTCTGCGATTATCCAAAACTAGTAGCATCACACCCAGGCCTTCTGTCTAATTAGATTCCCTCTAAGACCTCTGGTGGTAATAAAGTTCTGGGGTGGGGCAGCACATGTTATCATCTCCCCATACAAGAATATACACAGTTTAACCTTATTTAGTCCCTTACAACTTCTCACTCATGTTTACCTTTTTGTGCTTCTTTTGAGTCGTGTGTTTGAATGTTAAATTTTCTACTTAGTTCTGTGTTTTTCATCATGTTTGATTTTCTATTTTATTAAAGGTCCATTTTTCTTTTCTGTGGCATTCAATTAAGTTTTGCTGGCTAGGTTATTCTTGGTTGCAATCCTAGATTCTTTGATTTCTGGAATATCATGTTTCCAAGGTCTCTGTTTCTTTATAGTGGTCACCGCTAAATCTTGTGTTAAATCTTGTGCTAAATTTGGTCCCATCATACTTTGAATTTTTTCCTGTGGTTTGCTTACAGTATTTTTTCCTTGACCCAAGAGCTCTAGATTTTGGCTGTAATATTTCTGGGAGTTTTTATTCTGGGGGTTGCTTTCAGGGTTGATTAGTGGATTCTTTCAATTTCTACTTTGCCTTATAGTTATAATACATCTGGGCAGTTTTCTTTTATAATTTATTGAAATATGATGGCTAGACTATTTTGGTTTGTTTATGGCTTTTAAGTTGTCCATTGATTTTTAAATTTTCTCCCCTTAATCTATTTTCCAGGTCAGCTATTTTTCCTATATTTCTTTTTTTTTCAGTCTTTTGACTTAGTTTTATTATTTCTTTATTATTTCTCCATGATGTCTCATGGACGTATTAGCTTCCATTTGGCCAATTCTAATTTTCAAGGAGGTTTTTTCTTTGTTTAAAAAATATTTTTCCAAGCTGTGTTAATTCCCCTTTCATATCTTCCTATAGCTCTCATTTCTTATCCTATTTTTTCCTTTCCTGAAATCATTTGGTTTTCAAAATTATTTTTCTTCTTTATTTTACTTTTTATGTAAATTTTTTTGTATTTTATTTTTTTCAATTATGTATAACAATTTAGTTTTTAAATTTTGAGTTCCAAATTCTCTCCCTCCCTCCCTTCCTCTCCATCCACCTCCTTAAGAAGGCAAGCAATTTGATATAGATTATACATGTGCAATCATGCAAAACATATTTCTATAGTAAAGGGACATCTCCAGTCATCCTGATCTATATTTTGCCCCTAGACCCAGATGGCTCCAGAGGAGAAAGTGAGGCTGGTGACTTTGCACAACCTTCCCTCACTTAAATCTAAATCACTTGCATGTCATGGTGTCACCTTCCTGATGTCATGGTCCTCTTCAAGAACAAAGGACAAGGAACCACAACAACAATTTCCATATTAGCCATGTTGTGAAAGGAAATAAACCAAAAAAAACCAAGAAAAATTAAGAACATTTTTTAAAAATGTGCTTCAATCTGCATCAATTCTTTCTCTGGAGGTGGACACATTTTTTGTTCTTGAAAAAACAAAAAGAAAATCCTCTTTAACGCTTCTGAGAATTATTATTAGGCTTGTGTTCAATCTGCATCTTTCTTTTTTAAGCTTTGCTTGTAGATGTTTTCAAATTATTGTCTCCTGTGTTTTTGCCTTGAACTTCTCTGTCATCATAGTGGCTCTTTATGATGGGATTCTTTTTCGGTTTGCTCATTATTCCAGCCTTCTTGCCTTTGGACTTTATATTAGTGCTAGGCTCTGTGCACTTCTGGGGGGTAGAGGGGATGTCTGGCCTGAACTTCTGACCTCTTATGTCCTGCTGCTTTCTGAGCTCAGTCTGGGGACCTGTAAGTTTTCAGTGCTTCTAAAGTGTTGTGATCCAGAGGACTGTTTACTGTCTTTCTAATCGGAGCTCTGCAAGTTCCTGACCCAGCCTCCAGTTTCTTGGCTTGTGCATGGTAGCATTTCAACAGGCTGTTGCTACACCCAGGACTCTTTGCCCACTGGGACATTCTGCAGGTTCAGAATGACTGAACTGCTGGCTCCTCTTTGGTCTGGGACTCCTACCCTGATTGCTCCATTACAGGTTTAGATGCTAGGCTAAAGGGTAGACTTGAGTCACCACTCTGCTCCTAGGCTCAGAGCCACACAGCTAAGTTTCTAGAGCTTGCTCTCCTTTCTTCCCTAGATTTGTGACCCAGAACTGGGTAAGTACAACAGAGCTTCCAGACGGCACCCATTCCTGTACCCCATTTTAATTCAAGGCTCCCTGGGATTTCTTTCTGTCTTGGTGCTTCCTGCCCTGTGCTCTGCCTTGATCCCCTTTCTATCTCTGAGTACCTCACTGACACTTCTGGATGTTGTTCTTCAGTCATTTCAGTCGTGTCTGACTCTCCGTGACCTCACTTGGGGTTTTCTTGGCAGAGATACTGAAGTGGTTGGCCATTTCCTTCTCCAGCTCATTTTACAAATGGGGAAACTGAGGTAAACAGGGTTAAGTGACTTGCCCAGGGTCACACAGCTAGTAAGTGTCTGAGACTGGATTTGAACTCAGGAAGATGAGTCTTCCTGACTCCAGGAATACAGTTCTATCCACTGTGCTACCTAGTTGCCCCACTCCCCAGCAAACTTCTGGTGAGCCTTCACCACAGTGTCTGCAGACCTCTCTGTCTGCTTGTCTCCCTAAGATGCCCTAGGCTGGAAAATGTCTAGATGTGACTTTTACTTGTTTTCCTGATCAGAATTTTATTTGCTGCATTTTCTCCGTCTTTGTGGAGGGGAAGTGCTAGATGAGCTAGGCAAAAATGCTTCCTCTCACTATGCCATCTTGATTCCACCCAGAAATACTTTCAATAATAACAATAACAGATTACCAATATATGACCCTTTTCCTTTATATCCTTTGCAACAGATGAATAGAATTCTGGATTTATCATTATTGGTTATTGTAATAAATTTTCTGCAACAGTACTAATTTTAAGAAAGATCACATTGTCCCTCATTTATCCTTACACAGAATGTATTTTGCAACCCCCATGCCTACTTTCTCATTTCTATAAAAGATTTTTTTAAACAAAGAAGTTTTATTGGTGTCCTTTATTTTTGTATGATGGTTATTTTTGGAAATTCCCCCTCTTCCATCTCTGAAATTCAGCCCTCTCTTGTAATAAGGAAGACTAATTAAGCAAAACCAAACCAAACTGAACCAAGAAAAAAAAATTCAGTGGCCATATTTGACCCTGTATTTAACATTCTGCCTTTAAAGCTCTGTGAGATAGATTTATGCATTAAATCTATTCTTCATGACAGTAAGGTAAGTTCTGAAAAAGAAAGCAGCCCTGGAGCATTGGCATACTGTGAGACAGCATGACATATAAAGCATGCTATACTCGGAGTCTGGAAGACATGAGTTTGAATCCATCCTCAGCCACTTACTGTGTGACCCTGGGTAATGCAACGATAATATAATCTGCCTCCCAGATTGGTTGCTGTAAGGATCAAATAAGATGATATGTAATGTGTTACACCAGGAACAACTCTGGCAGGGGAGATTTCCTCTGTATGTGTAGCACAGAGAGCTTAAAAGTAACAAACAGCAGTCCCAGGACAGAGGAAGCACAATATCAGAACAGATCACTTGCTCAAGATGTGGACTACCCCCCGAACGGGCTCCAATAAATGTAAATTTGATGAATAGTAAAAGGGTACCAAACCCTTACCCTTTCTCCTGCTCCTTAGCAGAGGGACCACCTGGTGGTTAACTGGGGGCAGTAAATACTAGAGAGGTATTACTGGTCAAAACTTTCAGTAAATCTTGCAAATGACTGTAGCATATAGAGGTTGCTGTCACCCAGAAGAGTGGAAGACTTGAATAACTATGTAAATGTTAGCCATCACTAGAGGAGTCAGTAACTTCTCCTTACACATGCCTTGGCTATATTGTTCCTCATATGTGGGCCTCTCTACTGGTGACTTCTACGCATGCCCACTCTTTTCACTGATACTGAGTATGCTTGTTGGAAAATACACCTCAGGTTTATCGAGAAGACATTTTATTTCTACACCACTTCAGTAAATGCTCTTACTTTGAGCTCATTGTGTCCTCTGGCTAATGACTGAAAGACAAAAACAGTGGGAGCTTATAATTTTAGGAATATAGAGTATCTTTTGAGGCTGGAATAGTAGTCCTCGAGGGGACTCAATAACGAATGATTTTGGGAAACGTAGCTACAAAAGAAAGCTCCACATGAATTGTTTCAAATGATCCTCACAGCCACCCTGTGAATAGGTATTACTATTGCCATTTTGCAGATGAAGAAGTCAAAGCTCAGAGAGTCTAAAAAGTTTGTCTGAGGCCACATGGTTAGAAAGTATGTTAGGAAAAATTTGAAACCAGGTCCTACTAATCTCAGGTCCAGCACCTTATTCACTACTCCACACTATGTATCTTTATATTCAAGTACATATGCATTCCTCAATCTCCTTGAGATGGCTAGCAGTTAGCTGAAGTTTGTTACTTAAAATATATTTGTGGTGTAAGAACGAGAGCCATTTCCCAATGGAGAAGTCATCAAATGATAGGAACAGGCACTTTTCAAGAAGAAATATAATCTGTGCACAACCATGTGAAATAAATGTTCCAAATCATTAGTTATAAAATATACATTAAAACCACTTTTATTTTTCACCTTATTCCCATCAAATTGGCAAAGATGGCAAAAGACAGAGATGGTAACTGTTGGAGTCGTGGTGAGAAGACAGACATACTAATTCTCTTTTTGTGCTTTTATGAATTGGTCCAAAAGTTCTGGAAAACAAGTTGGAATTATATAAAGTCTTTAAATTGTATATATATACTTTGACCTAGTGACATAACTACTATATATTTATCCCAAGTTGGTTAAGGAGACCTTAAAGAAAGGTCTCATACGTCCAAAAAAGTTTATCACACTACCTTTTGTGGTAGCAAAGAACTGGAAGGAAGGTAGGTGCTCATTGATTGGGAATGAATGGAAAAATTATGGTGTTTAAATAACAGGATAGGGCTTGGACCATTGATTTCCTTTTTAAAAAAGAGATTTTTATTGATATCTTTTGCTTTTATATCTGCTGTGTTTTCCTGTATGCCACTCCCCCATCCCTTCCCAAAGAGTGATCCTTTCTAACAAAGAAGAGAAAAATGAAATCCAGGAAAACCAGTCAACACATCAAAAAAGCCTGATGTTACAGAAAATGTTCTACACACATAGACCCATGAACTCTTCAAAGGAGTGGGACAAGATACCTTTTCAAATCTTTTCTTTGCAGCTAAGCTTGGTATTTTAATTTTGTAACGTTCGGTTTTAACTATTTTATTGTTGTTCTTTCTATTTGTATTATTATAATCATCGTGTATATTGTTTTCTTTTCCTCATCCCATCCCCAAGCTACATTTATGTGCCTGTTTGGTAAGTAGCCAAATTTCTGGGCATTGTTCATTTGCGTGCTTTGGCAGTGGGATTTCTTTGTTCATTTATAGTGCCACCTGGTGTCAGAATCTCATTAAGCTTTCCAGATTTCTCTTGTACTCATACCCTTCAAAACTTCCAGGCTAGTGATTCCCAGTGATTTTTGTTCTGCAAATACCTTTCAACAAGAAAAATGTTGTGAGCCACCAGATTCACTCATTGTTTACAATAACTATAATGACAACTGTTACCTCCCCAATCTCCAAATTAAAATAATTATAATTATAAAATATAAAAATTTATCCTACATGTAAATATGAAAAGTCTAAACACAAAATTAAAGAACTAATTATAAAATAATTACAAATATTTTGACAGACATTACATAAGAATTAAAAGTAACTCAGCCAGATTTCAGAAGCTATTATCTACAAATTATTTACAAATAAATTTATTTTACAACTTTTGTTGAATATGAATAACATTTTAATGAAATAAGTTACAACTCCGAAGCTGTTTAACCTAATAATCATATGTAAACTTAATTTTGATATTGGATTTTTAACTTGTACAAAGATTTGCAATGTTTGGTTTAAACACCTCCCCCCCAATCTTGTTTGGTCCTTTATTAAATTTATTTCTGTATTTTGATATGAAACAAGAATAAAGTAAGAATGATCACACACAAATATGTGGTGGAAAATGGTAGGAGAATTTTATAAATTCAGCTTGATTATCAATAGAAGTTTATTTTTAAATTTTTAAGTCACCTAACCAATCAATGAAAATGAATAGCTTGTTAGGATTAAAGATATTTGCTTTTCTACTAACAATAAGTGTTATATTAAGTGATAAATGTACTTAACATTAAATTGCAAATATTTCTTAATTTTCTGAAACAATATTTATATGTAAGGTAACTTTGGTAAGGAAAGTATCATTTCAGACATGACTTTCTTCTCTTCTACCACTGGCAAATTGGCCATACTCTCATATAAACTACTAAATGATTGACCCGTATTGCCTATCAGTTCTTTTGAAAATCTGCTAGATAGGGGCAGCTAGGTGGCGCAATGGATAGAGCATTGGCCCTGAAGTCAGGAGGACCTGAGTTCAAAATCTATCCTCAGACCAAACACTTGACACTTACTAGCTGTGTGACCCTGGGCAAGTCACTTACCCCCAACTGCCTTAAAAAAAAAAAAAAGAAAATCTTCTAGATAGAAAGATAGTAGCATAAGCAGAGGATACGTTTAAATAGGAAAACCAGCCTTAAGGCTTGTTTTCGCAGAGTATTTGTGATGATTCATGATAATTTCAAGATGGCTTATAATGTGCATGATCAGTGATCCTGGTTTACAAACAGCCTGACATTTGTGCTACAAGAATGCAACATTCATAACATTTTGTTTTTTAAAATAGTATCTTAATTTTCCCAATTATTTGTAAAGATAATTTTTAGCATTCATTTTCAGAAGATTTTGAGTTCCAAGATTTTCTCCCTCACTGCCTCCCCTCCCCTCTTCTTAAATGGTGAGCCATTTGATCTAGGTTATACGTATTCATAACATTTTGATCTCATGATCATATAGCTGATAAGGTACAATTACAGGGTAACGAGGGGGAACCAAGAGGCTACTCTGTTGCACTGCATAGAATGCACAGGAGGATGGGTACATAGCCTGACAATCCATTTTGTATTTGAATGTCAAACTATTGCGGCTATTTGGAAACAACTTGATGATATTTGAGAAGCCGTAAGAAAACACGCCAGTCGGAGTTTCAAGTAATCTCTGCACAAACACCCAAATCCTTGTATGCATGATCATAATGGTTTGAAACACTGCAGAAACAAACCTATGATGCTTCAAATGTGCACTCTTATTTGAAGGGGGAAATATATTTGTAGCATAATAAGGCAATTTACTGCTTAAGGCACCTTTAAAATTTCTTTTTTTTTTTTTTAAGCACACACTCCTTGTGCTGTTGGAACCCCAAAGGGGTTCATGAACCACTAAATGGGAACCACTGCTCCAGGCCAACTTTTTGTGCAATGTTAATCTTAAAAAGTCAATTATACCATACCAACATCATGGAAAGTATCAGAACATATTCTTTAGTTGGTTAAAATATCATATACTCCGTTAGTAGAGAAAAGTCTCAACAATTTACTTCAAAATTCAGGTCAAGCACCACTACTAAATCAAGTGTTTTCTGATCCTTCCGCTGGCAGTGCTCCCCCTCCCGAATTATCTTGTAATAATAGACAATAATATAATCCTGATAAGAATCTTGTAAAAACAGAAATTTGACATGAATCTATACATGTACCTGTCTCCCCACGTATGAATGCAAGCTCCTTCAGGAGAGATGCTGTTTAACTTTGGGTTTTGTATGCACGGTGCCTAACAATGACAACAGTCAATCAGCCCCAAAGCATTTATTAAATGCCTTTTATGTGCCAGGCACTCTGCTAGATGCTGGGGATTCAAAGACAAAAATGAATTAGTCCTTGCATTCCGGGAGTTTATATTCTTTCAGAGTAACAACACATTTATATTGCAATCCAGATGGGATGGTTGGCAAGAAGAGGGGACTAAGTGCAGGAGTTTTGGACGAAAGAGAGAAGCTTCCGTGCAGGGATGTGAATGGAGAAAGGGAGAAGTTCCGGCAGGCAATTCTTGATTCCTTCCATACCAGAGGCTGGGTGTTTGAAGGTGGCTGATCCCCTTGGTTTCTGCTTCTGTGGTTGGGACGTTGATGGGTGTGGCTTATCTTTTCCTCTTTGGAAAGGTGACGTTTTAATTCCTCCCTCCCCTCACTCTTCCTCTTCCTGCAGATGCCGGATAATTACTCTCAAATTCCTCTCTTCTTCAAGCTGTTTACAATTAAGGATTTGCATAATATTTTAAAAGCTAGCTTACTCTTGATATAAGATTATGACCAGTAATAACTCCATTGTAATTTGTGTATGCATTTTTTTTTTTGGTCAGTGGTGGGAAGTAGGGAGCTAAAGAAAGAGCCATTGAATGACTTGTGGAACACAGAGATAAAGGTTTGTACCTTCAAAACACCAGGATCTTTTTTTTTTTTGCCCCAAGCTGGAAGCTGAGCCAGATGACAGAGTCTTATGGTTTTGATTTATTAATAATTTGCATAAGCTTTCCAATAGCAAAGATTAACCAATGCAGATTTGGTTCTTCCATTGATTTTTTCCATAGGCTAAAATCATGAGCTCTGTAGTCATGGACTTTTTGTTGAAGGGAGAAGGATGTGGTAAGCCACATTGTCTTTCCTATTGCTTTCTCCTTGTGTTTTACTCTGTAGTGAGGGCAGTGACTAGGGAAGAGGTTTGTTTATAGGGGATAAAGAAAACTGTGGTCTGAGAACTGTCTATACTCACAATCCAAGCAGGATGAAGTAAGCCCCAGATCCTCCACCTAATGAGTAACATGGCTCTCATTACATTTTCCGATATATTCTTATAATTAAAGCTTCTCCAGCTGAATCCTTCCTTTTTCACTAAGCAAAGCAGCAAATGGCAAGCTCTGCAACTTCAAACCACAGGAAAAGAACACAGCCTCTTTCTCTCTAGAGACACCATTTCCTCTGCTCATATAAGTATCACCTACCCTTGGGGCCCCCCCCCCTCTGGTGGAAGGTGGGCAGGGGAATGCTCTTCCCAGATCTTCCATTTAGGGAGGGCTCTCAGAACAGCCATCTTGTCATTTTCCATCCATCCAGGGTAGCTATCTCATTTCCCATTGGCTGAACTCCTGGACTTTATCATGCCCTCTGAAAACTCATTATCCTGCAAGGTCACATCAACCCGGAATCTCCTCAGTATTCTCTACTCTTGGATCCCACAATCCCCCAGCCCAGCCCTTCCTCTCTGGTTGGGCAGGATGAAGAGAGTGTAGAGAGCTCCTCCCAGATCCTCCATTTAAGCAGGCCTCCCAGGGCAGTCATCAGTTACCACCCAGCCACACTCGGGGACTCCATCATGCCCTAGTGTGGGGTACTTTCTCTTCCCTCTTGTCCTTTCTGTTTCTTTTTATGTGCCTTTCCTCCTTAGACTGTGAGTTCATTGAGGGTGGTGAGTTTTTTGCCTTTCTTTGTATCATTAATACTTATCACAGTGCCTGGCACACAGTAGGCACTTAGTAAATGTTTATTGATTGGCTGATAAACATATTCACCAAGCGTCTATAGGTGAAAGTCTCCAGATGCAAATAATACAACAGTAAGGAAGAACTACTGCCTTTTCCCTCAAAAAGAGAGCCTTAGTAAATTTAGCCAGTCTCCATTTTCTGTCTGCACGACTAAGGCATATGAACATTTAATCATTAATGCCAAGAAGACAGAACAGTTTCTTAGGGCCCAATACCTGAGCAGGATAAATAAAGCCTGACACAAGCCAAGCTACAAGATGAGCTATCAGCTACCTTACTGTTATTAACTATTGACCTGTTAGATTTCTCAGAACTTCAGAGAAGGGTGAAAACTGGGCAGGATCTCACAGAAATTTAGTGTCAGTACCTTTTCCTGAGAGAAATAAAAAGGCTGGCTATAACACAGGTGGTCAGTAAATACTTGTTAATTAGATGATAAATTAATCTCTGCTAGGAAAGGGACTGGGCAGCTAAGTAAGTGGTGCAGTTCAAATCTAGCCTCAGACATTTACTAGCTGTGTGACCCTGGGCAAGTCACTTAACCTTGTTTGCCTCAGTTTCTTATCTATAAAATTAACACTCCAGCATCTTTGTCAAGAAAACCCAAAATGGGGTCAGGAAGAGTCAGACACAATGGAACAAGAAGGAAAGGGATTCAGTACCATTTTATTATTAAAAAAACTCCCCTTGGTCCTTCGTGGAAATGCTCATTAGAAGGTTAGCAAGATAAATGTTCACTCTCCTTTTTAAAAGTGACTCCCGTTCCGGGAGCCAAGATGGCAGAGTAAAAACGTAGTTGCTCTCATCCTCCCCTATCAACCTCTGAAAGCCCAGAAAATACCCCAGAAAAAATCCTGGAACAGCTGAACCAGAAGGAAGATTGGGAGCAGCAGTGCAGTAGCCCAGGTAGCTTGAGGGATTAATGGGAAAGGCCCCTCTTACCCTGGGGTAAGGAGAGCAGTACTGAATGGGAGGTGCCCCAGCTAGCCAACAGAAAGCTCCACTTTAGCACACCAGGAGGAGACCCTGGTGACTCGGCATTTTACAGCAAAAGGGTCTCCCAGTGCCTCAGAAAAAATAAGGGAAGCAGCACTACAAAGGGTCCCAGGCAGATAAACACTCTGCAGCATTCATCTGAAAGGAGCTGAAGAAAGCAACCTAGAGTTTCAGCCTTGCTGATTCCAGCCCAACACCAGGTAAGCTGCCAGAACCCTACAGCCTCCAATTGCCAATGTTAAGAGGCCCCAGCACACAAAGCCAGTGACCAAGACCTAGGCGCCCAACACAAGAAGTTTGGGTCAGTGCCCTCTGCTCCCCAGCAGGAGAACTCAATCTCTTTAAAGACCAGGGAAAAAAGAAACACCATGAGTAAAAGTGACTCCCGATGTTTCATGTTTGGCAAAACACTTCATTCTTTTGGCCAACTATTTTAGGGGGAAAGCAATGACATAGAGTAATAGTTTTCTCCCACTTCCCACCCCACTTAAAAAGAAAAAAATCTCTATAACATGTATGATCAAAATAAATTTCTGCCTTGACTACACTCCAAAAAAGTCTCAATCTGTATTCTGAGTCCAATATCGCCTCTTTCAGAAGGTGGATAGCATGTTTTATCATTAGTCCTTCAGAATTGTTGTTGGCCATTAATTATTGATTAGTTTCTAAGTCTTTCAAAGTTGTCTGTCCTTTTATTGTTACTATATAAATTGTTCTCCCGGTTCTGCTCACTTTACTCTGCATCAGTTCATTTAAGTTTTCCCAGGTTTCTCTGAAGCCATCCCCTTCACGATTTCTTACAGCATATTAACATTCTGTCATACTTATATACCATAACTTTTCAGCCATTTCATTCCCAAAGGGATGGGCACTCCTCCAATTTCCAATATTTTGCTACTTTAGAAAGAGGCTTAAATAGCTAGAAATATTTTTGCACGTCCTTTGTTTGGTTTAGGGCTAATCCCTTAATCTACTCTCTCCCTCATCTCTACCTTTGTCTTTCCTCAATTTCCCCAATAAGTGAAATGCATTTCTGTAGTCAACTACACATGTATGTATATTCTACACATGTATGTATATTCTTCTTTCCTTTGACCAAACCAGTTCAGATGAGAGCGAAGTTCCTATTACCTGTATTACCCCCACTCCTTCCTTATTTGTATAGACACACCAATTAATGTGGGACAGTTTCCCCTATCCTTCCAATTTCTTCTTCCTACTGTATTTCTCTTCCCCTCCCTTTTCATTCAGATGATCATAATATAACCTGTCTGCCCTCTGTAAATCTCTCCAAATTAGAATGCAAATAGCTTATCCTCTTTTACTTCTTTATAGTAGTTTGTTTCTATTTACCTTTTTATGTTTCCCTTTACTCCTGTGTTTGTACTTCAAAGTTTTATATAGTTTTGGTCTTTTTATTAGAAATGTTTGGATGTCCTCTGGATCCAGATGGCTCCGGAGAAGAAAGTGAGGCTGGTGATTCTGCATAGCCCACCCTCACTTAAATCCAATTTACTTGCTGGCATCAGCTCCCTGATGTCATGGTCCTCTGCGAGAAAGAAGGCCGACAATAACAATTCCATCCCCCTCCCCCATTTCCCCCATAGGATTATACTCAGTTTTGCTGGGCAAATTGTTCTTAGTTGTAAGGAACTTTGCCTTTTGGAGTATCATCTTCCAAGCTCTTTAGCTGTGGCTCCCAAATCAGTATGTGATCTTGACTGTGGATCCTTGGTACTGGGATCCTTCTTGGTTCCCTTCAGTTTTCCTTTGACCTGGAAGCTGGATTTTGGCTATGATGTTCTCGAGAGTTAATTTTAGCCTTCCTTCCAGGGAGTAACTGGCAGATTCTATTTCCACTTTACCCTCAAGTTCTAAGAGATGTGGGCAATTAAAAGAATTCTTAAAATATGTCTAGTGTTTTTGTTTATTTGTTTTGTGTTGTTTTGGTTATGGCATTTAGGTAGTCCATTGATTCTTAAAACTATTTGTTTTCCTGGTTTTTTTTTTCTGAGCTATCTTACATTTCCTTTTTATTTTCAGCCTTTCAACTTAGGTTTAGTAATTCTTGCTGTCCAATGTAGTCATTATCTTCTATTTGGTCCATCCTATTTTTCAGAGAATTTGTCTAGGCAAGGTTTTGTACCTGTTATGCCACAAGCTGTTAATTCCTTTTTCCAAGTCTTTCTTCTGTACTTCTCATTTCTTTTCCAATTTTAGCTTCTAGTATACTCATTTAACTTACAAAAAAAAGAAATAAAAAAACCTCTTGCTTTATCTCTTCCCGTTCTTGTTGAACTTTTGCTCAACTGTGTTTTACTTTGAAGCTTGGCTTGTAGATGTTTTTGAGTCATTCTCTCTCTCTTTTTTTTATCTTCAGTGTCTGTAATCACCATAGCTTTTTAATGGTGGGAATATTTGTTTTCTCATTTTTCTAATCTTTTTCTTCCTTCCCTCCTTCAGGTCTTATGTTAGGGTTGGGCTCTGTAAACTTTTGGAGGGAATGTCTGGGCTAAGCTTGTGTTCTCCTGGGGCCTACTGCCACTTTCTTGATGGGGATATTGAATGTTATGGTATTCCAGGATCTCTGGCACAGCTCAGATTTGGGCTCCATAAGCTAGTAGTGCTCTCAAAGTGTTCTGATCCAAAGCAAAGTGATTGCTTCACTCCTGATCTTAGCTCTGCAACTTTCTGACTTGGCTTTGGGAGCAATCCTCCTAAGTTGAAGTTCCAGTAGAGTGCTGGAGCACTCATCTACTAGTTCAAAAGCTGTGCAGCTCTAAAGTGACAGCATTGCAGGCTCCTGTCTGGTTTATGATCCCTGCTTTTGTCATTCCACTATAGGCTTCAGACTGGGCTGGAAGCGAGAACTGAGACTGCTCAGCTCCTGGTGTCACAGCCATAAAGACGTCTTTTGCTTCTTAACTTGCTCCTTGCTCAGCACACAGTTGAGGGCCCTTAACGCATACTGCCACCCCTATGGGCAGGTTCCCTCCATGTCCACCTCGGATCATTGACCTGGAACTGGGTGGTGTGACAAAGCTGACATCTGGCACATTTTCCTGTTTCTGGCACTAGGTTGACTTTCTGCTAAATAGGTCTGAGACCTCTTCTGGCCCTGGTGCAGGGTTTTTGTCTGCTTTTTGACCCTGTGCTGGAATATTTTGTGAGGCTGTTCTTGGCTAAACTCCAAAATCACTGCCCCTAGACCCTTCTGTCTCCATGCACTAACCTGGGCTGGAAAAACTTTTTCTTGATTTGCCAACCCCAACTAGGTTCTAGATCTGTGTGGCATTGTGGGGTATGGCTTGGTTACGCTTCTTTTCTCATACTCTGCCACTTTGGCTCTGCCTCTCCATGGAGTAATCTTGCTGAAAAGTGCAGAATTATTGCTTCCTAGCTGACCAGTATTTTCTGCAGCATTAACCCCCTGAAGTATTGCTGTTTTCCATTCAGAGCCTACTTTGCTGTCTTGTTGGCACAGGGGTCATGCTGGATTCTCAAAAGGCTGTGGCCGTGGAGCGTGAGCTCTAGCAGGTCCCACCAATGTGGAAAGACTTTGAATTAAAGCCAGGGAATGGGCTGCAGGTTTACTGTTTAAAGTGTTTACTGTTTACTCTTTGGTTTTTGAGAGGCTCATCAGCAGAAGGCTCACAACCAGGTGACATTCTTTTCTAGCTACAGCAAGCAAATGAGACTGTCTACTAAGGCATGAGAACACCTATACTGATGAAATCACATATAAATGTTCCCGTCATATTGTTACCAGTCACTCCTTTCAGGGTTTTGATTCTCATTCCTGTCCCTCTCTGGACTGTTCCATGCTGGCCTAGCAGCCTTCTTATCCTCCAAGAAACTTCTTCTTGTGGCCTTCTCACCTGGGAAGACCCCTCTGCTCCTATGGCCCCCTCTTCTAATTTTGAGTTTCTCCAAGAACCTCCATTTTGAGAGAGCCTGGACTTCTTCATGAAGCCTTCAGCTTTCTTTTGTATGCTGTCTTCTCCCATAAGACTGTAAACTCCTTGCGGGCAGGGATTATCTTTCTTTTTGCTTATATTTGTTTTCTTGGTGACCTCTGAGCACAATGCCTGATATATGGCATGCTCAATAAATGCTGACTTGATTTAAGATATAAAAATCTCCTTATAATAAAAACCATGTATAAATCAAATTATAGAGTATGTTGCTGCTTATCTATATTATGGGGGAGAAAGAATGAATGATTCAGAAGAACAGACTATTTAAACAACTTAATTATCGAATTCATTAAGCAATTTTTCATTAACATTTATTTTGGTTAAAGAGCTGGGAACTCAAAGTTAATGCAGGGTATGTTTGGCAAAGAAAATGTTATTAATGCAGTTTTATTAAAACATTAATTGTATTTATGCTATGTAGTACAGACATTAACAAAAATAAAAAGCACATCTTGAAGAGAATCAAATTCTGAAATACTCTGGCATGTAAAAATGGCACAATTACAAACAAAAAACCAATCCAGTGGTCCAGTCCCCTCCAGGAGAGAAGCAGCTTACTCTTTTCATGTCAGTAAATTGAGAAAGAACGTTTTCCTATTATCACTGTGAGTCTTAAAACAAAGTTTACATGAAAAAACCTCAATCCCTTTGTCAGGCAAAAATATAGTAAACTATACCAAAACTAATACTGAACAGATATTATATAGTAAACCACTCTCTTTGAAAAACTTATGATCTATTTTTAAAAACATAAAATAGAATAAAATTTCTGAATAGGAAACAAAGACTTTGGCAAAGCCATACTTATTTTCAGAGAGAAAATAAAATGTAGCTGCAAAATCCTTTAAGTAAACTAGGAAGAATACTTGAATACTTATTTGGAATAGTGATTTCGCTATGTGTAAACTGAGTGCAACACTTAACACGTCAATTAAAAGCTGCTGCCCTCACATATCTAAATCTGCTTTTTAATTTAAATACTTTGAATAATTTTAATTATAAATGACATAAAGGCTGAAAAATACAGATAGTGCATTTTAAGGAGGTTTTTTTTTTCCAGAGATTTAAGCAAAAGTAATTTCCAAACACATCATTTACTATGTGCTTATGGTTTGGAACTAATTTTCCCTGAGCACTCTTTCTGCTTGGCTAGAAAAATTAAAACATGATCTGCAGGATATAATTTTATTGTGATTTCTTTTGAGGACACACTTGTGTCCCTACCAAATATACACAAACATCTGTCTCTCTAGACAGCTCTAAAGCAATCAGTAATCTCACTGTGAAATGTGAACTATTTTAATGGCTGTAAAATAAATATTTTAAATTTGGGACCCTTGTATACTCAGGGTGCTTCACCAAATGGAAATGATTTAGTGGCCAAAGACTAATAGCTATTCTATCAGATTCAGAATGACACTAGTAACAGAGAAGGAACCAGGCAATTATCTGCACTTTCAGGCCATAGAGCAAATGTAAAAACATTTGTTTAGAAAGTGGAAGAAAAAAATGAGCTTATAGTAAACATTTTCATTTTTATGCAAAATTTTATGGATTTATGGAAAAATGAATCCTGCCCAACAATACAAAAAAGTTACCTTACCTTCAAGTCTTAAACACTGCAATCTTGGGGTCTTTATTGCTCCCTAGAGACTCATGCAAACCTACATAACATCACTGGGAATTACACTGCACATACTGAAGACCAATATGGCATCCCAAGCTGTATTAATTGAAATGATATAATACTAGTTAATGCACATGCATGGTAACACTGCCAGCTATGTATTTCAGTCATTTTTTAATGTCTTAAAAAAAAAAACTCACCAAGAAAAAACTTAGAATTTAGGCCTCTTTCCTTTCAAAGAAATAAATTAGGGTTCTCAAATATTAGAAGTTTTAAAATTGTGCAAATTTATAAATAAATATCTTCTACATAGCATAACTTATTAAAAAGCAGATTAAATTTAAGAAGTTGCATATTTACAAATTTCATTTTTTTTACAAGATCTAACTGGATCTGCATTCATTCTTCTTAGTAATGTGATTAATGTAGCTTGTAGTATTCAACAGATAAGTCACTTAAAAAATTAAGACGGCAGCCTTCCAAATATCTTCAAAAAACAAACAATTTCAGATGTCTGCACTGCCTTCTGCTATTTGAGATCTTTCCTGAGGTGTCTTACACAGGACGGTTTTGACCAAAACGACTTTTAGACCTAGGTTAAAATACAAAAATAAACAAATGGAAATTAAAATCAAGGTTTGAATTTATTCTAAATCATTGGATAGTTGTTACTAGTTAAAAGGTACAGACTCACATAAATTTACATTTTACTAGTATACATTCCTCCACTAAAGTTCTACTCCAGCGTGTCATTCTGGGCTCTTAATAATGGTTATGTCAGAGATGGAAAAGGTCAGGACCAGGGATCAACTTAGGAACAGGGTAGAATGCTGGATCTGAAATCGGGGAACCTTAATTCAAATCTCATCCAGAGAAATTACTGACTACTTTTGTGATGTTGGGCAATTCAATTAATCTCTCTGGGCTTTTCAGTGTCCTTATCTATAAAAAATGAGGGGGTAGGGGCAACTAGGTGGCGCAGCGGATATAGTACCGGCCCTGAAGTCAGAAGGATCTAAGTTCAAATCTGGCCTCAGATACTTGACACTTACTAGCTGTATGACCCTGAGCAAGTTGCTTAATCCCACTGCCTAGTCAAAAAAAAAAAACACACAAAAACAAGGGGGCTACACAGGTGAACTCTAAGAGGAAGACTTCCAACTCTTAATCTATGATACTAGGTAAATTCAAAGAGGCTTATCATCAAACATTAGCCATTTGGTTTTGAATTTCTTGTAGGCCATGGCACCTCATGAGACTTTCTGCTAAGATGTTGACTGTTTCTGATCTGTGTCAATGGAGGGAGAATGAAGCTTGTCTGATGAAATCATGGCTTTGCTTAGGGAACAGTACACACCAAGAGCACCACTTGGTACCATCACGAATTTAGAGTTAGAACAGACTCTCAAGGTCATTTAATCCAACCCCTCATCTTAGAGATGAGGTAGGTCACCCAGGTAACATGTGGCAGAGCTGGGATCCCACACTGTCTTGACACTAGCGCTTAGCTCAAAACAAAGCTGCATTAAACCATTCAGTGTTCCAATGGTCTCAGTGAGATTTTAAACTCTCAATAGCTTAAAATGGCACTAAGACTTTTGTGACACCCTACTGTAGCTAAAAAGTTATCATTCTGACATTTTGTCAGTCTTTGTCAAAGATTTAAACAGTTCTGGAACTGCTTCGTAAAGTGCCGAAGTCTTGAAAAACAATATAGGCATTACCCCTTTAGTCATTTAATTTTCTGATATGAAGTTTAACATACTCTGGACAAAAGGTAAGGACTTCTTCCTATCTTATTCATGCAATTTGAACTAAAATGCAATTTCAAGATTAAGTGTTCTCCTGAACACTAATTCAGGTTCTGATTTACCTTGTGTTTTTCTCTGTGCTGCTCTGTCGTGTAGTGACTGGAGTTGAGGCCTTGATTTGAGCTTCAAGCCTAGAATAAATACCACCCGCAAACTGCAAAGTAAATAAATTAAATTATGAAGCTATTCTACGTTGGTTGTAATAATTGCTATGCTTATTAGTGGGTCCATTTTTGAGTTTTGAACATTTATTTTTAAACTAAAGATCTAGAGGATAACAGATGTTAACACTGCTATAGCTAACGTAAATTACAAACTATCAACAACCACTAATTATCCACATGGATGCCATTAATCAAAACCAATAACTAATATTACATTTTCAGGAAAGTCACATAGTACACAGCCAGTAGTGTCAAATAGGAATTAAGAACCTATAACAGGAACAGAAACACACATATACCCTTGCATGTAAAGCTCACAAGTGGTTAATTACCTCTGTGTGCTTTCATACTTGTCTACAAAACCAATTATACAGGAAACACTTTTGACTTTCCAAGGTGAAAACAAATAAAATCAAAACGAAGGCATACTCAAACTCAGAAAAGGATACTAAAGTGTAATTCTCACTTCCTTTCCTTCCTTCGACTTGACTCGATCCACATCACCTAGTCGCATTTTTATTAGGTGCCCTGTTATTTCAGACATCCGGCGCTGATCTGAACATAATAAACAATAAAACCTGCTTACTTGTGAGGAAGCTGCTACCTGAAGACCCTAAAAATCAAGACTTTATGAATTTACATTTGGAAATATTCCTCAGTAAACATGTTTTTGTAGGACTAAGGTATCAAGTTGCAAAATCACTTCTTCATGGATTTTCTGGTGTTTAATAGGTAGCTACAAACTAAGAAAACACACAGTTAATATAAACAGGTTTTTTTGGTGGGCATACAGGGGGGTGTGGTGGTGCGGCTTTGGGTTCTACTCCAGGAGTACAAGTTTAATCTAGGTAAAATCAAAAGGATCCACTCCTTACCACAGCTAGATGAAACGATTTGTATTGGGCTGGCCTGACACTAAAAAATACAAATAATCTCTTTGAAGTTGGACAACTTCAGATATCCCAAAGATACCTCACCTGTGACACATACTTTCTATGTGATCCCGAGCAAGTCACTTACAATCTCAGTGATTGATTTGGGCAACTCTATAAGACCTAAGTTGCAGAGAAGGAGACAACCTGCATTTGTAGAAGGTGTTTTCTCATGGGGGAGTGCCCCATGTCAGTGAAATCACAAGTCCATTGCCTGTCCTGTCCCCACCTATCTCAAACAAATGTATCATCTGGTTAGCAAAAGTAAACAAACAGAGTTTGGAATCTGGGGTAGCTTTTCTAGGGGAACACAAGTGAAGAAGTGTTTCAAGCATTATTATAGAAGAACAGTTATATGTTATACAGAGCTAGGAGAGAACTCAGGGGTTACTAAGTCCAATACTCTTGTCACACAGAGGAGGAGACTGAGGATTAGGCTAATGACCTGCCCAGGGTCACCCAGGCAGTAAGTAGAAGGTGTCAGGACTCAAACACAGTCCCTCTGACTCCAAACCCAGCATCCTTTCTACTGAACCTTGTTAGGATCATTACAAGAGTCTTTTCAAAGATTGTATGCTAGTTTGAAGTTTCACCAAAAACATATTAAGAAGAATGTCTGTTCCCTGATAGTCTGCTGAGCACTGAATTTGCTCTTTTTAAAAAAATATATTTTGGCCCCTCTAGGAGGTGCAAGATAGTATTTTAAATTTCCATTTCCTTTTTGTAAATTTTTTATGTCTTTTGACCACTGCCACACTGGGAAGCATATACTAGTTGGATATGTATAATTTCCTTATAATTCTGTAACTAGATCTTTATCTGATATGTTTACTTTATCCAACTTCTCCAAAGTGGAAACATATACAAACTTTTTCTTCTAGATTTTTAATGATTTGGGAAAAATAATATTTAGCTTACTGGACTAGTTAGAGATTATTACAGTCTATGGTATTAGGTATGCCTCAAAATCTATTGTTTTTCATTTGCCAATGAGCTATGCAGTTTTAATGAATGAGTCTATTTCTCACTGTGTTTTGAGAATGGGTTTAGATAGACACAGCAATTATTAAGCATTTAATATGGCCAGGCACTGTACTTAGCACTGGGCATAAATACTTATCTTTTTTATTCACTGGGCTCTACTTCTGGGTTCTCTATTCTTTCTATACCAGACAGTTTAAAAATATTAAATATAAAAAGACTGTTTCTGTACAGTACACTTTGTTATCTAGTAATGCTAGTATCCTGTTCTTTCCTGGGTTTTCTAGTCCACTGCTGTTCCTGACAGTTATTCTGGTCTACCTACAATCTGGTCTCTACAGTGGAAAAATAAGGTTGAGGAGTAATGATCATCGCCGGGACCATGAGATTCAGCTGCAGGGACAACCCACAGAGCTAGCTGGTCCAGAAGTCGGTACATCCTGGATGGACCCATCCCCTGGATGGATAACGAGAGGGGCCCAGAATTAAGATGGAAAAGAGTAGGTTGAATGCGTGGTTTAGCCACATGAGAACATCTCTTGGTATATTTCTTGCAGCTTATTTTTCCGTGTGTGTTTCTGATGTTTTAACTAACTTGTTCTTGTAGTAGTTAAAAAAAACTGTACTGGTTCTCTTTGTTTTACTTTGGTTTTTATTTTCTTGTGTGCTTTCAAAAGTAATTTTTCTTCCCTTCAGTGTTTCTCTTTGGTGTTTTTTTGGTGGGATGCGTAAGTACCCAGCAGGATCTACTTGATTCCCTCACTCTGATAATTTGGATCAGTCTCTTTAGTCCTTATAGGTTTATAATTCAATACAGCCAAAAACGTTTGGAATAATTACGTCCCCTTTTAGTCAATAAGACTATAATCAAATTTGGCACTACATACATAAATGTGCAGTCAACACAGAAATACAATTCAGATGAATTATAACAATTTTATGTCTAAGTGGTATTTTCTTTTACTGAAAGGGCTACTGAACCACATATTAATGATGTAAGGTGACCATAGGTCAAGGACCACATAAAAAACCCAGCCTGCAAGAATATTTTCTTACATAGTTTAGTCCCTTTGTTTATCACTACTATAATGCAAACAAAAACCTTCCAGTTTGGAAAGAATTATACACACATACACCCCTTTCTATTATAAAAGCAGATGCCTAAAAAGGACACATACTATAGTAGCATATGTAGGAGCCTGGAAAAGACTTACAAAGTAGGTTTGTTATTCTTTGTCGGGTTAGTAGGAACAAAAAGGGTATCCTCACTCTTATGGAAGCTCAGTCATTACGATGCTGCTCTTAGCAATCTTTAGACTAAGAGATCTGCATTGGACCTGGCTTCACTGTTGCTGTCACCATCCCTTGGCAGCAGCATGATCTTAGAGGAAG
Source organism: Phascolarctos cinereus (assembly GCF_003287225.1). Taxonomy (NCBI): domain Eukaryota; kingdom Metazoa; phylum Chordata; class Mammalia; order Diprotodontia; family Phascolarctidae; genus Phascolarctos; species Phascolarctos cinereus. The sequence goes on along the minus strand of NW_027555625.1, from coordinate 110,463,967 downwards.
TCACTTCAAATGCCCTAAAATCAGTCTCCTCATCTGCAAAATGAGGTGCTTGTCTAGATCACTGATAAGCGCTTCCAATGCTAAGTTTCTAAGAAACTCCTGTTTGTGAACATTAAAGAAAATACCCCTCTCTCTTATGTATATACAAATGTGTTAATCACATTAGTATGTCTTACCCTCTTCTCTCTGAGCATCCTGATTGAACCTCAATGACCTGGACGCATCCCATTTGTTCCTCTGTATACTCACACTATCGAAAAAAAGAAAAAAATCAGGTTCCATGCCTTTTTTATTTGAATGTGCGTCTGTGTGTATGTATACGTGTGTATGTATGTACGTGTATATTCATATACATATGCAGATTATAAAAAATACATGCACATATAAGAAAGGATGCAAAGGCTGTACTTACATGAATGGAGAGGCATCTCTGGAAGTTGACTAAAAACAAAACAAAACAAAACAAAAAAATGAAGACAACCCAATGATGATACTTAGGCCCAACTGTAACATATTTGCTGATTTAGCCGCAAATTAGTGTTAAAAATAATTATCTCTGATACATAAACTTAGTCTTAACCATACCAACATTTTCATACCTGTAACATTTACCCTGTGCGGAGGATGATTATGTCGCATGATAAACTACATACATCTTTGGAATTCCTGCTGTCATGGGGGAAACAGACTTGCTCTAGCCCATTTTACAAGGCTATTCCTGCCCTCCTCTGAAATACCTGAAGCATTTCCTGATCCCCCACTGCTAGTGCCTCCTCCCTCCAATGACTTCTTTCCTGTTTTACAGACAACTTATATATGGCCACATGTGCAAGCGGTCTTTCCCAATATCCCTGGGGCCTGAGCACAGTGTTTATGTTTATAGCAGGTGTCTAATGAATCCCTGATGTTTGACTGACCTGACTGTCCTCATGCCCTTTATTCAAATGATCTAAATGTTCAAGTGATCTAGACAACCACTAAATTAATCTTAAAACTTAAAATTACCTTATCTGATGATTTTTCTTTCTTTTGAACACATGGTGAAGACATCTGTTTTTTTGGCTGTTTGGTGAACTTCTTTGGCTTCTCTTTTTTTCCTGTAAATAAAAATGTTATTAAGTCATAAACTTGTTGTTAATCTGCTATTGTTGATTTCTGGTTATCCTGTGTCTTTTGGTTTTAGGACAATGGGAAGTGAAATCTTTCAGTAACCATGGTGCCACAGAATTTGCAACCACGAAGCACTGCCCGGAGAAGAATGATGCCAAAAGCTGGGCTTATTAGTATAATAAAAAGTGACACTCCCTAACTACATATAAGCTTGGTGCGATATCAAACTACCAAGGGAATATTTTAGAGAGCTAGATAAAATAGTAACAGACTTCATTTGAAAGAACAAAAAAGGTCTAGAAGCTCATAGGAAATAATGAAAACAGTAAGAATGAAGGAGGAACAGCACTTCCAGACCATGCATAATATTCTAAAGAAATGATAACTAAAACCAAATGGTACTGGTTGAAAACAAAAAAGTAAATCAAAAAAGCAAACTAGACAAGAGAGAATCAGAAACAATTTAACTCAATAACCCAGGGTTTAATAAGCCACAGAACACTAAGTTACATGGGTAACTTTATGAAACTAGAAAGCAGATTGTGAGAAATTAGGTTGAGACCATTACCTCTCATCCTATTCCATAATAAGCTCAAAAGGGATATAAATAAGCAGAATATTAAAGGTCACAGCATTAAAAAAAATTAGAAGAGAACTAGATCAGAGACCTTTTATCACCATGGCTGGATAGGAATTTCTTAACCAAACAAGGGCCAGAAATAATCATCAAAGATAAAAGATAAAAAGATAATTTTGGTTACATGAAAATGCAAAGCTTTTTCATGAACAAAATTAGTACAACTGGGATAAGAAGGGAAGCTGTCAAGTTGGAGAAAAAGTATCTATGTATAAAATATCTCTGATGGGGGTCTGATTTACAAGATGTAGAGAGAAAGAATACAAATATATGTGACCTCATTCTGAAAGGAGTACCCACCAAGATGCCATCAGAGATCCTTGGAAAAAAATGAAGGAAGGTTATTTGTGTATTTGTCACACAATCCATTTGCACTCTTAAAACCCTCCCTGACAGTAAGCTTTACCAGGCAAGGAAAATCTTCATTAAACTTTGTACCTTCCCTCATGCCAAGCAAAGTGCTTTGGACATAACGTTTAATAAAGGTTTGTCAAAGTAAATTTTAAAGGCAGCTGTGAATACTGATACTTGTTTTTAATATAGGTTATACCTTGCTTTTTAGTTACTTCTTCCTCATCCCCAACCTCATCTTCAGTAACTTCAGATCCAGTGGTATATTCATCCTCTTCTGAAAATAATGATTGTTGTTTCTGAATTAAAAAAAAAACTTGTGAAATAAAATTCTCTGCTTTTTAATTATAAAGAGATGATCTTGTTTCTAGCACATTGCTCTCAAAGCAGAAAATAGCATGAATTACAATGCAACATTTATTTTGGAAGAATACATCAAATGAGAATAAAGAAAGAGATATGGTCTTCAGCAATTGCTGGACCAGGAATTTCCATATTTAGGGCACAGGAATCACATCGTACATTTGTTTTCCCCCACAGTAACTGCTACAATCTAAAGAAAAAACAGATATCAAATAACTTTCTCTTAGGGGCAGCTAGTGGCAAAGTGGATAGAGCACTGGCCCTGGATTCAGGAGGACCTGAGTTCAAATCTGACCTCAGACACATAACACTTACTAGCTGTGTGACCCTGGGCAAGTCACTTAACCCCACTGCCTAGCCAAAAAAAAAAAAAAAAAGAAAAAGAAAAAGAAAAAAAAGAAATAGCTCTCTCTTGATTTGAGGGAGCTTTGATTCCAAACTGAAAGCCTAACTCTCTTATGTAAAAACCAAAATAATGATTCCTGGCATTAGAAGTCTCATATTTCCTGCAATATGGCCATTGATCACATGCTACCTCTTTGTTTTAGGCATTCCCTTTAGTTAGAGTCTGCTCTAGCTCTTCTAAACCTATATACTATTTTGGTGTGTAAACTATTACAAGTTTAAATGTTTTAAATTTAAAATATAGAAGATACTTTAAATTTCATTTAATTTTTAAAAAATGTTAATATAGTAATGATGAAAGGCTTAGAAAAGATGATGGTACCATTAAACCAGACATGTCAAACAGCATGGTGGATATCGCCACTCTAAGAAAATATTGCCAAGTACAATAAACACAAATTTCTCACTCTAACAGCTACAAATTAAGCTAAAAGATCAATTCACTAAAATTTCTGAAATAAAAATTGGCTAAGATTCAGTTAAATTCTTTTTTTCTTCTTCTAAGGAACTCAGGAAACATAAATATAGTCAATTACCAGTTGCAGAGTCCAATTTTTCAAGGATAAGAACTGTAAGGAAGGCAGAAAAACACCAAATTAATAGCTATACTTCTAACCTGATTATAGTACAATTTAAATTTTGTCTCCCCTATTGCAGAATTACAGAAAATGATTTAAACTTACAGACCCAGTTTACCCAAGAACACTCTAAGAATTTTATTATAAATTAAAGGATCAGGCTTTAAAATCATGCATGTTACCTAATTATTTGTTGAAATAAGCATATGAATAAGAAAATCTTTATAGTTTAAGCTTAGAATTATAGTATGGCTAAAGGTCCCCTGATTATTTGTATATATTTGAGGTCTGAATATGAATTCAGAAGTATGAGCAATGGGAGCCCATATGAAGCAGACAATTCAAAGTGGGGAAAAAAAGCTAATAATAGGGCATGACTAGAAAAAGGTAGAAGTCATGAGGATATGGTAAAATTATGAGGGGATGGAAGCTAGTGAAGGTCTTCATGGGACTTGCAGTCTTACTGGTATAGTGGTATAAAACATACAAAACTCTACATTAAAGCGTGTGTGTGTGTATGTGTGTGTGTGTAACAGATCAGGGTGGCTTCACTAGCTTAGTTTTTAGTTTGTAAAAATTAAAGGCACCCATGTACAAAAGGTTAAAAGAATCCAACATATAACAATTCACTTCTTATAAGTGAAAAGAACGTTTGTTTGTTTCTAACTTAACCAACAGAAAACCAAAGGATAGAATTACATTTTTCAAGTTCTAAAATTCTCAAATTTGGAAGAAAACATAGAAAAAAAATTTTAGAGTAAAATGAAGGTCAAACAACTTGCTATAGATTACATTATAAAAATCTGAACAAAGTATGAAAAAAGGATTCACTCACAGCATTGATCTCTCCAGTTTTGGGGCCCCAAGGTGTATTTGGCTCTAGCAGACCATCACAGTCTAGGCCCTTGTCATCAAACAAGCCAATTCCATAATCACTTTAAAGAAGATAGAATATTCTTGATATAACAGAAAACCCTGATAACTTTACATTTTATCAAATTTAAATTGAATAATTCTTTAAGTTTACTGGTGCTTCATATTTATGTGGGGTCATCTGCCTAACAATATAGGAGAAATACACTATTTCTTGAGTATAAAGTCTATCACCTCAAAGTTGTATTTTCTACTCAATTTAGTGATTTGCATAATAGGGGTTGCCCATTCTAAAGGACATTTAAATCCTCTTCCCCCTATGTCTGCCAGAGAGAAAAGTGGGCTATTGGGGTTGTTACTATTTTTGGAGCACCTTATAATTTTAGCAGCAGCAATTATATATTAAATTCTCTAATCCAGTTGTAATTTCAGTAAGATACTATTTCTGGAATGCTGACATTAACCAAGCTTCTTTCCTAGTGTTTTTAACTCAAGCATTTAAATAAAGGGCTTAAACAATTAAAAAAACACATACAAAAGACAATTCAAAGATTGGAGAACTTCGGGGGCAGCTAGGTGGAGCAGTGGATAGAGCACCGGCTCTGGATTCAGGAGGACCTGAGTTCAAATCTGGCCTCAGACACATAACACTTACTAGCTGTGTGACCCTGGGCAAGTCACTTAACCCCACTGCCTTAAAAAAAAAAGATAATAATAAAGATTGGAGAATTTCACCTTGGTGGAGTCTTTTCTTACCTAATTATGTCGTTAGGAAAAGGTACAACAATAACATCTCTGTGCATGAGGAGATCATCCAGTATTTTAGAAGATGAACAGGTTAGCAAATCCCCACCTTCACCTCGATCACATAAACCAATCATATGGTCCCTCACTTTACAACCCTGTTACATAAGAGACATCAGATCAGATTGTTACAGAAATGTCTGCTCTACAGATTACTGTTTGATTCCATCCCATGATGTGCCACTTCTTTGCAGAGGGTACATTACCTATTTGAATCAATGTATTTAGATTATACATTTGTCTCAAGAAATCACTTCACTCCTAACACTGTCCATAAAGCTGATAATTAGACTTGCCACAAAGCTTAATAATACAAGAAATAAAGCACTAAAATGGGACTAACAGAAGAACCAAAGAGTCAACCAAGAGGTAACGATTTTCACCATACAATGAAGAACATTATTTTTCTACAAATTACATGTCTACACAAAAGATATACAAAGTTAAAACAGAAAAAAACCCCCATAAACACAAAGTAATGAACTGATCATCATAATAAATCTCAGGAAAATAGACAATGCAGTAGTCATGAATTGATGATGCAACATCTTTGGGCTTGACAAAACAGTGCTAATTTGTTTAAAATTTTAAGGTAGTCTGATAAAAAAAAGCTATTTTCCCCACATATGGAATGAGAGAATCAGGAAATCGAGCAGTCCAACAGGTTATTCCTTTATCCCCAGACAGTCCTTCCTTGGAGATATTCTACATAAATAAAAAGGAAGTATGCCATGTATTGCTAGAACCATGGAATATGAAAACCGGAGGATTTAGGTTTGAATTCTGATTCTGTCACTTACTACGACTTTGGGTAAATCATTTAACCTCTCTATTTTCTCATTTGTAAAATGGGATGGCATACTGGATGAAAAACTAGCCTTGGGCTCAAGACCTAGCTCTGACATACTGGATGTGTGACCCTGGATAACTAATTTGGCTTCTCAGTCCTCTGAGCAGCTCTCTAAGTGGCCGAGAAGGTACCTTGGAAGGTCTGCACTGGTAGAGGAAGTTCCTTCTTGGGAAGCTTCCATAAAGAAACCACAGGCCTGGTTAAAAAGAAAGGCATTAATGTAACATTTATATTACTACTGAAGTTTATATTGATTGACACATTGTTCCCAGTCCTGCTTGTCAATCAGTAGTGGGGGAGGTGTCATCCAGGCCCCTGATATCTGTGACACAGTCGAGTCACCCCTTACCTATGACCTTTTTTGCCCCATGTGGAAACTGTCACTTTCTTAGTATCTTGGGGAGGAACTAAGATGCAAGAGCCCAACCTCTTTTGTTGGCACTGCCCCATCTGAATTGTCTTAATGACTTATAAAATAATAATGTAATATAAAAAATAACCTATAGAAGCTGGCCCCACTTTGAAGCCATAGCTGATCATCTGTGATCAGCCCATCAAAGTGTTGCTACCTTTATGTACTTATAACAAAACTCCTTTTAATTTTCATTGTCCTGAATTTTGCCTTGTTAATCAGGGTGAAAGCCCAAATGAAGAATTTTCCTTTCAAAACTACCTTCTTCATAGGGTTGTGGTGAGGATAAAATGAGATTATATGTGCTTTTTGTAAATCATAAGGTTTTAGACTTGCAAGTTATTATTATTGTTATTGACCAAGGAATTTGAAATTGGAGCATCATTTTGCAAGTTCTCATAAAGAGATCTTTAACATGAAAAACTGAATGTAAATTTTCCTAGTCAAGCAGGTAACTTTTACAACCTCATCAAATTTTTGATGAATCAGTAAGTTCTATCAATAAAAATCAAACACGATGAATCTGAATGAAAGCTCAAGTTTATCTGACCCAGAGTCCTCAATTTTATGACAAAAATTTTCACTTAGAATTAGTAAGTTTTCAAGTTTTGCTAAGGGAACAAAAGCCACATTGAAAATTTACCTTTGCAATCTGGGTAGGATCAAACCGAAGAACCTTCTGGTTACAGCAAGGATATATTCCAGTGCCAGAACAACTTGATGTATTCGACATACCAGGATAAATTACTGGTTCTGAGTGATACTGACAATGGGAAAACTCAGTGCAGAGAAAAGCCTAAATAACAAAGAAGACATACTAAGAATGTGTGTGTGTGTGTGTGTGTGTGTGTGTGTGTGTGTACATATATATATGTGTATGTACATATATATATATAAAATTACTTCAAAATAAGATTTTCATATTATCTTCAACATATAATAACTTAAAACTTCAATTCGCCAAACATGTCAAAAGTTTTCTAATGAAAACTGATTCAAGAATACCACTTAAAGTTTTATAGAATTATCCTAGACTTAGAGTAGGAAGGGACCCTTAGAGGTCACAGGATCATCTACCCAGAATTGGAAGAAATCTCAGAGACCATCTGGTTAAAATCATTTTACAGATGAGAAAAATGACTAGGGAAGCTGGGACTTGCCCAACATCATTCAGGCAGGAAGTGTCAAAGGTCATTTAGTCCAACCCCTTCATGTAATAGATGAAGAAACTAAGGCCCAAAGAGATAAGATGCCTCCCCCAGGATTGTCCTAGTAAAAATGGCAGAAAGAGGATTCAAACTCAAGTTCTCTGAGTTCATACCCAGTGCCCTTTCTGCTGTACCATTATGTGATATTATTTTTAAGAGTAGATAAATAATTCCAATATTAATGGAAACTATGGTATAAGTCTAAAATTAGATGAAAACACTCAAAATTGTTTAGAAGTATCATGCTAAGGTTTTCAGATGCACTTATAAATGGAAAAAGCTAAAAACTATAAAGAATCCCACTTTTAAAGCATTAATGATACTGAATAAGACATCAACACAGAATGGTCTGCTCTTCTGAATCATTCCTCCCCAAAGTTCTACTCTAATGCTTCATTACAGCATGGAGATGACTCTAGCTTCTTGAAGCCCATGCCAGCAGAGAATATGCTCTTATAGGCTCTACCATGCTGGAAAGGCTTTGAGTACAAGCCCAATCTAGGCTAGGTATTAAGTGACTCATTCTTTGAATGCAAAACCATGAAACAACAACAAAAGAGGAACAATACCCTTCCACTTCTGCAGTGATGGGAGAAGCAGAAAAAAGGGAAGAAGGTGCTAAGAACGGAAGCTTTTTGACTGTCTATAAACATTAAATGCTGTTTCTTTAATGAACAGTCAATCAACATACTATTACAGGACCTAAAGCATATTAATCTTTATGTTCTTGTGGTAAACAAAACCAGAAGATAAAAACATTGCAACTGAACAGGAGGAAGTTCACTGTTCTTTTGTGTGTTTCACAGATGTGCTTTTTAAAGCATTGCTGCTATTTCCCATACACCACTACCCTCCTCCCTCCCACCAAGAGCACTCTCTCTTAATGGTTACACAAAGAACGAAGAGATGAACCACATCTAATAGCACACACCTCACTCCTCACCTGTTAACTTTCACTCCTTATTATAAGGTCTGTTTTATTACCACTCCTTGCAATGATCTGAGTTCTGAAATTTTAAAATGCTATATTTCTTTATATCACTGTAGTTACGATGTATCTTGAGTTCTTGGTTCTGCTTACTTTGCTCTGCAGCAGTTCCTATCAGGCTTCTAAAATTTCTCTAAAATTCTTCATTTAGTTTTTTTTGCAACAGAATAATTCTATTACATTCATTTACCATAATCTGTTCCGCCATTCCCCAACATAAACACCTTCTGGCTTTTTCCCCCCGCCACAAAGAATGATGTTATGAATAAATAGTCTGTCAGTGTTGAACTGAATATGAGGTCTTTTTGTCACTGGCTTCCTTGGAGTATATGCCTTATACTGGGATTGCTGGATCAAAGGATATGAGTACTTTAGTGACATCATATAGTTTCCAATTGTTTTCCAGAATAGCTGAATCAATTCACAACTATGCCAACAAAGGATTAATGTGACAGTCCTTCCACAGCCCCCAGTACTATTTCTGTTTCTGGCAAAAGTTCATGTACTTTCATTTTCATTTCAATTATTAATGATTTATATCTATTTCACTGATTTCATCTGTATTTCTTCTGAAAACTGTTCACTATCCTTTGACCATTTACCTATAGGATAATGACTCTTGGCTTATATACTGTGTCAATCAATTCCAGTTAGTAGTTAAGGAGAAACTGAAGATAAATTTTACTCTGCTTTGCCCAGATAAGGGTACAGTAGTTCAAGAGATTCTTCACTTCCCCCATTAAAAAATGAAGAAAATACAACAGTTGGAAGAATATATGACACTGCTATCAAAAACTGACCTGGAAAACAGAACAGGGAAAAAAGATCATGTAAGACCTTTTGGACAAAATCTTGGACAGCCTATTCCAAAAAAATCATAAAAGAAAATTGCCCTGAAGTTTGGGACCAAAGGACAGAGTAAAGATTTATAGACAACAGGCACAACTGCACACGCCAAAAATAACACACTCAGAAATTTGGTTGCCAAGCTCCAGATCTCCCAGGTTAAAGAAAAAAAATTCTAAGTGACTAGGAGATTACACATGAACTATGAACAAGATAAGATTAGGATATAATATATCAAAAGACAGAGGAAATTGGTCAGTAACCAAGAATCGTAACTTATAAAATTGAATATATTCCCACAAAAGGAAAAAATGAATCATTAAAAGAAATGATGGCTGTCATGCATTCCTGTTGAGAAAAACAGTGGGACAGAGACTTTGAAAGTAAATACAACAGATAAAGAAAAGAAAGATTAAAAAAAAGTTTAATGGACTAATTTGTGTTCAAGTGCTTCTATCCTGAAAGGGGGGAGAAAAGTCTATCTCTAAGAGTTAATGAAGGAACAAAGAAGACAAGCTGTGTATGGACTGGGGCATTCATGGGCATTGGAAGAATAAGAGAAAACTGCTGTTTCTAATAACTGAAATGTAATAGCTCTAATATTTCTTTGAATTCTAATGTTTTATGATTTTTTTAGCTGTTTCTTCCATTCTTTTTTTTTTTAAACATTGCATCCATGACTATGTTAGGATTTTCTAGTTTCTGTGCTAGACTATCTATTCCACTTATCTCTTCATTCTGTTTATGGGGGCTTAACTGCTGAAGATCCTCCTTGCAGAGGAGCGGAGAACTCTAACTGAATGAGGGGAGACTGACAGGAAGGGCTGGTTTTTGGCTAGTGTGAACTGGGCCTATATTTTGCTTTAAGCTTTTTTTGACTGAAGGAGCCACTTATAGTCACTTCTCAGAACCCAGAATTCATACTAAGTTCTCATCTTCCTGGGGGGGGGGACCAGGCAGGTGTGTATAGAGAAGTCTTCATTGCCATGAACAATGGCAACAATGGGTGGTCAGATTGGGACAGATTTCTCTGGACATCTGCAGTTAATTTCAAGTATTCTTAAACTCCTTTGTTACTTGTATCTGGCTCTGTGAGAGTGGGAAGGGACTTAGATCATATCACAGTATTCTGGCCCAGGTCTTACTCAGGCTAGGTCCAGTAATTCAGTCTCAGGATTATGTTGCAATGAGGACCATGGACCATAAAATGCAATTAAAGCAACTTCACTTAAATAAAGATGCAATTCCTAAATTTAAAAAGGATGCTAACTTAAATAAAAGATCACTCCTTAACACCTTTACAGTTAACTGCAGCAATCAGGACCAGGAGGTCAGAAAAGCATTCCTTCAGAACAGGATAGTTAGAATTCTGCTAAAGCCTTTGAAACAAAGTCCTCATAGTCTTGCCCTTTAATGACAAGGGATCTAAATCAACGATGAGCATGAGAATGGCCTCTCCAAGCCCTTTAAAGGGAAACCAGCCCAGTCTACATAAAACAGGTGTCACTCCTACCACACATGGAATACTTGGTCATTTTGTCTTACAGTGCTTATGATAAACGTAAGCAAAAAGACTACTAATAAGACAGAGGCAGCATAGTACAATTTTTTAAAAGTCCTAGATTTGGAGTCATGCACCTCAGTTGAAACCCAACTCTATTACTTATTACCTGGATTAGTTTGGTCAAATCAGTGAAACTCTCTGGGTCTTGGTTTCCTCATTAGAGGAGGTTGGATTAGATGATTTTTAAAAGTGCTTGTATAAATGTTATATATAACAAATGGGGGGGAAAATGCCTAGCAATGTAGGAATTACATCAGATTAAGCTTTGATGAACAGTTAAACTATCAGCAAGTTAGAGCAAAGGTCAAAACCAACATCAAATTATAACAAAGGTTAAAGATAAGAACATTAGCAATTAACAAAACTGTCAACCTGACTGGTTACAATAAGCAGTTGACGTTTAAAAGTGAACATTTTAAACAGGGAAAATAATGGCCTTGATAAAGCAGTTGCCACAATGAGATAGCCAAAAGAGCCCAGAAAATGCCTTAAGCTACAAACACTTGTCCATTCTGCCAACCAGAGACCCAGCAGTTAAAATACAAACCCATTTGTAAAAGGCTACAGAATTAATGCAACTACAATAAGAGAAAGTGTTAACAAGAAAAAAAAAATCAAACCTTTGCATCAAATTTTTGACTCAAGTCAATATCCAAGATATACTGGAAATCAAGACAAATACATAAGACCAGGAGACATTCTCTAGTAGTTAGATGGTGAAAGGATATGAATAGTTCTCAAAAGAAAAATGCAAATGATAAACAACCATATGAAAAGCTTCTCCAAGTCACTAAAAAGAGAGTTCAAATTAAAAGCTTTATCTCACATACAGCAAATTGATAATAGATAGAAATAGAGAATGTTGGAGGGGCTGTGATTAAAAAAAAAGCATACATACTACTTTATATTACTATCCTTTACCCTTCTTTCACGTGAAGAGATGGCCCTTATCCTTACCAAGGCAAACCTTTCTACATATACAAGTGATCCCATTCCAACTATTCCATCTTCTCCAGCAGACTGCTCTCTCTCATTCCACTCATTCCCCCATTTATCTCCATTTTCTCCTTATCTATTAGCTTCTTTTCTACTGCCTACAAATATGGCCATGTCTTCCAAAACCTCAAAAACAAAACATAACTAAAAAAAAACCCTATTCATCCATCCATTCCTACTAGATAATTGTCTCATATGTTTTCTCCCTTTTGAGGTTAAACTACTTGAGAAGGCCTCAACTTCCTTTCTATTGAATCTCTTTTTTACCTCTATATAGTTTGGCTTCTGACTTCATGTAATCGAAACCACTCTGTCCAAAATTATCAATGATCTGTCAAATGAACTGTCCAGTCTAATGGCCTTGTGTGCTATTGTGACTTTTTTTAATTGTTAAAAATATGTTTAATCAGCCAAAATCTACCTTCTCAACCTCCCCCGACCAACAACCTTTCCTCAACTCCAATTGAGAATAGAAGAAAAACAAAACCAATTAAGAGTATGTATAGTCAATCAAAACAAATTTCTAATTTCATTTCATTATGACTTCTGAGTCCTCTCTACCAGGAGGTAGGTGGCATATTTCATCATTAATCCTCTGGAATCATGGTTAGTCATTACGCTGATAACAGCACTACAGCATTCCATCACACTTATATACCATACCTTTTTCAGTCACCTCCCAATTATGAGCACTCCTTTAGATTCTCATTCTTTGTTGCCTCAAACAGCTATAAATATTTTTGTATATCCTTAATTTGTTTTGCTTAAAACTAATCCCTCTCTTAATCTATCCTCCCTCTAATTTTTCCCTTACTTAACCCTATTTTCTTACTGAGTGAAATGTACTTCTGTATCAAACTGTGTGTATGTACATTCTTTCTTCTTCTGATCAGTTCAGATGAGAGTAAGGTAAAAACGTCAGCCATTTCCCCCACCCACTCTCCTTGTTAGTACTGATGTCCACTTGAACTCCCTGATTATGTGAGATAATTTTCCCATACCTTCCTTTCCCTCTATTCTTAAGATCATCAAGACAAGGGGCAGCTAGGTGGTGCAGTGGACAGAGCACTGGCCCTGGAGTCAGGAGGACCTGAGTTCAAATCCAGCCTCAGACACGTGATGCTTACTAGCTGTTTCACTTAGGCAAGTCACTTAACCCCGATTGTCTCACAAAAACAAAAGAAATCATCAAGACAAAAAAGGACCACTCCCAAGCCTTGTCTAAGTGGACACCTTCTAATGTGATAGGGTTCAGAGGGCTATATGTGAATGTAAGGGAATGGGAATATGTGCATGTAAGTAGTTGATCACTGTCTAGTCTTTTATCATGATTTACTCAAGTTCACCTTTTTATATTTCTCTTTGCTTCTGTGTTTGATTTTCAAAGTTTCGGCTCTGGTCTTTTCATCAGAAATTCTTGGAAGTCCTCTATTCCATTAAAGGTCCATTCTCCCTGGTATCACTGTATCAGTTTTGCTGGGTAATTCTTGGGTGTAAGTCCACATCCTTCACTATCTGGAATATTGTATTCCAAGCTCTCTGCTTCTTTATAGAGGTGGCTGCTAACTAAATCATGTTTGATCCCGACTTTGGCTCCTTGGTACCTAAATGCTTTCTTTCTGTCTGCTTGTAGTATTTTTTCTTTGACTTGAAAACTCTGAATTTTGACTATGACAGTCTTGGGAGTTTTCACTTTGTTTTTTTTCCCCCAGGAGGTGATTGGTGAATTCTTCTATTTTTTCATTTTTTTCCTCAAGCGCTCTCATTTCATTCATGAAAACATTTTTAATTCCTTTTTTAAAATTCCTGATTCGTTTCTTTCAGGAATTCTAGTTAAATTTTTGCCCAAACTGTTTCTCTGAAGCTTTGCTTGTAGATGTTTTGTAATAATTTTCTTCTTCGGGGTTTATATCTTGATCTTCCCTGCCACTGCAACAGCCCTTTCACTGGCATTCTTTTTTTGTTGCCCATCCTTCCAGGTTACTTCCTGACTTCGAACCTGATGTTAGGGCTAGGCTCTGCCACACCTCTGGAGGGAATACTTAGGTTGGTCCTGTTGCTGCTTTCTTGGGAACACTGGGTACGGTGGAAAGCTCTACTAGTTCAGAGTGACAGAATCATAGGCTTCCCTTTCAGTCTGGGATTCTTGCCTTGGTTATGCCTCTGCAGGCTGGGCTACATGTTAGAAAGGAGACTACACCTGGAGTCTAAGTCACATAGCTGCTGCTGCTGCTGGCTTCTGAATTTCCTTTTCTCCATAAGGAGGCCCAGGTTTCCCCTACCCAGAATGAACATGCCACCTCCAAGCACAGGTCCCCTTCTCAATGGTGACCCATAATTGGGCAGTGGGTGAGGACAAAGTTGTCAGTTTGTACTCATCCCTGCTGCAGTGCCCTGGAATGGGTCCAGGACCTCCTCCTGCATTAGGGCATGGTAATGCCCAGGCAATATGTGCTTCTGGCCTGACCCTGACCTCAGCATCAGCTGACCCCCCCTTTATATTTCCCTATGCTGAGCTAGGCTGGACAGATGACTTACTGTGACTTTTTCTAGATTTCCTCATCAGGATTTGGTCTGGTGCATTTCAGAGATCTGTTTGGAGCTATTTTGTGGAGGAGAGCTCACCCATCCTGTTTCTCTTCCTATCATATTGCTATTGTTCTGTCTCTAAGGCCTTTTTTCAATCTTCATCCTTCTTGACCTCTCCACAGCCTATGAAACTGTCAAACATACTTTCCTGCTTGAGAACCTCTTCTCTACAGGTTTCCATGACACTTCTCCATCCTAGATCTCCTCTTACTTACCTGATCATTCTTGTATGACTGTTCTTTCCTTGTCTTTGCTGGATCTTTATCCAGATTCTATTCATTAAAAGTGAATGTTCCCTAAGGTTCTGTCAGGGTTCTTCTTCTCTTTTCCTTCTACATTATTTCACTTGGGGACCTCATTAGTTCTCATACTGTCAATTATCATTTCTATGCTGATGGACCTCAGATCTACTTATCCAGCCCTAACCTCTCTCCAAATTTCCAGAATCTCTCCAACTGTCTATTAGACATCTTCAACTGGATGTATGGCCTACTACTGAGGAGAATGAAGCTAGCAGATCTCTTGAGCTCATGAAATGAGCTATAAATGCTGACTCAGTATCAGCATTAAATCTGCCCTTAATATGGTTAGCCCTTGGGAGGGCAACTACCAGGCTGGCTGCCTGGAGGACTGAACCAGTATTGGTTAGGAATGGAGCAGGCCAAAGTTTTTGTGTATCAGCTCAAGAATAGCTTCTGAATTTCCAGCTTGGGTATGACAGAGAGACTTACCTCGATAAAACATAACTCATAAAAACAAATAAGATAAAAACTGCATTGCCTTAACACATCTAGTTGGAGGAGACCTTTTAAGACTATATTTGTATTTCCCTTTATCAAATAATAATAATCAACAAGCAATAAACACAGTCTGGTACCGGCTAAGAAACAGAAGGGTGGATCAGTGGAACAGAGCAGACATAAAATACACAGTAGGAGATGATTATAGTAACCTTGTATTTGATAAACGTAAATATGTAAGTTTTGGGGATAAGAATAAACTATTTGGTAAAAAGTGTTGGGAAAACTGAAAAGCTGTCTGGCAGAAATTGGGTATAGCTCAACATCTTATATCATTTACCAAGACAAGGTCAAAATGAATGAATGACTTAGATATAAAGGGAGATATCATAAGATATCTAGAAGAACATGGAACATCTTATCTAACAGACTTAGGAATACAAGAATTTATAAATAAACAGGAGATAGAAAGCATTATGAGAAGTAAAATAGATAATTTTGATTACATTAAACAGCTTTTGTACAAATGAAACTAATGTAGCCAAGATTGAAAAGAAAGCAGAAAATTGGGGAAAAAATTTTATAGACAGTTTCTCAGATAAAGGCCTCATATCTCAAATATACAGAGAACTTTGTCAAATTTATAAGAATATGAGTCATTCCCCAACTGATAAATGGTCAAAGGATAAGAAGCAGTTTTTCAGCGAAGAAGTATATATATATATATTTACAGATAGATATAGATAGTCATATGAAAATGCTCTAAATCATTATTGATTAGAGAAATGCAAATTAAAACAACTTTACTATCAGACTGGCTGAAATGATAGAAGGGGAAAATGACAAATGTTGGAGGGGAAGTGAAAAAATTGGGACACTAATACACTATTGGTGGAACTATGAATTGATCCAACCATTTTGGAAAGCAGCCTGGAATTCTGCCCAAAGAGTCATAAAACTGTATAATCTTTGACCCAGCAATACCACTAAGGTCTGTTTCCCAAGGTGATCAGGGAAAAAGGAAAAGAACCTATATGTTCTAAAATATTTATAGCAGCTCTCTTTGTGATGTCAAAGAACTGGAAATTGAGATGATGCCCATCAACTGGGGAATGGATAAACAAATTGTGGTATATGATTGTGATGGAATATTACTGTGCTATAAGAAGTGATGAGCTGGTTGATTTTAGAAAAACACAGAAAGACTTGCATGAAACACTGAAAAGCGAAATGAGCAGAACCAAGAGAAAATTGTATACAGTAACAGTACCACTGTTCAAAGAATAATTGTGAACAACCAACTTATTCTAAGTACTATAAATACTCAAATTAACTATAAAGGACCTATGATGGAAGAAGCTATCCATTTCCAGAGAAAGAACTGATAAAAAGAAGTATGCATAGTATAGTTTCATATATATTTATATATCTATGTCAAATGGTGGCCCTCTCTAGTGCAGTATGGGGAAGGAGGGAGGGAGACAATTTGGAACTTAAAATGTAACTAAAAAAAAAATTAAATTAAATTTTAAAAAAGCCACTAAGCATAGGAAGATCTTTTATTCTCTGTACCTTTCAGTATTTTATGACTATAAAAATGTAGTCTCCTATGGAATATAAGTGAAAGCTTTATTGTTCCCTTATGTTTTCACAAAGAAAAAAAATATTGATTTAACATTTGAAACCGTCAAATGCAAACATGGAAACAACACCTGACATTTGACCATAAGATTTTGCTTCTTTTATGCAGACACTGAAGAGGAAACAAAGAAGACAAAAGTACTCACTTGGTGACATCTTGAACATGTCAGCCAATTGACAGTCCCCCATAATCGCCAGTACACATCTCTCCAAGACTTTAATTCCTCAAAGAGACTAACCAAATATTCATGAACTTCCCAAGTTTTATCTCTGAGGAGAGGATAAATAATCTTATTTTAATGAACAGCAACATAAGCAATTTATTTTATACTTAAAAATTTTTTTAAGGCTTCTGCTCCCAGCAAAACTTCTTAAATGATCAGTTTGACATGACTTATGATGGAAGATGAATGAAAACTATATTTGAGGTACTTTGGTATGGGGCTAGAGGATGGGAATGAGAGTCAATAAGACCCGAGTTCACACCCTGTGAAGCTTACAGTGAAAGTTGCATACAGTGACCACAGGAAGCCACTTAATAGCCTGGAGCTTCATCTTCCTCATGGATAAAATAGCCATAATAACTCTAGTACTGACCCCCGGAATTGTTGTGAAACTCAAACGAGATAACATAGGTAAAGCAATTTACAAACTTTAAGGAGTTCTATGTCCCTTATCATTATTGTTAGAAGAATTTGTTCTCCATGTTTCTTAAAGATCTTGCAAGTCAAATCCAATTATAATAAACCTTGGAGAGTACCTATTTTATTGTACTCAAATTATTTTTATAATCATAATAAGAGCCGACATTTGTACAGCATTTGCTTTACACACAATCTTGTCATCAACTGTTGCTTGAATTAAGTGGAATGCTGGGGAAACAGAAAGCTCTGTTGTACAGAAATTATTGTAAGCATATGTTGTAACAATCTGACAGGCATCCTTGGTAATTCCAAACATTTTATCATTTTACCATATCTCTATCAGTCAACCAACCAGCATTTGTAAAATGCCTACTAGATGGCAAGCACTATGGTAGGCCCTGGGGATACAAAGACAAAAAAGTTCCTGCTTTGAAGAGCTTATAGTATGTCACAGGAAACAAAAAAGTAACTGTATAAGAATGTTAAAACACACATGTACAAAGTACACACAAAGTCACTGGGGGTAGGGTGGGACAGGAACTAGCAGGTGAGAGCATATGCTGCCCATCTCAGGTCAAAAATGGAGCACGTAGAAGCTAGCCTCCTGATCAGGAGCGGCACTGGCTCATTAGTACCCCTTGTCCTTCCAACTTAGTCTCAAAAAAAAAAAAAGATTGCGATGGACATCAGTCAGTCAGCATTTTGTCTTAAGTATATCCAAGCTCTGTTATGATTAAAAATATCAAATGGCATTTCCTTCTAATTAAGTAATCTGAGAATCTATTGGTTGGGGTGGTGGTTTTTTGGGATGAGTGTATGTGTGTTTTAATGGAGCAAACTCAGAATTCTTTCTCCTGAAACTTGATTCATTGTTGTACTCCTAATAAGAAATCTGTGAAAACTGATAGTACTTCATAGTGGAAATTTTCCCTGATGGATTTGTAAAAGCACTTCCTTTTTACTATTTTTATTCAGAGTAGTTTCACGACAATTTTTTGTTTTTAATACTTTTTAAAAAAATCAGCTTTGAACAAATTCATTATGCAATATACAAGAATCTGGAGATGGAATGTCTTGTTCTAGGAACAGCATGGAATAGCGTAACACTTCACCTTGCAAGCTCTTTATCAGAGAACAAGAATGACAAGAATCCCTAGGTTAAGGGTGAAACTTGAGCAACATTGACCATAATCGGTTCCATTCCATTGCTGTATACCAAACTGAAAAACCCACAGCTCTTCACATATAGTAATAAACCTCATTAATTCATTACTAAAAATGGTCTGTTATTTGGAATAATACTGTCATCTGGGTTCAGAACCTCCAAGTAATTTTTTTTTCGCTTTTTTTGGCGAGGCAATTGGGGTTAAGTGACTTGCCCAGGGTCACACAGCTAGTAAATACCAGAGGTCTGAGGCCAGCGAACTCAGGTCCTCCTAACCTCCAGGCCGGCGCTCTATCCACGTACCCCCTAGCAGTCCTTCTCCATATAAGTCTTGACTCTTAATTCTCCCAAACCTTTCCTATCTAGTCAGCTCCCAGTCTTGTCAATCTACCTCCCTAGTATTTTCTATGTCTGTCCCCTTCTCTCCCCTCAGAGGCAAGGAAATATTTCTGTAAATACATGAAAAGTTTACATCAAAGGAAGTCTAGCACCTTATTTTCACCACACCTTATGTGAATATAAACAATGTTTCCATGTTGATTTATGTTGATTTTTCCCGGAATGCAAGGAATTCTTGTTTCTGTTTCTTTAGTTAGAAGTTTCTTACACAAACAGCATCTAAAAATAATTTGAAAACAAAACAGAAATGTTCAAAGTTATAATTAGGAATACATGGTTCAGTGAAAAATGTCTGTCATATAATTAATACTGAAGAATTATTTTACCTGTACAACGTTGCTGCATTATTCCGAGAATCTGGGTTCTGGTACTCTGGATCAAAAAGTCTTTCAATCTTCTTACAAAAAAGTTTACTGTTAATGACAAATATTTCTGTTTTCAACTGATTGCAACTATATATTTGATTTTTGACACAAATATTACCTGGAAGTACTATGAAAAAAATTCATCCAACTGTACAGGGGGCAAAAAAATTAGGATAAATTCTTGGCTTATCTCTACTGGATGGGTTAAAATTCTGTATTGTTGTAGTTTGCTATGCAAACTACTGCAAAGAGGTAGTGTTTCAATCAAAAGTCTGACTTTGCAAGAAAATCAGGCAAAACTTAAATGTCTTCCCTCCTGTCCTCTTTTGTTGAAAAAGCCAAAATGTTGTAGGCACTATCTTGGAGGTTAAAGTGGATTCATCATAGTTATGATTTCATAGGTTCTAATATATGCTGAATTAATGAATAAATCTCTTCAGTGCCTACTGAAATATGTTCTGACTGCTATGATCCCCTTTTATTGGAATGGCTCTATCAATCAGAGAAACTGGGGAAAAAACTAGAAATTTTAGATTACTCTCTTCTAAGAGAAATTTGTCCTAAGTGCATGGATTTTTATCTGTTTGGGCTGTGATTTCAGTTCAGCAAGCATTTATTAAGGACCTAATATGTGCCTGGTACTGGTGCTAGATCTGGAGTAAATAAACAATCGGTAAGCTGAACAAATTGATAAAAGCAAATTGTTAAGTAAATCAAACAGGTGACACAAAGAAGAGGTCAGTATTGTTTATAGACAAAGAAAGGAAAGTTGGGTGTGGCTTTATATTTATTAAGGAACTGAGTACAGCTGTAACCAAGACGAAAGCTTTTAAGTGCTTAGGGGAGATGTGAATACTGACAAGTAGTTAAATAACAAGCCTACACAACAAAAATCAACATGGAGAACAGAAGGCATTTTGCAAGGACTTACACTGACTATGGGAGGTTTATTTCTAACCCAAATGACTGCTATCTATGTTTCAGAAGTCAGTCCAGAAGAATTAAGTGCCTACTATGTGTCAGGCACTGTGATAAGCAGTGGAGATACAAAGAAAGAGGAGCTCAGTCTAATGGGGCAACACGAAAACAATTATGTATAAACAAGCTATGTAGAGGGTAAACTGGAGACAATCCACAGAGGAAAAGACATGAACATTAAAGGAGGATTTGGAAAGACTTCTCGTAGAAGGTGGAATTTAGGTGGGGACTTGGAGGAAGCCTGGGAAGGCAAAAGGTAGAGATGAGGAAGAGTGCATTCCAGGCATGGGAGACAGCAAGTGAAAGTCCAAGAATCTGGAGATGGAATGTCTTGTTCTAGGAACAGCAAGGAGGCCAATGTCATCGGATCACAGATCATATTTGGGATGTGTATGTGTGTTGTGAAGAGCTGTGAATAGAGTTTTTTCTATTTGATGCTGGAGGTGACAGGGAGTCATTGGTGCTTATTGAGAAGGGAGGTGACATGGTCAGGCCTGTGTTTTAGGAAGATCACTTTGGTGGGTGAGTGGAGGCTGTACTAGAGTAAGGATAGACTTGAGGCAGGGAGACCAACCTACCCACTTCTGTAATGGCCCAGGTGTGAGGTGATGAGAGCCTGCACTCGGATGATGGTAGTATCAAAAGGGAGAAGGAGCTATATTCCAAAGAGGTTACAAAGGTAAAATCAGACATGAGTGACACGGTTTGATTAGAGTACACCTTGTGGAACATTTCAGTGCAGGTTAAGGTTGAGAACCAGAATAAGAGGAGAGCCCAAATACAGCACAGATGCAGGAACAGGTTGATACTGGCAGCCCTGTTGCTTACTACTCAGGTTCAGGTCACAGATACAGAGCAGACTGAGAAGGGAATCTGAACCTAGGAGTGCCAATCCAGGGTGAGAAGTGTGATCAAAGTATAAGGTGAGAAGCAAAATGTAGCTGTGTGGCTCTGACCCCAGCAGTTGAGCAGGGTCTCAATTCCAGCTTCTAGCCCAGTCTGAAGCTTAGAGGGCAACACCGAAGGCAGGAATCCCAGAACAAAGGGGAGCCTGCAGTTTTGTCACTTAGGACCAGTAAAGCTTTTCAGCTGGCTCATGGTAGCTGAATCTAGTAGTGGTCTACTGGAACTCCAGAGGAAAGCCTATAGGCATGTTGCCCAGACCCAAACCTTGGTCAAGACACTCAGACCAGCGTAGGGGTAGAGGTGTTACCAATCAGCCTTTGGGAATAAAAGCTTGCAGGTCTCCAGACTGAATTGTCTCTCAGATCCTGGAGTAACACAATACCCTTAGGTCCTCTAATTATATTTCCTTGGGTAGCTAGGTGGTACAGTAAAGTGCTGGGCCTGCAGTCAGGAAGACCTGAGTTCTGAGTGTCTGAGTTTGAATCCAGCTGCAGATACTCACTAGTTGTGGACCCTGGGCAAGTCACTTGATCTTTGTTTGCCTCAGTTTCCTTAATGGTAAAATAGGGATAATAACTCACAGGGTTTTTATGTGAGTATCTGTAAAGTACTTAGCATGGCAGCTGGCATACGGTAGGCACTGCTTTCTTGTCCCTTCTCTCACAATTCCTCCAAGAAAAGGAACAGTAGTAGCTGCCAGACATTCCCCCACTAGGCTCACTGAAGGTAAGGGATGAAGAAGAACAGAGATGTCAGACACAGGACTCAAAACACTCCTGAGTGCAGTGGAGCCAGATTAAGTATTTAACAAATATTTAATTTGGGAAATTAAATATGGTACATATTTAACAAAATAAAAATAGAATAGATATTAACATCAGGTTTTCTAAATAGGTTACCCACAGGGATCCTTATAAATGGTTTAATGTCCTCTTTGTTTCTATTTGAGTTTGATACCACTGTAGAAGAGGATAATTGATTTGGAAAGTCAACATCTAGCTAAGAAGGCACTATCTGATAATGAGGTTTGACTTTACTAAGCATATCTTAAAACTGGGGAATTAAAGACTTTACAGACTCTTGGTCAAGGTTGGAGCTAATAAGAATGTACTTGCCTAGTATCTTGCAAATCTAAGCAAAAGGGCTTCAAAATAAAAGGGATGGAGTACATAGAAAACTGGCTATATTTATCTATTAATACAAAACCCATAGAAGGTAACTATAGTGAAGGAAGAATAGCAGATGAGATAGCCAGAAGTCCACAGAAGAAAAAAATCATGAAAGGAACCAGCTGTAAAAATCAACCTCAAATGTCTTTACACCATATGCCCAAAGTTTACACAAGAAAAACCAGAGACCGCGACACAAGGAGGAAAATGCCTTCACTGGTACCACTGAGACTCAGTGGGATGAGTCCCATGCCTAGAATATGGCTCTAGATAGATATACCATCTTTTACTTCAGTGTTTTTAGTAAAGAATAATGATTTTTGCACTGGAAATGACAGGACAAAAATGGATAACATGGAATTCAAAGTCAAAATATTTTGATAATAAAAGATAACCTAAGTGCCCTTACTGAATTCAAGAACTGGTGAACGTGATTGATGAGCCACCGTCACCAATATCTGAAAGACCAGAAAGTTACTAAAGGACTGGAAAAGGTCAAATCTTGCATCGATTTTCCAGAGAAGGAAGACAAAAGGGCTTGGAAATTACAGGTTCTTGAGCATGACTTTGACTCCTGACAAAATTTCTAATGAATCATTAAAGAGATGGTTGATGAACCTCCACAAGAACCTAAATGAAGTCATGAAGAATGAATCATGCCAGACCAAGCTTATTTTTTCTTTCAGCAGGGTTACCACATTGGTAGAATTCTGTTAATATAGTTTACTGAGATGTGAGCAAAATATCTGATGAACCATCTCACATTATTCATTGCATAACAGAGTGCTGGCCTTGAAGTCAGGAAGATGTAGGTTTGAATCCCACTCCTAAACCTTGTTAGCTATGTGACCTTAGCCAAGGCACCAAACCTCTCTAGATTCTGTGTCCTCATCTGTTGGACTTCAGGGCCTGTAAGGTTCACTCCACCTGAAGCTGTAAGAACCCACGTGAGATTAAAGATACAGAGCAGACACTAATATAACTAGATTGATTCAGAACTGGTTGGATGGTTGGATTCAAAGTATAGTCATTAACAGTCCTCTGTCAACTGAGTAAAATGTCTCTGGTGGAGTGCTAAAGAGCTCTTCTCTGTGCTACTGAATATTTTCATTAATGACTTGGACAGACGGAGGGCGGACACACTTCTCAAATCTGCAGGTGGCACTAAGTTGGGAGGGAGAGCTAACACACTGGACTACATTCAAAATCTAAAAAGATCTGGACAGTCTAAGCACACTAGGCTGATTCTAATCAGATGGAATTCAGTATGGATAAATAAATTCTTGTATTTGGGTTAAAAAAAGAATTTTACAAAATGCAGGGTGAAGAAAGCATGGTTAGTCAGCAGTTCGTCTGGGAAAAGATATGGAGGTTTCAGTAGACTACTTGCTCAACATGAGTCTGTGGCAGGTCAAAAAAGCTACTGCAATCCTGAGCTATGTTAAGAGGCATGACTTCAGGAATAAGGAAGTCCTGGGATCATTAGCTCAAAGACTCACTAGATGGAATAGCCTCAGAGGCCATCCAGAGCAATTTCTACTTTTTACAGATGAATAAACTGAGACCCACAGAGATGAAGCGATTTGCTCAAGGTCTCAGAGGTAGCATTACAGGTGTGATTTGAACCCAGGTCCTGTGTTAGTTCCTCTATCCTCAGCAATGGACAGATAACACCTGGAATAACGTGTTCACTACTGGGTACTCTATTCTACACAAGGTAGCAAACAAAAAAACATCTAGAGAAAGGCCTGGAGATAAGTGTCATATGAGAAGCAGATAAATGAAATCGAGATGATAAGAGGTATATGACAGTTCAAGCATCTGAAGAGATACTATATGGAAGGGCGACTAGTATTCTGTTTGGCCCCAGAGAACAGAAATAAGCTTAGGGGATAGAAATTACCAAGAGGCAGATTTTGGCTTGATGTTAGGAAAAACTAAAGAATCAGAGGTGTTCCCAAATGGAATGGCAACATGGGAAGGTAAGAGCTAGAGGCAGGTAGGTGGTACAGTGGAGTGAGCGCTAGACTTGGAATTCAGAACACCTGAGTTCAAGTCCTTCTTCAGACCCTACCTGTGTCAGCAGTGTGACCTTGGGCAAGTTGCTTAAACTCTCAGCCTCAGTATCCTCACCTGTAAAATGGAGATTTTGCTACCTACCTCACAAAATCACTGTGAAAATCAAATGAGATAATATATGTAAAATGCTTTGCAAATATTAAAGTTACATAAATATTAGCTATTACCACCACTAGTGGATTTCCCTTTTCCTGGAGATCTTTAAGTAGAGTCTGGATTACCATTCTAATCAATAACAAGCATCTATTACATGCCTATCATATGCACTAGACAAAAATGGAATGGTTCCTGCCCTCAAGGATTATTCTAGATGAGAAGACAACGGCTACAACATATTTTACAGCAGAGATCCTTTTTAGGATGTAGGTTCTTCTAAATGGCCACTACGGTACCATCTAATTCTGAAGTTCTGAGATCGTGTGACAAAAAGCAAAGCCCCTCCTTCCACATGTTCACACATAAATAAACATAAAATACACTGAAATTATTTTTTGGGGTGGGAGGCTCTAAATATAGCCTTCCTGTAGCAGGTGGCATCTGAGTTTTGAAAGAAGTGAGGGGTACTATAAAGCAGAGGTGGGGCAGGGAATTCATTACAGGTGAGGGTTGTGGGAGAAGACTGTCTATGCCAAAAAAATGGAGAGGAGATCTTATGGATGAGGGACATTAAGTAGGTCAGCATGGCTTGAAGTACATGAAGGGGAGTAACGAGCAGCAACCTTGGAAAGACAGGCTGAAGCCAGATTGTGAAGAGCTTTAAAACTCAAAAGGAGGAGTTTGTATTTTACCCCAGAGATTATTAGGAACCCATGGGGAGTCTTGAACAGGACAGTGACATGGTCAGACCTATGCTTTTAAGTATATAACTTTGGCAGTTGCCAGATTTGGTGATTAAGAGATCACTGGTTACCTTAGAGACAGCAATTTCAGTGGGTATAGGAAAGTCCCAGTGTGGAAAGAAACTCCCTTCACTAGTGAAGAACAGCAATTTTTTTGGTAACTTAAGAGTTTTAGAATGAAAAGTATTTAATAAGTGGTTACTGTGTCAAATACTGCAAATTCTAATGCACAGGCGAGACAGTCCTTGACTTCAAGGAGCTTACATTCTAAAAGGGGTGCTGGCCAGGGAATGGGGTTATGGTCTGTGAAGCCACAAAGATGCTAAGATGGACAACAGAGAAATCCATGAACATATCCTCTCCAGAGCAATGGTAGTAATGAACTGATTATAGTCCTCAAGCAGAGGAGGTAGAGGGAAGAGGCATAAGGGCCAACAAATGTCCAGGGTGAAAATGAGGACATGATCTCGGGCAGCTCCTGGAGGCATTAAGAGGCTAAGTGACTTT
This sequence comes from Phascolarctos cinereus, assembly GCF_003287225.1. NCBI lineage: Eukaryota > Metazoa > Chordata > Mammalia > Diprotodontia > Phascolarctidae > Phascolarctos > Phascolarctos cinereus. Next base: position 110,437,961 of record NW_027555625.1, on the reverse strand, counting down.
CTCACCATCTGGTTAGTATGTGTCAGAAGAAAGACTTTCTCTTTCTTTCTGACTCTGAGGCTGGCTCTCTTTCCACAATTATAAGCAAGGAACTGTTAAAAGTGATTCAAAGTAAGTGATACAAAGAGGTATATAACATAATTCTTATTTTGAGGAATCCAGTATGGGAGATATCAAAAAACAAAAAAACCCAAACCATTTACAAAGAAAAGTGTAAGTGACATATGGATGATCCAGGGAGTAAGTGATGTACGAAGTCACTCACAGAAAGGAAAGATCACTCTTAGCTGGAAAGATCACTCTTAGCTAGAAAGATCTGAGAAAATTCCAAGAGAGGAAATAGCTGGGCTATGAGAGATAGGGGTGGAAGAAGAAACAGGATTTTAGTGGGCAGAGGTTGTGGGGGAAAGCACTTCAATCAGAGAAAATAGCATAAGCAAAAAACAGGAAGGTCAAATACCTGTTGCATTTAAGGAATGGCACACAGACCAATCTGTTTGGAAAACAGGATTTATATGCAGGAGCATGAGGGAAGATAAGGCTAGAAACATAGGTTGGGGCTAGATTTAGAGTACCTTGGATAAGGTAAAGAAGTTACATTTCATCTCAAACAATGGAAAGTCCATGTAGTTTTTTCAAAGTGTGTTTCTGTGATAGAGGTGTGAGATAATAAAGGCCTGAATCAGGTTGTTAGAAATGGGAGTGGGTGGAAAGGGAAGATGCCTATTATCCTTACCTTCTGAAACTAAAGATACAGCTAAAAGTACATATATAGCCACCAAATTACCAAATTAGTCATACTCATCCAAAGAATACTTTAACAGAAAACCCAAGCCAAAAACTGAAGACTTCTAGGGTTCAGCCACCTCCCATCTGAAGGACTTTATCTATCTGAACTACTATATTTTTCCCTACCTTGATAAAAGTTTTATATTTGTATAGTATTTTTCTATTAACTTTAATGTCCTAGCCTATTTCTTTCTTACAATTCTGTGAAACACATGAAGGAAATAGGCACAAGAAACAATAAATGACTCTTTTAAGTTTACTGGGTCAGGATTAGAACCCTAATATTCTTACTGTTTTTTTTCCTAACATTCAATGTTGTTTCTAGGCAAATTTCTAAAATAGTCTACCACTGGTAGTGTGTTTTTAGAAAATATTTTTTAAAGTATTTAAATGTTTTTAAATTATTGACCATTCAGTTGACATCTGTTCTATAAGCAGGATATTTCACATGCAAAAGTCCTAAAAAGTTTCAAAGGTAAAACTGATATTTCTTAAAGGAAAAATTATGAATTTCAAAATTAAGCCTTGAAATTTACCTCCTAAACTTATCTTTTTTTGTCCTTTACATCATCAACTTCATTATGTGTGAACAGGTCAGCTATACGTGTAAGGAGGTTTGCATTAATACAATTCATGTTGCATGGGGTGGATACTATAGCATTCATGTGTTTATGGCAATAATGAATACACTGTTCAACCTACAAAGAAGAAAAAAAGACAATGAATATTGAAAATAATAGGATGAATGCTGGTGTTTCTGTATATCGACAAGCTCACATGATAAACATTTATGATGGACGCAAGTACGTAATACTAAATTTTTTCTAGTATTAATACCATTTCACAGATGACGTGGTAGGTGATGTTTTAAATTTACAGAATACTTAAGCATAAGTATTTCTGAACATCTTCAAATCTTCCAACTTATGGCACATAACCCAAAAGTCATACTGTTAGACTGAACTACATCTTCATGGTGCTCTTGGTCTATCATGATTGTTAAAGACCCCAAATTATGAAAAGTTTGTAAGCTTAAAAAGATTACAAACAATACTACGGTGTAATTCAGATAGTTTCACTAGTTACTGAGTCAAAATTTATGTTAAAAAAAACTACATATATGACATTTGTGAAATAAATTTAAGAATTAACAATGGAAAAGAAAAATGAAAAAAACATACATATTTCAATGAGTCTGAAATTTACACCTAAGTCACGAGAACATTAATTTTTGTGATGGAACCTTTAGTTTAAAAAAAACAACCTGTTTTTGTATTCATATGATATTTTTATTAATTACTATAGAAGGTCTCTGATTTCATAAATGGGCACATTCTCCATCTATGAAGGTCAAAACCCTTTACAATTAAGTTTCATGATTTGCTCTAGGAAAAAATATAAAAATGGAGTAGGGCCATCTGTGACTAGTGAACCTCTCTGGACTGAACCTGATCTTCAGACAAAGGACTCAACACAGAGTCTATCTCTGGGATTGGGCTGCAAAGGCATTCTGGCTCAAGAGGACCTGCCAGGGTTTGTGTTCTATTGGCAAAGCCCTCAAGAGCCTATGGTCCTGTCCCAGTCAAGGTAAAGAATTAGAACAGAACTTTAATGAAGATTATATGATATTAATATTCAATTTGAGAAAAATTTATTAAATGCCTATTATCCGCAAGGCACCATGCTGGGTGCTGAGGACATATAAACACAACAGGTCACGCCACGTGGAAGGCAGTGACTCTGAAGGAAGAGGGGGTTCTAAGACACATGGATAAGGAAGGAGAGCATTCCAGGAAGAAGCAGGAACACTGTTTACAGGAACGGCTCACATGGCAATCTGACTACAGCAGAGGTGTTTCAGCCAGAGTGGATGGCTTTAAAATGCTAGGTCGAAGATTCTTTATTTTATCCTTGAGGCCAGCAGGAGTCACTTAAGGTTTTTGAAAAGGTGAATGCTTTCATCACACGTATGTTTTAAGAATATCAATTTGGCAGCTGTCTAGGGTATGATCTGGAGGAAAGACCTGAAAGCAGGGAGACCAATTAGAGACCAGGACTACTGAAGTAAGTTACCTGGTAAGAGGTAACGAGGACCTTAAATAGGGAGGTTGGGGAAGTAGTGGAGAGAAGACAGCAGATGCAAGAGATGTGGATCCAGAATCAGTAAGACTGAGGAACTGATTAGATATGGGGGGATGAGGGAAAGGGAAAAAGTCAAGGATGACTCCTTCCTGTCACCCAGGTTTGCCTTTTTGCCTCCCTTCCACTCAACTAGTTTCTAGATATTCCTACCTCCTCCCTCAACATCTCTTGCAGCTGTCTCCTCCTCTCTACTTAGTTCACCCTCATCACTTCTGACCTCCATTTCCCTTCCTTCCTCTCTAATCCATTCTCCACTCGGCTGCCAAATGAGACAACCGTGTCACTGCCCCATCAGAGAGGCCTTGAGCGTCTGGAATGCCTTCCTTCCTCATCACCTCCTTGTCTTAGAATCCTTCAGTTGTTCTAAGCACAGCCCAGGCCTTCCCTTGGCTCTTGGTGTTCTCTCCCCTGAAATCACTTTGCGTTTACTTATCTACATATACACTGCACACCCAGGTAGAACAAACTCTTTGAGGCCTGCAACTATTTTGCTTATGGCCTTACACACCATAGGCACTTAATAAGCATTTGAATGGAACTGAAAGGAGGGCCCAGAAGTCCAGAAGCCCAGAAGGCTCCAGGAGTCTAGCTGGCAGTACAATGATGACAACTAAAAGGTCACAGAAATATAAAAGCACTATTTATCGTCTGTTAATTTTTCTGTAAGCCTACATAGATTTCCCATTAAAAACTCTGAGCATTAATTTTTACTTTTTGCAATACATGTAGCTGACAAATAAACTACACTTAACTTCAATTTTACACTGAGTATTAACTTAAAATTAATCAGTTTGCTCTTCCTTTAAAGTGGTTGTCAAAATAAAATTAGGGGGCAAAAACACAATTGTTTTCTTTCATCTCTTCTAAGAATAAGGCCTCTACTTTTAATGGTACAGAACAAGTGACAGTAACAGCTCACATTTATACACAGCACTTTTAAGTTTTGCAAAGAGCTTTAGATTTTTTATCCCATTATTATTTCTGATCCCCTGCCACATTCCCCCAAACTGGAATCTCTAAAAGCTAGCAAATTATTCTCAAAAACATTTTTGTTTAGGATTTTTTTTCCTAAAAGGGACAGTAGATCCATTTTAAAAAAATTAAATGAAGAATTTGGACTGGAAAGATGTGAAAGGACTTTCCAGATACCTGAGGAATAAAAGATCAAGATGTACCTGGTGATCAAGCCTTCTCAATACAATGAAGTGAAATGTTGGTGTGCTAAAAGGCTTAGGAGTCTTTATGAATACTTACTAATGAATCCATCTTCAAAAATTCAGAAGAAATAAGAATTGAAATGACATTCCCCGGTTCTAAAAATAAATGGGAAAAATGATTAGTTCACTTATGGCTTCCTCTTTTTGTGGCAGAATCTCAATACAACAGACTTAATTATCTAGTGAAACAGCAATGAAATGTAAATCATACCATATAATATAGCTCAGATACCCGTTACCAAGTTCAAAGTTAAATTTAGGATACAGAGCAGCAGATCTGCCTGGAATTAGACACATACCAAGCATACTCAAAATCCTTTTTCACACACACAAAAAAGTGAAAAACAAGGAATAACTCAACACTTCCTCACTTGAAAAATACAGAAAACAAGCTGAGATGATTTGATATCATTAGAGTTGTTCCAAATGATGCTATGGTCAACATTTTAGATAATGTAAGACTTCTAAAGAGAAGTAAAATATCACTACTAAAGAGGGTCTGAAACTACTTTCTACATATGGAATAAGTAAGCCTTAAGAATGTAGTTGGGGGTGGGGGTGGTGTTTTCAGTTCATAAAATAATGAATATAAGAAAAAAAGACTTGCTTTTGTTTCTGTTATGAAAAACATGCTTATTTAAGGTGTTATTTCACACAGACATTTATCAGAATTAAGAAGCATGCAGCTTCTTGTCTAATTAGGGTGGTTTCATGACTTCATGATGTACCTTCACTATCAGATTAATCTGACCATTGGCAGTATTACGTAATGGGCAGAGTCCTAGAGTTGAGAAGTCTTGGATTCCAGTCCTGCCAGAGGCATGCACTGGATGCACTGCCACAGACAAGTGGCTTACCCTCTTGGTTTATGTTAGGCAATTGTCTCAGACTAGAAGCTGAAGAGTGGCACTGGTGGAGGTTTCCACACACTGATGAAAAACACAGGCCATACCAAAGTGTATACGTTATCCTATCAGAAAGACCTGGTGTTCTACATGTCAGTATTTCACTGTATGACACACATGCTGTAAAACAAATGAGAAACGCCATAGAGAAGAATTTTAGTTTTGTGCAAGATGTTTTTATTAGATGGTACAATGTGTTCTCTGGCTACATGTCTTTCTCCTCTAAAAAAATGAATTGGAAAATGTCATTTCTAACATCTGGAGAGCTATCCATTTCCATTATAATTTACTCAAAAAGGACGATGTGTCAGTTTCCTAAAAGACTACTGCCAATGTGGACTGGAACACTACTTTCCAAGCAATTTTCCACATCTCATTACTGGCACATACAAAGCCCTATTTGGTGCTGTTTTCATAAATTAAGTACTGGGTGGTGCTCCAACTTCTTAATGAATAGTCTGTATTAAAAAAGCACTTTTACCTAAAGAGGGCATCTCACAATTCTCACTCTCCTTAGAGTTCCTTTTCACATATTGTATCAACCAGTTGAAGATGTGAACATCACAGTGAACTGAAATGTCCACCTCCTCCCAGCGCTGGGCATCCACAGACAAATATTCAGCAAAATACTTCATTTCTGATATCAAAAGATCTCGAGGGCAAGTAAAATCTTCTTTCAGGTTTTTTGCTTCATCACATACATGAATCACCATATTTGGCCTTCATTTAAAAAGTTACAAAGAAGAGAAGTCATCACAGTTTGAAAGGGAAGAGTCAAGCCACATTTATTATAAATAGGGAGATAAGTAAAGATATGGACTTCAAGCAGTTTCATGAAATTTTAATATTCTAATAGCCTACTAACCTGATCATAATTATCAAGTAAATTTAATAAAACTTCAAATTTTATGTATTTACATGACTAAAAAATTTTAACAAATAAATGTCACTTCATAGATCAGGGGTGGGGAACCTGTAGCCTCAAAGCCACGGGTTCCCTACCCCTGTCATAAATGAACAATCTCCTTTTGGTTATTAGCAATTAACACAATGAAATGTATTCTATTTTAAGCTAGACTTTAAAAAGGAATTAGTGTTTCAACTTTACAAAAACAGCACAGAGAAATTAAACAAGTGAACATAATTCTTGGTATGAATGTAAACCTTAGTTTCTTAAATAAGGGTATTAAGCAATTATAGGGAGGAGGGAGATTAATAAATGAAGAAAGAGGGGAACACTTAAAATCCTTTGTTACTGTTTTAAAATAGAAAAGAACATAAGTTTTCAAATCAGTTTAGGAAACATAAGGACAAAGACAAGAGTCACAAAGGATGGGAAGGCAAGGATTGATTGTGATCTACTTTCTAAACATTTCTAGGATAGGGGGAATACTACTCACCCTGAAAAGATCACAGAGTAAATGGTAATAAACAATGAAAGTAAAAACACTTAAAGACTGACTTACCTTTTAAAAAAGGAGGTTAAACAATGAGAAGAGAGTGTGGTACAGTGGAAAAAGCAATAGTTATGGAGTCAGAGGACATGAATTCAAACTTCACCTTCAATGCTCACTACTCTTGTGAGTTGGGGCTCCATTCCCCTGGGGCTCAGCTTCCTTACGTGTGAAATGAGGAGGTTATACTAGATAACTTCTAAGGTCCCTTCTAGCTCTAGAGCTATGATCCTATACAGTCTACCTTTCTGTACTGATTCATAAAGTCTACATATGAAACAGTTGATATATTTAAGAGTTAACATTACTGTAAGATATTAATAAATATATTTTTAAAACATGTGTTAATTTGGTTGATGGAATAGAAAGTTAATTTTAACATATTACCTAATCTTTAAATTTTCTTTACTCTAAAGATTATATCATTAAAAACAATTAAAAACATCAGTTTCAAGACAAATCTTGCTTTGTGTTACTCTACAAAAAGAATATAGGAACAGGAACAGATTGACTGTATAATATAAGTCATCAAACTGTGTATTTGAATGGCTGCACAGTAATCTAGATGAGTAGCCATCCCTATTCTGCTCACCCCTGCCCCCAAGCACTAGGGGAAAAAAAAACCCAAATGGATAGGATTTGATGAATCCAAGAATTTTAAAAGAAAAAAAAATTCAACCAACCACTTCAGGAAAAATTACAACCTATAATTGTTTTCTATCAGTCAAAATAAATGATAAATTATGAAAACAGATTTTCACAATTAAGTTTTTCCCAAAGTTAGATGCAAGATATAAGTATTAATTGAGAACAATAAATTTTATTAGTGAAATTCAGTAAAAAAGAGTTTGGCATTAAGTCTGAATGGCATTCAGTTAAAGCTCCATGAAAATTTCCAGTACATTGTAAGGCAGCTAGATATTTCAATCAAAAAAACTTACATAGTGAGAGATATTAAAATCAAATCTAGGCTCACCAGTTATAATGAGATAAAGAAAAAAAGTTTCTTTAGATTCTTTCAGTCACTCTTCAAAGTTTTAATTTATATTTGCAGCAACTATAAATGTAAAAACAAAGTTCAATTTGCTAACAGATGTAAATTAATAATAAACCATAAATTAGGATTTTGCACAGGATGATCTGAAACAAAGTTTTGATAATAATGTTGTAATTTAATATCTCTACACTATAGTAAGAGACTCACAAAAATTTCTATTTTATACCTTGTAATTTAAAAGTAATATTAGTTCTTATCTAATGAACAACCAGCCTCCTACCCTTCTGTTTCATCAGCCTTTTCTCCATCTTTATGAGCAGTACAGTTTTCATTTTCTGAAGAACAATTCCTTGTAGAAGCTATATTAGGTCTTCCTTAAATACAGAAACAAACACAGATCAAAAAAATGTTAAGAGTTTGTGACTTAACTTGGCTTCTGACACACTGAGTAGTAGCAGTGAAAACTATGCTTTCATAACTATACATAAACTGAAGGCACTGTAAGTCAGCTGGCATTCTTCCTAATTTTTTTTCTAAGAGTGCTTGAAAAGACTATAATAGAGAAAAGGAACCACAAAGTGTTAATGAAGGCAAGTCCTTTTTTCTAAATAATGCATCAGTATTATTTTTATATGGCAGGCACAAAAAAGGAGTTTCATGAGGATAAAATGAACTAAGAGCCAACAACAGATTTCTTTCTTCCTAGAAGGAATTGTTTTAGACTAATGAACGCTCTGACTCTGAAACGGAGATAAAAATCACTTATTAAGTACACCTAATATGAGTAATTGTTTTGATTGTCATTACTCAAAGCAACTCTTCTAAATAACAATGACTAGTTAATCAATATAGCTACTGAAGTCTGAATAGAAGAAAAGCTGCTTTTCTAAACTAGGAAAGCAATACTTATCAAAGAAAAAATAACTGAAATACCAAGTATGAATATGTGCTGCCAGGCACTGTGCTAAGTGCTGAAGATATAACTAGAAAAGATGGTCCCGGCCCTCAAGGAGTTCATATTCTAATAGGAGGAAAAACACATATGGGAGGCGTAAGCTGCAAATTAGGAGAATATGATTTAATCCCTTTTATATTAAAGCACAGGAAAATATTCAAATTCTCTGCTCCTATGGTGTAGTACTGAATGTACCTGACCTTGAGGAAAAATAACTATGATAAAAATGACGGATTTATTCTAAATTACCTGTTTTGGAAACTGAATTCTGTCTAAGAGGTGGCTCCTGAAACTCCCCTTGTGTGTCCAGGAGTGAAGATTTGATGTATGTTGCTAAGTTTTCAACGGGACTTCCTCCAGTTGCCATGAGAGGACTGTACTGGTTGTCAACAGGTGAACTTCCGCTGCTTTTCAGTTCATCAAATCTTTTTGCACACTATCATGAAGTAAAACAAGGAAATAAAAAGAAGGGAGGTGAGGAAAAAGTATCTTGGTACCATAGGTTTCTTTTCTATGAACAATAACTTAACATTAGCAGATATAAATCTAGGTTTATGATGCCTGGCAACCATTACCAAAAAATGTCAAAACGAGTCTTTGATTAAATTTTTTAAAAAGGAAGTTCAAAATAGAATTTTTTTCCAACTCCTGCATTAACTGTATTTTCCTCTTTGTATTTCTACCATCTGCTGGTAATTTCACAATTTAAAAACTTGGATTTTAGCCTTAAGGTTATATGGCCAATACTTTAAGCTGTAAAAATAAGTAAATTCTAGTCTGAAACCATTTTGACAGTAATTTAGTACTCATAAAATAATTGACATTTGATCTTGCATTCTCATAATTTACATATAAAAGCATTCTAACTTCTAACAAAGTTGCAAAAATCAATCTTTATTTTTATTTTAACATGTTTTTTTTATTTTATGTTTTCCAATTACAGATAAATTTTTTAACATTCTTTTTAAAAAAAATTTTGCATTCCAAATTCTTTCCTTTGATCCTGCCCCTTCCTTACTCCTTAAGAAGGCATGCAATGACATTGATTATACATGTGAAATCATGCAAAACAGATTTCCATATTAGCCAGCTTGCAAACAAAAATACAAAAAAGCAAGAAAAACAAAGTTAAAAAAAGTATATTTGAATCTGCACTCAAAAGTTCATCAGTTCTCTCTCTGAAAGTGGACAGCATGTTTCACTGTAGATCCTTTGGAATTGTCTTGGATCACTGTCTCAATCGGGGTAACTAAGTCTTTCACAGTTGATCATCCTTGCAATACTGCTGCTACTATGTACAGTATTCTCCTGGTTCTGCTCACTTCACTCTGAAATCAAGTTCATATAAGTCTTCCCAGGTTTTTCTGAAACCATCCTGCACATTATTTCTTACAGCACAACAATATTCCATCACTATCTCACACCATAACTTCTTTAGCAATTCTCTAATTGATGAGTATCCCTTCAAATTCAAATTCTTTGCCAAAACAAAAAGAGTTGCCACAATTTTTGGGGGGTATAAATAGGTCTTTTTCTCTTTTATCTTTTTGGGATTGCTGGGTTGAAGGGTAGATAGTTTTATAGCCCTTTGGTCACAGTTCCAAATTGTTCTCCAGAATGGTTGGATTAGTTCACCACTCCACCAAAAGTGTATTAGTGTCCCATTTTCCCCACATCTCCTCCAGCATTTATCATTTTCCTTTTGTGTCATGAGAGCCAATCTAGTATCTCAGAGTTGTTTTAATTTGCATTTCTCTAATCAATAGTAATTTGAAGCATTTTTTTATGTGACTATTGATAGCTTTGATTTCTTCTTCTAAAAACTGCCTGTTCATATTCTTTGACCATATGTCAACTTGTGGATGGCTCATTTTCATAAATGTCATTCACTTCCCTGTACATTTGAAAAATGAGGCCTTTATCAGAGAAACTTGCTGTAAATTTTCCCCCAATTTCTTGTTTTCCTTCTAATTTTGGCTACATTAGTTTTGTCTGTGCAAAACATTTTTAATTTAATGTAACAAAAATTATCCATTTTACTACACACGATCCTATCTCTTGTTTGGTCATAAACTCTTCCTTTATCTATAGATTGACAGGTACATTTTTCCATGCTCCCTCTAATTACTTATATCACTCGTTTTGTCTAAACGATTTATCCACTTTGGCTGTATCTTGGTATACAGTGTGAAATGTTATCTATGCATAGGTTCTTCCAAACTGCTTCCCAGTTTTGCCAGCAATTTTTGTCAGATGACAAGTGCTTACTCCAAAAGCTCGGATCTTTAGGTTTATCAAACACTAGATTACTATGGTAATACCACTGGTAGTGGTAATATTGTAGTACCACCGTGTACTATGTACCTAATCTGTTCTGCTGATCTACCACTCTATTTCTTAGCCAGTACCAGGTTGTTCTCATGATTACCACTTTGTAATACAGTTTGAAATCTGGTACTGTTAGCTAGACCACCTTCCTTCGTATTTTTTTTTCACTGATTTCCTTTACATTCTTGACCTTCTGTTCTTTTAGATGAATTGTGTTACTATTTTTTTTGTTCTATAATTATTTTATAGTTTTATTGCTATGGCACTGAATAAGTAAACTAACTTAGTAGAATTGTCATTTTTATTACATTGGCTTGGTCTACACATGAAAAATTAATGTTTCTCCAGTTGTTTAGATCTGAATTTATTTGTATGAAGTGTTTTGTAATTCGGTTCATAGAGTCCCTTGGTTTCTCTTGGCAGGCAGACTCCGAAGTATTTTATATTGTCTGCCATAATTTTAAATAGAATTTCTCTTTCTGCTGGGTTTTGTTGGTAGTCCACAGAACCACTGACAATTTATGTGGGTTTATTTTATATCCTGCAACTCTGCTAAAGTTGTTGATTATTACAACTAGTTTTGTTTTTTAGGGTTCTCTAAATATACCATATCATCTCCAAAAAGTGATAGTTTTATTTCCTCACTGACTATTTTTATTCCTCCAATTTCTTTTTTTCTTTCTTTTTGGTCTTATTGCTATAGGGAGCATTTCTGTTATAATATTGAATAATGGTGATAACAGACATTGTACCTTCACCCTGATCTTACTGGGAAACTACCTATAATTCTGAAGAAAGCTCCAGTGATTCCTATGCTTTTGAGTGTTTTTAAAAGGACTAGGTATTGCATTTTGTCAAAAGCTTTTCTTGCATCTACTGAGATAACCATATGAATTTTTTTTGTTATTAATATGGTCAATTATGTTGATAGTTCTCCTAATATTAAACCAGCTCTGCATTCCTGGTATAAATCCCACTTAGTCATAGTACATGATCTCTGTGATGTATTGCTGTAATTTCCTTGTTAGTATTTTATCTAAAACTTTTGCATTAATATTCATTAAGGAAACTAGTCTTTAGTTTTGATTTTGCACTCCCTGGGTTAGATATCAAATACATATTTGTGTCACATAAAATTTGATAGGACTCCTTTTTTTCCTGTTTCCCCCCCCCCAATAATTTATATAGTATTGAGATTAATTGTTCCATAATTGGTAGAATTCACTTGTGAATCCATCTAGTTCTGGGGATTTTTTTAAGGGAGCTCATAGATGGCTTGTTCAATTTCTTTTTCTATGATAGAGTTATTTAAGTATTCTAATTCTTCTTTTGTTAACCTAGGCAGTTCATATTTTTGTAAATATTCATCTATTTACTTAGTTTTAGTGGTTTATAATTGAGCAAAATAGCTCCTAATAATTGCTTTAATTCATCTTCATTGTGATGAATTCAGCTTTTCTATACTGGTAATTTGGCCTTCTTCTTTCTTTAAAAAAACCAAATTAATCAATGGTTTATTATATTGGGGTTCCCTGCATAAAAACCAGCTCCTAGTTTTACGTATTAATCTTTTCTTTACTTTCAATTTTATTAATTTTTCCTTTGAGATTTTCAGGATTTCCTTTTTGGTGTTTAATTGGGAAATCCTTAATGTGCTTCTTTTCTCCTAATTTTTTTAGTTGCATGTCCAGTTCGTTGATGTGCTCTCTTTAATGTACATGTTTAGAGATATAACTTTTCCCCTAAGTGCTGCTTTGGCCACATCTCACAAACTTTGGAATATTGTCTCATTACTGTCATTCTTTTTAAAAGAAATTATTATTTCTGTGATTTGTTCTTTGACCCATTCATTCTTTAGGATTAGATGATTTTATAATTAATTTTTAATCTATGCTTCCATGACCTTTTATTGAAGGTCATTTTTATTGCTTTATGATCTGAAAAAAAGATACATTTAAGATTTATGCTTTTTTTTGTATGTTTGAGAGGTTTTTATGCCCTACTATATGGTCAATTTTTGTGAATGTGCTATGTCCAGCTGAGAAATATACTCTTTTCTACTACCATTCAATTTTCTCCAGGGGTCTATCATACCTAGCTTTGCTAAGATTCTAATTAATTTCCTTAACTTCTTTCTTTTTTATGGTTGGATTTATCTAGCTCTGAGAAGGGAAAGCCAAGGTCCCCCACTAGTATAATTTTACTGTCTACTTCCTCTGGTAATTCATTTAACTTTTCCTTTAAGAATTTGGATGCTGGGGCAGCTAGGTGGCACAGCGGATAGAGCACTGGCCCTGAAGTCAGGAGGACCTGAGTTCAAATCCAGCCTCAGACCAATCACTTGACACTTACTAGCTGTGTGACCCTGGGCAAGTCACTTAACCCCAATTGCAAAAAAAAAAAAATTTGGATGCTATGCTATTTGGTGCATATGTTTATTACTGATGTTACTCATTGTTTATGATGCCTTTTGGCAATATGTAGCTTACTTGCTTATCTCTTATTAGATCTATTTTTGCTTTTGCTTTATCTGAGATCAAGATTGCTATCCCTGCCCTTTTTTTAAATTCAGCTGAAGCAAAATAGATACTACTCCAGCTCCTTATTTTTACTCTCTGTGTGTCTGTTTCAAGAGTGTTTCTTATAAGCAACATATCACTGGATTCTGGTTTCTAATCCATTTTGCTATCTGCTTCCATTTTAAGGGTGAGTTCATTCCATCTGCAGTCATGATTAACCACTGTGCATTTCTTGCCATCCTATTTTCTTCTGTTTATTCCCCCTTTCTCTCTATCCTGTCTCTCCTCCAAAATCTCTTTTGCTTCTGACCACTGTCTTCCTTTATGTGCTCCCTTCCTTTTATCAACCCTCCCCCCCTCACCATGTTCTTCTTATCCCCTTTCCCTCCTACTTCCCTGTTGGGTAAGAGATTTCTCTACTCAATTGTGTGTGTGCGTGCGTGTGTGTGTGTGTGTATGTGTTTTCCCTCTTTGAACTAGTTTACACAAGCGTGATTCAAGTATTACCCTCTCCCAAGTCCCCAATCATTTACCCCTCCACTGTAAAAGCACTTCCTTGCATACCTTCATTTTCTTTTACATTATCCCAACATATTTGACTCCTGCACTGTCACGTAGAATCTTTCTAACTGCTCTAATAATGATAAAGTTCTTAGAAGTTACAACTATTATCTTCCCACATAGAAATGTAAACAGTTTAACCTATTAAGTCCCTTTCATTTCTCTTCTGCGCTTACTTTTTTATGTTTCCTTTGAGTTTTGTATTTGAAAATCAAACGTCCTATTCAGCTCTGGTCTTTTCACCAGGAATGCTTGAAAGTCTTCTATCTCATTAAATATCCATTTTTCTCCTTGAAGGATTATAATCAGTCTTGTCGCGTAGGTTGTTCTTGGTTGTAATCCCAGCTCTTCTGCCTTCCAGAATATTATATGCCAAGCCTTCTGCATTTTTAACATGGTAGCTGCTAAATATTGTGTCATCCTGACTGTGGCTCTACAATATTTGAATGGTTTCTCTCTGACTGCTTGAAGTAATTTCTCTTTGACTTGGGAGCTCTGGAATCTGGCTATAATATTCCTAGCAGTTTTCATTTTGGGACTTCTTTCAGGTTGTGATTGATGGATTCTTTCTATTTCTATTTTACCTTCTGATTCTAGGATACTGAGGCAGTTTTAAACAAATAATTTCTTGAACTATATCTAAGTTCTTTCTTTGATCATGGTTTTCAGATAGGCCAATAATTCTTGAATTATTTCTCCCAAGCTATGCTCCTGGTCTGTTGTTTTTCTGATGAGACATTTCACATTTTCTTCTATTTTTTTTTTCATTCTTTTGATTTTGTTTTATTGTTTCTTGATGTCTCCTGGAGTCATTAACTTTTACTTGCCCAATTCTAATTTTTAAGGAATCATTTTCTTCAGGGAAGTTTTACACCTCTTTTTCCATTTGGCCAATTTTATTTTTAAAGGTAATATTTTCTTCAGTATTTTTTGTGCCTTTTTTTGTTGTTCTGTCATTTTCAGTCATGTCTGACTCTTCATGACCCCATTTGGGGTTTTCTTAGCAAAAATACTGGAGAGGTTTGCCATTTCCCTCTCCAGTTCATTTTATAGATGAGGAAACAGAGGCAAACAGGATTAAGTGACCTGCCCAGGGTCACACAGCTAGTAAACGTCTGAGACCAGATTTGAACTCAGGAAGATGAGTCTTCCTGATTCCAGGCCCTCTATCCATTGCGCCACCTAGTGCCTCTTTTGCTAAACTGTTGTCTTTTCATAATTTTCTTCCCTTGTTCTCTTTTATTGACCTAATTTTTCCTCTACCCCTATCATTTAATTCTAAAAATTATGTTCTCCCAGGAATTCTTGTTGGGCTTGTGTCAAATTCACAAATTTTTCCCCCCTCAAGGCTTTGCTTTTGATTTCATTGTTCTCTTCTGAGTTTGTGTCTAGATCTTCCCATAGTAGATTTTTTTTACAGGCAGGTTCTTTTTTTTTTTAATTTGCTCGTTTTTTCAGCCTATTTCTTGACTATGAATTTATGTTAAAGTTGGTCTCTATTCCCAGTGGTGACAAGAGTAAGAACTCTGCGAAGGTGCAGTGAGGAACACCAAGACGACCAGTTTGGCTAGACTATGGCTGCAGACATCATTACCTCTTATGTAGACTATTCTAATTGGTCTTCCTGACTCAAGACTCTCCACACCCCAAAAGTGTAGTTCTAGTCATTCCTCATTCCCCCCATCCCTCTTAATAAATTCTAGGGGCTCCCTATTACTTTTAAATCAAATATATGTTCCATTGTTTGACATTTAAAGTTCTTTATAATTTGGACTCTTCTTATCTTTCCAGTTTTACACATTCTATCACTTCCATATGCTCTATGGTCCAGCCAATGGCCTACCTGCTATTCCTATCATAATACTTCACCTACGTGACACTGGCTGGGCTCCATGCCTAGAATGCTCTCCCTTCTCACTCCTGCCTCGAAAAATTCTAGGCTTCCTTCAAGATTCACTCAGTTCAAATGCCAACCTTTGGAGGAAGTCTTCTTAGTCCCCTGGTTACTTGTGCCTTCTCCTCTAAGGTTACCTTGTAACTACTCTACATATGGCTTTTATATATCTATTCATGTAAGTGTTCTCTTCCCATTAGACATAACTCCTTGATGGTAGGGATCATTTAAATTTTTTTCTTTGTATTCACAGCATTTAGCACAATTCCTAGCATACAATAAACACTTAATAAGAGCATGACTGACTAATGCATAGAAAAATAGGTCAAACTGAGGTTATGAAGGGCTTTAAATGCCAAGCCTGAGGCACTTATATTTAATCATCAAGGCCACAGGGAGCCACTTCAATTTACTGAGCAGGGAGAGGCATAATCAAACAGTGTTTTAGAAATATCACTTTGGCAGCTGTGTGGAGGAAAGAATGAAGAGGGCAGATGTCTGAAGCAAGGAAACTAATTAAAAGGCTATCCAGTAGTTCAGGTGATGAAGACCTCAACTAGGATGATAGCTCTATTAGTGAAGAAAAGGGTATGGATGCATGAGATAGGGAGACAGAATTAACAAGAAGGCAAACTGCCTGGCTATGTGGGGTGAAGGAAAATTAGAGGAAAATTACAAGCTTGTGAACCAGGGTAACTGGAAGGGCAGTGGCTTCAAGCTTTGTTTTTGAGTCTGAGTTTAATACATTTACAGGATGTGTAGTTGGCAATAATGTCCAACAGGTAGCTGGTGATGCAGAACTAGAACTCGGGAAAGAGACCAGGGCTACATCTATAGCCATTAGGGTTACTTGTGTAGAGATAACTGAACCAACAGAAGATCATGTGGTTACTAAGAGTGGAGAGAACAATTTCCTTCATACTGGGAATATTCTGATGGGTAAGCTACTGAAGAATTTTAATCCTGAACAGCTGTAATGAGGAAACCTTCCTTTTCATTATTTGGTGAAACTTTTTTTTAAGGCTACCATTTCTTCTCTATCTTTACACCTGGCTTTGTAAACTTGCCCAGAGGTGCCTTCTCTGATAAATCCCAATGATATAAAATTTATCCATGAAGCACTTTTCCCAGTCAATAGCCTTTTTCTTCGTTTCACCATAGTGAGACCCACATATTTAGGGTTTTCTCTACAGGACAGTCTTGAGGTTATAACCAGAGCAAAAGTCAGAATAGGGATGATGGTCCAGCAAAGGATATTGAAAAGAAATGGCTAACAGTCTCAAATGTTGCAGATGTCAAGAAGGATGGACACTGAAAAGACCATCAAATTTGGCACCTCAGGGAACACTGTTAACTTTGGAGAGAGTAGTTTCAGGGGAGGTCAGAAGTTGAAATGTAAGAAATTGAAAAATGAGAAGAGACAGGAAGAAGAGATGACAAGGATAGAACATAGCTATTTCTAGAATTTTGTTTGTAAAAGGTAGGAGACAGCTTGAGGAGAAGGTAGGGTTAAGTTATGGTTTTTTTAAAGATGAGGCATAATTAGGCAGCAGAAAGTAAGTCAGTAGATAGGGGGAGAAGGGACAATTGTAAAGGCATATTATTGGAGAAGGGATTAAGCTGAAGGACTGACTGACTTTTGTAAAGGGAAAAGGCCACCTCTTTTTCAGAAAATGAAGTTCACACACAGTTATGGCACACAACATTTAATTCATGTCAACAACCCATATCGCATATCCAACCAATACTTTCATCTAATTTTAAAATGAACACTGGAATACTCACTATAGTAGGATAATTGGCTTATTCCACTCAGTAGTTTAAATTACTTAGTTACTATTCCTATTAAACATACAAACCACTTACCTGGGCTGGGTCTGTTTAAGTAAGTGAGACACATATTTTCAAATATTAAGAGATTTTATTCTAAAGCAAATACTTACATAATCCTATCTTTAACAATGCATATTAGTTAGGCACAAAATTAAAATTTCATAACGATAATATCATTAAAATAATAAGTAAAAATGAAACAAGAAGAGAATTATTTAATCAGGCCTAAAGGAACAGTTGTTAGATAACTACTGAAAAAGAATTGTGATGAAAATTTGAACTGAAGATGAATAACAAAATTCTGTATTTTTACTATTTGGAAAATGGCAATTGTCATGTAAATGTAAATATAAGGTGAAGAATTAAAATCATCAGAATGTTCCATTGAATCTACTTTTTGTACACAAAATAACTCATAGTTATTTTTCTTCTACAATTCAGAGATGTAGGTTTTATTTTTAAAGCTGTGATTTATTCAGCTATCTTTTACTATTTAGCTATGTTGGAAAACAGAATGAAAATTTACCCAAAATTCAATAAAGCAACTATACATGAAGTCAACGGAAGGTGAATGTTTTTCTTATTTAATAAATTAACCAAGGATACTTGATGCAAATTTTTGCCACAGCACATAAGGAAGATGTTATCAAAACAAGATATTTGTACATTTAACTAAAACAAGAAGCTTACAAATTCTGAATATCTTGCTAAAAAGCAGTACATAACTATTTTAATAAAACAAGTCTATATATTTTATTATTTTAATTATATACATGAAAACTTTCTATTCGTAAAATAAAGGCTATTTGTCGTGTCAGTATGAGAAATTTATGCAGCTACATAAGTCTTCTTGCTTGTTTCAATGACTGTAAGAAATAATTTTGCTTGCCTTTTTAATTTCTAAACAATCTCTCACTTTTGAATGAATTAGTCCAAAGGAAAAAATACATTATTTTTGTCTCAGCAGAAGTTACTTAAGAAACACACATATGTATTTATTAAATGGTCCACCCTAAGCCGACTGTTGTAATTACTATTACAAAAGGTGATCATTAATCTTAGAACACTTCACATCTTAGTTGCCTATACCGTAGCCAACTCGTTTTAAATTTTAATTACTGAGCACCTGTATACCCAGCTAGGTGCTGAGGGTGACACAAAGATAATTGATCTTAAGGAATTTATAATCTAGTATGAGATGATAAGTTACATTTTCTCCTAATTGTCTGCACAGGGACTTTGTAGATTTCTTTAACTGCCAAGGCCCCTAAAGCCTAGAGACTTGACTTTTCTTTTCTTTTTTTTTTAAGT
Organism: Phascolarctos cinereus; assembly: GCF_003287225.1. Lineage (NCBI taxonomy): Eukaryota > Metazoa > Chordata > Mammalia > Diprotodontia > Phascolarctidae > Phascolarctos > Phascolarctos cinereus. The sequence goes on along the minus strand of NW_027555625.1, from coordinate 110,419,056 downwards.
TAGGCAATGGGGTTAAGGGACTTGCCTAGGGTCACACAGCTAGTAAGTGTTATGTGTCTGAGGCCGCATTTGAACTCAGGTCCTCCTGAATCCAGGGCTGGTGCTCTATCCACTGCGCCACCTAGCTGCCCCTAGACTTGGCTTTTCATGAACACATTAAATGTATAAAATATTATCCCTCTGCATCTGGTTGTAAAACTCTGACACGTGGCACTTTAGAGTATATAGTCACACATATACTATGTGTACATTTTTATACAAATTACATGAACCCATGTTGTAATATCTAAAAACCTATATGATTCAAACAATTAACATCCTAGTAGCTATTTCTTTTAATATTTTATTTGACTGGATTTTAGGTTTGAAACTTTACCTCTTTTGATGTTAATCCAGGCACTAGCCTTGCTACTGTTTCCCAGTTGATAGGCTGAGGTACTCCAATTAGAGAATAAAGGATCATGTCCAACACCATTTGATTATTACACAGAAAATTATTGTTTTCTGAATATCCACGACTCATCTTTTAGAACTAGGAAAAAAGAAGAAAAACATTATTATTTATATATGAAACCCCCAGTTTTTTCAATGTTTTATATATAAGGGTAATAGTTTGTTCCTAAGAATTATTTGGTAGCAAAACACATTTTACCTAAGCCAAATACTCATATTTAATACTTAAAGTGAAAATACTTAAACTTAAAACTTTAAAGACTTGGAATTGCATTGATATGGGTACTACCTCTACTGAGACAAACCACAACCTTCCTAAGGCCTAACACTGGCAGTGCTATGAGTTTAAAGAGCCAGTTAAATTCATCAATTGTTGGTAACCTGGTGGTTTTGAGCCTTTCCAAACTTAGCTAGGTAGATCTCTGGACAACAGATAGCTTATCACTAGGCCCACATTAAAGACTGGAATATTTTAGAAGAAAATACAGTTTAGAACTGAATTACTCTTGGAAGTATTCACCTTAAAAAAAAAGACTAACATCTTAAATACTGCTGATTTATGTACTGAATAGCATTTCACAGACGGCTGGTCAAAAGTTGTCAAATAATGCGCAACAGCATAGGCTAAAGGCTTAAAAAAGGATTACATAGGTCAAAAGTAGATGTTTCATCTAATATTTTAGTTGGGAACAAATGAACATGCTGTAACAGACGCAAAACTCAGAAGTATGAGAACAGTACAGTATGACAGAAAACATTTTTACCAAGATCATCTGGTATTTCATGATATTCATAATTGTTACTGTGCTGCATAATTAGACATAAATGTTAAGCAGTTAGCCTAAGTAATTATAATTAGTATACTTCTGCAGAGCTTAGCCACAATTTTAGTTTTTCTTTTTTGTCAACAACATTCTCTATTTTTGATAATTTAATAAGTGAAGTGTTGGGGCAGCTAGGTGGCATGGTGGATAGAGCACCGGCCCTGAAGTCAGGAGGACCTGAGTTCAAATCCAGCCTCAGACCAAACACTTGACACTTACCAGCTGTGTGATCCTGGGCAACTCACTTAACCCCAATTGTCTTAAAAAACAAACAAAAAAAGTGAAGTGTCACAGATACCAGTTTGTCACAGTACCTTGCTCAAATTTAACCTCTATCGTACAGCACCTCAGATCCTTATTAAAAAAACAAAGGTCCTAGAATCAATTACTTACTGCCAATTGACGTCATATTCATACTTCACACCTTGGACCAGATATAAGTATTCCAGTGTTTCTCAAATCCCCACCCCTTAACTCATCTTTTATTTCTTCCCGTCCCCCCACCTTGTGTTTGCTGAACAATAAGTAATATATCTAACTTCTCCCTGTTTCTTATCCCTGGTTCCAGATTCAAAAGGACATGACTGTGGCAAATGAGTCAAAAGATTCTTAGATTGCTTGCCCACGGTGTGAAAGAAGGTGAAATGATAGTAACACTTTTTCTGGGACACTATGTGGTTACTAATCAAAGAACATAATAATCTCCAAAGAAGCTAAACTATGGGTGCTCCAAAGAGCAATGGAAAAAAACATGGTAGGCATAAGTAGAATGTAACATATCTCCAATGATGATGTAGAAGCAACAAAGGGCAAAAAGGATAGCGTCCACGAAAATTTTTGACTGGAAAAGAAGGTTTATGTTACAAGAGCAAAGAATAACAAATGGACAAATGAATACTAAGCTGGTATTCACAAATGTTAAGCCTCTAAAATAATAGGGTAGATGCTCTACAGGAGATTTATGAGAGGACAAGGCCAAGAACAAGAATTACACAAGATCACTGGAGAAGGTACCTATATTGATGAAATTATAGAACTAATAAAGTTTTAAATTAAGTGGTTAGTGACAGCTCAAGGGGAATATCAATAATCTAGAAAAGTACATTAAGCCTAATGCTATATTCTTTTAATGGCATTTTGTACATTGCTGAGGTGTACTTTTATTGGTATAGGGAGCTAATGAGGGTAATTACCTAATCAATTTGTTTTGTTTATAGGATAGTGAGCCTTTATACAGGACATACTTCGGAATTTTACTTATGAGTGCTGGCCCAAAGATGAACTTTGAGTTTGGCATTATGGTAAAAGCCATCCTTTTGGCTGGCCTTTAAAAGAAATTCCTCATTGAAAACTTAGTTCTTTCTTTTCTATCACTGAGAGAGTGAGTGTGTAGAACATGGCTAACTACATTTGCTGGAACATGTTTCTCAAGAGGAGAGTTTCTGGATCCCAGAGACAGATCATTAATCTCTCCCACTGCCCCACAGATGGCAGCTTCTTGGCAAGGCAAAAACTATGGCAACAGTGAAGCAACAAGAGTTCCTGGAAAGCTGCATGTACTTACTTGCATAGCTCTTAGAAACACCAGCTGTAACAATAAGACAGAAATCAATGGTACAATAAAATGGAGACAAAATTGTTCCTATTTGCAGATAATACTGGTGTAATAAGAAAACCCCAAGAGCTGGTGAACAAACTGAGATAATAAAGTAGGATATAAAAAACTGATAAAAACCAAAGCAATAGATTTAGAGCTGGCCAGGATCACAGAGGCCATTTAACTGAACATCTTCATTTTACAAATGAGGAAACTGAGGCTCAAAAAGGTTATGTGACTTGTCCAAGGTTGCACAGGTATTAAGTGGAAGAGTCAGAATTTGAACCCAAGTCTTCTGACCCCACATCTGGCATGTTTTTCACTATACCATGGTATAATGCTAAGTAAAACCAGTAAGAAGTACTACAAGAAATTATTCAAAATTACTACAAAATGCATATAACAGGAAGTTAACTTCATTTTGTAGTTTTAACTATTATTATGTATAAAAATAAAAGAACACGTGCCTAGAGATTAGGAATGGCTGAATAAAGTGTAATACATGAATGTACTTGGATATTGTTGCTTCATAAGAATGATTAATATGAAAAATTCAAGGACTTGAAGAGTGAGGACACCTGTGTCAAGGGAAGTCCATATGCTAGCACTATAACAATGTGAAGAAAGCTAGCACGGAGAGGGAACAGAAGTCTGGTCAAATAGCAGACTGATGTCGTGGTAGCATACTTTCCAAGGTAGAAGATACATCCTACTTTTCTATTAATAAAGTGACAAACTTTGAGGGAGAGGACAGGGAAAATTTGAGTGATTTGTTTTGATGTTTGTTAGGGCATATGTTGTGTTAACATGTATCAATGCATTAAAAAAGCAAATAAAATGCTTAGGGGAAAAATAAATAATTGGAGAGGTATTCCAGTGTTCATGGTTTGGCCATGCTAATATAGTACAAATTTTAACGAGAGAACCCTAATAGTAACACAAACCGATCTATAACTAGTAAACAGCAGCTGTCTATTGGGGCCTCTCCAAGTCACAAAAACAAAATAAGAAACATTAAGAGATTAAAATGTCCCCAAAAGATAAGATGGTTCATGTGTTTTGAGGGGAAAATAGAGGAAATTAGATACAGACTAAACAAAGCTTGACAAGATATCCAACAACAGCAGCAGCAGCAGCTAACACTTATGTAAGTACTTACTGTGGGCCAGGCACCATGCTAAGTGCTTTACTCATGTTATCTCATTTGATCCTCACAACAACCCTGAGAGATAGGTGTTATTATTATCCTCATTTTATAGTTGAGGAAACTGAGGCAAACAAAGATTAAGTGACTAGCTCGAGGTTACACAGCTAGTAAGTGTCTGAGGCTAAATTTGAACTCAGGTCTTCCTGACTTCTGGCCAAGCACTCCATCCACTGTACTACCTAGTTGCATAAGCAAAGGTTTCTATCCCAAGGGCATTCCAAAAGAACTCCCCATTGAAGAAAAACAGCAAAGATTCATAAAAGTTATAACCATTTTCTCCACCAAGGCCTCCATCATGTGTCCCTCTAGGTCTTCAAGCGAAGCTCGCTGACTGAATTCAAACTCCGGCTGCAGGTTGCCCATCCCTGGTGTAATCACTATACTTGGATCCTAACATTACAGTTCTGCAGGTGCTTAAAAAGGAAATAGAAATGGCATCGAAGAGAACAAAAACAGGAAAAGCAACTGGATTGGATCAAACATGTACAAAAGTGATATGTGATGAGGGGGTACAATTTTGAGGGCACCAAGGGATTTAACTGTTAACTTAAAAACACGAAGGGGCTAAAGACTTAGAAAAAAAATCTCAGACCTTACTGATTTCTCCAAAAAAAGAGAAATAAGAGTATATCAACAACTACGTGCCTGTATGCCTCCTTTCTCTCTTACACAAAATCTTTATGAGGAACAGCTATACACAAATTGAGGACATCCCTGATGAAGGTATTAGCAGGGAACAAGAAGGCTTTTCCAAATTATATTCAATAAAGGACCACATCTTTGCCATCTCACAACTGTCTGAGAAACGTAGCCAATATAAGATCCCATTGTGCCTATGGTTTGTTAATTACGAAAATGCACTCAATTTAGTATAAATGTTGCTTTATACAGTTGTTTTTTTTTTCTTTTTTTTACAACACTGTGTCTTACATCTATATATCAAGATCATTTGAGATTTCCTGGAAGATATAATAGAAATAAAACTATCAAATGACCTTCTAATAATCAAGTGAGAATAAAACAGGGAGATGTATGCTACCCAAAAGTGTTCACTCTTGGATGGTGAGGTATTCAAGGTACTCCTATTTGCAGATGATAAGGGGCTGACTGCATTAATCTCCAAGATACTGTAGAGGTTTCTGGAAGATTTCTTTTCCCCACTTAATTTTCTCTTATTCTATCTGCATCAATTCTATTTATGCAAAAGCTTTATAACTTTATATATTTGAAGGAGTTCATTTTGCCCATCCACAGAGGAAAGCCCAAATGAATAAAAGTTACTGTTGTCTAGATTTCAACACAAATCTGAATAGACACCCTACAGAGCTTCTCCATCTGGGTCAGGCAATAGAGATGGCAAATGAAATGAACCCAGAATTGGAAAGGAGGAAGGGTTAAAGTTAGTTGGCTCACTTCTGGGAAACTGAAAGGCACTTTTATTGACTTCAAGCTTCCATAACAATAAAGGTCTGTCTTTTCAACACAAACATTTTATGAATCTTGCTTGTATGGCCTCAAGACCTCAGATGACACTAACTCCTGAGAATCAAAAAAAGTGCATCACACAGAGGGTAATGAAAAGGTGGGTGTGAGCAGGCTGTAATACATAAACAACAGAGAGTATCTCACAACAGTAAAGAATGTCATCAAAGAATAGTATAACAGAAAGGTAAAAGGGCTTTACACACAATAATTCTGCAAGATAGGTGCTGTTATTATCCTCATTTCACAGTTGAGGAGGCAAACAGAGGCTATGTGAAGGCCCAAGGTCTGTTCAAACAGAAAATATGACATGGCCAGTCATATTCTCAGAGAAAGGAATAGAAGGGAGATGGTTAAAGTGCTGGTATCACTTTTAATGCTGGGAGAAAGCAATGAAGGACCCCAGCAACTTGGGAGGAAGGAGCCCCTGTAGCAAAGTTCTGGGAAGCCATTTGTGAGGACATGGCTGGGTTACAATTTGCATCACTGAAGATTAGTCCTGAATCAATGAGATCCAAGATTCATGTGAAAAAGAGAATGTGCTATATCACTTCAATTGCTAATCACTGAATGAAACTAGACATAGTTATAAAAATTTATTTAGCATGTTGTGGGGCGGGGAGGAGAGGGAGAGGGAGAAAACGTAAATCTCTCTTTCTCTCTCTCACAGCTAGTGAGTATTATGTGTCTGAGGCTGCATTTGAATTCAGGTCCTCCTGAATCCAGGGCTGGTGTTCTATCCACTGCCCCACCTAGCTGCCCCCAAAACTCAAAATCTTATGGACGTAAATGCTGAAAACCAAAAATTAATTAATTATTTTTTAAAAATGGAAAAAATTTAAAGGACTAAAAGATATGGTACACAAGAGAAATAATGAAAAAAGGACTATACTATAAAAAGGTAATCAAATCTATTTGGTATTGGTTAAATAATAGAAGGGCAGCTAGGTGACACAATGGATAGAGCATCGGGCCTGGAGTTAAGACGACTTGCTCTTCTTGAGTTCAAATCTGGCCTCAGACACTTATCAACTATGTGACCCTGGGCAAGTCACTTAACTTTGTTTGCCTCAGTTTCCTCATCTTTAAAATGAGCTGGAGGAGGAAATGGCCAACCACTCCAGGATCTCTGTCAAGAAAACATGAAGAGTCAGATATGACTGAAAAACGACTAACAATAACAAAACAACAGTAGAGTAGGTCAGCGGATCAGACTGGATAAACAAGAACCAATAGGCATTTGTTAGATCCAGAAGCAACCCAAGATAGTAGCCCACTGTTAGATAACACTAAGAATATAAATTAGCTGGGGAACCTATTTAACAAGAACTTATGGGAAAACGTTTAGTCTAACAATTATACCTATGGCACAATACAAATTCCAAATGAATACTAGACCAGAATGTAAAAAGATGTTGTAAAAAGTTCAAAACCATACTTCACAAGTACAGTTAGAGGGAAGATTTTTTTTTTATTTTTAAGTACTGAATTTTTACTTTTTATGTGTTAGTCCCACACTGCTACTGAAGTAGTCATGCTTAAATAGTAGCAACATTTAATTTAAAATCGTATTTTACTTTTCTACCTTCTCCAACTTTTTAGCTGGGTGGAGCAGTGGATAGGACACCAGGCCTTAAGTCTAGAAGACCCGAGTTCAAAACTTGCTTCAGATATTTACTAGCTGAATGACTCTGGGCAAGTTACTTCACCTCTATTTGACTCAGCTTCTTCAGTAAAATGGGGATAATGCACCTATCCCAGGGTTTTTGTGAGGATCAAATAAGACAGTAATTGTGAAGCGCTCAGCACAGTGTCTGGCATGTAATAGGTGCTATGTAAATGTTAGTTATTATTATCATCATCATTATTTCAATATGACCTACAGGTATCACATCCTGCTCCTCATCTCCACCAGATGGAGAATTCTTGATTTCACAAGGCAAAAAAAAAAAGTTTATCCAGCAACTGTTGAATTGAACCGTTCAATTCCATAACAATGTGAACTTTCTCCTTTAATCTTTTTGTCAGATTTGTCTAAAACTGAGAGAGTGACATTAAAGTCTCCTGTTATTATATTGTTGCCTATGTCTTCTCATAATTCAGTTAATATTTCCATTATAACTAAGATATTTGGAAAATATATTTAATACTGATATTGGTTTGTTGCCTCTGGTTGCTTTCAGCATAATATTATTTCCTTGTTTAGTTCTATCTATATTATAAATTTATTTTTGCTTTGTCTGATAAATTTTGTTTCAGTCCCTGATTTTTATTCTGTGTATGTCTTTGCTTTTTAAGAATGTTTCTTATAAGTAACAGATTGCAAAGTTTTGATTTCTTATCCAATCTGTCATTCTCTTTTGATATACTATTCAAAATTATGAGAGGTTTATAATCTTTCCCCATTTGTCTTTAATATCCCCCCCCTAAATTATGCTTCATTTCCCTCCTTCTCTTTAAAGATTGTATTTTGTCTCTTCAGTTGTGTTCACTTAATGTACTTGAAGGTAAACCTTTCCCCAGAGTTCTCTTCTTCTCATTCTGAAGCCATTCCCCCACCCCATTTGTCAACTCGTTCCCTAGTTTTGGAGTTTTACTTAAACTTAGTAATTCCCTTTTCTTTCTTCTTTTGTCTAGTTATGTAATTCTTGCTGTTTTTTTTCCTGTTAAGTAATTAAACAAAACCTCCCTTTCTCCATTTAAGTTTTTTTAATCTTTTTCTTTATCTAATCTTTAATAGTAATTTTTCCAATTATATATAAAAACAATTATTAAAATTCATTTTTCATAAAATTTTGAGTTCCAAATTTTCTGCTGCCCTACCCTCCCTACTCCATAAGAAATGAGCGCAATCATGTAAAACCTATTTCCGTATGAGTCACGTTGTGAAAGAAGAAACATTTTTGCATCTTTTTCTAAATTTCTTTACCTCATTCTCTTCATTAATTGCCTTCCTCTGATAATTCTACATTCTTATTCTTCGATTCATGGTCCTTAAGCTTAATTTATTTCTGGTCTCAGTGTTCCTTATGGATTTAAAGCTTCTCAAGTTTCTATTCTGTATTCCTCCTTTTAAATATTCTATATTATTGTCTTGTGGATCTTGCTCCCTTCCCCCTTTTCTGTTCTATTGCACTCTTTTCCTGACCTCTTGATCATGCAATACATTTCTATCCCCTGTCCTTTTCATGATCATTTTCTTTCCCACTTCCCATGAAATAAACTCCCATGAAATTAAGAGAAACCTAACTGGGATAAAAATTCTGCTTTAAATGTATGTGATAACAATATGATAAACCAAAATATAAAAGGGAATTAAAACCAAGAGCTATTCCTCAGTAGGCAGTCAAAGGATAGGAACAATCTTCTTTCTTTCCCTCTTTCTTTCTTTCCTTCTTCCTTCTTTCTTTCTTTCTTTCTTTCTTTCTTTCTTTCTTTCTTTCTTTCTTTCTTTCTTTCTTTCTTTCTTTCTTTCTTTCTTTCTTTCTTTCTTTCTTTCTTTCTTTCTTTCTTCAATTGGGGTTAAGTGATTTTCCCTGGGTCACACAGCTAGTAAGTGTCAAGTGTTCAGTCTGAGTCTGCATTTGAACTCAGGTCCTCCTGACTTCAGGGCCGGTCCTCTTATCCACTGCACCACTTATTGGCCCCTATAGGAACAATTTTCAAAAGAATTGCAAACTATGACTATGTGAAAATATGCTCCAAATCACCAATATGAAAAATGCAAACTTAAAAAGTTGAGGTTTCGTGTCACATGCTGAGAATTGGCAAAGATGACTCTCCCCTCCAAAAAAAAACGGTATCAATAAGCAAGCATTTATTAAAAGTCATTAATACTTAATAAGTGTCCTTTTCTTCTTTAATCGCTTTGGAGTACAGGCCTAAAATTTTTATTGCTGGGTCTAAGAGGATGCAGTTTGGTAACACTGGGACACAGTTCCAAAGACCTTTCCATAATAACTATGCCAATTCATAGCTCCTCCAATATTAATGTGTCGGTTTTCCAGAAGCCCCTTGCAAATTTAGTCATTTTCCATTTCTGTCAAATTTTTCAACCTGATGGATGTAAGGTGGAACCTTAGAGGTGCTTTACTTTGCATTTCTTGAATAATTAGGGACTTTTTTTCATTTGTCTTTAAACAGCCTGGATTCTTGAGAACTGCCTGTCTATAACTGGTTCACATACTTATCAATTGTGAAATGCCTTTCATTCTCATAAAGCTGAAGAGGATTTATATACTTTCTAAAAGAAATCTCTATATATTAAAACAAAAGTTATACCAACATAACTGATATTTGAAATATGCTGTTTTATGTGTATATATATATATATATATATATATATATATATATATATATACACACACACACACATACACACCTATTCATTCAAGTTTATGTGATTATAGATTTAGAACTGGAACAGACTTTGGAAGTTTTTTAGTACATTGTACAGATGACAAAAATGAGATTGAGTAAAGTTAAGTGGCCCAAGATCACACAGGTGGTAAATTGGTAGAGCCAAAATTCATACTCAGATTTTCAAAACCCATCTGTTTTTAAACTACTATGTTACTTCTTATAGCCCCTAATTAAAAGATATGCCAGACAACCATCTGGCACTAAATTTGAGTCCTATATAATAATAACATTAAAAACTGTAAGTGGTCTACTCACCAATTATTCTACAATCTTCTTAGGATAGGACAAAACGGCCATCAGAACCTGATTGACTCTGGGGCAGTCAGCTTCCTGGCAATCTGAGGCATAAAAAGTCCTGGTCACTTGGAGTCTAGGCCTTTCAGACTTGATAGGTCTGAGCAGTTAGGTGGCTCAGGGGATAGAGAGAGAGCACTGAGCCTGGAATCAAAAAGGGTTTGAATTCAAATCTGGCCTCAGACACTAGCTGCATAACCCTGGGCAACTCACTTAACTTGTGAGCCTCATTTTCCTCATCTGTAAAATGGGATAATAGCACCTACCTCTCAGGGTTGTCCAGAGAATCAAATGAGATAATAACTGTGAAGCACTTAGCAAGGTGCCTGGCACACAGTAAGCACCATGTATAAAAATGCTTACTCCCTTACTCCTTCCTGGGTGCCTAAGACCATCGGATTATCATACCTTGATGACCTACTTAACCAATGCATTTCCAGATGGAGACAAGGTGGAGAGCGGATGTCCAGAAAAGCTAAGTACTACCATATTCTCGTATTGCAAGCTCCTCTGTTAAATGATCAATGAATTGTCAGCGCCTCATTTCATCTTAACATCAAAACTGAACTAATAGACACCGCTGGTGTTAAAGTTCTTCTAACTAAATCCAAGCATACACTTAGTTATGTGAAACAACTAATGAACAGACAAGAATCAGGACTAGCGAAATGGATAATCAAAATATACTTTTTAACCTTCCTATGTAAATATATAAAAGGAAAAAAACCAAGGAGTTCCTATACCAATGAAATCACAGGCCCCATCCTCATTCCTATGACTCCTTGGCTTCTTAGTAAAGATATATGTGCTGCATTGGTAATTTTCAAATTGATGAGATTTAAGAATGTAAATACCTGAGATAACCTGAGATGAAACAATGCCTCTATTAAGCAATCTAAAAACTAAGCCAAGCATTTTGAACTTTAGCCCATTATTAACTAGGGTTATTTTGTAAAGAATCATTTCTTTCAATCCTACATTACCACAAGAACATCAAGTCAGTTTAACACAAACACTGAACGAACGTTTATTAAGCACCTATGTACCAGGCTATGAGGATTCAAATACAATTAAACAGTTCCCACTTTTAAAGAGCTTACATTCTAAGCAGGAGACAAGTATATGCATAAATATATAAAGTAAATCTATAGAGAACATGTACAATAAGTGCATGGTAGTTTAGCAAAAAGTAGTTTTTGAGAGGGAGAGCACTAGCAATTGAGGGGATGAGGAAAGGTTCATGTAGAATGCAAACTAGTGTTATAACTATTTAATGGTCTTGCATATATAGTGCATAATTAAATTTAAAAAAATTATATTACCTTTGGGTATTTGGAAACAAACAAGGCAATCTCAAAATGAAAGTCAACACCACACTTATACTGCCTTGGCTATATAGCTTCATCTTTCCAAGAATACAACTGCTTTCCCACTTAGCTCTAAGGATAGATACAAGGGCTTTGATGTGATACACTCGTAAGTAGTCCAGAAGCCTCAAAAACTAGGGTTATTTTCAATTCCTAATGCAGGTTTAAGGATCTCTGAGAACCTCAACCAAAATTCATTTAGGTTGCTGGTGATTCACTAGGGCAGAAAAGACCCTTTGGAACTAACTCAGCAAAAACCAAATGGACACTTTTGCTAAAGGGGGTGAAGGGATGTGTGAGAGGGAGATGAATGTAGAAATTGGAATTTGACTGCATACTCTTAAGTAAGATCAGTGTCCCACTGTCAGGCTTAAAAGATTTCAAAGATGGGGCTGGACCTCTGACTTAACTGGTATAGTGAACCTAAAATTTACAGTCTTACACATTTGTCTAAAGTGCTATGAGGTTAATTTGCCCAGGATGACGAAGTCTGTATGTGTGAGAGGGCTTGATCCACTATGCTGCTAATCTTGAAGAATTTCAAATGCACATTAAATAGTACCTTATGATCGGTCCTGCTTGCAAAGAAAACGAATAAATTGCACCTTCTATCTTCTTTTATCTTTCTCGATGACTTTTTTTAAATTTGAAAAACACTGCAATACACTCAAAGCTTTTAAAACATTAATAGTAATGAATTCTTACTGTTAGGAAAAAAATATTCAGAACTCATGGGATGATGAAAGAGTAACATGTTACTCTACATACGCATGTGGTTATAGGTAATACCGGCTTATGAATATTTTAATTAAACAGATGCTTACATTTTCTTTAAAGATCATACCGTGCATAGACAACCAACTCTGCTTCTTCTACAACTAAAGTAATATCCAACAACACCCTCTTTAGATGAGATGCCACGCTGTGTAACCCTGAATGAATAAGCCTCCCCCCCAAAAAAATCCAGCAGACGCTGGAACAGAATGAGACAGCTTAACTAAGGAGTCACTCGAAGATTTCGTGACCGACAGTCCCCGAGCGGTTCCGAGGCTCTAAGGGGTTTCGGTGAAATCCCAGGAGCAGGGCACGCTCTCGGCCAACAAGCCCCATGGGTGAGTGGGCAGCTCAGTCCCACCCGCGAGTGTCCAGCCCCTTGTCCTCCGTCCTCCTCCTGCAGAGGGCTCGTCTTTCTCCTCTGTCGGGGGCAGGGGCTGCTCCGGGAGGGAGGAGGTGTGGCAGGACGCGCACCAGCACCCCCACTACCTTTCCTCCCCGGAGGGAGGCAGAGTGCCCCTCCCTAGGGCGGGTACCCCGCTCGCCCGCGGCTCTGCCTCTCCTAACACTCCTCCAGCCCCCCCATCCCCCACGGGAGCCGCCCCGCGCCCCGGAGGGCATCACCCCCAGGGCCGAGGGCGGGGCCGGGGACAAAAGGGGCGGCCACCTCGGGGACGCCGGAGCCGGTTACCTCGGCCTCCTTCCGTCCGTCTGGAGCAGGAGGCGGCGAAGGGCGTCCCTCAGCCAGGGACTAGTGTCCTCAGGCAGGCCGCGAAGCCCGTCGCCCGGCGAGAAATACGGAGCCGAGCGCGGCGAAGGACCCGGATTCCTTGGCCCCGAGCGGGGTCGAGGGGCGGGAACCGGTCCGGAATGCGGAGATGCGCACGGCCCCGCCGCCGCCGGCTCTCTCGCTCACTCACCTGCCCAGGGCCGGCCCCGCCGCCGCCGCGCCTCCGTCACCTGCTGCAGCCGGGGCGCCCCGCACACGCGCCATGAAGCTCTCGGCCGCCCAGCCCGCAGCTCACAGTGCCCCGAGCCCAAAGCAGAAGCCGGCGGCCGGCCCCACTGGAAGACAGCGGAGCGAAGGTGGGACCGAGGAACTAGGCCGAACAGAGCCTCGCCAATCGCAGGCCAGAAGAGCAACAGACGGACCAATAGGCGAGGTGCTCCTCGGAGGGAGGGAGGGAGTGGGACGCGTCGGGGTCCATGCAGCTGCCTCGCCGTTCCCTTCCCCTGTTCCTTCCCTTCCCCTGTTCCTTCCCTCCCCCCCTTCCTCCTCCTCCTCCTCCACTCCTCCCCCCCTCTCCCTCCCGCTCCGGTCCACGCCCGGGCTTGTCGCAGTGCAGCGTCCCCCGCCCTCCCAGCGTCTCGTCTCCTAGCAACCAACTCCGGCAGGCTAGGGCTTGGGCAACTAGCTCCAGGCCCAGAAGAAAAGGGGAAGCAGTCTAGGGTTTAGAGATGAGAAACTGGGAATATAGAGAGGTAAAGTAGTCCAGAAGGTCAGATGATAAATTGGAATATATGTTGCTGTAGAAGTAATAACTGACTTTAATTATGCTTTAGGCAGTTAGGAAGTTCCCTTTGCCCCTCGAATCGATGGGCGCCGAGTTTTGTTATCTCTGACCAAAAGTACTTTCCTAACTACAGCATCTGTACAACCACCACCTGAGTTTGCTTAGTTCAAACTTGTTTTTGAAACTGCAGCGTCCAGCTCTAGCACAATGCCTGGCACATAGTAGTTTACTCAGTGGTCACTGAATTTGTTACAGTATGTGTGCCTGTGTATGTGGTGTTGAAGATAATCCTATGATCCATTTAAGAGGTCATTTATCTTAAGCACTGTCCTCTTCTGAATGATTTTTTTAAATGCATATTTTAAAGTGGAAGTGATAAAGAATCTCTGTAGTATCCTTCTAGCCTTAAAAACTCCTAATATTAATCTACCTTGTTACTAATATTTTCATATAAATTTAAATTATCAGATGGCTTTCTTCTCTAGCAGCAGGATCCTGAAAGAGTTTGAAAAAGGTAAACAACTGAGAGTTAAGGGGTCTGAGACAGAATAGTAACCGTGGTATGACACGAGGTACCTTGGGTAAAAGGAGCAGTCCTTTGCAGAACTGAGCAGTCTCCCAAGGTTCCTGCCTTTATAAAATGTACTGTGGTTATACAGAGCAGAAGTACTATATGGTTAGAGAGCCACAGAAATATCTCTTCTCAATGATTCTCAATATGTTGTGTCATTTCAGTTTTTTTATAGTGCTATAACTTTAAATATGGATCTCAAAAGACATCCAGTCTAACTCCCTAATGAGAAGATGAGGAAATTCTGAGCCAGGGAGGCTAAGAAACCTCTCCTGTGGTTTCCAATATCATCCAGTAAATAGATTGCTTCCATGGAAATATTCCTCTTCTTAAAGTTTGGAATTTTCAATTTTCTACCTGTGAATTCAATCTAGGTCCTGTTATCTTATGAAGTAAAGACATTACTCTAAGTTACTTACTATATCACATAAAAAGGGACAATGCCCTTAAGAAAATGTGCTGAACTAAACACTATGTGATAAAAATTTTGAAAATATACAAACTTTCTTTTTTTAATATAAATTTATTTATTTTTAGTTCTCAACATTCACTCCCACAAGTTTTTGAATTCCAAATTTTCACCCCATCTCTCCCCTCCCCCCACCCCAAGATGGCATGCATTCTGAATATCCCTTCCCCTAGTCTGTCCTCTCTTCTCTCTCTCTCCCCTTCTCTTATCCCCTTCCCCTTCTATTTTCCTGTAGGGCAGAATAGACTTCTGTACCCCATTTCCTGTATTTCTTATTTCCCAGTAGCATGTGAAAACTTTTTTTTAAACATATGTTTTTAAAACTTTAGGCTTCAAATTTTCTCTCTTCCTCCCTCCCCACCCACCCTCATTGAAAACACAAGTAACTCAATATAGGTTGTACATGTGCAGTTATGCAAAACACTTCCATAGTAGACATGTTGTGAAAAACTAACTCTATTTCCCTTAATCCTATCCTGCCCTCCCATTTATTCTATTCTTTCTTTTGACCCTGTCCCTCCTCAGAAGTATTTACTTCTGATTACCCCTTTCCCAATCTGCCCTCCTCTCTATCATCCCCCTGCTCTCTTGTCCCCTTCTCCCCCTATTTTCCTGTAGGGTAAGACAGATTTCCATACCCAATTGAATGTGTATGTTATTCCCTCCTTAAGCCAAATCCTATGAGAATAAGATTCACTCATTCCCTCTCACCTTCCCCCGTTTCCCCTCTACTGTAAGAGACTTTTCTTCTGTTTTTTTTTTGTGAGATAATTTACCCCATTCTACCTCTCCCTTTCTTCTTCTCCAAGTATAATCCTCTCTTTCCTTAATTTTATTCTCCAGATATGACCCCTTAATCTTCAACTCACCCTGTGCCCTCTATCTATCTATCTACATATACATACATATAATTTTTTTCCTCCAACTACCCTAATACTGACAAAGGTCTCATGAGTTATAAATATCATCTTTCCATGCAGGAATGTAAACAGTTCAATCTTAATAAGTCTCTTATGATTTCTCTTTCCTGTTTACCTCTTCATGTTCCACTTGAGTCCTGTATTTGAAAGTCAAATTTTCTATTCAGCTCTGGTCTTTTCATCAAGAATGCTTGAAAGTCCTCTATTTCACTGAATGACCATTTTTTCCCCTGAAGGATTATACTCAGTTTTGCTGGGTAGGTGATTCTTGGTTGTAATCCTATCTCCTTTGCCCTCCAGAATATTATATTCCATGCCCTGCGGTCCTTTAATGTAGAAGCTGCTAAATCTTGTGTTATCCTGATTGTGTTTCCACAGTACTTGAATTGTTTCCTTCTGGCAGCTTGTAATATTTTCTCCTTGACCTGGGAACTCTGGAATTTGGCTATAATATTCCTAGCAGTTTTCCTTTGGGATCTCTTTCAGGAGGAGATCTGTGGATTCTTTCAATTTCTATTTTGCCCTCTGGTTCTACTATATCAGGGCAGTTTTCCTTGATAATTTCTTGAAAGATGATGTCTAGGCTCTTTTTTTGATCATGGCTTTCAGATAGTCCAATAATTTTTAAATTCTCTCTCCTGGATCTATTTTCCAGGTCAGTTGTTTTTCCAATGAGATATTTCACATTGTTTTCTAATTTTTCATTCTTTTGGATTTGTTTCTACTGTGTCTTGATTTCTCATAAAGTCACTATCTTCCAATTGCTCTATTCTAATTTTTAAGGAAGTATTTTCTTCAGTAAGCTTTTGGACTTCCTTTTCCATTTGGCCAATTTTTGCTTTTTAGGGCATTTTCTCCTCATTGGCTTTTTGGACCTCTTTTGCCATTTGGGTTAGGCTATTTTTTAAGGTGTTATTTTCTTCAGTATTTTTTTGGGTCTCCTTTAGCAAGCTGTTGACTTGTTTTTCATGATTTTCTTGCATCACTCTCAGTTTTTCCTCTACTTCCCTTACTTGCTTCTCAAAATCCCTTTTGAGCTCTTCCAAGGCCTGGGACTGATTCATATTTTTCTTTGAGGCTTTGGATGTAGGAGCTTTGACTTTGTTGTCTTCTTCTGGTTGTATTTTTGATCTTCTTTTTCACCAAAGTAAGATCTATAGTCTGACTCTTTTTGCGCTGCTTGCTCATGATCCCAGCCAATTACTTGAGTTTTAAACTCTTTGTTAAGGTAAGAGTCTGCTTCCAATGTGGAAAATGTATTGTCCCAAGCTTCAGGGGTTTGTATAGCTGTTTTCAGAGATACTTGTAGGGACGTGTAAATTTTCAGTTCTTCCAAGGTAGTGTGATAAGGGTCAAGGTGTTTACTCCTTTCCTGGCCTGTGACCACAAGTATTCCTTTCTGTCCTGTAACTGTGAGGAAGGGTTCCTTTCCACAGCCACTACAAGCTCCACCATGCCAGCGCTCCTTCTCACCCCAGCACCTCCGCCCAGAACTGTGACCCAGATCCAAACATGGGCAAAGCAAGAGATTCCTGCCTCAGCACTGGCAAAGAGATCCCTGCAATCCTTCTCTGATCAGCCACTGGATTCCCCCTCAGTCTGTGGGCCGGGAAGCTCGGGAAGCAATTGCCCCCCCCCAGGGACACTCTTGGGGAATGGAGCTGAAACCCCGCCTTCCTCTCTCAGCACTGACAGAAACAGACTTTTCCCACTGACCTTCTAAGTTGTCTTTGGCATTTGTGGATTGAGGAGTCTGGAAACCGCCACAGCTGCCTGCAATTCAGTCCTCTGAGGCCTGCTCCAGGTTTGCTGAGGCCTGCACACCCACGCCGCCCTGCACTGCGCTCCCAGCCCGGTGCAATACACCTTTCTGGTCAATCATCCAGGTTTTCTTGGGCTGGAAATTTGTTTCACTCTGTCTTTTTGTGGGTTCTGCTGCTTCAGAATTTGTTTAGAGCCATTTTTTATGAGTATTTGGAAGGGTTTGGAGGAGAGCTCAAGCAAGTCACTGCTTTCACTCCGCCATCTTGGCTCCGCCCCCCCACAAACTTTCTTAAGAACCTCAGAATCTAACTTACAAAATAAATTGAGCTCTAGGCAATAGTATTTCTGCTTTATTAGCAGAGTGATAAAATGCATCGCAGGCAAAATGGGAAGGACTGGGGAGAAAGGACTTCCTATTTACAAATTCTGGATCTATCAGTCCCTAATATAAAAGAGTTTAATAGTTTTTCATTGTCGTCTGAAAATTACTTTATTAGCTAAACTAAAGGGATTATCATAAAGTGATTAAGTTCCCTTACTTTCACACAGCATTCTTGGGTCCCTCTTTGATCTTATTTCTTCCAGGCTTCTTTATTTCCTTTTTCATGGATGTCTGAGGTATTTTTGTTCCTTCAGTGTCTTAATTGCTGCATTAATCACACCTGATGCTGTCTGTAGTCCAGTACATTAGCTATCCTTTTCCCATGCTGTAACAAGAACCATGGCAACATTGCTACCAAGGCCAAACTCAGTATGCCAATAGCACCTGCCTTCAATCCACTTCGAAAGAAAAAAACAACCTAATTCGTATAGTGTTAAGAATTTTTCAAAGAAAGACAACTCTTCTTTGGAAGAAAAATGTTGATAGAGAAAGAAATTGATTTAATTTATTGGTTAGTTTTATTTTGGATTTTTGTGGTTGTTCAGTGGTTTTCAGTCTTGTCTGACTCTGTGACCCTATTTGGGGTTTTCTTGGCAAAGATAGTAGAGCGGTTTGCCATTTCCTTCTCCAGTTCCTTTTCCAGATGGGGAAACTGAGGCAAACTGGGTCAAGTGACTTGCCCAGGGTCACACAGCTAGTAAGTGTCGGAGAACAGATTTGCACTCAGGAAAGATGAGTCTTCTAGAATCCAAGTTCAGTGCTCCATCCACTGTGCCCACCTAGCTGCCTTATTCTGGATATTTAGCCTAAAATAACATAAACACAGCTTTTTTTCATGTCATTCACTGCCTGCTCAAATACTGTCAGTGGCTCCCTACTGCTAGTAGGGTAAATCTCAAATTCCTTAACCTGGTATTCAAGGTCTTTCATAATTCAGCGTTAATTTTATATGCACTGTAGTCCAATATGAATTCTTTACTCCAGCCAAGAAGTCAGTTCACTGTGCCCTCACAGTTTTGCTACTGCAGTATCTTCTGTGTGCCTGGAATCATCTTCCCTTTTCATTATTTAAATCAGACTTATCCTTTAGGGCCTCAATTAGGTCCTACTTCCCGTGTGAAACTTTCCTTAACCTTTCTGACTTGGTGATTCTCCCTCCCAATTTCAAGAACACTCATTGCCCTTTCTGAAGCTGCTATGATGGCCCAGAACAGAGATCCTACAGTGGGGCAGGTGAGTATAAATCATTCTATGTGAACTTGTTCACTGTCACAAGAGACTCCAATGTTAAGAATCCAATTGGTATCCTGGTATGTTAATAGGCCAACTGCTTAGCATGCATCTCAGTTCTCCATGGAAGTGGTGGTGTCTAATTTCATGTACTTATATTTTGCCTACAAACCTAACAACCCCCTAGCCCCCAAGCCTCTTTTGCAACATACTTTTCTTCACCTTATACTCTCAATCCTTATTATGCCCAAATAAGAAGATAGCACACTTGCACTTTATCCACCAAGATTCATGTCCTTCTGTTCTATCAGCATATCTTTTATATTCCCACAGAGCTCTGATATATATTTTATCCTTTATAAGTAGCTTCCCTAAAGAAATTTCATTCCTATACACAGTAACATCTTCAGCAAAGACTCTTGGTGATAAATATTGAAAAGAGAACTAAAATCATCTACCCTTCAGAAAGTTGGTTGCTACAAACTATGAAAATCTACAGACCATTTAATTAAATGATTTCAACATGGTTTATTATTAAAGTACAATAAGCAAGATCCTAGTTAATGCATTTTCTTCAAATTAAACTATTTACAATCTCTAGCCCCCAGCAAAGAAAATTTAGTGTATTTTGAAACTTAAAACATATTGACTACATGGTTTGAAAAGTAAAGTGTGGTCATTAACACTAAGAATTTAACTTCAGTTGGTCTTTAAAAGTTGCCTTTGTTTTCCACATGTAAGTAAAAAGGTCAACTAGACTAACTACAGTAAAATCCTATTTATTGAGAACATTTGGAAAACTGGATAGTCTGGCTAATTAGTTTGGTTAACAAAATAACTACATATTACCATACATGAATTATCAATTTATTAAAAATAATGCATTAGAACACAAAATGCATTAAACTATTCTGACCATCTTAATACTTCAGAAAGCACTTGTTCTGCCTTAAAATAGCATTATAAATACCAATTATAACAGCACAGCACTACAAATATAAAAGTTATAGAAGAGTAGGCTGATCGTATACTGACTCTGGAAGTTGTCTTTTTAATTTTTTAAAAGAATAAATTCCAAATATTGCATTGTCTTGTAAAAGTAGGTTACAGGAAAAAAATCAGTTACTTCAAATTCCTTAGTTGATCAGTAACTTTCAGGTCTAAAGAAAGTGAAGTAGGTTGTCAGTAGACATATATGAAACTTGAGAAAGCAAAAAAAATTCAAAATAGTAAAAGGGCTAGATACTACACAGTTTTTTAAAAATTAAAAAATCTCATATAATTATCTACTTGAAAATCTTTGGAACAATTCATCTTTCAGATATGTGGAAATGTTTAGATGAGCCTTTTCTCTAAATGATGGCATGGAGGGGAGGGAGTGGTCCAACTCTATCACTCCAAAACCTCCTTTACAACTTTATAGAATCACAGAACTTACTGTTGGCTAGAACAGCTAAATCTGGATAACAATAGGTTAAAGGATTCAAGAACATAACATCTTTACTGTGTACTTTCTACTCAGCTCTGATAATTTAGAATGGGGAGGAGGGAGGGGACAGACTTCAAGCAAGCATCTGGTTATCCATGATGCAAACAATTAAGTGCATAAAGCATTTTATTTTGCTTTTTAATGGATTACCAAAGTATTTATTAATATCTATTTGTATACCAGAACATCCAGTAAAACATGATAGAAGAGTGAAAAGCTAATAGTGCACCATTTAAATTGGACTAGGAAAATAAAACATACTGTTAACATAATGTAAATTACCAAATTTAACACTGTATTAATGTCACATTTACAATTAACATCAGTATATTCACAATGAAGGCCATATGCTATTTTTTTTTCCTTTATGGAGTACCTACCTCTTTGCATCAAGGGGAACACTACAAAAAGATAATGGTGCAAGGTGATCCCTTTTATAATCTCTAAAGGAAAATGGCATTCTTAGTAATTGTCAGTAAGACTACAGGGGTGAACATTTAGTAAAATATTAAAATGGGGATTAAAATACAGATCAGATACCAGAAGAGATAATTATTTGAGTTTAGATTTTTTTTTTTTGCCTAACCAAATGGCTTGTGCAAAGGGGCTAAAAGATTGAGGGATTTGACAGTACAAAGAGAAACTATGAATGGCAAAAATCTCAGTCCAGGGTCATTTACAGAAGCAAAGATGTAATGTGAATAAATTGAAGAGCTTGAACTGAAGAATTCATGAGTCAATTTATGTTGGGTATTGTTGAGACACAAGAGAGTCATAAAAAGATGGTACATAGAACACACTGCCTGAGAGAGAGAAAAAAAATTGCTTACTTCTAAAGAAGAGCTTAATTTTTCAATTATGTATCCCTAAAATGCTTATTGATGTCCCAGTCCAAGAATTTCAAATTTAAACTAGTTTGTATGTAGAGCTGTGAAGGCTCCCAAAATTTAAAAAAATCTCTCAGTTCTCAGAACGTGATACATTTCTGAACTAGCCAGGTTATATACGATATGTTTCTATGTTCCTTAACTAACAATGTCTTTAGGTAAAAAAAGTCCTAACAAATAAGTATTATGCATGTTTCAATTTTTCCCTTCAAATTTTGAGTCCTTTTCCTCTTGGCATATATCTCTCTCAGTCTCCTTTGCCCCCAAAGAAAATCCCCCCATGGCTTCAAAAATTCTTAAAGTTTTACATTTCTCTTCACACAGTCAAATTTTTCTTCCAAGAGGCATTAGAGTACAGATACAGTACTTGTAAGATTCCTATGAACACATTTCCCTTAAGATACATGTTACCATAATGTAACTTCCCATTCATTCTAATTGAATGCCATTAAACTAAATCTTTGAGATTTACTTGTTTTACAAAAAAAGAACCCTGATTTATTCAATTATAGTAACTGAATACAATAAAATTTAAAAATAAATAAGTGGTTGAATAAAATTTTTCTAGTGAGGTTAAAAAAAGACTGTATATGTTTCTAATTAATGAGACAAGGAAAGAATATTAAGAAACTGAAAAAAATATGCAGAATTGGAAAAAATTGCTTTTAGTATATGTACATTCCATGATTTAACCATCTGAAAAATGGATCAATTCACCCTTCTGTTTTAGATAAATCAGCACGAGAGAACTTTTTGGGAAGAAAGAAAAGCTAAATTTAATTTCACTTTTCTGGATGAACATAAAAATCTCATCATAGTTTCTATAATAAATTGCTGTATTATTTGGCAGATGTATTTTTTGTTTTATTTTGTGCAGAATTATATGTAATTATTATATATATCATGTATAACTATGTCATAATTGATAAAACAATTAAGTTTTCAAGGGTAAAAAAGTATTCTACACATACAAGATTACTGCTACCAATGGCTACATTTCAGCTCTGTCGCAGAGGTTCTTAATCCTTCTTATGTCATGGACTGCTATGAGTCTGGTAACGTCTATGGATCCCTTCTTCTAAGAATGTTTGCTGCCTACATTCAAAATTGAAGAAAATGCTATTTCTTTAGAGATTCGGGAGAAAAAAGATGAATTCTCTTCCCTCCCTCCCAAGTTAAAGGACCCTCTGAAATCTATCCACAAACCACAGTGGGGTTCATGGACCCCAGGTTAAGAACTTTTGCTGTATATGTATCTTTATGAAAAAATGTTAAATTACATAATTTATACTGTCTTCTCTATCCTCTTCCATTCTCCTGGACTAATATTTACGTATATAGCATTCTAACAAACATACTGCTGGCTGCCAAAATCATGGCTGTATTGTCTCCATCCCAGTATTTGTTATATGATGCTTTTCAAATAATTTTCATAAATACACAATCA
Source organism: Phascolarctos cinereus (assembly GCF_003287225.1). NCBI lineage: Eukaryota > Metazoa > Chordata > Mammalia > Diprotodontia > Phascolarctidae > Phascolarctos > Phascolarctos cinereus. The sequence continues at coordinate 110,395,963 of NW_027555625.1, read as the reverse complement.
CATTTGATCCTCACAACAGCCCTGTGAGGTAGGTAGGGCACCTATTTCTTCCTTTTTTGCAGCTGAGACAAATGGTTATGTGACTTGCCCAAGGACACATCAATAATTAGTGATGGCGCTAGGTCCAGGTCTTCAGATTCACTGTCTTAGCTTCTTTATACCAGTTATACAGCATTTAATATAACTTTTATAACAACATAAAACTATTTTTATTGGGAGCTATTTAAATACAGAAGAAATTGAACATATAAATGGGTTGGAAATAGTCTGATATGAATAACATGAGAAAATTAACTTTAAAAAAAAACAACAAAAAAAACCCTATAAACACTTCTCAATACCTTCTGGATTAAGAAACAGAATATCAGGTCACCTGCAGAAAATATCAGTGAAATTTAATTTATTTTTATTTATACAGTACATGTGATTTCACAATCATTTAAAAATAAAATATATTTTAACTGTATCCATTTTCTCTGTCTTTTTTTCATTAAGAAAACAAAAGACAAAGTATAGTTTTATTCAGGTTAATGTATAGTTATGACACAGTGATAGACTAAATCAGATACCTAAAAATTAAAACATTAAATGACTAACTACAATAGCTTTACTTTGTTTTCTTTAAGCTGATAGGTCAAAGAATACAATCAGAAAAACTGAGAATGCTAAATGTCTGCTTATTGATAATGTGAGGATATTAACTTGAAAATGTTTTGCTTAATAGTTTCTTTAAAATGTCCATTCCTTAATTAAATAATTGATGAAGCAAAAAAACTGGGGACCTGAACAGCAAACAAATTTAGCCCTACTTGAAAATTATATTGTAAAAGTCATGATAACAGAAATTTCAAAGACTTTCTTTGCTTACTCAAAATTCTTAATTCCCTTCCTGGTTTTCCAGTAAAATAGGGATTCGCACACATACATACACTCACTAGTCAGGTAATTTATATAGCAACCTACCATACTAAAAACATCAAGGACATAAGAACGACCTCAATGAAAGATGAAGCTATATTTATCCACCTTTTTACTTTATCCTCTGTTATTCCTTCTTCATTCTTAATAGCAACCACAATCCCTAGCCTAGGAACTAAATAAATACTTCCCATCAAATTTAATGAGGCCACCACCAAGTTTCAGGGCTTTTTTACTTCCATTGTACTCCCATTCAATTTGGCTGTTCCAACATCAAATTAAATAACTAATCTGCTTTAGAAATTTTGGTATGAGATTTAGATTCCATGAACTGGATCCCAGCAATTACATCTAAGAATAACCACAAAAATCAGAAAAAGCGAATAATGATAAATAATATTTAAAGATTTGTTATATACCTTGGCTGAATCTCTAAGCAACATATTTAGGAAGTTTATTTTCTCTACACCTTTTTAGCTCTCTCATACATTTTAAAATTCTAAGATGTTCCATTTTCCTGTTCAGATAGGAGTACTAATTTAAATGATGTCTATTTTAAAAAACAAATTTCAGAGATATCCTTTAGTAAGTTTCATTTAGGCTACTCATGTTGTAGAGTCTGTTCTAAAATTGCTCATTTAGTGAACATAAAGTTCAACAGAAGAAATGTAAAAGCATACTAATTCATAATTCTATCAAATAATTCAGTTTTAGACATCATCTTAAAGTACTTTACTATTTTGAGCTTAATGTTAAAATTACTTTGTAGCAATCACTGTCATATATGATCATGGTTTACAGGAATCTCCAGATTTTGCTATAAGATATTTAAGCACCCTGAAATTTAGTTGCATTTGAAATCATTATTTAAACAAAGACTCAAATCAAGTAGGTTACTTAACTGAATGGCAATATAGTATTTTGTGATCTGCTTTGCTTTGTTAGTTACAAATCCTAAATCTAAAGGAAATAACCTGTATCATTTTTAATATCTTTGTAGGACTATCTGCACGCGAAATTTTAAAAAGTAATCATACTAAGATATAAACAGGGTTTAAATGAGAAAGTTAAATATCACCACTGCTAGAACTGGGTAAATCATTTTACTCAGCCTCAAAGAGCTTGTATGTTCAGGTTTTTTTTTGGGAAAAGTACCTCTACTGCACTCTCTCTTTTCATAAAAGTAGCCATATTTTTAAGGGCTCAAAAGATGTAGGACTCTCAGCACAAAGAAATGGAGACATTCTGGAGTTAAAAAAAAAAAAAGATCACAACTACCTAGGGAAGATTTTGGTGCTGCATACAGTCTTTAAATCATTCTAGGAAGTAGTTTTATTCCCAATGCTTTTAGTGAACTTTTCAAGATATTAAAAAAAGGATGAATATGAAATTATTCTGAAAAGGTGGAAAAATATAATCAAAAGCAAATGATGCAGAACTGGGCTGCAATAAAGGTCATATAATTCTTATTATCCAGGAGTTCTTACTTAAAGGACAAATCTCTGGCTACCTGCCCTTAACCCACTTTGGGTAGTTAAATTCCTTAAAAACTACCAATAACTCTTTTTTTTTAAGTTGGTTCTTACTTTTTTATATATTATCTCCTACTTTCTGAGCATTCTCAGACAATCTGTTTAGAAGTCTTAAAAAATCAGAGTTCTACATTCCAATAAACAATACATTCTATAGCTCATCAAAGTAACTCTTTCAATAAACAATGGGGCATTTGATGAGAAACAGGAAGTCTTAATCCAGGACTAAGAAAACCTCCTGCTCCAATAACTTGTAGAAAGCAACCAGGTTACGTTCTGAACCAGCTTACTAAAGTACACCTTAAATATTTTTCTAGCAGCAAAAACATCTATGATAGCCAAAACACGTTTGCATTAGATTGTGGGCTATTTCTTTCAAAGAAATATCAAAATCATATTTTTTGAAAACAGTTCAATTGTAAGTAAACATGAAGGATATCAAAGATCTTGTTTATCTCCACTTTTGCCAGTGGATTCAGATGTAACTGGAACCTTATTATTTTCAACAAAAACAGATTCAAAGGCTGCTTCCTGCTCCTCCAATGTGTCAGCAGCAGTGGTTCCACTAATTAGGGCTGAGTTGGTAAAAGCTCGTTGCTGCTCTGTAATCTTATTCAATTCCACTGTTTTCCTACCTCTTCTTTTACCAAGAATTTTGACATAATTAGCTGGCACAAGTCCTGTTGTTTGGCCATCAAGGCTAGCAAGAAGCCAGCCACGAACTTTGGGCTGTTGTTCTGATGGAAGGAAAAAAAGTTTTTCAATTATAAAATACTCCGGCAGTACACGACAGAATAGACATTAAAACACAGTAAGTAAAATATAAAACAAAAACAAAATATTAGGTAAAATTCAAATTTCAAAAAGTGTCCTTAATGGTCTCTTATTTGCATAAGAGATTCAATTATAATCCAAAAAATGTATCAGGAAACGGATTCCTCCAAATATACAAAATAATGTCCACTGAATGCTTAAACTTTTCTACATTTCAAACTCACAAAACCAAAGACAAGGATTACTAAATTTATTTTCAATTTCCTTACCTTTCCTGTTAATAGGAAAAATAACATATATTTACTAAAACATAGCTTGGAAAATGATACATTAAGTGGTATAATTCCCCTTTGTCCTCTTGGTGTAAGCTATAAAGAAGATCATTCCATTTCATCTGTGATGAGAAACATGCTAACATATTGCTATGAAATTTTCAAAGGAATGAATATTGGGTTAAATCCATAATGAAAAAAATTTTTTTAAAGTACTCAGATTTCTAGACAAAAGTTCAAAAAGTCAAAGACAATTTACGAAAGAAAGTTTTAAGTATTCAGTTTTGAAAGATTTATTTTTGCATTTTAAAGCTGTCATGTTAGTATACCTAGTTATACATAGCATCTTAACACAACTGCTAAATCTGTTCAGTTATCTTTGAACAATGTAACATAGACAGATATAGGTCATCACAGAAGACAAAAGATTTCCTTATTCTGGAAAAGAATTATTCAAAGAGAACAAAGGAGAAAATTTAAGTGAACCAGTCCTTGGAAACAGGTTTAAAATCTAAAATTTTCAACACATTTAGTTATTCGTTTACACCTCTTACTTGATAGAGGGAGAAAGCAGAAGAATCAAACAAAAATGTTAGAAGCCACTGCTATATACAAGAGGAGCTATTCATCAATTGAGGGAGTGTCCACACCAGGGAGGGTGAAAGGAATAAGCATTTATTATGTGTCTACTATGTGCCAACTCCTACTGGATTTTTTTTTCCGGCTAACTTACTTGAATGTCACAACAACCCTACGGGGTAGGTCCTATTATTATTTCCATTTTCCAGTTGAGGAAACGAAGACAGACAGAAACTGTGACTTGCCCAGGATCACACAGGTAGTAAGTACCTGAGGCCATATTTGAACTCAGATCTTGCTGACTTTAGGCCCAGTGCTCTATCCACTACACCACCTATCACTGTTGAAAAAGTCTAGACTGAAAGTAAAATAAAAAAATTTTCTATTCATACCTAATTATCTGGTGTCATAAAGAAAAAGTTAAGTGCTACATTTTACCTACTGTTTAAGTATATAGTGCTTAAAGGAAGAACTTAATAAGTTACATAGTTCAAACTTATAAAAGCCTATACACCTCATTTATCTAGCCTACTCCACTAGCACCAAAAATCTTTTAAACCATTTTTGATAGATATGTTTCTAAAATATATCATGTCCTTCTTTACATTCTTAAATAGTATGTGGAACATAACACTCGACTTTTCCTGGATCATTCTAGATAATTTCAATCAATTTTTGAAGGGAGGGTCCAGATTTGACACTGAATTGAATTAGGGAATCCTTGGTTTGGAAACTCAATCCACCAAAGCAAATAGGCAACTCCTCTGTAATTTTAAATTTTAAGAATGCTGCCTGGGGTACCGACAGGTCAAATGACTTACCTCTATTAGCTAATGTCACATAGCTAGCATATATAAAAGGTAGAACTAGAATCCACCTCCTTCCTCCCTCAATACCCATCTTCTACTCCCAACAGGTTATCTTCATCAATACTGTATTATAAGATAGAGAAATAATCAGGGGACTACTATGGTATAGAAGACTATTTGTATCAATAAATGGCTTTATAATGCTAACTATATCTTTAGAAGCTACTTATAATTTTGGTCTTTTCCTTACTGTTGGATTGCCAGCTATCCTTCTTGTCAAGTGGAAAAAATATACACCTATGAAGCAGGAGACAGAGTTCTAGCCCCAGTTATGACACTAAGTAACAGTGTGACTTTGGAAATATCACTGGCCCTCTTTGGGCCTCAGTTTCTTCATTTGTAAAATGAGTTAGACTATGGAAAGGGGAAGGGAATAAGTGACTACTATATGCCAGGCACTGTGCTAAGCACTTTACAAGTATTACCTCATTTGATCCTTACAACCCTGAATGGTAGGTATTCTTCATTATTGTTATAGGTGAGGAAACTGGGGCAAACAGAGTTGAAGTGACTTGCCCAGGGTCACACAGCTAATGTATGATTTGACCTCAGATTTTCCTGATTCAGTCCTGAAGTGGGAGGGAAGAAGGGGACACCTCAGACTAGATGATCTGAGTGATTGAAGTTTACTTCCATCTTCAATATTCAGTGCCTAAATGGCAGTGAAACAAGAGAAAAAGGTGGGGTAAAACAACTGTCTTCCATGACTCTTCCTTTTCAGACTCTCCTCTTCCCACTCTCAATTGCTGGACAAATGCCCATTTATGTGGAAAGAGATGTCATTTCCTTTGAGGAAAGACAACAAATGGTGAGCTTGGGGATAAACCAAGGATTGAAGTAGCAATCATTTACTTTAGGGAGATGACTAGACTCAGTGGATCACCTGGGTTTTTTTTGCAGAGTATATAGGGTAGGGAGAAAAGAGGGCAGCAGTAAAGGGAGAGAATGGAAAGGAGATCTCCTTCCCTCATGCCAGTTCAGGCCTTATTCCGGACCAGCCCAAGTATAAAGTGACAATCAGGAAGTGCCAGTGAGGGAAGAAGGGAGGAAAAAAGAAGGGGCAAAGGAGAGCTTCTGTGACTACCCAATATAGGGGCCATTCTAGGGCAGGTCCTGTAAGTGCGTCATATTTAGGTCAGAGACATTTCTCCACTGCTGTTTTGTTCTACCATTTATCTGATTTTTATATGTTAATACTGCCTTACCTTTAGTCTCTTACCTCATTTCATGTAGGTGGCTGTAATATTAAATCTTAAAAATCACTGTATTTGCACAGCACCTGTTTTCTTGAAGAGCTCACTAGACAAATTCTAAAGGAGTTATTTTACTATGTATTTCACTGGAAGAAAAATACTATATAATCTAATAATAACATAAATAAACAAGTCAATCAAAAGAATTATGTGGTATCTCCAACTAAAGATGTCTTCATTTGAAGGACTGGCTTCAAGATCCAGCAAGTTCTAACCAGTTTAACTAGGTCAAACTTTTCAATCATTCACATAACAAATCAACATGTTGTTGCTGTTGTTCAGTCATGCCCGACTCTTTGTTTTCTGATTTGGGGTTTTCTTGGCAAAGATAATGGAGTAGTTTGCCATTTCCTTCTCCAGCTCATTTTACAGATGAGCAAACTGAGGCAAACAGTGGTAAGTGACTTGCCCAGGGTCACGCAGTTAATAAATGTCTGAGGCTGGATTTGAACTCAGGTCTTCCTGACTGGAGGACTGGCACTCTATCCACTGTACCACCTAGCTGCCCTAAAAAAAAATCAACGTATTCAACAGTAAGACTGTTATTACAATGTAGTTAATACAATGTATTTAAAGTTCAGGTAAAAATTGCCCCAAACCATTAAAGAGTCAGTGTTTTCATTAAGAAGACCACAGACATTTTAAGATGATTAATACAAAAATTATGATCTCAATGTTGCTATCCAAATTGAGTCTCCACAAAAAATTCCTATTGCTCTGACTAGACAGGAATAAAGATAAAAATAATTTTATCTGAAGTCATTAAAACAGCAATTTAAAAAAAAGTTCAACATAAATTCTAGTTAGTTTGCTAAGTCACTGGAAATTGGTTAAAAAGAATACTCAAAATATTGATAAATGACTTGCTGAAATTTGGCATTGCTCCTGGTTTATGAGCACACAGATTTTCTGGCAAAAATTCAATACCATTACCAAATAAAAGCAAAATATTACTTCGAGGAAGAGTGGTAGTGATCCCATATTCCCAGTACAGAGACTTGGATAAAAGCAGATAATTCCCTGGTAATTTATTAGATTATACAAGCATTATTCTTCAAAGAAGTGATTCACTTCCAGTTTGGAATTCACATATTTTGAGTTCTTCTAAAAGAGGCACTATATAAACACAAAATGTTTCCTTTTTTGTTTTTATTATTATTGTTGGACAAAATCCTGATGCTGTATTTCTCTCCTGAAGGTTTTAAGGCTTTAAATTAATATGAGTCACAACTGTAACTAATTAATAATTAACATGGTATCCTGAATCCTCAGTGGCAATTAGGAGCACTTTATTTACAAACAAAAAATTTCACAGACAAAACACAGACGTTACACATTATATATCACCAATACTCTTAAAATATTGAAGCATATTACCTTTGGGTGCCAAGTTTAGCATATCACCAGCCCGGAAAGAAATTTCTTCTTCAGAAACAGCAGAAAAATCATATTCTGCTCTGGCTACAACATGGTCATCCTCACCACTCGCCCAATTGGTGGTTGCTATATTCGAAATTATGAATTAGATGAAGTTAATAAAAAATGAAATATCAGCAGAAAAAGCCACACATTTCATTAGATGCAGTTTAAAAAATATATCTTATTCTTTAAGAAAACCAGAAAAAATGTATTCTGTACCATCAATATTGAATTCCTCTGAGTATACTTCAAACTTTTCCTACTGCTCAGCCCCCCATTCACCTTTTATTTTTTGGCATATGACTGTGACTCCTGCAGGGTTCACTGAAAATTGAAGTCAAACAATGTGAACTCTCAAATTTTCCTTCTCTTTACCTATGTATGTTTTTCTATCCCTCTCCTCCTCCTCCTTTTTAATCTCAAGGGAAGTAATTTCTTTTCTTAGGCTTACCCTTTTACTAGTAATTATTTTTGATCTCATCTATTCCAAACCCCTCTCCAAGACTCTGCCCCATCAATTTTCCCCTTTGACACTTACATCTTCAATTTTTCTTTAGGCTCCTTCCTTTTCCTACAAATACATCCTTCTCTTCTCTCTTCTCCCTGAGTAAGTTTATTTACACCAGAGATTTAGCTATGAACTTTAGGTAGATGACTCCAAAATCTACATGTCCAGCCCTAGTTGCACATTTCTGCTTACTGGATATCTCTCTTTTAATGTTCTGTTAGTACCTGAAACTTAAACCTACAACCAAAGCTATTATTCACCCCGACCCTGCCCTACTTAGCTCCTCCTCTTATTTTTTCTACTTCTAAAAATGGCACCACCATTATTTCAGTACCTGAGCTTAAAACCTTGGAAGTTTTTACTTCTTTCTTCTTCCTCATCCCACACACCTAAATAAGTCACTAAACCCTACTGATCCTCACTGCTGCAATTCAACAATTAAATAATGGACTATGCGCAACAAAGTAGTGTGAAATGTCTCTTCCATCAGACCCCTCCTATTTCCACCACACTGAATTAATTAATGCCTTTGATCTGGATTCTTGTACTAACCTTCTAACTGGTGTTCCTCCACTCTTTATCCCACAATTCATACTGTACACTTTTGCCAGATTAATCTACCTAAAGCATAACTTATATGTTATATCATTATGTTCAAAAATCTTCAACGACTTCCCGACTATCTGCAAAGTTTAAAATCGTTAGCTTGAGGAGAAAGTGTGGTGCATTTAAGTGGACTAGATGACCAGGATACTTGGGTTCAAATCCCACCTTCAACATTCACTAGCCTTGTGCCCATGGAAAAGTGACTTTGTCACTCAAAGACCATTTGCTCATCTATATGAGTACAGCATCTGTAATAATTACTTTTCAGGGATATTGTGAAGATCAAATGAGAAGTACATAAAGTACTTTGTAAACCTTAAAGCACTACATGTTAACGTATTAGCAAGTATTTAAATCCCTTCACATCTAGTCCTATTTCAGCCTCATCTCCATTATTCCCCAAAACATACCACTCAAAAGAGTTTCTGAAACACACTTGAAACTTTTACAGTTGCCTATTTATTTTAATCCTGATTTGTATGATGCAGGGAGCTCCTGGGTGAGGCAATTCCTTTTATCTACACAGATTGGCAACTCTTCTGCAACTTAAAGTCTTTGACACCATATAAGTAGGCAGGGACCCTGGGACTTAACCTTCAGAAATCTGATTCATTTTTCTGGAACTAGCTCAAACATTACTTCCTTTAAGCTTTCTCTGAAAAATTCTGTTGGAAGTGATCATTCCCTTCTTTGACTTCCTTTAGTACTTTGTACTATATGTATAGATAGCTCATCATCATATTCTGCCTTGTATTGTAGTTTCTTGTGTAGACTTTTCATCTCAATTACTAAATTACATGGTAGTTGAGAGGCAAGGACCATGTCATTTATTTTTTTTTAAATTCTGGATAATGTCAAGCAAAGTGCCCTTGTATCATGTAGGTTTGCAATGAATATTTGTTTACTTTAATCAGTGACTAAATTAACAAGTCTGTTTTCTGCTAATTATTGTTTTTCCAGTCAAAATATCCTTTACTCAAAATATATCTAAAGAAGGATCAAAAACAGATAAAATATACACAATCTGATGATATGCCCCATTCATTAAAAACTCAAGGTGACCATGTTACCTTATTCCTTGATAACAGAAATATGATTATTTGTAACCTTATAAATTTTCCTTACCTGTTACTTCCTCACTGTGGGTAGATAGCAGTTTCCAGATAAGGTAAGGACCCCCAAGGATAACAGCAAAGAACAAGAATATTGGCCAAGATTTTGCTGAGTTAGCTGCTCTGTCTTCTGGGCCAAGGCAAGCCACAGTACCTTCACTTTCTGCCCACAAATCCTCATTCTCAGAGCCTCTTCTTAAACCCATCATCTGCTGTAATCGTCTGTAGAGATACCGTATAGTCCTAACTAATGCAAAAGCTGAAAACACTTTTGTGAAATGTATTTTCAACCGGGAAAAATGATTGGCTACATCCAAAACAGCTCTAAAACTGTTATAGACAGCTGAAAAGGTGGCATCCATCATCATACTGACAGAAGCAAATGCATGCACAATACTTTCAATGGACTGAAATGCACCTCTGCTGCTTTCTTCAGCTTGCTGGACAAATCTGCTGGGAGGAAGATCATCCATACGGAACCGGTTATACCCCAACCCTCCATATCCATAACTGTAAGGATTGTAGCTTCCATAAAATGAATTTCCATATGCTCCATAACCAGAAGAAAAGGAAGTGTAAGCAGGTCTAAAAGTGTTCAGATTGCTGTTTCCTGTCTGCTGTGATGGCCTTGGAAGAATTGGTGGGGGTACTCTCGTAAGAGTTGGTTGCCCAGGCCTTGTCAATAAAGTAGGACCCAAATCAGCAGATCTAAAAAAAGAAAATTTCAGAGGTTCAGGATCCATATCCATATTACAGAGAAATAATCAAGCACTCAAAGTCAGTTCAGTGACTCAGCAATACCACTTCTAGGTTTATATCCCAAAGAGATCAAAAAAACAGGAAAAGGACCCACATGTACAAAAATATTTATAGCAGTTCTTTTTGTGGTGGCCAAGAATTGGAAATTGAGGAGATGCCCATCAACTGGTGAACGGCTGAACAAGCTGTGGTATATAAATGTAATGGAATACTATTGTGCTGTAAGAAATGATGAGCAGGCAGACTTCAGAAAAACCTGAAAAGACTTATATGAACTGATGCTGAGTGAAGTGAACCGAACCAGGAGAACACTGTACAGAGTAAGAGCCACACTGTGAGATGACTGACTTTGATAGACTTAGCTCTTCTCATCAATGCAAGGATCTAAGACAACTCCAAAAGACTCACGGATGGAAAAAGCTGTCCACATCCAGAGAAAGAATTATGGAATCTGAATGTAGATTTGCTCTCCTTTTCTTTTGTTGTTTTGATTCTTCTTTCTTGTGGTTCCTCCCATTCTTCTTTACATCATGACTAATGTGAAAATATGCTTAATATGAGCCTATATCAGATTACATACTGTCTTGGGGAGGAGGGAGGAGAAAATTTGAAACTCAAAATCTTATGGAAGTGAATGTTGAAAACAATAAATAAATAAATAAATAAATAAATTGTTTAATTAAAAAATTCAATTCAGTAGTTATTTATTAAGTTCCTAATATACACTTAAGTTGAGATACATATGATAAGGAATACAAAAATACATATACTAAATTATTTCAAGTTGTGTGGGTATTTTATTCATACCTTCATAGGTCTCTTTGAGTTCCTTTGTGCTATGTGCCTGTTAGTCAAATTTCCAGAACTTCCCCTTAAGACAGGCTAGCTTTGAAACAAGAGATACAGGCTATCATTGGGTTCCATACTCAGGAAATAGGGGTAAAAAAAAATTTCCTGCTCACCTCATAAGCTTGTGAAAATCAAATGAGATTCATTCATTCATTGAAACATTTATTTCATACTACTATGCATAGAGCCCTGTGTTAGGCACTAAAGGAGATACAAAGGTTACATAAAACAGTATCTGGTATCACAGCATGAAGGAACTTTGTAAATTGTAAAAAGTCAAACATAAGGTATGTAAATACTGTGAAGAATTGTTCCTGTCTTCTAATACTTGACAATTGCACTGGGGACACAAGATACAGGAAAAAAAATACAAGATGGCATATATAATTAAATACCAAGGTGAACAATATAAACAATTAATGCATAAGGAATTCTGAAAAATCTAATCATATCACTCCTCCCCTCAAAAGAAATTTAGGGTCTCCTTACTCACTACTCAGGAAAGGTCAAACTCTTTGTTAGGGAAAGTCCTGTATAATATGATGGTACTCTGTTGTTCCAGCCTTATCTCATATTCTAACTCTCTATATCCCCTAGAAGGTAGCTTAAACTCTACTCTCTACCCACCACATATCCTAGTGTTCTTTCCAGTCTCTGTTCCTATGCCTAGAACTCTTCCTCCCTCCCACTATAATGCACTTATGCATTTGTTGTGTAATATCCCTTCATCAGACTGTAAGGTCCATGAGCCTAGGGGCTGTGGCTTCTCTAAACATTGTATTTTTCCTGTGTCTAGCATAGTGCTCTGCCTACAGTAAGATGAATAAAATATAAGATAAAATATAAGATGAAAGAATAAAAGTAAAAGGAGAGAGACTATATGGCATCAAGTCTCTCTCTCCCTACTCTACTCACTTCATCCCTGTTATTGATAATCTCAGACTGTTGGACAAAGGGCTCCTACAAACCAATCTAAAAGCAACAAGAACTGTTTTAAGCACTGAGTTGAAACCCACAAGCAAATATAAATATGCTGCAAAAACAAAACACTGCATCACTAGAAACAAGAAATATAAAATTAAACATTTCCTATTTATGAATTATTATTAACAATGACCAATGTACCCCAAAGATGGGACTATTTATTATGTGAACAATCCCAAATCTTGTTTTCATGCACTTCAAAGCTTGCTGAACATATACAGATGCAATTTGGCAGGAACATATTCTAGTGTTGTTTTGTTCCCCCAGTGATTGAGCAAAATTTTATATTTTGTCTCCATCTCGGCACTGAATACAGAATAACCATCAGGAGGCTAGACTGGACACAGCAGAGGAGAATAAGTCTTAAAATGATTCTTCCAAAATCCAGACCCAAATATTAACGGAACTTGACAGGACAAGAACAACATCATTCCAATATACATTTATTAAATATCTAAAAAAAACCAAAACACCTTTTATTGAGGCCTCTATAGTTAAATGTTTTTACCATATACTCCGAGCCCCAGCCACTCTATTATTATCGAGTTAGTACTGGGAAAGTAATGCCCTCAAGGCTGTGAGTGAAAAGGAAATTCGGAGATACATTTTTATTGGAATACTCAGGATTCAGAAAAGAGGTTCTCCCTGCCCCCATACAAACCGTGTACGCACGCGCGCGCGCACACACACACTCTCTCACGCATACACTGTCTCTTTCTCCTCCATTCCCCCCCCCCATTAGAAACTCTTCAGCTCAGAGAGAGGTACAGACAGCTTGGATGTCCCCTGCCCTCCTCTCACACTCCCACTCCTCTAGTGCAGACCCTCATCACCTCAGACCTGAACTTAAAATAGCCTACTGGTGGGTCAACTTGCCTCAAGGCTCTTCCCACTTCAATCCACCCGCTATTTAGCCATTAAATTCCTTTTCCTGAAACTCACGTCAGATCGCGTCACCCCCTACTCAATAAGCTCCAGTGGCTTCCCATAGACCTCCACAGCAACAAAATGCTCAAAGCCCTTCTCAACCCAGACCCCGTCCCACTCTAACAATCCAGTGACACACAAATAAGGCACCCCGCCTCGGCTCTGGGCATTTCCTCCGGCTGTCCCCTGCCTGAAGCACTCTCCTTCCTCAGCTCTCACTACAGAGGAAGCCCTCCCCGACTCCTCCATGCCAGCGCTGCCCGTCTGCCGATCCCGTGTACAGCTGGTGTGTACACAGCTGTTTGCACGCCGCCTCCCCCGTGGGCAGGGGCTGCCTCTCCCCGGGTCCTCGGCGCCCGGCCCGGCCCCTGGCACGCACAGCAGGCGCATAACCAACGCCTGTCGGCCGGCTGAACGCCCAAGAACGCAGCTCGCCCAGAAGGGCTTGCCGGGACCCGACCCTCCAGCCCCGGCCTCGGATGCCCCGGTGCTGAGGGGGCGTGGGGGAGGGGACCGAACCCAACGATCGTAACCGCCGCTACCTCAGCCTCCTCAGCCCAGCCGGCAGCAGAAGCCAAGGAGCCCCCATACTTACTGGAAGGAGGGGCCGGGCCCGGGTCCTGTTCCGGCCCCCGGGATCCTCCGAGTTTCCCAAGGCTTCGGCGGCGGCGGCGGCTGAGACGCCATCTCCTGCGGCTCCGCTCGGCTCCCGCTCCGCTCGGCGGCGGCGGCTCCAGCCGGGGTCATCGGAGCGTCCCGCGCCAGCAGACCCGACGAGGAGAGCGACGAATCATCCACTACCGGGCGAGAGTTCGGCTTTCCACGAGCCGGGGCAAGGCCCTTGCTCGGCGGAGGATCTATTGGGTGACACGCGACCTCATTCTGTGGAACTCAACTCGGTTTCCCCTCTTTCCTTTCCTGGCTACCTGTGGAAGCTCCCAAGGGAGGGGAGGGGCTCATCGATGTTTTCTTTTGCGGCTAAAGAGGACTGGAGACCGTTGTTTTCCTACCTCTCTAGATGGAAGTCAGTATTCCACTGGGGAGGGATTACCTCCACCGGGGGTCACTGAGACAAGACTACGCCTCCCCAAACCCTTCTCTTTCTGAGTGCAACTGGTGAGAGCTCACGCAGGTCTTGTCAACCCATGGGCGGGGACAGGCAGGGGAAGGGCCGGAGATGGCGTTGAGGAAAGGCGGTACCTTAATGCTGCGGAGCGTGTTTTCTCAGGGGACGGTATTGCGCATAGCACCGAGTGTCTTCTGTATTCGCCCCCATTCCCTCGGAGGGACCGAAGGGGTTAAGGTATTTTGCTGCCGTCTCCGCTGCTGGAGAGAGGCTACCGGGAAGCGGAGCCGGGCTGAGGAGACCGGAGGGGAAGAAAGACTGGCCTTGCCGTGCCCGCGCACGCGGGGAGCAGGCGTGTGAGGGAGGACGGAGGCCAGGAGCCGCCGGAGCCTGGGCCCGGCCTCAGGGACGCGAGCGAACTTTCCCAGCTGCTGGCGGTGCGCGGGTTGCCACAACGCCCGAATCTGCGGAGTGGCCGAGGAAGTTGTGCCGCCTGGAAGTGGCCGAGGGCGAGACCGACCTGTGTGAGGCAGCTTTATTTTTATTCCAGGAGGTGGGTATCATCCCGGGCGTTGTCATGCCTTTTTTACCTTCTCTTCTTCCCCCTTCCCCCTTCACTCCTGCATCCCTCTTTTCCTTCTAAGTGGTTGACTTTACTATATATATTGTATAAGGGGTGAACCAAGAAGTCCATGCCCCCCTCCCCCCATCCCTCCACCACTCCCGCGACACCGTGCGCGGTTGGGAGAGGGGAAAGAGAAACTCCTGGAGTTGGGAGGGAAAGCCGTTCTGCAGTTGGTCCACGTGGGAGGTGTGCTGCCAGAAGTTCCAGGACTTTGTCCTGTTTAAAACACCTCTCCTCGCCTCATCCCAAATGAACACAAACAGGAAAAAAAAAGTACAAAAAAAAAGAAAGAAAAGATGATGAGACCCAGGGTCTTCAGTCATTCCATTGTAGTCGGCTGAACCCTGATTGGATTTGGGAGTCTAAACATTAGGCTTTTTTGTTAGCAATGGTAGTGGAATCTGCTTGGTTGCTTGATAGCCATGTGACTGACCAAGCCATGTGGTTCTCCCTCCGCTTCACTTGCTTCTATATTAGATGGGGATCAAGTACTAAAGTTCATTTCCTATACCTGTACAAGGCACGTAGGTGACACTTAGTTCTCATGTATTATGCTAGCATAACAAGTGTTTGAGCAATTCCTATCAAGTTGGAAAGGATTTTAGTAGGAGATCAGCACGTCATCTGAGGACCAACCTTCCCAAGCTAAAGAGCAATCTGCCCTGTCCTTTAAAAAAAAAAAGGTGTTTTTGAGGGGTAGGATGGAGGAGGTTGTTTTAGTAGCTCCGATCAGTCAGGCATTCAGAGAATTCATTTCCAATAGGTGGAAGGAATCCTGGGAATGATGTAGATCTTTTGAAGTACTGAAGAAGAAAATAAGAGTAAAAATATCTGCAATGCCGTTCGTATGGTGGTTGTAAGGAATTTTTTTTTCCAACTGTAGTTCAAGTATTGAAAGATTGAGTGTGTAAGGTGAAAAAAGCTAATATTCCTCATATTCTCCTTTTACCAATTAATGATAGGTGAATGAGCATTTGGTTGCTGGATCAAAACAATGTATGTTATGATTTTTAAGTGCCTGAATTACTAAAAAATATTCCAGAATAGCATTGTATATACGGTTAAATGGGTGTTTTGCTTAGTTCTCAACTTATTTTTGAATTTTTAATTTTTATTAGGCGAGGATACTTGCTGAATAGAGGAGGAATATATTAGGAAATGATAAGATAAAAGAAACCAACAACACGCATTAAAATTTTTACTCCTAGAAATCTGTTAGAGTTATTTAGTAAAGAGGGTTAAGGGATCCTCAGATTTGTGAACCACTTCTTCAGGATTTAATATGCCACCTATTTCTTGAATTAACATTGTATCCTTATTTTAGAAAGATGCATTCAAAGGATATTAGTCTTTAAAACCCAGAGAGAAGGAGCACAAAAGAGAAACAGAAATAGTGGAGAGTTAGCAGCAACATTTTATTAATTAGTTAGAATCCTTGGGGAAAATATCTCCATAATCTAGCCATTTCTGCTTTTTACATTATTTACTTGTCATTTGTGCTGGAGTAGACTCTTGGCATTCCACCACAAATGACAAGTAAATAATGCAACTGTGAATTAAATGAATACTTTGTCAGTGGTCTTGTTGTGGTCTGAGAAGTTGAGACCCCTCAAAGACTGGAGTACAAGATGGGGTCATCTGGAATGAATTCACAGCTTAAGCATTCTTTAAGTCAAGTTGGCAAAAAGTTTATTGTTGCTTTTCAGTGGGCAAGGATTCTTAAGGAACCTGCAAGAGACTGAGGATGGAGCTAGGGTTTATATGGAAAAAGGGCGTGGGAAGGGAATGCCAGGGACACTGATTAGGTAATCTAAAGGTCCAGGTGTCTTTGGGAGCTATGCATGGGAAAGTGTAGGGAGTATACCAGACAGGGAGGGAAATGTCAGAGGCATGGATCTTGGGAATCTGGCAGGAGAAAGAGTCCCTGGACCTGCCGGGAACAAAACTCCTTGGACCAGACAAGACATCCCTCTCTCTCTGTCCTGATTAGAGAATGCTCTGCAACAAGGGAAAGTTTTCTCACAAGATAGGAGCTTACTAAGGAATTGGGAGGTTTCCAGAGACATGATCTTAGGGCTGGGGCCTGAGCAGCCCAGCGCTCTCTCACCCAGCTTTGTGTAGCTGCACCAAGAAGAGAGATAAACGGTCTTGCTGGGGCCCACTCATGGGTAATTGCTAGGCACAGTGTCCTTGGGCTGGGGAGAAATTGTCAGATACAGTGTTTCAGAGACTAGGGAGAAATTGGGGTCCAAATACAAGCACAGGCACCCAAATGCAAGCACCCAAGCACCCCATCAGTCTTAAGGACTAGAATACTGAAGATGATGTGGTAATACAGAAGTATTTGATTTTGGATTACAGTTTGAGCTGGGTACTATGTTCATGTACTTATATAATTTCCCTCTCTCAGGGGAAGGGAGCCTTGAGATACACTTATACATAATTCAGAATTGACAACATATATATTTATCATATGAAAATTATAGTGATTGGACTTTACATTTTTGGCATTCTGTTATCATGAAAGTTGTAATTTCATGTTTCTAGTAATCCATATCTTTGACTTAGGACCCTTTTAAAAAATTAGGCATCTATTATTCACAAAACTTTCAGGGATATAAAGACAAAAACAAAACAGTTCTTGCTCTCTAGAAGCTTACGTTCTGTACAAAACATGCACACTAATCTAACAAACAGCTATGATTTATATAGCCTTTATTATGTTCCAGGCACTATGCTAATAAGTACTTTATTTTCTTCCATTCCTTACAACAATTCTGGGAGGTAGCTACTATGATTATCCCCATTTTGCAGATGAGGAAACTTAGGCAAACAGGTTAAGTGAATTGGCCGAGATCACACACAACTTGGAAGTGTCTGAGGGTGGGTTTGAATTTAGGTTCTCTTGACTCTCGGCCTAGTACTCTTTCACACTATAAAACCTAAGTTAGCATAGTACCTGGCACCTACTGGCTGCCTAATAAATTCTAGCTGACATTAAATGCCTACTATGTGGAAAGTGCAGGAAATAGATTCAAAACTACTAACAGTTCCTGCTCTCAAGGAATTTGCATTATGCTAGAGGAAAACAATTATGTATTAACATAAGTGTACACCAGAGGAGGAAGGAAGAGAGCTCCTTGCAGAAGCTGTGGATTAGTAAAGGCTTTACAGCACAGAGGTTCCAAATGAACAGAAGGCAGAGGTGACCCAATGCTGAATTTGAGAAACAATGTTAGCACTGGGATGGGTGCTAGGAGTACTAAACGAGGCCTAAGACAATAAAATGGTAGTCGAAACAAATATATACAAATCAAATTATCTACTGGATAAATAGGAAATAATTAACAGAGGAAAGAATTGGAATTATGAAGGGTTGGGGAAGGCATGCTGTAAAAGGTGAGATTTTATTTGGGATCAAATTATTTTTGGATCAAAGAGTATGTGTTGAGAAGTAAGATGTAAGAAGACTGGAAAGATAGGAGGGGTCTAGGTTATGAAGTTAGGCTTTGAAAGCAAAACAGACTGTTTTGTACTGGAGGCACTAGAAAGCTACTAGAGTTTATTGAGTAAGAGGGTGACATGATCAGAACTGTGTTTTAGAAAAATACTTTAGTAGCTCAGTGGGGGCTGGATTGGAGTGCAGAGAGATTTGAGGCAGGTGGGCCTTGCAATAATCAGTAGTGATGGGGACCTGCAACTAAAGTGGTGGCAGTGTCAGAGGAGAGAAGGGGTTGTGTTTCAGAGATGTTGCAAAGGTGAAATCAACGGGTCTTGGCTACAGACTAGATGTGGGGGATGAGATATAGTGAGGAGTCTAGGATGACTTCTAGGTTTTGAACCAGAAAGACTGGGAGGTTGTCCTAGTAATAAGGAAGATAGAAGCTGGAGAATGTTTGGGGGAAAGATAATGAGTTCTGTTTTGGACATTTTGAATTTCAGATTTCTACTAGATATTTTGTTTGAGATATCTGAAAGGTGGTTGGATATGTGAAATTGGAGGTTAACAGACAGATTGGGACAAGAAAGGTAGATTTGAGAATCATCAGTATAGGAATGATAAAGTCCATAGGAGCTGATGAGATCACTAACTGAAGTGGTATAGAGGGAGAAGAGAAAATGGCCAAGGACATAACCCTGAGGAACATTTACAGTTAGAGGGGTGTGATCTGGAGGAAGATCTGGCAAAGGACACAGAGAGAAGGGTGGGTCACATTGGTAGAACAAAAACCTGGAGAGAGTGGTATCCCGAAAACCTAGAGAGAAGAGAATATCAATGGAGGATAGAGTGATCAACAGTGTCAAAGGCTGCAGAAAGGTTAAGGAGAATGAGGATTGAGAAACTGAAGGGCAAATAGGAGATCATTAGTAACTTTGGAGAGAGCGGTTTCAATGGATTGATACAGTCAGAAGGCAGATTGTAAGTGGATAAGAAGAGATTGAGAGGAGAGAAAGCGGAAGCACCAATTGTTAACAGACTTTTCAAGGAGTTTAGCTACAAAGGACAGAGGAGATAAAGAATGATAGTTAGCAGAGATGGAAGGATTAAATGAGGGGTTTGTTTTTTGTTTTTAGGATGGGGAGCTATAAGCATGTTTATAGGTAGTAGTAAATGAACCAGTAGACAGGGAGAGATTAAAAATAAGTGAAAAAGTGGGGATGACAAAGGGGGCAGTCTGTTGGAGGAGACAAGATGTAATGGGATCACTTGAACAGGGAGAGGGATTAACTTTGGTAAGGAGTAAGAGTAAGGCCACTTCATTATGTGAAACAGGAGAGAAAGAGCAAAGAGTAGCAGAGGCACCTGAGTGATAGAAGATGAAGAAGAGGGAGTTCTTCAGGAATGGCCTTATTTTTTTTCTGTGTAATATGAGGCAAGGTTATCAGCTTAGAGAGTGGGGGGAGAGGAGGCCATGGGAGATTTGAGGAGGGATGAAAAAGATTGGAGGAGCCACTTTGGAGAATGGGATAGTGAATTGATAAGAGAGATATAGTAGAATTGCCTAGTGGCAGTAAGGGCCTAGCTGAGGTGATGTAACTTACACTTGTAGTGGACCTCATTAGAATGGTCATGTCATTTTCTTCACCTTCATTCAGCTGCTCATGTACAGAAATGAAGAGGCTGAATGGTGGGAGCCATTTAAGGCTGATGGTTGACTTGGTGAAATTGGTGATATAAAAGGGCTAGGGATTCAAGAGAGAAGAACAGTGTGGAGTAGAAAGGCTTCACCAAGGAGTCAAGATGGGGAGAAGAGGAGAGAATGGTTAGTGCAGGATAGATGGCCTGGGAAAGAATAGAGGGCTCAAGGGATTGGAGGTCACAGTGAGGATGAAAAGTAGGGTTATATAAAGGAAGGCTGGAGGGAGATGGGAAAAATCAGTAGATTATGGTCAGATAAGGGGGTTTCAGAATATTTGCACATGGAGTTAGTACATTGTGGGTGACAGCAAGATCAAGGGTGTGGTCATCTCCCTGTGTGGCTGAGGTGGAGTGGGGGCATAGCTCAGGGGAGGTGAGTAGTTGGAGGAACTGTGTATCTTAAAGTCCTTCAGTATGAGGGCAGTTGGGGAGAAGAGAAAAAACGTAATCCAGGTATCAAACTCATTGAGGAAGGAAGGGAAGTGACCTGGGAATATGTAGACAACAGCTCCCAGGATATTGTTTGGGTAGTAGATATGAATAGCATAAGCCTTTAAGAAAGAGATGAAGGGAGAGATCCTGGAAGTGGCCTTGGGGAGCAAGGAGTATTCTAACTTCCCTGCCAGGATTGTGAGTGAAGGTGCAGCTGTTACTGCAGAGGTTGGCCAGGGAGTCTGTTTCATTAGTGAGGAGCCAGGTTTCAATAAGGGCTAGTAAATGGTAGGAGTGGGAGATGAAAGGATTTAAGATAAAGAAAAGTCTGTTGCCTATGAAACAGGTGAAGGTACAGTGTGGAAAGGCAGGGTGGACTTAGGATGAAACTTTCTTGGAGGGTTGAGGGGGATAGGAATGAA
This sequence comes from Phascolarctos cinereus, assembly GCF_003287225.1. Taxonomy (NCBI): domain Eukaryota; kingdom Metazoa; phylum Chordata; class Mammalia; order Diprotodontia; family Phascolarctidae; genus Phascolarctos; species Phascolarctos cinereus. The sequence continues at coordinate 110,374,917 of NW_027555625.1, read as the reverse complement.
GAATTGGGTGGTAGTGGATGTGGAATGGATTTTGAGTGCTGATCTATAGGAGTTCAGAGTCACTGGGATGTGAAGAGTATGACCAGGTGTGAGAATGTTCATCACTGAGTGGAAGGCGCTCCTTCTCTACTCTCAAAAAACAGGCACAGAAGGAGTTGAGAAGCTTGAAATTGAAGGGAGATTGGCTTTTTTTTGCACTGCAGGTGCTCCACATCCCAGTTGGGGGATTGGGTTGGAAGCAGGAAATGGAATTCCTTGTGCTGGTATAGGTGGAAGTGGTTGCCTTGGGGCAGATAGAAGATGCCTGGCCTGGCCCCAGCAGCCTTTCCTCAAGGAACAAGCTGTGCCAAACAGGAGATGGAAGGCCACCACTCTGGTACAGGCCCTTATCACCTCATGCCTGCACTTTTTCAATAACCTGTTGATGGATCTGCCTGCCTCAAGTTTCTCCCCATTCCAGTACATCTTCCAAAAGTGATCTTCCTAAAACATAGATCTGATCTTGGCACTATTCAGTAAACTCCAGTGGCTTCCTATTGCCTTCAGGCATTCAAAACCCTTCATAACCTAGCCCCCTCCTACCTTTCCTGTCTTCTTACACCTTACTCTCCAACAGCTATTTTTCGATCACTGTGCTTCTGGCCATCACATGGTTATGTGAACAAGACTCTTCATCTCGTAGCCCCAGGCATTTTCTCTGACTGTCCACCTTGCCTGGAATACTCTACCTTCTCATCCATTCCTCCTGCCTAAATTGGCTTCCTTTAAGTTCCAACTAAAATCCTTCCCTCTACAGAACTCCTTTCCCAACTCCTTTTAATTACAATGCTTTCCCTCTATTGATTATTTCCCATTTATCTTGTATGTAGCCAGTTTGCATGTATTTGCTTGTAGTCACTCACATTAGAACATGAACTCCTTAAGGGCAGGGACTGTCTTTTGTCTCTTTTTGAGTCCTTAGGGCTTAGCATGGTGCCTAGTAGGTACTTAAATGTTTATTAGTTGACCGACTTATCCTTGGTTACTGAACAGGGTCAGCTGGGGTTAGTAACTTGTTTCAAGATAGGATAACTTGCTAACTAAAAAACTAAAAAATTGTCAAATCTAGAGGGAGTAGCCCCTACACATTAGCAACTGGAAACTTAACTGTTTAGGTGATTTTCAGTTTTTTGAGGAAGGTATTTTTTTTCCCATGCATGTTTTTTCCAAATCATAAGAAGTGATAGTTTGACTGACTTTTTAAGGGAAACACCCATGTTTGAATCCTGGCTCCACTATTTACTACCTGTTTGACTGTGGGCCACTCACTTAACCCCCCTGGACCTCAGTTTCCTTTGTTGTAAAATAAGTGAGTTGCATTAAATGATTTCCTAATTTTCTTCTAGCTTTTCAAATTTTAGTCCTATGTTATGGATCACTAAGCTGCAACTGGGTGTTTTATATTCAGATTATTTGGGATAGGGATTTAGAGGGCCTTTGATTTCATTGCTAGTGAACTCCCAAATGAAAAAACTTCCACTAATTGAAGGTTGGCACATTGTCTGCGGTTTATAGTCTAGTTTAGTAGATCACCAAGGGGCTAAATGACTTGCCCAGCATCATATGACCCCACTGTATCAGGAGCAGGACTTGAGAACAGGTTTGTTATTGTAGTAAATTTTATACTTAGGTAAAACAGAAGAGTAGATTTTTCCACTTGGGTGGTATTGGAAACATTCTTTAATAAATTGCAGGAATAGTTAAGACAAGCGATGTTTTTTTTACTTGATTACCTTTTGTGAACCAGTTTGACGTTTCATTGTTAGAGGTCTAGATGGAAAAGAGATTTCCATTACATAGAAAGATCCTCTATATGCTGTTTGTGGGTGGTAGAGTGCTGATTACCTCAAGTTGTAGAACACTATAAGTCTCCTCAAATGAGAACCATAATTATTAAAAAGTGATCAGAGTAACAGTCCATATAGGAAAAAACTAAATGATATAAAGCCTGTTGTCTAAACTATGACATAGAGTTGAATGGGCGTTCCATTGAGTTAGTGCATTAGTATAAATGTTTGTGACAGTTAACATAGATGGTGAGTGAATTGGGGCAAGAATTAAATAGAGGAAAGAAAGTGGGTTGGTTCACATGCCTGCTGCTCCCTGACAAAAAGACCTATCTATTGGCAGTGGTTGAAATTCGAAGAATTTTACTAGCTAATCCACAAACCAGTGTAGATGTGTATGGCAAGTGAGATATAGCTTTCTGGTGATGAACTGTATGTCAGAAGTAGCATAATGCTATCATCCTGTTATGTTTAGGAAAGAAGATGACTGGGTCATGTGACAAGAGTGAGGGAAAGTAATAGATTCATAGCCCTCATGTTTCATTGGTATCTAGGAAACTGAGAAGACCTAGAGGAAGGCCTTTGGCATCTTGGTTGGAATCTCTGTGGATTATCTATTAAAGAGCATGGACAAGAGTTTTATAGTATGAGAAGGTATAGATGGGTTGATTTGTCCTGATGGAAGGAATGCCCATTTGAAGAGATCAGTGTTATCAGAAAATTTTAACTGTTATGAGAGATTTTGATTTCCTGTTAATTTTTATTTGGGGTTCAGGACTGTTTCTCCTGGTTAGGAAGCTATTGAGCTGGCTGAAACCTGTTAAATTCCTGAGACAAGAAGTCAAAAGGGGGTTTGAACTTCCTTTAACTTGCTTTAATTGTGGAAGAATCTTCCTGGCTCCAATCGTTTGGTTACCTTTGTGACATATAAATCTGCCCTTTTTAATTAGCCAGTTGTAAACTCTGAATCTTGGAAAGAACTTTTAATATGTAACTAAGTGTGTTTGGCTAGGTCTGCTAAGAGCATGTAAGATTGCTATATGTCAAATATTATTTATTGTCTTTCTGATGTAATTTTTCTCTATAAAAGCTGTCAGAAACCCCAGTCTGGATTTCTTTTCTGAGTCTGGATCAGAGATCTAAGTAGAAACACAGAAGTAATTTGATTGTTATTGGAGTTGAATCAGTTTTGCAATATTGTAGAAACTGAGTTATGATAGATACACTTTTCTTAAAATCCTTTTCTAAAATACCAGACCAAATTTTCTGTCATAGCTAATGACTATTAAATTGATATATCTAATAAATTCCTGTGTATATTTGTAAATTTGATTCTGTTTAATTCATTTTTATTAATTTATTCAACACATATTACCATTACTCCCTGTCCCATTTTCTGTGGTCCAGTTAAACTGTTCCTCATATGATCTATCTCCCATCTTTGTGCCTTTGAACTGGTCATCCTCTATGCTTGGAATTGACTCACTTTTCATCTGTGCCTCGGAGAATCCCTTGCTATCTTCAAGACTAAAGTAGTGAACCACTTTCTAAAGAAATATTTTTTTGATTCCTCCAACTACTTCTATTTCCCACATTGTAATTAAATAACTTGTATTTTGTATTTTTATATACAGCACTTGTGTATATATAAGTACATATTTTATACAAATGTGTATGTACATGTTGTCAAACCCTATAAAATGTAATTTTCTTGAAAGCAATGATTGTTTAATTTTTTGTCTTTGTATCCCCAGTGCCTAGCACAGAACCTGGCACATGGTAGGTGTTTAATAAATGTATCATGATTGGTTGAGCACAATTCATTAAATATACTATGAGAAGTGAACTGTTCAGATCTTGGAGATACAAAAATAAGATGAAGTAAGATGGTCTACTTGGATCTTACAATATAGTGGGGGTGACAGGGGCAGCTAAGTGGTACAGTGAATAGAACACCACCCCTCAAGTCAGGAGGACCTGAGTTCAAATGCGGCCTCAGACCAAACACTTGGCACTTACTAGCTGTATACCCTGGGCAAGTCACTTAACCCCAGGTCTATACAAGATTACATACAAAGTAAATGCAAGACACCCTTAGAGAGAAAACACTACTAATTGGGGAACCAGGAAAGGCCTCCTGCAGAAGGAGTACTTTGAACTGGGAATTCTAAGAGGTACAAGTGAAGAAGGAGAACATTGCATCCTTTGGGAGCAGTCAGAGCAAAAACATCCAAATGGGAGATAGAGCATTGTACACATGTATGAAGTCAGTGCATTCAACCATAGTATGTGTGTACAAGGAGACTGGAAAGACTGCAGTGGACAAAGGTTTTGAAGAACTTTAAATGTCAGACAGAGGAGTTTGTCTTCTATTTTAGAGGCAGTGGGGAGCTTCTGGAGTTTTAATGAGTAAGGAAGACTTTAAAATGATCAGAATTGGTTCTGTGGCATTTACATGTCCTCACCACTTGGCCCCCTTTTAACCTTTCTGTACTCTGTGATCCAGCCGTGGTGACCCACTTGCTGTTTGCCTCACATGATATGATCTCTGTGCCTTTGCACTTGCTGCTCCCTAGGCCTGGAACGTTTTCTTTTCTTACTTCCAAATCTTAGAATCCTTGGCTTTGAACACTGCTCAAGAGCCTCTTTCTCTCGGCAGCCTTTCCTGGTCTCCCTCCCCCCCCACCCCAGATGCTGGTGCCATCCCCTCTAGAGTTACCTTCCATGTATTCCGTATTTATCTTTGTTTCACAGGTAATCACACAGGTAACGCCATTTGTTGGGCAGGAGAACGCAGGAGGACTCCCAACACTAACACTTGTTCTAGCACAGGTTCACTTTTTGATCCTGTCAGGCAGGAAGCCGGCTTCAGAAGGGTTAAATAAGCTTACTTCATTCTAGTCTGGTCTTCTCAAAAGGCTTGCTGATAATGGGAGCACCAACTCCTACAGCATTCCCTAATCACTCTTCTAGCAGGGGCAGGCGAGAATAGGAGTACAACCTCCACGCTTCAGCGGGGGCTAGTTGAGGCAGATACAGATTCCATCCAAGCCGTGACGGGCCGATCAAGGCAGATGGTTGCATTCCTCTATGCGTTACCCAGATCCCAAAATGGGTTCCCCACTTACTGACCAGTGCCTACTTGCATTATAGGGCAACAGACAAAGAAGGCATCTTGCCAACATTAAGCTCACAGGTTAACTTTAGCAATATCATCATGACCTAGTACAGTGCAAGTATACATTATGTCATCCCTATATCTCCCTGCGCAAACATGGTGGAGGTGCTTACAAACCATGATCATGAGAAATATTATCTATTTTGGCCATGGTTCCTGGGACCTATAATCTAAAAACAATAACAAAAGTCCTCCTTACACACTAAAATCCACCTTATTTACACTCTTGGATATTTGGATTCATATGTATTGTCTCTCCCAAGCTTTTTGAAGTGACTTTTTATTTTTCCTTTGTATTCACAGTTCTTGTCACATTGTAAGCACTTATTAAATGCTTAATTGGTTGATTGGATCATATTGGGAGAGATTTGAGGCAGGGAGATTAAAACACTAGAAGGACTGGAATTTAAGAATCCTTTGAAGGACCAATCCATGTCAATTGATGCAGTGCATTTTTTTTTAATCCATAAAGCAAAGTATGTTACAATTGTATCTTGTTCTGATTCCCCTGTCTGTCCCTACCCCCAGCTAATATAAGAAGTTTTATAAGTAGCTAGTTAGGTAACCATGCAAACAGTTCTTGCTTTACATAAATTTGCATTACAAAAATTCAACTTTACATAAAAGAATTCTGAAAGAAATTTGCATTTCCCCAAAATACTTGAGTTAACTTTATTGCAAAATGGTCGGGAGCTCCCTCTCTCTCTCTCTCTCTCTCTCTCTTTCTTTCTTTCTCTCCCGCTCTCCCAGCTCTTGCCTGTCTTCTTGGTGCTCCCTAGTCCTATCACTTCTCAACTAAAAAAAAAAATCCTAAAAAGCAAAAATGAAAACACAAGGAACTCTTCAAGTGAAAGCAGAAGGGACTCCTGGAGAGACTGCTACCTCCAGATGGGGCCTTGGCTTTAGACTTCAGGAGCATAGAGAGGAAACTTTTGTCCCCTTTAATGGTTAAATATTAAGGAACAATTCGAGTGAAGGTACTGATGTGGGAAATATCAAGGATATTTAACATTAAATTATGGCATAATAGAAAGTATATTGGATTTGGAGTTAGAAGACCTGGTTTAAATCTCCCTTCATATACTTACTACCTGTTTGACCATGATTGGCTGTAGAATCAATATCTTTTCATCTCTTGTAGCCTCAGCTTTCCCGTCTGTTAAATAGGGATGCTATTTCTACTATTATCTTTTGGTGTTGGGAAGGTAAGTACTCTGTAAGCCTTAAAGCACTTGCAAACTTTAAAGCATTATATAAATGTGAGTTGTTACAAGTGTTTTGGGTGACATTTGTTGTCTGTGAAACTGAAATGTGGAATTGCTTATTATCCTTATGGGTTTTTTTGTTTGTTTTTAAAGTTAGGTTTACTCAGCATGTTCCCACTGGCTGAAAAAGACAAGCCTATTGCCCGGTTCCTGTTCAGTACTGGCACTTGTCCACGATGTATCTTCAGATTCTGTTGTGTGGATTTTCATGCACCTTACAAACTTCCATACCAGGTCTTTTCATATTTTTTAATTAAAAAAAAAAGTCTATGTATATACATGAATATCTATGTATATGCTTTTATATTTGTTCCTAATCCTTTAGTAAATGTAAGCTTTGGACATTTACAAAATGCACACACAGAAGATTATTGACAGTGGTAAGAAGATGTTCTCATAAAATAAAAAAGTGCAGAGAATAATCCTATGCGCATGCATTTATTATTGAGATAGCCATTCTGCAGAAAGCATCTAAAAGCATCTGCAAAAGGCATCTATCACGAAACATTTTCCTCATTTAGCGGTTTAAGATACAAAATGCACTTTACGTGGTACCTCATTTGATCCTCAAAACAACCCTGAAAGGTAAGTGCAATTATTGTCCCCATTTTACAGATGAGAAACCTGAGGCTGAGGGAGGTTGAGTGAATTGCTCAGGGTCACACAGCTAATCTCTGAGGCAGGATTTAAACTCAAGTCTTCCTGATTGCAATACTGTTACTACTACTAGTAGTCCTACACTATTCAGTGTCATTCTACCCCTCCCTTCTCCCCCCCCCCCATTTCACAATTGCATTGATATAGAGAATTCCCTGGGGAGGAAACTGCCTCTTTCAGTTCAGTTCAGTTCAGCATTTTCACTATACCTTAGAGCTGTAGAGAGTTGCCTAGAGCCCTGAGGTGTTATATGACATTCCCAGGGTCACCTTGTAGAGGATTTTTCAGTGGCAGGATGTGAACTCAGTCTTCTGAGTTCTCAGGCCAGCTCTCTGTGTCTTGTGCCATACTACCTCTCATGTTATAAATAGACTTTTATATTTTAAGGATAAGTAATTTTGCTAGTGTAAGTCAAATCCTGCCTCTACTTACTAGATGGCCTTTGAAAAGTAGTTTGACCAATAAAACCATTATCCTGCTGCTGACCTGGTGGTGGATTGGATCTTTTATATGTTGGCAATTTCTTTTAATGATGCCAAACTTCTCTCTGAAATAAAGGCCTGTATTTCTAGTAACAGTTTTTTTCTGGTGCTGTTGTGTGTCTGTAAGTCATAGAAAATTAAAGTCTCTGAATAGATGAAGTGGAGGTTACCCAGGTATAATAGAGAGGGATATCATTGGCGTGAGTTGTATATAATGTATTACGAACAAGGAATTATGCATGAGAATTGTTATAAAGGATGTCATAAAAGGACTGTGTGATTGAAAAAGATGAATTGGTCACATGGCAGAGCAAGAGACAACTGATCTACAGTTCTTGTCCACCACTGGCATCTTTGGGATTTTAAGAGAGTGTGAAGAAGGCTTTTAGAACATTGGAGCTATTCTTTCTGGTGGATTTGTATGAGGAGCTGCTCGCAGTTGCTGAGGTTGTAAAGGTATACATGAATTGCCTTCTGTATCATTGGAGGAAATACCCATATATATGTATATGTGTGTATATATATATATATCTAAGATTGTAGATCCTTTGGAGTATTGGAAATACAACTTCCTTTTGTGTATTATCTTCTCCCTTTAGATTGTGAGATTCTTAAGAGCAGGGTCTGTCTTGGGTCTGTCTTTCTTTTTCACGTTTATATTCCTAGTGCTTAGCATAGTGTCTGGCACATAGTAGATGCTTAATAAATGTGTATCATATCATACTTAGATTAAGTTAGGATAATTAAATATTGCCTTAGTAGTTTCTGTTTTGATGAATGAGTATAAGTTGACATTACCATATCACTGCATTAGGTTTAGGAGTTTTAGTCTCAGTTGACATTATTAACATTGTTTATAAGTGAATAGATACTTTTTAAGTAAAATAAGAATAAATTGTTTGGTATAAATTCTCAAAATTGTTTTGTTGATCATATTTATCATGTTGTGCTTATTAAGTCCCTTTTTTCCCCACAGATGGGGCCCTTCCTTATGATGAATTTATGTGAAATCTACATAAATGAAATTTGAATTTGTGAGATTTTATTCTGCATGGTAGAATATCATGTGTTTCCTGGCATGGGAAATATTTTAGTCAATATTTTCATGTATTTATTTCTGTAATTAATGAACAAAGTTATGAACTATCTTCAATATGATTATCTTTCATAGTAGGACAATTAATAGGTATTGCAATTCATTGATTTACTTGTCATAGGGTCATAGGGTCATAAGTCTTGAGCTGGAAGGCACCTCGCAGATCATCTTGTTCTACACCCACATTTTATGGGAAATGAAGGGCAGAGAGTATATACGTATTATTATTATTATGACAACTTGCTCAAGATTACAAGTACATTTCTGTGTGTTATGTACATAGATACTAGTTTGTCCAAAAAACCCATTATCCTGCTGCTGACTTGGCTCTCTAACTCTTAAAAGCTACATTCTAGAATTAACATATGCCTTTAAAATCCTTCTCTTTATGTTATAGAACTTAAGTAATAATACCGGCAACTTTTTATGAAGGTATAGGATGGTGGGAGTTGCTCCAAAATTGATGGGAACAAAACTAATCTAAATATTCTGTATTTAATACTTTTCATTGATGTTTTAACATATGGTACTTAATGCCTTGAGAGGTATTACCAAAAGAAAATCTATTCAACTTTCTTTCTTTAGGACTTGATTAGGGAGCTAGAGAATTTCCTGAAAACTGAAGATGATGATTTAACTTTGGAAGCCACCAAACCACCCCTCAAGAAAATTCGATTGCAAGATGGTGAGGCTCAAATTGATGATTGCAGTCAAAATGGTGGGGAAATGACTGCCATTGTGAAGGACGAAAACATGATGCTTGAGAAGTCATATCTAAATGCATGCAATATATGCTTGGGAATTCTTCAAGAATTCTGTGAGAAGAAGTTTATTAAAAAGGTAAATGATTAGTTGTTCTTACTAAATGTTTAGTTTGGTAGAGATTTTCCTTGATTCAAAATATGAAATGATCTTGGTGGTACAAGATTCTTTGATAACAGAGATAACCTTATTTGACAACCTTCTGATCATTAATAGCAAGGCATAATCAGGGAGAAAGTATGCTTGCCAAAGCTGTTGTACACTATGATTGAGGGGGATCCAACTCAAAATTCAAGTAGATACGGGATTCCCTGTTGATGGTCAGGTCCTCCACATGCTCCTGACATTGTTGGAAGATGGAATGTCTTGTTCAAGACGCAGCAAGGTGAGGTGGTGCAATGGGTAGAGCACCAGCTCTGGAGTCAGGAGGACCTGAGTTCAAATCCATCCTCAGACAACTTGACACTTACTAGATGTGTAACCCTGGGCAGGTGACTTAATCCCTATTGCCTTGCACACCCCCCCCCCAAAAAAAAAAAAAGAAGCAGCAGCATGGGGCTAGTATCACAGTAACAAAGAATATCTGGTAGAATTGTAAGGTGTAAGAAAACTGGAAAGGTGGATGGGGTGGGGCAAGTTTTGAAGGGCTTTCACTGGAGTTTATTGAGGTGGGGGGGGGTGACATGGTCAGATTTCCACTTAGTAAGGAAGATCACTTTGAAAGCTGAGAAGAAGATGGATTGTAGTAGGGAGAGACTTGTGGCAGGCAGACCAACCTTAAGGCTATTGCAGTAGTCCATCTGGTACAATTGCTTTTTGTGAATAAAGAGACAAGGTCCAGAGAAGGAAAAATACCTGTAGAAGGTCACAGCCAGTTGAATGACAGAGTTGGGACTAGAAGCCAGTTTTTACGATTCTCAGTCCAGTGTCTTTTTCTAGTGTAGATTACAGAATTTGGAAATATATTCATTCAGCTAAATGTTTGAAATGTTGTAATGTCAACTAGTTGACTAAAATTTAAGGTTAAAGAGTGAAATTTCCAACAGTTCCTGTGGATTTATGTAAATGTAATCATTTTTCAGGTGTGTCAGAAGGTTGAGTCTGCTGGGTATGAGTTCACCAACTTGGTATTTTCGGTGTCGTTCCCGCCACAGCTGTCTGTAAGAGAGGTATGGCCATTTTTGCCATAATTTACATTAACAGGTGCTTAAAATATGGGAAAGTGGAATGAGGTAACAACATGTTGTTTATTTCCTATTTTGTATATATTTCTAAATATTAAAAGAAATCTATTTGTAGTAAGTAGATGCCTGGATAAATGAGTTGTTAGCATTTTCTTTTAGGAGCTGCTCCCCTTTTGAGTGTAGTGAATAGTGGCAGGTGTCTGACTAGCTGTCCAGAAGCTTTTTGTGGAAAATACCAGAGAGTTCATAATGGCTCTGGGAAGAAGGAACATATTTTGAAAGACAAAATTTGTCTCTCCTGTTTGGGAGAAGCCATGTTCTCCAACTATCTGACGAGAATATGAAAAACTTTCAAAAGCTTTCTGTTCTCACTGGCAGTAAAGGGAAAAGAACCTGTCTGGAGTTTTCATTGAACTTGGGTACTTCATCTTTCTCCATTTATAAAATGAGAAAAATAATAATAATTTTAAACACTTCAATACTTCAGTGATTGGTGATTTTCTTCCGTCAGGATAATCCTTTCACCAGTGCAGATCACTACTCCTCTGTGACTTTGTAGATGATCTGCAGTTCAATTTAAGTCTTAGAAGGGCTGATGCAGCACAGCTTAGTGGCTGTAGAGCCGCCCTATCTAAAAGTCCAGCATTGGCCTTTGACACACGTTGTGTGACCCACACTGGGGGAGTCATGTACCCACTCAGTGCCCGAGGCTGCTCATCTCTAGGATTGTAACTTGCAGAGTATGCACTGATGTGTATTAACAGAGGGAGTTTTTTAACTGGGTGTCCTCCAGACCAGCAGAATCACAAGGTTGGTTTAAAGAATTCCAGGTACCATATTAGGCATTGGGGAGACAAAGACAAAAACAAATTAGACCTTGCCCTCCAGGAGGCTACCGTTTATTGTCATGAAACAGCATATATGCAAAAGATTGAATATAGTAAGTGAATACAAAGTACTATTGGTAGGGATGGGGTAGGGGGAGGAGAGACTCAGCAGTTAAGAGGGGATCCAGAACCACATTGTGAAGAAAATGATATTTGAGCCTAAACCTTAAAGGGACCTAGGGGTTCTAAGAGGGTGAGGAGAAAAGGAAGAAAAGCATTCTAGGCTTGAAAACTGGACTGCGCAATGGTGTGGAGATAGGCGATGGAACATTCTATACAAGGATTAGCAAGGAAGCCAGTTGGACTAGAATATAAAGTGCGTGAAGGGAGGAATATTCAAAATCAGTCTAGAAAGATAGGTTGCAGCCAGATGGTGAAGAACTTTAAATACGAAACAGAGGTGTTTGTAGTTTACCAGATCTGTAGTTTAGGGGTATCTATTTGGTACCTATATGGAGGATGAATTGGTGATAATGGTAATGACAATAACAACAACAACAATAATAATAGCAGCTGATATCATATAGTGCTTTAAGGTTTTCAAAATGCTTTACAAAATCTAATTTTATCTAGATGACAACTCTGGGAAGTAGGTGTTACCTCCATTTTATAGTTGAGGAAATGAAGGCAGACAGAGGTTAAATGACTTGCCCAGGGTCACATAGCTAGTTAAGTGTCTGAGGTCAAATTTGAACTGACATCTTCCTGATTCCAAAGGCCTATCTACTATACTATCTAGAAAATGGAGATGAAGAGACTAATTAGGAGTCTATTACAATTATCTCTGCAAATGTGAGTGGAGAGAAGAGGACATATGTGGAAAAGGTGTTAAGGCCGTAGAATCAACAAGTCTTGGTAGCTGATTGGATGTGAAGACAAGGGTAAGAGAAATGTTGAGGGTGATTCTGGGGTTTTGAATCTGGGTCACTGCAAGGCTGGTGGTATTCTGGAAAGAAACAAGGAAGTTTGGAAGAGGGGTGAGTTTATGGAAAAGGGTAATGTGTTTAGTTTTTGGCTATGGGTATATCCACGTGGAGATGTTGAAGATGTGATCTAGAGCTCAGCAAGGAGAGAAAGTCTAAACACAGATTGGAGTTCATCTTCATAGATGTGCTCGTTGAACATAGATGCTGAGCCAGAACAGAAGAGTAAAAGGGAATTGTTGGACAGGTAAGAAGAGAGTCAGGAGAGAATAGTGTCATCAGAGCTCGAGGAGGAGAGAGTATTAAGAAAGGAGGGAATGGTCAGTTGTGTTAAAAGCTAGAGGGGTCACAAAGGAGGAGGACTTAGGAAAGTCCTCATTTAGCAAATAAGAGATTATTAGTAGTCTTAACACAGTCTCAGTTTTTGGGTGTAGTAGAAACTTAAGATTACAAGGAATGAGAAATAAAAAAGAGTGTGGAGGCAGTGAGTGCTGACGTCTTTTTTTAGGAGTTTGTCTATGAAAAGGAGGACAGATACAGCAGGGTGATTTAAAGAAAGGTTTGACCAAGTGAAAATTTTTTAAGGACAGGGAAAATTCTTGGCATGGTTATAGGTAACAAGAAAAGAGCCAGTGGATAGAGAGATTGAAGATCAGAGTGAAAGGATGTATAATTCAAAGGACAAGATCCTGGTGTATATGAGAAGGACATGATCAAGAGCACAAGTAGAGGGTCACCTCTGGCAAGACGAGCTTCCTTTTGACAGAGAATGAAGTAAAGAAAAAGAAGGGGGAATTCAGTTGAGGAGAGTAGGGAGCATGGATAGATGGTCTCAGTATTTATTCTAAGTCAAGTGTGAGGCAAAGTCCTCTACTGAGACAATGGACAAGGGGTGGTAAAGGTGGCTGCAGTAAAGAAAAGTTTGGGACACCTGTTGTGGGGAGCACAGCAGAGGGTCAATCAGTCAGGGAAGGCTACAAGAATTGCCCAGTAGTTTTTCTCTCTCTTCCTTCTCCTTCTTCACTTTTTGTCTTTCTTATCTCTCCCTCTTTCACAGACCTCAGAGGTATGGAGTCCTCAGACTCCTTGGTTGGGTGGCATGGGAGCCTAGCTGCTACCCCATCCATAGTAACCTCAGTGGGAGAGGACTGACTCTAGCTGGGTTTCTTGTCACCTCTCCTTCAGGCACAGATGACCCTAGGGCTTCACCTCTGGTAGGCACCTTTTGGTGCTAACTGCATCTACCACCACCACCACCACCACCACCCTTCCAAGTTGCCCTTCCTTTTTTTCAAATGGCTGGGTCTTGTGGGGGGATGGTGGTGGGGGTTGGGGAGAATTCATCCACATTTAGCCCAGGCTATCATGGAGGGACAAGGCAGGAACCTACCATAGCCAGAACTGTTGTTGCTTTTGCTGGTTGTACTTATTATGTGGTGAGGGCTGAGTGGGATCACTAAATATTTCAGCTTTCCATTATTATTTCATGAGGCTTTACCTTCTGTGGTGTTTCTGTCTCTTCATTTTGGGGGTTCAGCCTTAATTATTCTGCATCTGGTAAAAATTTTCTTTCTTTTGAGCTTGCAAGGTTGGAACTGTATGTGGAAAACCACTACTGAGCCATCTTGCCAATCAGATGATATAGTTGTCATTCCTTATCCTACAAGCCACCATGGTAGATCTAAAAACAGTGCTGGCAAAGACTTATATATGAGTTCATAAAATCCATTTCACAACTATTAGATGAGGAATGGGTAACTAATAAGTTTTCTTTTTCTCAGTTGTTGTTTTGTGTTTTAGTGGACTGAGTGTGGGATAGTGAGAAGTATGCTGGTTTGGTGTCATGGGACCTGAATTCGAATTCCTGCTTTGCTACTTATTAATCCTGTGACCATGAGCATAAAATGTGATATGGCAGCCAAAAAAGCTGTTGTGATTTTGAGCAGCAATAAAAGAAGAATAGCTCCCAGGAGATCATATTTGCTTTAGTCTGATCATGTCTGAGGTATTATGTTCAGTTCTGGGCACCACAATTTAAGAGGGACATTGATACACTAGAGAATGCCCAGAGGAAGACAGCCAGAATAGTGAAAGCCCTTGAGTTTATGCCATGTAAGCATTGTTTGAAAGAATTGGGAATGCTTATCCTGGTGAGGAGACTCAGGGAAGACACAATTCTTGTATTCAGATAGTAGTGGATTCTCTGCAAAGAGAGCTTCAAGTAAAGACAGGATTTTTTTCTTCAAGTACAGATTGAACTAAACAGCCTCTAAGCTACCATTTCAGAAAGTCAGTGATTCTGTGATTCCTCCCCAAGAAATGTGGAAAAACCAGAGTGCTTTTAATTGTTGTCTTCATTGATAAAGATGTAACAGACCATTGGATGGAAAGAAACTTAGGTTATAATAGTGACATTTTTAAACATTTCTGTAGGCCTTTACTACTCATTGATCATAATTCTTCCATATTTTAAGGTCATCATTAGAATTCCCATTAAGCAGATATAAAAACATAGACACCAGAAAGCTAAGTGGCCTGCTCACATTTACAGGTTGTGAGTGACGTATCCAGGAATGCAAAACAAATCTTCTGAAACTCCAGTTTCCTACCAGGTAATACGGTCTTTAAAAGTCTTTATATCTATCTATCTATCTATCTATCTATCTACCTATCTTTTTTTAGTAGTTTACATAAGCATCTCTTTCATCATTTGTCAGAATCACCATTTATTGTTTATTGAATACTCACTGGGCATAAGACACTGTATAAGATGATTAAGGATGGTAGATATCTCTTCCATTCTCTTCTTCTCAAAACTCCTTTACACAATTTCCTATTCTCCCCCTTTTTCCTAGTCTTTGAAAAAGAGGTGCTACTTTTCCTTTGTATGTGCACTTGATCCCTTACTGTTCTCTCATCTCTAGAAGATTGTATTTTCAGTCATCTTTCCCATTTCCCTAATCTTTAACTTCTCCCTTTCTACTGATTCCTTCCCTACTCCCTTAAACGTTCTCAAGTCTCCTCCTTCCTTACATTGACCCTGCCATCTCCCACAGCTGTTATTTTATATCTTTCTCAGCTACACTACTTGAAAAACATGTCTGTACTCACTTCCTCCACATTTCTCCTCTCACTCCTCAACCCCTTTCTTTCCTGCCTCCTCACTCGACAGAAACTGCTCTCTCCAAAGTTATCCTTGATGTCTTAGTTGTGAAATCGGATGGTCTTTTCCACTTTTCTGCTTCATTTCACATGCTGAACACCCTCTTCTCCAGGTTGTTCTCTCGTCTCTGAGTTGTAGTGATGCCAGTCTCTCCTAGTTCTCTTTCCAGCCTGATTACTCCTCAGTCTCTTGCTGGCTTGTCATCTATATCTTGCTTCCTAATTGTGGGTCTTCCCCAAGGTTCTGTCCTAAGTCCTCTTCTCTTCTCCCTTTATGTTCTTTTGGTAACCTCATCATCTTGCATAGATTTAGCTATCATTTCTTTGTAGATGACTCATGTATATTACTTTCATATTTTTATGATATATATATTATGTATCTTTCTCTCTCTTTCTCTCCTCCCCCCACCCCCAGTCTTGCTGTAAAACACATATACACATATCCAGGCCCAGTCACTCCTCCTAAACTGTAAACCTTCATAGCTAACATTTATCTAGTGCTTCAGGGTTTGCAAGGAGCTTTACGAATATCTCATCTATCCTCACAGTAACCTGAGGAATAGACACAGAAATGTTAAGGGACTTGCCCAGAGTCAGACAGCTAGTAAGTATCTGAGGTAAGATTTGAACTCAGGTCTTCCTGACTCTAAGTCTAACAATGTATCCACTTTGCCACCTAGCTTACTATCAGGCATTTCAAACTGGATGTCCCTGAGATATTTCAAACTCTGTATGTCCAACACTGGACTAATTCCTCTTAATCCCCCCAACCCTTTCTTAACTATTTCTGTCGAAGACACTACCATCCTTCCAGGATCACAGATCCGTAACCTTAACATTATCCTCAATTCCTCAAATTATATCACATAGAAATTTTGTCATTTCTACCTCCACAGCATCTCTTGAAATGATCTCCTTCTCTTCACTCACATGGGCACCACTTTAGTTCAAAATCTCATTACCTCTTGCCTATTATATAAACCTCCTATTTGGTCTCCTTGTTTCCAGTCTCTGCTTACTCCAGTACATCCCTTACACATCCAGTACACTCCTTTACAAAACAACTGCATAATTTTCCCTAAGCACAAATCTGATCAAGTAACTTGATTGCCTCTAGGATCAAATAAGAACTGCTCTGTCTAGATTTTAAAGCTTTCTACATTCTGACCCCAACTTACCTTTTCAGCATCACTGGACATTTTTCTCCCTTCTACATTCTTCAGTCCAGCCAAACTGGCCTTTCCTCTGTTACTCACACATGAAATTCTTGTCTCCCATTTGACCATTCCACATGTCTAGAGTTCACTTCCTCTTTACCTTTCCTCCTCTTCTTTCAGATGCAGCTCACACACAGCCTCCTGTGTTCTTAACTGTGTTTGTTCACAAGATATATTTAAGCTATATAGACTTAGACATGGACTTGTTGACTTGCCCATTAGAATGTAACCTCCTGTTGAGTAAGGATTGTTTCCTTTATTGTACTTATATGTCCAGACCTAGCAGTGCCAGTCACTTATTGATTGATAGTGATTTTTTTAAAGGATTAGCTTATTATGCCTAAGTTCTGTATGCTTTATGTTGACTATTACCTCTCAACTGTTTAGTAGAGAAGATATTCTAATGATTGAAGAGTTTAGAACATCTCTATAATTTAACATGTTATCATTAAGTACTTCATTCTTTTACTTGCTCTTGAGCCTCGGTTTAAAAAAAAACATTTTTTTAACCAATCACTTTTCTTAAGTGGCATAATTATATAGGAAAAATGAAGTTTAAAGTGAATTATATACCATCACAATATTGTATTGATAATCAACTTTGAAAGACTTAGGAACTCTGATCCACACAGGGACTAACCACAACTGCAAAGGACCCATGAATGTGTTATCCACCTCTAGATGGAGAGCTGATGGACTCAGTGCAGATTGAAGCGTATTTTCCTTCCTTCCTTCCTTCCTTCCTTCCTTCCTTCCTTCCTTCCTTTCTCCCTCCCTCCCTTCGTTCCTTCCTTCCTTCCTTCCTTCCTTCCTTCCTTCCTTCCTTCCTTCCTTCCTTCTTTCCTTCCTTCCTTCGTTCCTAGTTAATGCAGGAATTTGTTTTGCGTGACTATACATATTTGTAATGGGCTTTGGGGTTTTTCCGACTTCTCAGTGGATAGAAGAGGGAGGGGCAGAGGGAAGGGAGAAAATTTGCAACTAAAATAAAATAGAATTTTTAAAAAACTGCATTGTAATCCTGTGATCACTCAGTGAATACTAAGAAATCGTATTGATTCACTCACTGACACTCTTCTCTTTGAATTACTGTCAAGCTCTGACATGGAAGGCCTTTCCATGGGACTTAGCTTCTTTGTTTTCTTCTTTGGCAAGAATCTTAAACACAACTTCTCTCCTGTTTAGGTAACCTAATTAATATAGACCTATTTAAACAAATACGATGTCACTGGGTACTGAAAATATTGAATTCCTGCTACTTCATTCTTCCTTAATCCCTTGGTCTCTATGCCCTGTGGCCATCCATATCTTAAGATGGTGGAGATTGATTAATTGTAGTTATCTAACAAGTTGGATCAAAAGTGAGTCATTGCTATGAAAGGCAGGATTTTAAAAAGAAAATAAACCTGTGATTGTGAAGATATTTTGATATACCTTTCAGAGGTTCTTTGCTATTCCACTTCTATGCAGATCTTTATCATTTTTGGTATAATGTTTTATTCATGACATTTTAAGCTTACTGGTGGGGTTTTTTCTATTGAAGTGGTATTTCATTGCCTTCTATCATGGCGTGGAGGTGACTTTGGATTCTTAAAGATTATACCATCAGATTGCAAGATCTAGCAAGTCCTACCAAACTGGAAAGACTTCAGTTTGGAGTTCTTCAGTCTCCTTCTTACATGATCAAATTATCTAAATTCTCTAGGTGAAATTTTTTTGGGGGAACCACATCACTTCATGAAGACAATCTACAGACATGGTGGAAGAGTTTTAATGTTTCAGTGGTGCTAGGATCTACACTAATGAAATTAGATATTTTCTGAAGTGTAAGTAAGATTCTGTTGTGATTTCCCTTTAATAAGAATGGGAAGAGAGGCAGCAAGGTGCATTAGATAGAGAGTCGACCCCAGAGTCAGGAAGACTTGGTTTAAAGTCCTGCCTCTGACTCATTCTGGTGATGTGACACCAGCAAAATTGCTGGACAAACAAAAGTAAAAGACAACTTTGAAAATAGAGAACTTTTAAAAACCATTGTGATAAACTTGTTTTGGTTCTTTCATGTTAGTAGCCTCAGAAAACCCTTGAAAATTTGAATATATCATATTGAATGTGATAATTAAGGCATATGATATATTTAAAAAATTTTAAATCTAAGGTGAAGCAGTAGTTAGGAAACATTCATGTTTTTGTCTTGTTCCTTCAGGTTTCATTCGCATTATGATACTAAAGCAAAATTATAGAATGAAATTGCTGAGCCTGGATTTGTTTAATGGTTGATAATGCTTTCTTTGGACAGTAGTTTCTTGACAGGTCCTTTTTAAAAACTAATTTTACTTTGAATCACACAAATTTCTTTCTGTTCTTTACCAGTTTAGGTCAGTAGAGGGCAATCTTGTTTTGACATTTTGGATGAGAGGCCCCCTTTCAATGTTTCATACTGGAGGGGCAGATAAAATCACTCTGGGTAATGAATAGGCAAAAGTTTGTTTTCATTCAGGCTCTCTGTTGACTTAGGATCAAAGGTTGTTAATATTTAGAACTTGAAGGAACTTAGACATCAAGTAGTACAATCACTTCTTTTTGCACATGAGAAAATTTAAAATTCTACTTCTAGGACCTTAGGTATCCCTTTTCATTTTTTGTCATTTCCAAATGTGCTAAGCATGTCATATGTTCCTTTCTCCAAGTTTTAGATAAAAACATTAAATAAATAGCACAGGATGCCTGACATACTCTGCTGGAAGCTTGTGTCCAAGTAACCCTTGGTGATTGCTTTGGGTCCAACCATTCAACCAGTTGTAAACCCACCTAATTCTCTTGTTGTCTGCTCTAGCCAATATCTCTCAATCTATTTGCCATAAAGATAGCATGAGAGACTTTGTTAAATGTCTCATCTCCTTAAACTACATCTGTAGCAGTCTCATGATTTGCCAGTCTAGAAATCCTGTCAAATAAGGTTAGACTATCATCAGCTTTTTTGTTGAAGCAGTGCTGACTTTTTGTGATGACTGCTTCCTTTTCTACATGTTAACTAATCAATCAGTCAATGAGCATCTCATAATATGTTTTGGCATTTTGACGGGAAAGCATCAAAGTCAGGCTTACTGACTTGATGGCTTACAGATTCTGTTTTCTTCTCTTTTTTGAAAACCAGGACAGCCTTTGCTCTTTTCAATACTTTTGCCATTCTCTAGAATCTTTTTTCCCTTGGTAGACTGGGTCTTCTTATTTTGCCCAGGCCAAAAGTGCAGGGACTGTGTCCATACTTGATCCCACTGCTGATCATCATGGGAGCTTTGACATGCTCCATTTCTAACCTGGGCCCCTCTGCGATGACTTGTTTCTAGGATTTTGTTTCTGTGAATTTCTGGCCAATTCTTTATAGTTACTCTCTATGGTATCTAGCTTGATGAATCAGTTGGGTAATTTTTTCCCTGTTTTTTCTTTTCAATTCAGCAAGCATTTATTAATCATATATAAGAGTAAGAAACTCTGCTAGTTGAAGATATAAAGATAAAAATGAAAAACGGTCCCTACCCTCAAGAATCTTGGTTCTACTTTATTTTTAGTTTTACTAGATTTACAAGACCCCAGTCAAATACGTTCTTACTACTCCTTGTTAAGAGTCTACCCTGCCCCAGGATCCTGTCATTTTTAGATTTTAAGCTGTAGTCCTAGAAATACAAATCTTGTTCTTCGTAACCAGCTGTTAACTCCCAAATTTGAATTTTCCTTCTGAAGCCTTTGTTTTCCTCTGAGGTACTCAGTTTCTTGCCTAAGACCAGTATTCTTTATTGAGGCTTTCTGCTTCTTTCTCTCATGTCATTTATGCCATGTGAATCACCAGAAGTGGATAACCATTATCTGGGTTGACAGGTGCTGGGAGGTTCTCTGTCAGGTGTTTGATACATGCCCCAGGGAGACAGCTGCCTTTTCTCTGATGCCAGACCATCAGACGGCTTCCTCACTTGCCTCTCCTATATCGGGGAGTCACCAACCAGTATTTCTTCTGCCCCTTACTGGATGATCTCTCTCCTTGCAGCACTTTCCTTGGAGGACAGTCAGCTGCTCTCTACACTAACAGATTTCTTAAATTATATGGGGGAAAATATTTTCAACCACCTTAATTTTGTAATTCCTGAAAATGTATTTTAAAAAAAGGTCTACCCATTTTATTTGTGAATTCCTCTTACCGATTTCAGTTATTGCCTTTAATAGAGATCACCTGTATGTGACTGGAGCTGTGTAAACTCAAGTCCAGAGGATTACAAAAGATAAAGATGGCTAATTTTGTGTATTTATTGAAACAGCAGTCTTTAACTGATGCATGTGACTTGAAATGAGATAATTTGCAATTATGAGGGAATATTTATTATTGTAACTTTTTAAAAAGAAAATAATTTTCAAATGTTGTCATAGTTTTGGGGGAATCCAGTGATTCATAAATTTATCTCTTCTTTCCACTTTTCTCTGGTTGAAAACAACTCCTCAGAGGTTGTTGAAATGCTAGATAAGCAGGGTAAGACTGACTTCAAGGGAAATGTTCTGTTCACGTAATTGGATTCATGAAGCACAAGGAAGAAATAATGTAGTGATGATAGAAATTCTTTCTAGCTTCCCTTTGCCCTCTAGTTCTGATAGTTTTGGTCAGTTTCCATGTATGATTTCTTGAAATGGAATGTTTAAGATTTTAATTATAGTTTTTTGGGGAGTCCAGTGATTCTTAAATTATCTCTTCTTGACTTGTTTTCCAAGTCACTTGTTTTTGATAACCAGATATTTTATATCTGTAATAACATCAGCATATTTAAAAAATACAAACCTATTTAAGGCATTTCTAATTGATATTTTTATTTGTAACCTCAATGTTTATGCAAACGAGATTGATATGTACCATATACACATGCTGAAGCACTTTTAATTATATTTACTATGTGAACAGCATAATGAATTAGACCAAAGTTCAATACTACTTAACATACATGTTGTGTTCTTCATATGTGTTACTATTCAATTTATTATATGTATTTTGTATTTCTCATATCTGAAATCATTGCTTTAGAGGAATGATTTCTCTAGGTAAGATCAAGCTTAAAATGGTCATCTCTCATCATAGCATATTAGTAATTTCATGTGTCTTAAAATGCTGTTTTGTACATTTGCCTGTTTTAATTTTTACTGTTTTAAATATATACAATGTTTTCATAATATAGGTTCAAGGTTTTCACTATTAAGTTTAAGAAGTTACCAATCTGACATTTTGTGAATCTTCTCTGTACAAAGTTGCTAGTTACCAAGAAGTTAGCATTCTGACATTTTGTTAATCTCTTCTGCCAGCCATTTGGCAACTGTAATATAATATGTTTAACTTATTTAAAACATTTTTTTATTTTTTTAATATAAGGGAAAATAAGTAGAGAAAATACAGTTTGTATTTTTGTATTATAGTTTGTATTCTTTATTACTGAGATGTTTTGCAAGTTACTGGTTACCCTTAAAAAAATTCCACAAGCTTCAAAGAATTATGTAAGGTAGCAGGAGAGAAAGTATGAGAGAATTATTTTTTAAAATTAGGATTTTATTAAAGTCTTATGTTTTCATTATCATGATTAAAAGCCTTTTTAAATTTATTTGCTGATTATCTCCTGATTTTATACACTGGCCTATGTAAATTAGCTCTGTATATTTTGTCATTGTGCCATTCATTGGAAATTTGCTTGAGATTTTCCTTACATACTAAAGTCCTGTCAGTACAATGAGCTTTTATCAAACTGTTCAGTGAAACTTATGGCACATTTTAAATTTATTACATCATGGTGTATTTGTAGTCAATGGGACAATATTAGATAGGGCAAGATGAAACAGGCTGTGAGATCTGGTATCTTATTTTTCTCCACTATCTCTTACATATTATTAGGTGCTAGTTGAGTAGACTGGGGTTGATTGGCCCTCTTCTATGTACATGCTTTTGTTGTACAGACTAGAGAACTAGTTTTGGCCTGATGTGTCATTCACCACATCCTTGAATACCTATTTCTTCCAATCAGTTAATTCCCAGGATTCCCAGACTCCATGTGTCTGTGCTAGAGCTAAAGCTGAAAGCTTGTGCATGAGGAAGGAAGGAATACAAAGGAAAGGAGTCAGGGGAGAGCCCCTTTCATCCACTACAATGAAAAATGTAGCCCAAAGGTAATATTGTAAAAGGGGCAAATGCTGTTGGACTCTTCCTTTTTCTGAAACTATTTCTTCATCTGCATAATGAGAGGTTTGGATTCCAAAAGTCCTTTCAGACTTGTCCATTGTGATACTGGTACCTTCACATTCCTGCCTGTTACTTGTTATTTCGAGTGCCCTCACTGGAGATTGGCCTAAATATGGGTCAGGGGAGTTTCAGAGATTGTTAAAGAGAGGAAAAAATGAACACTGTCTTTTCTAAAAACATAACAGTAATTTAAGAGACTCAAAGAGAAGGAGTTCACATCAGCAAATTGTTTTTGGTGCCTCATACTTGTACGTCTCCATGCCTTGGGAATACAATAGCTAAAAATAACTGCTTGACCTCAGGGAGTTTATAGCTTAATTGAGAAGGATATGTATATAAATCAGTAGGAAAAGGGCAGAATGTGATGAGAATAAAAGAGATCTTGACATACTGTTGTATGAACATTTAAGCATGTATAAATTACTTTCTTTGAACATGAAGAAATTACTTTCATTTGAGGTAGAGGTAGATTTTCATAGAAAAGAAGACATTCAAGCTGGGTGCAGAGATGTGGAAGGGAGTGGCTTCTAGGCATAGGAGATGATCTGAATGAATGTAAGGAAGTTGAATTAGTGACAGTATTGCAGTTTGACTAAATTATTTGAGCAGAAGTCTGTGAAAGAATGCTAGGACTGTAAGTTGGATCCAGATTGTGAGGGGCTTTAAATGGCGGACTTTAAAGAGTTTATATTTTGTGTGGTAGTAGGAAGCCACTGAAGGTTTTTAATGGGCAGGCACATGACATGGCCAGTTTCTTTATTAGTTAAGATTATTTTTGTAATTGTGGGAAAGATGGATTGGAGAAAGAGAAGACTGGAAACAGGAAAATCAGTCCAGGCAAAAGGTGATGAAAGCCTGATGGTGGCATTGTGAATAGAGAGGAAGACATAGGTTTAGAGACTAAGATATTAGGATCCATAGGATTTAGTAATTAATTAGCTGTGGAAAATGAGATGAGGGAGAAGGAAGAGTCCAATATGATTCCAACTTTTTGAGCCTGAGTGAATAGGAGGACAGTAGTGCTATCAACAGAAGTGATTGAGTTGAGAGGTGTGGTAAGTTTGAGGTAGGGGAGATGATGAGTTCTCTTTTAGTCATATTGAGCATGAGATAGACATATGTAGCAGACAGTTCTAGTTGTGTGATTGGATATTTAGTCTTGGGGTTTGAAGTGATAATTGAAACCATAGGATCAGATGAAATTGTCAAAGCAGCCTTTATAAAGAAGGTAGAGAAGTTGGCTTAGAAACAAAGTCTTGGAGTACAATCTCTCTTGGATGAGAGGTGGAAATTGAACAAAGGAAAGCAAAGAATGACCTGACAAGTAGCAGAAACTCTTTAATTCAGCAAACTTTTATTAATTTCCTGCTATAAGCAAGGCACTGGGGGATACAAAGACAAAAACAAAACAGCCTGTGCCTTTGTAGAGGTTACATTTTACAGAGGGAAATACAACATATACACTAAAGTTAATTTCAAGAGAGGAGGAACGTGCATGTCAGAAGACCATGAGTGGCATATGAGCTGTATTTTTAAGGAAGCTAGGGATTCTGGAAGGCACAGGTAGATTTCATACTTGAGGGGTCCAGTTCTGCAAAGACATGGAAGAAAGGGATGAAATGTAATAGATGGGGAACAATGGCTAGCAGGCTAGTTGACAGCAATGGAGAGTGTCAGAAAGGGAAGTGATATTCAGTAAGATTGAAAATGTAAGTGAGACATAGGTTATGAAGATTAAATGCCAGGGAGGAGAGAATATCAATAAGGAGGGGATTGTTAACTATATTAGGGGACTAGGGAAAAAGAAAACGCCTTTGGATTTGGCAATTAATGTGTTCTTGGTGACTTTGGAAAAATGCATTTCAATAAATGGATGGGATTGGAAGCTGGATTTTAAGGATTGAGTAGTAGATGAGTGTGAATGTTTCAAAATTGGGCTAACACAGTGTATAAAGTGCCTGGGCCTGGAGTCATCAAAACTCATCTTCCTGACTTCAAATCTGGCCTCAGACACTTCCTAGCTGTGTGGGCTAGGGGCAAGTCACTTAACCCTGTTTGCCTTGGTTTTCTCATCTATAAAATAAGCTGGGGAAGGAAATGACAAACCATTCCAGTATCTTTGCCAAGAAAAGCCCCAAGTGGGGTCCGCAATAGTTGGACACAACGGAAATGACTGAACAACAACAACAAACTACTTGTACGTGGACTCTCCTGATCCCCTCAGCTCCTAGTGCTCTTTACTCTCTCAAAAAGTGTTTTTGCACGTATTCATATGTGTTGTCCCCTGGACAGTATGTAAGTTCCACCAGGGCAAATAACGGTTTTATCTTTGTGTCTACATTAATAAACTTAATAAATGCTTATTGATGAGTTGATTGATTGATAGGTTCAGTGAGCCTCAGGGAAGTTAATTCTAAGAGAGTAAATAAAGCTGGAATTGGAACCCAAAACCTTCCTTTCTAAATCTAATGATCTTTCTGTTATGGGATTAAGTGGAGTAACCTGCCTGGTATCACATAACAAGTAAATTGCAGGTCCTCTGCAGTCAGAAAAACAGTTGTTGAATGAATAATGTTTAATCAAATTATGTTTTCTTAACATTGATTAAACTAGGTTCATGACCCTTCTAACTCTGAAATTCTATAATTCTATTAGGAGTAATTACATTGCTTAACGTATAAACTGAGCTTTTTTTTTTAGTTCATTAAAGTACTTAAATACTCAAAAGGATATGTGATCTTATCGATTTGGATGTTTCCCTCAACCATGCAGATTGTTAGCTATCTGTGTATGCCCCTTCTTGTATGGTTCTTCTCCATGTTTTCATGTTGGTTGGCCACATAGGCTTCGCCCACCACATAGTGGGCATCTTTGTTTTTCTGTATAGTGAATGAATCAGAAGCCAGATTTAAAGGGGTTTAGAAGTGAGTGGGAGAGTTTTCACAGGAAGAAATCCAAGCTATCAATAGTCATATGGGGAAAAAAATGCCCTAAATCTCTAATGATTAGAAAACTGCAAATTAAAACAGCCCTATGGTACTAATCCCACAATCCTTCCCCTCCCCCCCCTTCAGATTGGCAAAGATGACATAAAGGGAAAATGGCAAATGCTGGAAGAGCTGTGGAAAAGAACAGGTACATTAATGCCCTGTTGGTGGAACTGTGAACTGGTCTAGCCATTCTGGAAAAGAATTTGGGACTATGTGTCCTTTGTCCCAGTGTTATCACTACTATATCTATATCCTGAAGACATCAAGGAAAGAGGAAAAAGATAAAAATATTTATAGCAGCTCTTTTTGTGATAGCAAGGAATTGGAAACTGAGGGGGGTGCCCATAAATTGGGGAATAGTTGAACATTTTACAGTAAGTGAATGTGGTAGAAGGCTACTATACTGTAAGAAATTATAAAGGGGATGGTTTTAGAGAAACTTCGAAAGACATATATGAATTGATGAAGATTAAAGTGAGCAGAATCAGCATTACAATTTATATAATAGCAACAATATTGTAAAGACAAACAACTTTGAAAGACAGCTCTCATCAGTATACAACAACTAACCATAGGAGGTAGATCAGGAGGAGAAAATAACCCTGAACAAAGATTAGGATTCTAAGGAGTACTATTATAGGCAAAATTATATCAGAGACAGAAATAAATAAATAAATCCTCTTACTCTAAAAATGTTGAGCTGCTTTAAATAGAATCATAATCTCATACCTCCCCCCAGGAAACAAACCTAGTTAAACAGACTCTATAGGTAAACTAATTCAGGTTACAGATTAAACTACATTTTGAGGGTTCACAGTGGGCTGATTGAAAGAAGACTTACATACCTCAAAGATAACTATGGAGTCAGGAGCCAGCGGACTCCCTTCACAAATACTAAATCATTGAGTTACCCTGGGAAGCTCAAAACTCCCCTTTGGCTTCTTATCTAAGGAATGTCAAAAAGGCTTCCCCTAATATTATCATTCCATGAGTCAGGTTTTAGCTAGGCTTCAGTTAGCCAAATGTTCTTGGAGGGATGGCATTATAAAAGGTATAAAAGGTAGAATTTGAACCCAGGTCTTCACCTGAGTCCATTATCCTAGCTATCTAGCTATTACTGATAAGCTACTGTTATAGCTGTCTGGCTACTACTAATATCTAGCTCCTTGAGAGCAAGAACTGTCTTATTTTGCTATTTAAAGGATGTTTCAGACTTGGGTTTATATGTCTTAAATGTGCTTTAACAGATTGACTCCAGCTGTTTTGCTTATTGTTCAGTTGTATCCAACTCTTTGTGACCCCATTTGGGGTTTTCTTGGCAAAGATACTGGAGGGGTTTGCCATTCCCTTCTCCAGCTCATTTTATAAATGAGGAAACTGAGGTCAACAGGGTTAAGTAACTTGCCCAGGGTCTCCCAGTAGTAAGTGTCCGAGGCCAGATTTGAACTCAGGAAGATGAGTCTTCCTGACACCAAGCACTCTCTCCATTGTGCCACCTAGATGCTCCAACTGTTACGTACTTCATAGTTATTGTGGAAGGGATTTGCCTTTCTGTTATTTTCTCTTGGATCTTGTTACTGCTGTGCAAAATGTTCTTGATTTTTGTGGATTTACTTTTACTAGTACTACTACAGAAATAATTACCTCAATTTCTTTGCTAATTCTCTAGCGCTTTTAATGAAACCAGCATGCCATCAACAAATAGAAATTGCTTCCTGTTTGTTTGTGTTTATGCCTTTAATTTTTTTTGTTTTGTCTTATTGCTATTGCTTTACTCCTCTATTTATTGAGAAAGCTTCTAGTATTTACCCATTGCAAATAATGCTAACTTTTGGGTTTAAATATATACTTTTGTTCCATATTTTAAAATTTATAATCTAATTATGATCTCATTATTAATAGCATAATTATTAGCCACTCATGATTCTTATATAATTAGATATTAAATTTTAAAAATTTAAAAGACTCTTCTATGCTTATATTTAGTGGAACTTTTAGTGTAAATGAATGTTGCATTTTGGCAGATATTTTTCTGCACTTAACAAATATAGTAATGGTTTTGGGTGTTGGGGGTTTTTTGTTTGATTAATTATGTTGTGTTCCTAATATTGAAACATCCTTATCTTTCTGGTTTAAATCCAAATTGACTATAATGAATAATTTTGGGGGTCTTTTTGCTTAGATTTTTAAGAAATGGAAATGATACTCATTATATATAGTGGTTGGTAGTATTCTCTCTGTTTTATCTCTCCTTGGATTAGGTATTCAGAAGACTGTATTTCATAAAAAGAGTTTGGTAGGATGCTTTCTTTCTCAACTTTGAGAATAATTTATCATAGCCATGAATTACTCTTTAAATATTAAATAGAATTTACCTGTAAGTCCATCTGGATCAGGGTAGTTCCCCATTTGGTAGTTCCTTAAGTAAAGATTTTTTAGGATGGCAGGAGTCTGAATATGTTTGTAGGTAGAAGGGAAAGACCTGGTGGGTGAAGACAAATTAAAGATCTGAGACAGGTAATATAAATCAAGGGACAGACTCCCAGAGGTGATTGGAAAAAATTTAGGCAAGGGCACAAGCAGAGAGGTTAGCTTTGACATAGGGAAGCCATTTTCCAAAATGGAGCAAAGGAAGAGAGAACAAGTGGTGCTATTTAGGGGATTTGAGGTGTAGAATTGGTGAGAAGAAGGAGCTCATAGTGGATGATGTTTGCTTTGTCAATAAAGTGTAAAGTGAGATTCTTTGCTAAGGAGGAGGCACAGTTAATAAAGGTTAATAAAAGAAGGTTTAGAACAACTGCTATGGGGAATGTGAGAGCAGAGGTGTCAGATGATTATGTGTGGCCCAAAACAGATTAAAATGTCATTGAAAAAATATTTAGCAAAATAAATAAAAATACAACATAGATAACATTACACTTTAAAACTCAATGTGTGGGTTGTATGGTTCTTTATGTATAAATTAGTGGCTCCCATTTCTATTTGATTTTGACACCACTGTGATAGAGCATCAGTTAGGAAAGATTGCAGTGTAGTAATGAGAGTTTAGTTGAGATTAGATACCATCAATTCATACCTAAGTTGGAGGTGGTCAGCATAGTTATGTGATTATCTCCATCTGCATTCATTAGAATGTCATTAAGAGTGAAGTAAACCTTATCCAAGTTAGGGTTTGGAAAGGGATTAGTGGCAACAATATCGGAGGCAAGGAATTTAAAGGTAGAGGACAGTGTTAAATTGAGCCCAGCAACTATAGGGTCAAGATTTCTAAGGGAGAGAAGTGAAGACCAGGTACAAGTAATGGAATAGGAAAGTAGAGAGTAATAGGAAGCCATAATGAGGGCAAAGGCTATATTTAAAAGACTTGAGGTCCTGACATATGGAAAGAGAATAGGTTTTGGTAAGAGGAATTTCAGAGTACTTAAATCATGAATGTCAGACATTTACAGGTAATGGTAAGTTTTAATTTGTCCTTCCAGATCTTTCCTCAAGAATTCTCTCTACCTGCCGGCCCTGAAGTCAGGAGGACCTGAATTCAACTTCGGACTCAGACACATAAAACTCATTAGCTGTATGACTCTGGGCAAGTCACTTAACCCAATTGCCTCATATATAAAAAACAAACAAAAAACAAAACAAAAAAAAGAATTCTCTCTCCCCACCCCCCTCCCATCCTCTCATTTCCTCTATAATATCATTCTACTCTTCATTTTTTCCAGAAATTCTGGTTAACTTTGTTGGCAAGCTGTGTTTTTGTTTGAGGCTTTGCTTGTAGATTGTTGTGTAGTTATTCTTTTCTTCTGGGTTTTTGTCTTAGACATCCTTGCTTGGCTTCATAATGGTTTTTATCATTGGTGTCTTTTTTGTTGACTCATTCTTCCAGCCTTCTTTCCTGAATTGAGTCTTTGTGCTAGACTGCGTACATTTCTGAAGGAAATGTTATAGTCTTCTTTGGCGCTGATCTGTCTTTGCAATCCTGCAGTTGTTTTCTACAGGTACTGAGTGCAACTCAGGCAACTCGGGGCAGCTCAGACCAGGTTGCCATGAACTTTGAACATACTTGTAAGTCTAATCTAGAGCATCGCCCGATCGCTGCTGTCTTGTTCTAAAAGCTTTACAGGCTCTGGTTTGGGTTTGGGCAACACAGCTGCATACTTGATCATGCTCAGAGCTCCCGTAAACAGCCGCTGACCCTAGCCCTTGTCATCTCTTTGGAACCCTCTGCCAGTTTAGAGCTATAAAAATCCAGGATTACCTCTGGGTCATGCTCCTTGTCCTAGTTACTCATCTGCAGGCCTCAGCCCTGGTCTGTGAGCTGAGGTGCTGCTCTAGGGTCAGAGTGACAGAGGTGTGTCTTTTTCCTGAACCACACTCCCTGCCTTGGTGCATAGCATAAGGCTTCAGCCCCATCTGTGCTGGATCTGCATCCCTGGTCCAGGGTCAAAGCAACACAGCTGCTGCCTTATCTCTGTTGTATATTGGTATGTAGTTGCAAGTGCAGCCCAGTGTGCTTACTAGAATGTTTTACGTGGACTTCTTGACTGGACCCGCTCCTCAGTGCCCAGAGTCCTCTGGCTATTTCCTTGTGCTGGCTTGTCTGGAAAAATAACCCACTGTGGTTTCTCTTGGATTTATCTAACTCTCCACTAAGTCTGGTGCTCTTCAGTCTTTTGGAGTAGTTGTGGGAGGGTTTGGGCTATACTGCCTCTTCTTACTCAACCATCTTTGGCAGTCTCCAACTCATACTTTTTTCCCCAAATATATATCTTATTCTTCCTGTGGCTTGTTTCATGAATTAATGAATTCCTGTAAGTTTATAGAAACCAAGCAAGTAAATTTCTCAGATATTGAAATAAATGGATCCCCAGTCTCATTAATTTTTCTAAAATTAATTATAAAACTGCAGTTCACAACTCATCCATGCCTGTTTATCCTGTAGTACTCCCTCCCTCCCATTGCCAGTGAAGCTGAGTAGCCAAGACTCTTATTCACTGAGTGCTTCCCTGAAGCACAGAGTTGGTTAAGGGGTTCCTGCGACTGCCACAAAGCACTCTGGGGGCAAGGTTTGTATATGCTTAGGGTGACATGGGAACTATCCTATCTGCACCTGCACAGACATTATGGTTACATTATAACCATATTGAGAATAGGATGCTTGGTCAGAAGGGGAGAGGTCGGGAACTTGTACAGTATTTTGGGGCCAATAGTGGAATGGTTTAGTATTGGGCAAAAATGAATGAGCTGGATGGTAGGGGGTGTCTCAAACACTCCCAGGACTGGCAATCTCACCAAGGCTGGAATGCAGCCTTTCTTCTATTTGGTTTGTTTTTTACCTCTGTTTCTCATACTCTCTGGGGTACACACACTCTAATTTAAACTCCCCTGAACTAGATAACATGATGAGACAGCTCTTGAAATCAATTTTAGTTTCTACATTCATCCATCACACATATAGGCCAAAATAAGTTTCCGATCTTGAATAGTGGCCAGTGATACAGGGATACATGTTTTGTCTACACTATCAGTATATACTACATTATCACATTATCATTAGTTGTGCTTACATGTTAAGCTTTGGGCAGAACAGTAATACAATGGCATTGAAATTCTGATTTTAAGTATTTTGCTATAACCTCACACATTAGTTTGGATTTTTTAGGGTGGTATTTATTTGTTTTTGGTCTGTATCTATGTTTTCATCAATGTAGGGAAATTTCAACATTGAAACTCCCTCCACTCAAGTAGCTTGGCAGCCCATCTAGAATTTAGAGTTGCTTGGGGACACCAAGCAGTTATTTGCCCTGGGTTATACAGCTTGTATGTGTCATAGACAAGACTTGGTAAAGTCACAGATTTCACATTGAGGGAGAGTTCAGAGTTTGTCGAACTCTACTTCCTCTTTTTACATGTGATGAAACTGAGGCCCAGGAAAGTGAAATGACTTTCTGAGATCAACACAGAGCAGAGCCCAGGTCCTACAGTTCCAAATCCAAAACTCTCTCTGTGTCACCAACTTGCCTTCCCTAGTCAAAGCTGGCACCTTTAATCTCAGTCTCAATCTCTCTCTCTCTCTTTCTCTTTGTTGGGTAATTGAGATTAAGTGACTTGCCCAGGATCACACAGCTAGTAAGTGTCTGAGGCCACAGTGGAACTCAGGTCCTCTTGATTCCAGGGCTGGTGCTCTATCCACTGTGCCACCTAGCTATACACCTAGTTATGTATAGTACCTTTCATTTAAGCTTTCAGAACCTGCAAGGGAGATAATCTTGATCCCTTGTACCATGAATAATGTGGGATAGTAGATAAAGGGTAAGTCTTGGAACCAGAAACTCTTAGGTTCAAATCCTGTCTCATATACTTGGTAGCTCTGTGGCCATGAGCAAATTACTTAACTTGTCTGATCTTACCTTTTCTCATCTGTAAAATGGGGGTAATACCTGTCATGCCTACCTCATATTGTGTCTCAAATAATAAAATGTATGTAAAACATAGTATTTACATTGGTTATAAATTCAAGTGATCTATCTGTAGTAGTAAGAAACAAATAACAGCAGATGATAAAACTATTCAGCATTTGACCAGTGTCTTTAATCTGTAGCTGGTTGCTCTCATAGGACTCTTTAGTTTGCTCATACATATTTGAGTTAAATGTTTTACCTGTATGTTTCACTTTACTTATATGCATACATATGTATATGTAGTCATAGATTGTAACCTTGCTTGGTTTTGGGTAGATGGTCTTTAGGAGTTCTGTGGCCAAAAAATTCATTACTTGCTTGCCAATCTAGTGATATGCCTAATGATGTGGTTCATATGTCTGCATGTGTAGGAAATATATACACATATAAAATGCATGATATTTAGTGTGAAGTTTAGGATAGACATTTCACTGAACTGAGTAAGATTTCTCAAGTTTTCAATATTCCTTTCAAAAATGTAATTTTTAAAAAATTGACTTCCCAAATGTTTGCCTCGTGGGAAAGGAGAATAGCTAATTATTTGTGTCTTCAGGTCAAACTTAGTTTGGGACTCCCCTTGTAAATTAGGAAAATACATTAAAAATTAATGTGTGATTTCATTGATTTTTATGCAACATTAGTGGGAAATCCGTAGGAGTATAGGGGATACCCCCTGTTTAATTCTAGACTCACTGCAAACCAAGTGATGTTTGAATGCCTTTCTTGTATTTACGGAGAGTGAGGTTACTGCTAAATTTTTAAATGCTAACTCCTCTAAAAAGAGGAGTTTTATTAGCAAATTAGTTTAGGTATTCAGTGATGGTGTTGAAACTTATTTTCACTGAACATTTTTTCCCCTTTTCCTTTTTCTTTCTGGGTGTGACTAAACTGCCTACAGCATGCTGCATGGTTGCTGGTAAAACAGGAAATGGGGTGAGTAATTTGAGTAGGGATTTTTTACATTCTTTTAAATACAGACTACCTGGTTTTTTTAAGTGCTTTTACTCCGTTTCTCTTCTATAGGGTAGCTTCACTAGCCATTAGAGCAATTGAGTGCAAAGAAAAACTTGTGATCATTTGGGTTCATTGTGTTATCTTTCTCTAATCTGTTCCTTTGCCAAGCAGAAGGATACTCATTCATACTGATAGCTCATTAAATCTTTGCAGCTTTAGCATGAATGTTAATAGATTTGCTAGCACACATGGTAGGCAACCACATTACATAATATAGTTTGATGAGATATTTTAACAAGAGAAATTTTGTTTTCATCATTTGGGAAAGTTCATGGTATGTTTGTGAATGTGCTAGAAATTATAAAAAGTCTTAGTTCCATTATATGAGCTCTAACTAGGTTTTTGAAAGTGTATTTAGAATAACTGCTGGAGTTTTGGTTAGTAATTGTTTATTATAATAATGGTAAGCATTTATTATAATAAAATAATTTGCTGATTAATAGACTTTTTAAAGCAAAATGAGAAGAATTTTTCACTTGAGTCATTTTAAAAGTAAAGATAAAAAGAGAGTTCAGGATTTTTTACTTGATATTTGTGGTAATGATGAATAAATTTTGTAGTCTCAGAACATAAAATTTTTAAACCAGTAGAGATGAGGAATGTATTGACTTCAAATACTAAGTAATGAGGGGCAGCTAGGTGGCGCAGTGGATAGAGCACCGGCCCTGGATTCAGGAGGACCTGAGTTCAAATCCAGCCTCAGACACATAATAACACTTACTAGCTGTGTGACCCTGAGCAAGTCCCTTAACCCCATTGCCTAGCCAAAAAGAAAAAAAAGAAAAAGAAACAAATACTAAGTAATGTATTAAGGTATAATGTATTTTGACTGAGTTTGGTGATGTATTTTAAAAATAATACATATTGTTTTATTCAGTTTTTCATCAGAATTATTAATACACATCTATTCTATTTGGTTTTATGTTAGTTTTTATTTTATATCAGCCAAATTTATTATTACCATCTAAGACAAATTTTATAATATGTACCTGAATTATTAACAGGACTATTATTTATCTGAGAATCCATTTTTCTATTTAAACTTTATTAAATATCTACATTATGTTAGCTGCAGTAATAAGAACTTAGAACCACTACATGAAAGGTGTTAGATTGTTCTATCTAATTTAAATGATTTTTGGGAAATCACTCTTTTTTTCCCCTTATATCTTCATCTGGAAAATGGTACAGCCATTTGTCACAGACTTCAGGTTATTATATAGCACATATTATATAGCACATTAGTACTCATGGTTCATAGAGAAGTCCAAATCATGATCCTTCTCTTTGTTCTTAAACTTTGAGAATGTTGTTTAGCCTGTTCAGGCCATAAGTTCAGTTTAAAAAACATTCAGCATCTCGTGTGGGCAGAGGTCCTGTGCTGAGTCCTGATCATGCAGAGACAGAAACAATAAAAAGGCCTTTCCCTCAAGGGCCTTACATTCTGTTTTTAGACTGTTTCTGAATTTGCATTTGCCCCATGTTGATTTGGTTGTTCTCCTTCAAAGAGTTTAAGGTAAATGTAGCAGTAAAAGATTTGAATTCTCCTGAAGAACTATAAACTAGACTGGTACAGAATGCCAAAGGTCTTCCCCAGTATCAGGAGTTCCATGCAAAAGTAATCTAGAGGCACTACTGTTAAAAAATTAATTCAGAAATCTAAATGAAATTAGTTGAATTGAAATTTTTAGACCAGATTTGTCCCCATATAAATCCCTTTAGAATAATTATGATTCAGTTTTCAAAACTTTATAAACCTGGAATTTTTGTTAAGTATTTATTTTGTAGCAAAAGAAAATACATCAGAAATATCTCAACCTTTTTCCATGGCTTCTTGACATGGAGAGGAAGAATACATCTTCCACTCCATCCAGTAGCCAGTTCTTAAAGAATTGAGACTCTTTAGAATTATTTGAAATATTAGAGATTTTGTTGTATGACCATGTTCTTTCAGAACTGTAATGAATAACCACTTAAACATTTTAAAGAACTGCTTCTTGTTCATGCTTTAGAGTAATCTAGAAGATAAACCATCCGTATGTCACCTGTTTCTCCTATTCTTCAGAATATATTTGACATTTAAGTTAATCCATATATTTCCCATTTATTAATATTCTTCTCAAAGGAACATTGAAATGTGAAAAATAAAATTATCAAGAATATTGCTATAATGATTATTTCCAGGAATAGGAGTGCTGTAGTAAATTTTTTTATCCTTTTGGTGTTTCCTATTGGATTGTTAAACCAGTCTCCTTTGAAAATCATGGATCTCATTGCAGAAGTCCCTGTAATGTTTTGAGTCTTACATAGTGTTATTTGCACCAGCAGGACCTCAACAGGGAGTCCCTGTTTCATTTGGACTTTGCATAAGCAAGGAAGTTCAGTTCACTCTCCATTCCACTTCATTAGTATATTAACATATTTTACACACACACACACACACACACACACACACACACACACACACACACACACACACGCGTATATATCCAAGACAGGCATTGTGAATGGTCAGTGGGCCCTATCCAGAATTAAAATAACAGAAAAGAGTGGGCTCATTTGCATTTGGGAAACTACTTAATGGCGAACTGCTCTAAAGATTCAAAGTTGTGTGTCCAAAGGACAATAGACAGAGAAATATGGTGGGCACAAGCAGTCCATTGCACATTTTTAAGGTAATCTGTGTGGAAGTTGTGTAAGACATAACTTCTGTGAAAGAAATTTGCTTTGAAAAAGTGATTCTCCTAAAACACAGGTCTGACCATGTCTCTCTCCTCTCCAGAAAGCTCCAGTGGTTTCCTGTTGCCTCTTAGATCAAATACAAACCCTTCTGTTTGGTATTTAAAGCCCTTCACAAACTGTCTTCAGCTTACCTTTCCAGGCTTATTATACCTTACTTCCCCTTCATGTATTCTGTGGTCTAGCCAAACTGTTTTAATACTTTTTCATACAGGATTTTATGCCTTTGCATAGGCTTTCCCTAATGGAGTCATCTTTCTTCCTCCAAAGGTCCTCTCCAAGTGTTGCCATCTCTCTATAAGGCCTTTTTTGATTCCCCTCACTTGCTAGCAGCACCCCCTGAAATTATCTTGTATTGGTACTTACCTTTGTATATGTCATGTATATCCTTTGCTTCTCTTGATAGAATATGAGCTCCTTGAAGGCAGTGATTGGCTTTTGTCATTGTATCCCAGCCACCTCATACAGTGACTAGCAGTAGGTAACTCTTAATAAATGGTTATTGATGAATTCCTTGCAGTTCCCTTCAATAGACGTTCATCCTGCTCTGACTTCTTTGACTTTCAGACCTAATAGGAAGCTAGTGTATACCTTTGTTCCCCTACTGTCACTTCTAGACTTATCCTTTACCACCATTTCACGATAAATTTTCTTCTTTTGAAATCATGCCGTTTGTTTACTCTTCTTTCTATTTTTATTGCTTTCATCCACCAACCACTCCACTCACTTTTCTAGCATTCTCAACCTGGCTCATCTTTCTACTATGTCCTCTGTCATCTTCCTTTGGCACTTGAATATTCGTGTGGACAAACCCTATGACTGAAAAATTCATTGACCTCAACTCCCATAGCCCACTTTAGCCAAATGTTGTCATGGTTATATCCTACACTTTACCATCTCTTCTAATTCCATTACCTCTGATATCCAGTATTCCATCTCCCAGCCATAATTGCCTGTTCTTTCTTCTGGCCCACTCACTCATACTTTGTCTATATTGTGATTTCTGGTCCCTTGATCAATGCCTGTTCTCCTGGTCTGTCTCTTCAATTGCCTCTGTACTTAGTCATGCCCTTCTGATCTGCTTCTTTGTTATTTCAGTAGTTAACATGCTAATAATCCTTGATTTACATTATTCCCACCCTGTGAATCTTCATCCCTAGGTAACCTGTATCTGCTTTATCTTCACCTGTTCCAGGGCTACTGAGAGTCACTGGAGAAAGTAATGAAATTGAAATTAATTTCACCTGCTACAAATTTATGAAACATAAGCTCAGATCAATCCTTGCTACTGCTCAATAGTACTTGTATTCTGCCTTTATCAGTTCCCTCTATTATTATCCACAGTAAGTATTCTAAGCCTTTTTAACACTTTTCAAATTGTAGATATGCCACCCTACATATACTGATAGTAAGTGACATAATCATCTGCTTCTCTGAAAGTCCAGTCACAGGGAGCTCTCTTTGTTCTTCCGGGCTATTGCTCAGGAGATATATCCCTACTTTTCACCTTTACCTGTGTCTTTAGTCTTTTTCACCCCTGTTAGCTCCAGGTTTTTGATGTAACAGTTAACCTATCACATATTGTGAATTTAATCATCACAGTAATTTTGATATACAAAAAAGAACCAGAAAGAATTAAGCCAATCAATAAGTATTAAATACCTGTCATGTGTAAGGTACAACACTAGGTACTGGGGATACAAGTGGAGAAACAAAAGCCAAAAACCAAAATAATCTGCAATCAAAATGAGCTGAGAACTTTCGCTATATACAGCTAGATTTTTAAGAAGTATATATTAAATTTCACAGTATAGTGACATTCTTGTATTTGTGACCCCTTTTACACTTTAAAAACTTTTCCTGTGCATTTTAAAATGTTTATTAATGCTCTTTTTGGGTGTGGCTAATACTGGGATTTGTTTTGCTTGATTATACATATTTCTGATAGATTTTTTTGTTTTTGCTTTCTCAGTGTGTGGGGGATGGGGAGGTGGAGGAAGAGAATTTAGAACTAAATATAAAATAATACTGAATTTTTTTTAAAAAGGAAGAAAGAAAAGGAGCCCACCTTCCTTGCTACTACCGATATCAATCACTAGTGTGCTTCTACTAATGGACAGGTATGTCCAAGAGCCCTGGAAATGGCAGTGCCCCCCAGACCACCAGTCCTGCTTCTAACTCTGTTCCTGCAGCCATCAGTGCAGGAGGCAAACCCCAGTGGAGATCAGACCTGGCTACTCTTTCTGTAGATGCTGCCAAAGTCCTTGGCACTGTCAAATAGCTCAGAATTTAAAAAATAACATTATTATCAATAAAAATAAGTCAGGAATTTGCATCACTGTGTTCTTTGCCACAGCATCCCAAGGACCATGGTGCCTTTCCATCTGACTTGCTGCTGAAACTGTTGTCTCCTCTGTTAGAATCTGATCTCCTTAAGAACAGAGCCTGTCATACTTTTTCTTTGTGTCCCCAATGCTTTGCACATAGTAAGTGCTTCATTCACTCATTCAAGTTATAGAGGTTCACAACTTGGTGTTATCCTTAACTCTTCTCTCATCCCAGAAGTATGATCAGTTGCTAGACGTTGCATTTCTAGCTCTGCAGCATCTTTTCCATCTGACCCGTTCTCTCTGCTCACACAGCCACTACCTTAATTCAAGCTCACCTTATCTTTTGCCTTGACTCTTTTTTTGTGTCTCCGCCTGAGCGTCTTCTTCCAACTCCAGTCTGTCCTCTATCTAGCCCTGTGTTCTTTTCACTCTAGTTTTATACTCAGCTGCCTCTAGTATCAATTAGAAGCACTGTATGCTATTTAAAGCTCTTCACAACCTGGCCCCTTTCTCCCTTTCCAGTTAAGCAGCTGGTGGTGTAGTGTTTAGACTGCTGGGCCTGAAGTCAGAAATGCCTGAATTCAAATCTAGCCACCAGCTGTGTGACCGTGGGCAAGTCATTTCACCTCTGCTTTCCTCAATTTCCTCATCTATAAAATGGGGATGGTGATAATAGTACCAACCTCCCAGATTGTTGTGAAGATCAAATAAGATAATTGTAAAATGCTTAGCACAGTATCTGGCACGTAGTAAGTGCTATATAAATGTTAGTTATTATCATTTTTGTATTTTTATTATTAATTATTCGTACACCTTACCCACCTCTGCATACTCTTATGATCCAACCTTGCTGGCTGCATAGCAACTTAGAAAACCTCCGATTGACATTCTCTATGTTGTAATTTATATTAGTAAATATTCCCCAATTACATTTTAATGTAGGTAGGTACATGAGTTTGACACTGTTCTATATGAAGCCTTTCCTGATTTTCCTGAGCTGCTAGTGCCTTCCTTCCCAAAACTGCCTTGTACTAACTTTATAATTATTCTACATGCATTCTCCCTTGTTCAAATGTAAGCTTCCTGAGAGCAGAGACTGTTTCACTTTTTTCCTTGTATTCCCCAGCCCTTAATAAATGCATGTTAATTGACTGCAGATTTAAAAACTGTCAACTGACCACCTCCTTTGATTTGATACTGTTTCCTTTTGACTGAAGAAATACCATCCTCTCCTGATTCTTCTGGTACCTATCACTACTTCTCAGTTTCACTGCTTTCTGATCTTTCTGACTCCTTTATGTGATTATTTCCCTCAGTGTGTCAAACTTATGGCCCCCCTCAGATTAAATGTAATTGGGAAACGTTTACCCAAATAAATTGGATACATTACAACATAGATAATGTTAATTTGTGGTTTTCTAAATCAATAGGCAGGCAGCAGGGATCCCTTTCTGTTTGACAGCACTAATGTGGAAGGTGGGATATCTGAGCTAATTTTGAAGGAAAACTAGGGATTCAAAGAATCTTTCCTTGTTTCTCTTCTGTGTTTTTTTCAATATTCTTTCCCTATACTTACCAGATTTTTATCTTTAGCCCTTAACTCTTTTCTGAACTCCAGGGCAACATCTTCAGTTGCCTATAGGACATTTTAACCCAATATATCAGCTAATGTAAACACCGCTGACATGTGTGTGTTATCTTTACTTCTAAACTGGTTATAAGACTTCACTATTTCTATCTGTGGGACTATTACTCGGTTTCCTATAAATGAAGCTGTATTGTCTTTAGTTACCAATTCCTGTCAGTTCTTCATTTGGTAATTAGACATTCTTTCCTTATCTTTATTCCTACTTTCACCACTCTGCTAATGCCTTAAGTGCCACCTACCTTGATTTTTGTTAGAATCTCCTAGCGTCTCTTTAGGATGCAATGCATCCTACATCCTATCTAGTAGAATAATCTTCCTTATTCATAGGTC
Source organism: Phascolarctos cinereus (assembly GCF_003287225.1). Taxonomy (NCBI): domain Eukaryota; kingdom Metazoa; phylum Chordata; class Mammalia; order Diprotodontia; family Phascolarctidae; genus Phascolarctos; species Phascolarctos cinereus. Next base: position 110,334,510 of record NW_027555625.1, on the reverse strand, counting down.
TGGTTGAATCATACTCCTTAAAAGTGCTTAGCTCCTTATTGCCTGTCTGTATATTTCAAACTCCTTTGATTAGCATTCAAGGATATCTGCAATCTGTTGCCATGCCATGTTATGCCACCTTCTCAGCCTCCAGTATTCTCCACCGCGTATCCTACAATGTAGCCAAGTCATTCTGTTCTCCTCCCTAAATGACCTCTGACTTTCTTTTTCTGTGTCTTTGTTTATGCTGGTCTCTTTACCTAGAATGTCCTTTGTCATACCCTTCACCTGCTCAGTTTTACCCTTCCCTTTAAAGAATATATCATATGACAACTTTTTTTTGTGAGGCAATTGGGGTTAAGTGACTTGCCTTGAGTCACACAGCTAGTGAGTGTTATGTGTCTGAGGCCGGATTCGAACTTTGGTTCTCCTGACTACAGGGCCAGTGCTCTATTCACTGCACCACTGAGCTGTCCCAACTTCTTGATGAAGTCTTCTCTGATGTTCCCTCCTATCTCTCCCAAAGACCTTCTTCCCTGTGCTTCACACAACAATGTTTTCTGACTCTAGTGTGATTATCTTGTACTATTATATATCATAATTATGTTTTTCTAAGCTCCATGCAGCAGGAACCATGTCATTTAAAATTTTTATGTCCCTCAACATTTAGCACAGTGTTCTGCATATAATAGTTGCTTAATAGATGTTTTCTAAATGGATATTGAATGGTTGGAACTTAACATATTTACTATGGATTTTCAGAACCCATGAAGTAGTTATCCAGTTTTCATCCAATATTGCACTGGCTTATTTGTCAAAATTGTATTAATACTTCTTGCCTCATTCCTTCAAGGATATGCTGTTTTGTTAACATGGGTGTTACCTCCAGTAACACAAATGGAATTTTTCTGTAATCCAGTAGGTGGATTTTGAGAGTTGCTGTGACCAAATAGTTGATCATCTTTTAACCAGCCTGGTTGTGAGCCTCTCCAAATTTAGTTCAGCTGGTTCTCACATAATCTATCTTGGTCCCGTATTCAGAGTTTTCTAGCTTGTTAGAACCTGCCGTGATGAGGCATGAGAGTTGGAGTGCAGCAATAAATTCTTTTCACTTCATGTCTCTACAACATGAACTTTTCCAGAACTTTCTGTTCTGTAAACATTATGTATCTGGTGATAAGCAAACGTACTAATTCTAATTCAGAAAAAACTCAGGTTGCTAGTGAAAATATTTTACATATGCTATAACCATTTAATAACGACTTTTTTCTTTTGTAGTTCCTTGCTTCTGGTCCTTGATAGAAAAAATAAGAACTCCATGCTGAATCTCTCTTTTTTTTTTATGATGTTTAGGAAACAGGGCCTGTCACTAGGAAGAGATGATATTGTTCAGCTTAAAGAAGCCTACAAATGGATTACTCATCCCTTGTTCTCAGAGGAGCTAGGTGTTCCTGTTGATGGAAAGGTATTAACTGATTGAGTTCATTTTTTGCAATTCTTGTCTTCTTAAAACATCATGAGGTCCTCTTAGTTAAGTATTCTTCTGTCTAAACAATCCCTTGGGTAAACATAAAGGTTTTCTAATTTCCTAATTTTAAAATGTAGCATCCAAATCTTTTTTAGACTTTCCTCATCAGAGATGTTTATAACATTACTGGTTGTTCATCCACACATTCAGTTCTATTTTTCATGAGTTTCTATGAACCTGCCCTTCATGGAATACTTTAGAATGTTTCTTATCATACCCAAGGCAGAAGAAGAAAATGCAGTAATTTAGAGAGAGCATTGAGTGTAGTAGGGAGAACAGTAAGTGTAGAATCAGGAGCTGGATTAAAATTCTGTCTGCAATTAGTATATGTGTAACCTTGGGCCAGTTTCTTCACCTTTTTGTTTTCCTCATTCATAAAGTGAAGGTATTAGACTGTGTAATGCCTAGCACTGTCTCTATTGAATTGAATTAGATGCTCTACCCCTGCTGCTCTCTCTCCTTTCCAAGGCAGGTCTTCTGTAAGCCTCCCTCCATGGCTTCTGCTGGCCTCCAGATCCTGGGCATGATGTTTTCAGTACAGGGCTGGGTAGGAAGTCTAGTGTCCTTCTCCCTGCCCATGAGGAAAGTCACAGCTTTCATTGACAATGGCATTGTAGTGACCCAGGTGGTGTGGGAAGGCTTTTGGATGTCATGTTTGGTCCGGAGCACTGGCCAGAAGCAGTGTATGGTGTGTGATTCTCTGCTGGCCCTGCCTCATGACTTGCACACAGAGAGAGCCCTCACTGTTATAACTCTGCTTGTGGCCCTGGTAGCCTGCTGATTTACCTTGCTGGGGCCAAGTGTACCATCTGTATAGAAGGGGAGGAACCATTGACTAGCACTGCCTTCAAGAGTCTTCTTCCTCATCTCAGCAGTCCTGGTCCTGAACCCTGAGATTATGCCCATGGGATCATCAAGGACTTCTACAACCCCCTAGTGGCTGAGGTTCACAAACAGGAGTCTGTTCCTGGGTGGGGCAGCTGCAGCCCATCTTCCAGTAGGTAGAGGGTTGCTGCGCTGCACTTGTCCCTTAGGCGGCTCAAAAAGCACAGAACAGTCTGTGGTCCAGTGGTCTGCTTCTTTTTCAACTCTGGGACTCCCGAGGTCCTTCTGAGTACCCAGCTAAGAATAATGTATGAATCTGGAAGGAAGTGTGTATAGGGGATGACTCCCTGAGGTAAGAAAAGCCCTCTTCCTGCTTCCCTCTCAAGGGATGAAGCTACAGGTGACTCCAGTCAGTCTTGAGATTTTTTGTTTTCTTTGCTTTTCTTTCTTTTTTTAACCCCTTGGGTGACTGAGCCAAGAGGAGGACTCCATTTCCCATTCCTGGTGTTTACTAATGCACATGATATCCTCTAGACATCACCCTTGGATAATAGAGCTGTACTGATGCTGCCCAAGAGCTCCACAAAGATCTATGTTAGTTCTCTACATTTGCTAGAGCTGATCTGCTTTGGTTGTGGGACTGAACTTTCGTTCTGTCAGGTATTAAGTGCAGAGTTCTCTAGGGTGTTTTCTAACAACCCTCACTTTAATGAAGATGATCTCATGTCATCCTCACAACAGCTTCTATTTTGCCAATGAGGAAACTGAGGCAGACAGGGTAAGCAGCTTACCCAGGGTCGTATATTTAGTAAGTGTCTGAGATTCAATTTGAACTCAGGTCATCCCAGCTTCAGATTCAGTGCTCTCTGCATTTCCATCTAGCTGCCTTATACAGTTAGTGTTGGAAAAAGGTTGTATAGGTTTGCCCTGACTTTTATTGGTTAGTCTGTGATCTGATACATGATATATCTCTTTATGAAATTATAAGTAATAGTGTAATGGTTCTATAGTAAATAACTTTGAAGCTAACTTTAATATAGAGCAGGCCTGTACAACATAACGACCCACGGTCTGCTTGCGGCCTGCCAGAGCAGCCTGTGGGTGGTATGTTGTGCAGGGCTGTTTTATATCTTCTACATTTTTTGTGGGCTGCCTGAAATCCTTTCGCAGGCTGCAAGTGGCACGTGGGCTATCAGTGACCCACGGGCTGAAAGTTGTACAGGCCTGGTATAGAGCAAAGGATCTAATGTTTTTAGTGTCCTGGACCCCTTAGGAAGTCTGGTATAAGTTTATGGACCCCTTCTTAAAATAGTATTTCAAAGTACATAGGATTACAAAAGAAACCAGTTATATTGAAGTACAGTTACCAAAATATGAGCTAAGTTCATAGACAACCCCAGTTTAAGAAATCCCCACTATAGAGCACTGAAGCTTATATTAGTTGTAAATATAGACAGTAGGGCAGGATAGTAAGGAGATCTTCATCTCTCCACTTCAACAAACAGGTGAGAAACTAGCTGGTTTTGTCACTTGTTAGTACACCCTAGCAATATCACCCTTGCAGAAGTGCATTTTGCCCCATTACCCTTATTATTCAAAGTTCTCGGACTTTTAGATTCGGTATTCATATTTCCTATACAAGTACTCTCTTGTAGTATACTCAGGTGCTTATCTAAACTCTCACCATTGATGTGAGTTTCTGATTTAGTTATTTTTTCCAAGTTCATTGCCTTTATGCTTTCAGAATTTAGAACCAAGTCAGCAACACATTCAATCAGTTTATTCTTTTTACCACCTGACTTTAAATGTAGTACATTTAATTTTGTAGGCCCACTGTACTCATTAACAGTAGCAAGAATGTTTAATAGAAGGTGAAAAAGAGCCACCATATGTTAAATTATCATTTATACATATGTTATCTTTTTTTCACATTTTACTAGACTGAACAGTAGGGACTGTTGACATAGCTTACTGCCTATTTAATAAATAACTACTGATTGAATCAATGTCTGTAGTCAGTACTTATTAAGTGACATTACTTGCTCCTGGTCAAAGAAAAGAAAAATAGAAAAACAAAGGAGATTTATCATAATCTTAATATCCCCTCTCTGGCTGAGGTATCAGAGTAGGACTGTAGTGGAAAATTATGTAGCTAACCGATTATAATTTCACTACATTGTAACTGAAGACTGATTCTAATATAAATGAAGAAATGAAGTAAGATGATGATAACTAATGTTTATATAGTTGTTTTAAAAAAGCATTTTCTAGTAACAGTCCTATCAATGAGGTGTAGTACAAGTATTATCACAATTTTAAACTTGAGGACACTGAGGCACCTGAACTTTCCCAGAGTTCCACATCCAGTAAGTACTGGCGCTAGGACGGGAACTCTGACTGAAAACCCATACTCCTTTATGAAAGAAAAACTGTGGCATATTGTTTGGACGTTGGCCTTGGAGTCAGAGTCCTCTTCTGTCTGTAACACAAATTGCTTAAGTCATACAACTTCTCCATGCCCCAGGAACTCTCTAAGACTGTAAGATATAGATGAGTTGTCAGTCTGCTTCAGCTGAGGGAGTTCCATTCTATGAGTATCTTAAATGTCACTGGTCCAGACCAGGAAAGAAAGTTATTGCTTCTATGCGTACACTTTTGGTGCGCTGATAACTTTACCTGAGGAAAAAAGATATGAGAAAAACATTACTCACATATTCACATGGATTATTGTTTCTCTTGATATAAGGAATATTTATAATCATTTTTTGCTTCATTTTTTTTTTATTAATAGGTAGAAAGGAGATGTCACACAGACGAACCTATTGAAGAGTTATTCTTAAGATTTCAGGAGTTCCTGATTTGTAGTCTTACAATCTAGTAATGAATGTAAAGAATGCAAGATTTACTTAACAGTAAATTGTGTGGTGGAGCCAAGATGGCAGAGTAGTGGGAAGTAATATAGCTGTGTACCCTTCTACAGCTCCTCCATATAGATCTAGCAGATGCATGAGACCAAATCTCAGTGGGGAAATATAGAGAGTCATTGAGTCCTTTGCAGAACCAAGTTAGCATAGGGGGAGATAGAGAGTTCTGCAGATGCCAGTTACTGTTTCGGGGCAGGAGCATGCCACGTGATGAGTACTGTAGCCCTCAGGAAGAAGCTGTATACCTGGGCAAGAGGAGGTTCCAGATCCATCCTGGAGCATTTCAGTGGGGACAGATGCAAACTAGCAGCTTTGTTGCCTGTTCCTCAGTTCTGGAGAGGTCCAGAGTAGACTGAGAAGGGGATCCCTGCACAAGGATGCCTTGGGCAGCATACTGAGAAAGAAGGAAGTTCAGAAGCAAGCAGCAGTGGTTTGGCTCAAACCCTAGGAGCAAGGTGGGTTGTCATTTCCAGCATCCAGCCTAGTCTGCATAAGAATAACTGGGGCAAAAATCCCATCTCACAAGGAGACTAACAGTCTTGTCACTGAACCAGCAGAACTACCTAGTGGCTGATAGAGGCTGAGTCCAATATCTTCTTACTGTTATTCATACCCAAACCCAGGTCAGAAACTTGCAGAACTCATACCAAAGAGGCAGCAATCAGACTTTGCCCTGGATCAGACCACTTTGGGAACACTGAAAACTTGCAGGTCCCCAGCCTGCTTCAGCAAACAAAGCCTCAGAAAAACAGCTTGAGCACAATTTTAATTAGAATTCCTGGAAGAGCTGAAGCTAGAGTTTAAAAAATGTTTTCATAAATGAAATGAGAGTACTTGAGGGAAAAATTGGGAAAGAAATGAGTAGTGGAGAAAGAATTGTAAAGTGAATTAACAGCTTAGCCTATGAGATAAAAAATTTTACCCAAGCAGCAAACTTTCATTCTAGGACCAAATAGAAGCCAGTGATGTCATGAGGCAACAAGAAATATTTAAATAAAGGCAAAAAATTAAAAGAAAATTGAAATATTTCATAGGAAAAATAACTAACCTGGAGTACTGATTGAGGAGAGATAATTTAAGAATCATTGGACTACCTGAAACCCATGAACACAGAAAGAGCTTAGACATCATATTTCAAGAAATCATTAAAATATCCAGATCTCTCAGAACCAAAGGGCAAAGTGAAAATAGAATCCAGCAGTGCATGCACACACACGCGCGTGCATCCTTCCCCCAAGTTGGGTACTAGATTAAAGTGTTGTGTTAGACAGTCGTAATTTTAAGGTTGAAAGGCACAGATCTTATAAACTTATTTTCACTGTATCATTCCCCCAAATTCCCATCCTGTTTTCACACATATCTCCTATGTATGTATTACAAAAACTATGTTATGTAATGCAAACCCTGGTCTTTAATTTTGTTAGGGCACACTGGTCTCTGTAAGTTTTAGCAAGATATATTTGAAGCAGTGTTTTGTAAAAGTGGCCTCTGAGCAAATCGATTATAGAATCATTTCCAGTTTTCTTTTTAACTTTTTTTTTTGTGAGCCAGTCTTTGAGAGTTTAATTTATGTTTTCATTCACAAGTTTTGAGATGTTAGTTTCCCTTTGCTAATTTCAAAACTATTTTTATGATTTAGAGCTTGTTTGAAGTAAGTGTGATCTTTGCTCACCCTGAAACAGATGAGGATTGCCACTTCCTGTAAGTTGCTGTGTAAACATGATAGTAATCTTTATAATTGTATAACATTGTTCGTGTTCTTTAGTTTTCATGAAGATAAATTTAGTGGCTCATTTCTTTCCTTTTCCTGCTTTTTCACATCTTAATTTCATAGGTAATGATCAGAGACGATATTCTTAGAAGATATTTTTTAGCCACCTACCGTTGCTTTTATTTTATGTAACATAAGATGACGGCAGAGGTCCTTTTCAAATTTAAAATGCTATGATCTTACATTATGTTTACAAAGGACCTTTCAGCTCAAAGATTTTCTTATTTTACTTTCTTAAAAAAGTTCCGACCATCTTCATCTTACAAAATGGTAAATTTGAAATTCATGAGAGATAAATTATTTTATTAGAAATTATTTCTAGTCCAGTGCTATTTCTCTAGGTTCAATACATGACATTAATTAAACCTTTATTAAGCACCTACTATGTACCAGGCACTGTGCTAAGCACTGGGGATACAAAGGAGGACAAAAAAACCCCAACCCTGTTCTCAGGGAACTCGCAGTCTAATGGGGGAGACAGGTTACAAACAGCTATGTGCAAAATCTGAAAAGTGCTTTACAAATACTATATCATTTTATCCTCACTAACAATCCTGGGAGGCAGATGGTATTATAATCCGCATTTTATAGATAAGGAAATTGAAGCCAAGAAGTTGTGGCCTACCCAGGGTCACACAGCTAGTAAATGTCTGGGGTCTGATTGGAAGTTGGGGCTTTCTGACTCCAGGGCCAGTGCTGTATATCCACTGTTCTACCTAGCTAGGCAAGGTACAAATATTATCCTTATTTTATAGATGGAAAAAAACTCAAAAAGGGGCAGGTAGGGGGCGCAGTGGATGGAACACCAGCCCTGTAGTCAGGAGGGACTGAATTCAAATCCAGCTTCAGATAAATGATACTCACTAGCTGTGTGACCCTGGGGAAGTCACTTAATCCCATTGCCTAGCAAACAAACAAACAAACAAAAAAAACTCAAAAAGGTTGTAACTTACTTTGGATCACATGACTAGTAAGTGGGAAAGCCAGGAATGGAACCCAGATCTTCTAACTGCTAGTTTAGTTAGGTGGTAAAGTAGAGAGAATGCTCTGCTGAGAGACAAGAAGATCTGAGTTCAAGTCCTGCACAGACATATACTACAGTTACTCTGGGCCAATCACTTAACCTCTCTCAGCCTTGGTTTCCTCATCTTTAAAACAAGGATAATAATAGCACCTACCTCACTTCTAACTGCTAGTGCAGTGCTCTTCCCTACGACTAGACCGTGCTGCCTTCCCATATTCAAATGCTTATTAAAGTATAAATTTAAATGTAAATTTAATCTTCCTAGTGTGTGGACCAGGGAGAACTGACAAAATTGGTTAGCAGAGGCGTGGCACAGTTTAGTGGAAAATTCCTGGACTTTAAATTGGAACAATCTGGTTTAAAATTTAGCTCTCTCACTTAACAGCTTTGTGGTCATGGGCAAGCATGTAATCTCTCTCAGCCTCATTTTCCTCAACTGTAAAATGAGGGTGATAATGCTTACTTTATTTACTGCACAGGACTTTGAGGAAAGAACTATGTAAACTTGAAAGTGCTTTGCATAAATGAGAGTAATGTGGATAAATGTGAACTGTTATCATTGTCATTACAGTATTTGCTTCCTCCTAATATCCTGAAGTCAACAGCCAAATGATATAAAATGTACTTGATTTTTATTATCTAAAAGTACAGACGATAATGCTTGAAATTAATTTTATTTTGTTTTAGGAGCACTTCATGCCCAGATTGTTTCAAGCCAGCCAAAAATAAGCAGGTAGAAATTTTCTCTTCTTATTCTTGGGTGGGTTTTGTATGAGCTTAAGGTTCGCCAGTAATATAGGACATTTTAATAGTATTTTAAAGGATGCAAAACATTTTACATTTATTATCTCATCTGGGCTTCAAAATAACCTTTGAAGCAGGTTCTCCAGATATTATCCTTCTGTTAGAGATGACAGAATGAAAGTCATGGAGCTTAAGTGGCTTGGCCATGGTCTCATACCTGGCATCTCTCATCCTGTGTATCATTTATAAAGATCTGATCTCACGATTCCACTGCTATAAGCTCAGGTTTGAGTCTCTATGTTGCCTTGAGCAAGTCACTTAAATTCCCTGAGATTCAATTTCCACATCTTTCAAATGGAGATAATAATACTTGTATCATATATTCACAAAGTTGTGAGACAAGTCATTGTGTGTATGTGTGTGAGAGAGTGTGTGAATTGCTTTATGGTTCATCATACTCCAGTGCTTCAAGGATATGTGATTTCCCTCTTATAGGTATCCCCTCCCCTGATGCAGAACATAACCCCTCAGTACGTTAGAACACAGTCATTGTCTGTGTGGGACCCATGAGGCCTGTAGCTGTCCTGAGTGCAGTCTGAATGACAATTAAATATAATTGGGAAATATTTAACAAAATAAATAAAAGTGCAATACAGCATAGATAATGTTAATATGTGCTTCTTAAAGTCAATATGTCGCCTACAGAGATCATTATGGGTGTTTTAGTGGTCCTTTTTTCTATTTGAGTTTGACACCACTCCCCTAGAACATGGTCTTTGTGAGTGCCCATGTCCAAAAAAGTCATCAACTGATAGCCAGCCTTTGAATGATTAGTTTGTCCAAACTTAACTAGGCTTATCCATTGACATATTCCTGGGCCCATGCTCAAAAGCCTTTCTAACTTGGTGTGACCTAATAGAGCTTGCATGTCCTAGGAGAGCCCTGAATCACTTTCATTCCACTCTGAGTCATAAGAATATGACTTTGTTAGATGATTAAAATATATTTTTGAAAGATATTCCATCTGTTATTTTTGTATTTTTAACCCTTGCCTCTAGCTAGAAAGTTGTAGAGGATATTCATGCTTATATTTATGATACTTTCTGAGTTGTTATCTAAAGTTAAAATTAGTATCATAATGTCAATAATGCTTCTTTTACCCATCATGGGAAATAAAATTTGATTCCAATCCAAAGATTTCATCATCTAGCAATGTCCTGTGTTATTGTAACAGCCGTATTTCAAAGTCTTGTGTAATACCCATTTTGCAGAAGTTTAGAATTTTTTAATCGAATCCAAAATTAGGTTATTTCACCTAAGGAAATCCTGAGTTGTTAAAGTCTTATTATGACTACGCTTGAAAAAAAAATTAATTTGTATAGACTTATATTTCTTAGTTTGCAAGTATAATTTGCAAGTATAATCAATTCACAGGAACATACTACAGTGAAACCATCTATAGCAACGTTGCATGTACTAGTTACTTACACAGTTTTATGACGAGTCAGACATTTTTACATAAAGTACTTTACTGACATCCATTTGCAATTACTTCCAAGTTCTCTTTACTGTTACGTGAATAATATGAGTCCAGCGCCTTTTGGCCTTTTAACTTATGAATATTGTCTGGTTTTAGGATCATAGACTTAGAGCTAAATGGAATCTGCGCATTTTTTTAACTTAGAATGTCGAAGCCTATAGAATGTAAGGGGGGGGAGGACATGATTGGATTATAAAATTTGCCAGATGTTTACTTTTGTAATTTAAAGGGCAGAATGAGTCTACTGAATATAATATTTGTTTTGTGCATCTAGCTGCTATTTTGTGTCTTTGAATTTTGGTTTTACATAGAAGTACTTAATAGATTCAAGTACATTTCCAAAAAAACCCACCAACCCCAAAACAGATATTTGGCTTGGACTGAAGCCTCTTCTGATCCCTCATGGGATAGAGCAGTGACCCTGGGTCCTTAAAGGACTTGCCTTCAGAGTTCTAACCAGCTAGAAAGGCATCTAAATCCAGTGACCATAGGATGAGGCCAATGTAGAGAAATTTAGAGAGGTTTTTCAGCTGAAGGTTAGTTACCATTCAGGCCTTTTATTTTGACTGCAGCATCTACTAAGATGTGAAGTGGTTGTCTTCGGAGGAAAAAATTATTTTTCTGAAAACATTCATTAACAAAACAGAAAAGGAGGATTAATGAACTAGTATACAATTTTTTTTATTAATTTATTTTAATTTATCAACAATCACTTCCATAAGCTTTGGAGTTTTACATTTTTCTCCACCCTCCTCCCCAAGACAGTGCACAGTCTGATATAGGCTCTACATATACATTCCTATTAAACATATTTTCATATTAGTGATATTGTAAGTAAGAATTAGAACCAATAGGAGGAACCATAAGAAAGAGAAAGCAAAACAGAAGAAAAAAATAGATACTATGCTTCGATCTGCATTCAAACTCCATAGTTTTTTTTTGGATGTGGGTAGCATTTTCCATCATGAGACCTTTGGAGATGTCTTAGATCCTTACATTGCTGAGAAGGGCTAAGTCTATCAATGTTAGTCATCGCACAACGTGGCTGTTGCTGTGTACAACGTTCTGGTTCTGCTCACTTCACTCAGCATCAGTCCATACAAGTCTTTCCAGGTTTTTCTGAAGTCTGCCTGCTCATCATTTCTTATAGCACAATAGTATTCCATTACATTCATATACCACAACTTATTCAGCCATTCCCCAATTGATGAGCATTCCCTCAATTTTCAATTCTTTACCACCACAAAAAGAGCTGCTACAAATATTTTTGTACATGTGGGTCCTTTTCCCGTTTTTTGATCTCTTTGGGATAGTATATAGTTTTTAAAAGTCTCGGTTAAGAAATTAAGAAGAATAAAAGAAGATAAATAGAAGAAATAAGAAGAATGCTTGGAAAAGTTAGAGAAGAAATTAGCAAAGTGGAAAACAATAAGACTACAGCCAGGATGTCTGCATACCACTCTGGCCATCATCTTGACTGCCTCCCTACCTGAGAATGGAATTCTACCCCCCCAATGCTATGCTAGGTGTGGTAGACCAGTTTGGGACTTATCTTGCTTGGCTCCTGGCCTCTACCCACACTTTAGGAAGATCTTTTGCCATCCCTTCCCCAACCTCCATTTATTTATTGTCTTCCCATGTTAAAATGTAAGCTTCTTGAGGGCTGTGATTGTTTTGCTTGCTTAAAAACTGGCTTGAAGCTAAACATCAAAGAAAGAAAGAAACAAAAATTGAAGTCATAGAAACTGGTCCTATCACTCCCTGGCAAATAGAAGGAGAAGAAATGAAAGCGGGCTCAAATTTCACTGCAGCCATGAAATTAAAAGACACTTTCTCCTTGGAAGGAAAGCTATGGCAAATCTAGATGGCATGCTGAAAAGCAGAGGCATCGCCTTGTTGATGAAGGGTCTGTATCATCAATGCTTTAGTTTTTCTAGTAGTAATGTATAGCTGTGAGAGTTGGACCATAAGGAAAACTGAATACTTCAGAATCAACACTTCCAAAACATGGTGCTGGACAAGACTTTTGAGAGTCCCTTGGACAGCAAGGAGATCAAATCAGTCAATACTTAAAGAAATTAATTCAGACTGCTCATTAGAAGGACAAATAGTGAAGCTGAAGCTTAAATACTTTGGCCACTTAATGAGAAGACAAGACTCATTGGAGAAGACTGATTCTGGGCCTGGAGTGCAATGGTTCATAGTGTTCACGAAGAGTTGGACATGACTGAGCAAACGAACAACAAATTTACATCCTTGATGCTTAGCAGAATTTCTGGCACATTGTAAGAACTTAATAAATGTTATCTCTCTAGAAATGATAAGATGAAAACAAAAATATGTCAACAACTAACAGAATCAAGGATAGGGATTGGATAGGGACTAGACATTTGATTTCATTGGTATCAAGAACTTCCATAGTCAACAAACATTTATCAGAAGCACCTAATGTGGGCCAGGCACTGTGCTAAGCACTGGGGATACAAAGAAAGGTAAAAACACTGTCCCTCTCCAAAGTTCATAATCAGATATAAATAACTATGGATATATAAGATACAGAGTAAGTCAAAGATAATCTCTGAGGAAGGACCTTGGGGGAAGGGAGAGGGCACCTGGAAAAGCCTTCTGCAGGGGGTAGGATTTGGACTAAGACTTGAAGGAAGCCAGGACATCTAAAAGGCTAGAAGAAGAACATTGTAGGCATAGGGGACAGCCAGTGCAAAGGCATGGAGTTGGAGATGGTGGTGTACACCAGTGTAGCACCACTTGTGAAGTCTTGAAGTGTCAGAGAACTTTATATTTGGTCCTGAGAGTAAAGGAGGTCTACTGGTTTTTATTGAACAGGAGGTCAGACCTGCCTTTTACAAGCAAGGCACTTTGGCAGCCAAGTAGAGGACTCTGTCCATTATGACCCACTGCCTCTCTCATCAGAAGGATATAAGATCAAAAGCCATTCCCATAAATAATGGATCAAAGGATAAATGTACTCTGTTAACAACTTTATGAAAGAATACTCCAGATCACTAATAATAAGAGAAATGGAAATCAAAATAACAGAGTTTTACTTCACACCTAGCAAATTAGCCAAAATGACAAAAGGGAGGAAAAGCCAGTGTGAGTGAGTGTGGAAAGATGGTCACACTAATACACTGTGCATGGAGCTATGTAGCTGATCCAACTGTTCTGAAAAGAAATTTGGAATTATATAAATAAAGTGACTGAAGCGTCCATACTCTTTGATACAGAGGTTCTGTTGGGGTTAATGTTAAAAAGAGAGCTTTCACATATACCAAAACATTCATAGCAGCACTTTTTGTGGTAGTTCCTGGGGACAAAGTAAATGCTCATTGATTGGGGAGTAGCTAAAGGGGTGGTACATGAATGTAAGGACAGCTAAGTAGCACAGTGAATAGAGTGGTGGGTCTGGAGTCAGGAAGACTTAGCTTTCTGAGTTAAAACCTGGCCTCAGATTTTATTTAATATTTAATAGTTGTGTGACCCTGGGCAAATCACTTAACCCTGTTTGGCTCAGTTTCCTTATCTATAAAATGAACTGGAAAAAGAAATAGCAAAACACTCTAGTGTCTTTGCCAAGAAAACCCCAAATGGGGTCACAAAGAGTCGGGTACGACTAGAAACGATGAAACAACAACATGAGATATAATGGATATGACTGTGCTTTAAAGAACCATGACTACGATGGATACAGAGAGGCATGAGAAGACTTACAGGAAATTGACACAGAATGAAGTAGGCAGAACCAGAAAAATAATATATACAATGACTGCAACAATGTAAGTTGAAAGAATGAAACAATTGAAATGGATTGCTGAAAAGATATTATAGTTATATTTAGCTCCAGAGAGGAGATGAGAAGATAACTTGGCCCTGATTCTTTGCAGAAGTCAGGAGTTATGCGTATGGAACACTACATACAATGTCAGACTTTTTTGTTTGTTTGTTTTGATATGTTGTTTAGTAAACAACCCCCTCTCTTTTTTTATCCTTTATTGTAAAGAATGGCCTTCTGAGAAATATAGGTTGTATAAAAAAAGATATCAGTAAAAAAAATTAAGGAAAATATTAACTTCGTGGATAACTCTTTAGTTGAACTGATCAAAAAAAGAGGAAAATCAAATTGCCAAGATAAAAAGAAATTAAGGTAAATTCACAACTAATAGAGACTTTAATGGAGTTATCAGATATGCTATTTACAGATATATTCTAGCAAAACTGAAGATTTAAAGGAAATGATGGATCACCTACAAAAATTCAAACTACGTAGGTTAACAGAATATGAAATAGAGATCTCAGCCCAGTTTTAGATGATTAAATAAATCCTTGAACCCAGGTACCAAAGAAAAAAATCTCTAGATTACCAGTGAAATCTTTTAAATATTTAAAGAGTAATTAATAATTATGTGACATAATTTATTTTCAATAATTAAGAAAGTGCTCTACCAAACTCCTAGACAAATATAATCCTGATACCTAAATCAGAGATGAACCAAGCAGAGGGAACTAGACCAGTATCTCTAATGAATTTTAATGCAAAGATTTTAAATAAAACATAACAAAAAGGCTGCAGTAGTATGTCCAAGAAATTATCTGTAAGATCATTGGTTCAGAGCTGGGGGGACCTTAAAGGCCGTAAATTCCAAACCCTCTTCCCTCCCATGTTTCAAATCAGGAAACTGAGGCAAAGAGATATTGCTTAAGGTCACAGAGTCAAACCCAGAATCTTCTTGGTTTTCTTGGTCATATTCACTATAATCAAATTAGAAGTACAAGGATGTTTCACTATGAATTGTGTTCATTTTTTTTAATATTAAAAACAAAACAAAAAATTACATGATTTTATCAATGAATGCTAAGAAAACCTTTGACAAAATACAACAATCACTTATGCCAACGGCTCTAAAAATCATAGGCCTGGCAGGGCATTTTTTCTACAATGATTAAAAGTATATATCTCAAAACAAAAGCTGGCATTATTTATAATGGAGAAATGCCAAAAACTTTCCCAGTAAATAACAAGATAAAACATTATCAAAACATTCTGTTGTCATAGTTGTAGAAATGTTGGACAGAAGGCAAAATAAAGGCCCTAAAGGCAGACACATCAGCAAAGAGCAGATGAAATTATCTGTGTTTGCAAATGGTATGGTTTACTTACAAAACCCCAGAGACTCTGCAAAATAATTGTGACAACAGCTTGATTAAAGTAGCAAGATACAAAATATATCCGCAAAATATTTTACCATTTTTGAATAGTAAGATCAGAAGCCAGAAGGAAAAACACAGAGAAATCACATTCAAAAAACTATGAAACATATAAAATACCTCGGAGTCATCTACTGAGATACACTAAAGGCATAAAACAGTTATAACTTATATAATTGCAGAAATATTGTTGCTTATTATTGGTTCACACAAATATAATTAAAGTGATACAAAACAGTTTATAGATCATAGAATCATAAATCTAGAGCTAGAAGGGACTTGAGAGGTCATTTAGTCTAACCCCCAGATTTTACACATGAGAAAAGAGAAATCCAGGTCATGTTAAATGATTTGACCAATGTTACACATGTAGTGTCAGTGGCAGGATTTGAGCCCAGGTCCTCAGACTTAAGAAACTCTAGACTTTCAAAAGGTGTAGAAACTCAAGGGTAGTAAGTAGAAAAAAAGAAAAAAGTGAGAATGAAAGAGAAGTAGCAGTTCTATACCTCAGATTATACTATGAAGTTATAATTCTCAAAGTATTTGGGATTGGCTAAAGAAATAGAAAAGTAGATTATTGGAACAAAGTAGACAGGCACAAAAAGTCAAACTCAGTAAAGCCAGTCTTCAATAACTTGAAGATTAAATGAGATAATATCTGTAAAAGTACTTAGCACAGTGCCTGATATATAGTAGGCCCCTAATAGATGCTTATTCCCTTCCCAGAGAATATAAACTCTCAGTTTGATAAGAACAGTTGGGAAAACCACAAAGCAGATCACAAAAAAATACAGGTTTTGATCAGCAGCTGACACCATATGCAATATGTTCCAAATGAATGGGCAAACTTAACTTAAAAAAAATTTAGAGGAAAATGAAAAAATAGAAGTAAATTTACAACTCTGATAAAAGAGGGAATTTTCAGTGAAACATGACATAGGAAAAATCACATAAGGTTGAACACTGACAGGTTTAATTACACAAAACAAAAATTTTTGTACAATCTGTATAGCTAAGATAAGAAGGGCAACTTGTTGAAAAAATGTTTGCATCTAATGTCTCTGTTATAACAAAGGTCTGGTAAATAAGACGTAAAGGGAATTAATACAAATATGAAAGATCAAAAGCCATTCCCAAAAGATGCATGATCAAAGGATATATAAATAAGCAATCCTTGAAGTAAAGGTCACAAACTAATTACAGTCATACAAATGATTGCCTTAAATCAAACAAATGCAAATCAAACCAACTTGTGAGATTTCATATCACAGAAAATTGGCAAAAATGATAAAAAGAAAAGTAGTCTGTGTTAGAGGGCCATGTGAAGACAGGTGCACTAATAAACTCTTGGTGGAGCTGTGAAATTGGTGTAACCATTCAGGAAAACAATTGGAACTATACAAAGTAACTAAAATGTCTATACTTTCAGACCAAGAAATCACATTGCTGAGCACATACCTCAATGAGATAAAAAACAGCAGATACACCAGCTATTCATAGCAGCAGTTTTTTGTGGTAACAGAATTTGAAATGGTGTGGATTTGGCTAAATAGTGATAAATCAATGCAGTTGAGTAATATTGCAATGTAAGAAACAGAAAAAGAGGAATTTAGAGAAATGTGGGATGACTTAGCATGAGTGTAACCAAATTAAAAATACATTGATGATAACAATATAATGAAAAAGAATAATAAAATGAAATTGAGTGCTGTGTAATTATAGTGACCAAATTTGGTCCCAGAGAAGGTATATGAAAGAATGCAGGTTCCTTAGTTAGATGAGACTACAAGTGTGGGCTATTGTGCATACTCTCAGACCAAGTCAGAAGTTTCGCATAAGTGTTTTCTTTATATTTCTTTGGTCCCTTAATTGAGGAGTAAAGGAGGGTGGGAGGGGGGAATGAATGTGATATAGAAACAAAGGGCATTAATAAAACTTTAGAAGAGAATAGAGAATGTTTGGACTGTTACTATTTTGTGCAGTACAATTGAATTTTCCATTGATTTGCTCAGTTTGTCTGTGACTGCTTTACCCACTTATACTATGATGGTGGTGATGGGTTTATACCACTGTAATCCATTTTCCTGTAATGTACATCCACCTCCTCCTGTACCAAGAAATTAACTCACCAAATATACATGGTGTACGAGAGTTGGACTAGGGAAAAAAGTACTAACTGAAAGGTACCTCAGGAAATTCTTAATTTAAGGTGAAGGATCTGGTTAGATGATAAATCTGTCACTTAAGAGAAAAAGTAGTCCATTCGTGAAAAGTGGTAGAAGTTTCGAGATGCATTGTTTGCATACTTGCTTTAATATTCATACATCTGTTAAATTTTTCAGATATTCGCCCTTTATGTGATATAAATGTACATAATTTTTCCAGTCATACTTTATTTTGCCTCTATTTTCATTTCTCTTATTTTCATTTTCCTCTGTAGTCTGTATTCACTAGAATGGCAGTTGTGAAAGCTTTGGACAAAATAAAAGAAGAAGATTTCCGCAAGTATGTATAAGTATAGAATCTGAGAGGAAACATAGTTTATTAGAGCTGAAGAGGCCATCTGGTCCAACCTTTCCATTTATAAAAGAGAAAATGAAGTTACTTTCCCAAGATAAATACAGATAGTTCGTGGCAGAGCAAGGACAGTAAGATCATAGGCTTAAAGCTGAAAGGGACGGTTGACTCCAACCCCCTCATTAACAAATTAGGACAATGAAACAGAGACAGGTGGAGGTGTAGTGACTTGCCCAGGTCATCCAGCTAGTAAGTATCTGAGGTAGGATTTGAACTCTGGTCTTTCCTGAGCCAGTGCTGATTTTAGTAATCGAAAATGGATCACAGGATCAGAGTTGTAAGGTTTCTTAGAGGCCATCTAACGTAACTCCCTTTTTTACTGATAAGGAAAATGAGACCCAGGTAGGTTAAGTGACTTTTCCAGTCATATAACTAATAGTGTCTGAGGGAGAATTTGAACTCAGCTCCTCCTGACTTTAAGTCTGTGCCCTATCTGCTACACAGTGGTACCAGTATTACTAGAACCCGCGTCTCCTAACTTGCATTTTTCTTTTTCCATGACACCACAATTAATCTGCATTTCCTACTGTTGTCCAGCTCTTTGGTAGGGAAGAAAAAAGCAATGGGAATCACATGATCTTCCTTAATTGCTAAAATCTGATTCATTAAAAGTCTTACAGTATTTTTTTTTACTGGTTTAAATACTACTATTGCATGAATTTTCTCTTAAAATTAAATGATCATCTTAGTGATCTTTCCAGAAAATATGTTATTTTTAATGAGACTGCAGACAATTAAAAAGTAAAGATTTTTCCAGGATGATTATATTTCAGAATCTAAGGAAGTTTCTTATAAATGATTATTTTTATTCCATTTAAAAACTTGATGACAATTTATTTGTGTAAGCTATAGTTTCCCAGAACCTAAATATTTGCTGATTAAATCAAGTTGGGGAGTGGTATGAACCTTTTCAAACCATATGGGGACTCTGATGCTATTCAATATCTGGGGCTCTGTGGGATAAGGGAGGGGAAGGAGGAGAGAATAAGCATTTATACAGCACTTACTGTGTGCAAGGCACTGTGCTGAGCATTTTACAGTCATTATCTCTGTAGGTAAGATCCGGTTTTAGTGATTGTTTTTCTTTTAAATGTGGAAGATAGAGCATTGTTCTCTCCCAGTTCCTTCACAGTCTTAACTGGTATCTGAGATCATGTTTTAGAGGCTTAGGAGAGAAAAAGGAAAGAGAGCAGTCTGCCTCACTTTCTCTCCAAGTTGAATCATTTATGTCACTGGGACTAATCCTCTATCTCTGAGGCTGAGGAGAAGGAAAGGAAGAGAATAGGGGCAGAAAACTCTTGCCTCCTTTCCTCTGCAGTCCAAAAGTCATCTGATTTAACTGTTCGTTCAAGAGCTAGGTAAGGCAGGGCCTTTGCCCAGCTCACAGAGCAGATAAATGATCTTGAGATTCTCTACAACTTTACTTTGAACTCCATGAACTGAAGAGGAGTTATATCTTTACAGACCTAGTCTCCTTGGTTTAGTAAGTTAGCACCCCCACATGTTAAAAATTTATCTTTTGTTTGTGCAACTTCAAAACATACTGACTCAGAATGTGTTCTGATTCATCTCGGTTGTGTGATTCAGCCTCCTGTCCTGAAAGTAGTAGTCATGACAGGTTTTTTTTTTCCTTTATTTTTCAGGAAGTTTCCTTGTCCTCCAAATTCACCAAAGAGTTTTTGCTCTGCTGTTGAAATTGAATGTGCTCATGGTGCAGTCTTTGTAGCTGGTGAGTATTTAATATGAGCTATATTCACATTAAGTGTCTGTCCTTTCCAGAAAATAGAATTGCCTCCTGAGTCCTCAGGCTTTTATTATTGTTGCTATCACCAGATTCTGAATAGCTTTTTAAATAATTTTCAGAGAATTAGAAATGATAAGTATAGTTGAACTTTTAAAAGGTAAGTTTATATTCTGTGCACTTTTAAAACAAATTAATTTAGGTTAATTTTCTTTTTTTAATTAATTTATTTTTAGTTTTTAGCAATCACTTCCATAAGCTCTTGAGTTTTAAATTTTCTCCCCCTCCTTTTCTGCCTCCCTCCCCAAAATGGCATGCAATCTGATACAGACTTCTACATATACTTTCCTATTAAACATTTTCACATTAGTCATGTTATAAAGATGAATTAAAACCAATAGGAGGAACCACAAGAAAGAAGAAACAAAACAGAAGGAAAAAAGAGCAGATAGTATGCTTTGATCTGCATTCAAACTCCATAATTCTTTCTCTGGATATGGATAATATTTTCCATCATGAGACTTTTGGAGATGTCTTAGATCTTTGCATTGCTGAGAAGAGCTAAATTTGTCAAAGTTAGTCACTACACAACGTGGCTGTTACTGTGTACAACATTCTGTTGGTTCTTCTCACTTCACTCAGCAGCAGTTCATACAGATCTTTCCAGGTTTTTTCTGAAGTCAGCCTGTTGATCATTTCTTATAGCACAATAGTATTCTATTACATTCATATACCACAACTTGTTCAGCCATTCCCTAGTTGATGGATAGGTTAATTTTCTTAAGTGACATGAAGTATAAAAAAGTTATAGTAGAGTAAAAGTGTCTGTGACAGCCAAATGAAGGCCTAATGTTGGACACTTAGAACAATATAAAACTAGACAGGAGGAAGAATGCAGGAGAGCTGGGAGAAGTGAAAGACATTTTTCTCATATTTTATTAACTCTGGCATGGCAAGTAGTTCAACTTCTTCCAGAAAAACTTTTTGATGTACTGATTAGTCCCTGAAGTCTAGGAAAATAAAAGTGTTAACACCAAGGGAGAAAACATCTCATTAGGCCTTTCTTTTCTTTCTTTTTTTTTTCTTTTTCTTTTTTGGTAAAGAAAATTGCTGGCATCTAATAACGGGCTTAAAATGAAAATGCTACCTTAACACCCAGTCTTGAAGCAATTATAGAGCATTTCAGTCCGTTCTGTTTGATGATTCATCTAAGTCTGAATCATGTTCCTGTTAGTTTTGCTTTTGTTTTTTAAATTAAGACCAACAACCAAAAAAACCCTTATGTTCTTTATTAGGACTTTTATATAATGCCGTCCTGCCACAAAGAGTTGCAGTGAAGATACTGACCAAGGAATAGGGCAGATGATTGCTTTTGTGGGCTTAGATGTTAAATTGTACCTCTGTCCATCCAGTCAGCAGATATTTATAGTTCACATAAGACTTGGTGCTGTGAGGCTTTCACATAAGACATGGCACCGTGAGGCTTTGACAGCAGTACCTTACCCTCAAGCAGCTTGAGTGTGGTTGGAGAAACAGGACTAAACAGATGAACCACCTATGGAAATCTTCCCATTTTTCGTTGTTCGGGTTACCTTGAGAAGGTCAATTAATTTCTCTAGATCTCAGGGTGAGCCATTAAGAGAGCTTTTGAGCTCAAGAGTGGTGTGATGATTCTTATTCTTTAGGAAGACTAAAGTTTCTGTTGTTGAGTTGTTCAGCTCTGTCCAACTCTCTGTGACCCCATTCAAGTTTTTCTTGGCAAAGATACTGCAGTAGTTTGCCATTTCCTTTTTCAACTCATTTTACAGATGAGAAACTGAGGCAAAGAGGATTAAGTGACTTGCCAAGGGTCACATAGCTAATAAGTATCTGAAGTCTGATTTGAACTCATGAAGATGAGTCAGGTCTGGCTGTCAATCCACTATACCACCTAGCTGCCTACTTAAATTTTAGGGTGGTTGAATTGTAGAGACCTTAGACCAGGGGTGGGGAACCTGCAGCCTCTAGGCACTAGTGGCCTTCTAGGTCTTTAGGTGTGGCCTTTTGACTGAGTCCTAGTTTTGCAGAACAAATCCTTTTGTTAAAGGCATTTGTTCTATGAAGTTTGAATTCAGTCAAAGGGCCTCGAGGCCATAGGTTCCCCACCACTGGCTTAGACCAAGGGAGAAAACTGTACAAAAAAAAAAAAGACTATTGTCTTTGAATCTTTATTGAAATAGGTTTTTCATTTTCTTACATGTTTATACTTTGTATGTAAATTTCTTTACCACATCTATATTATACCTTTTTGCATTCCTAATACAGCACCTTGAGCATAGTAGATGCTCAGTAAATATCAATTTTATAGTTATTCTGTTATTTTTATAAGCATATTTCATTTGTTTTTGTTTGTAGGAAGATATAATAAATACTCCAGAAATTTACCACAAACTCCCTGGATAATTGATGGAGAAAGAAAACTGGAGTCCTCGGTGGAAGAATTGATTTCCAGTCAGCTGTTGACAGTATTTAAAGCTGAGAGTGAGTGTTCTAATTTTCCCAATTTAAATTGCATTTATATAAGCTAAAATTATGACTGACACTACTTTTGGAATCTTAGGACCTGAGTTCAAGTCCTAATAAGTTACTTAGGCTCTCTGGACCTCAGTTTACTTATCTGTAAACATGAGAGTATTAGATGTGGCCTCTGAGGTTCCTTCCAATAGATGAATACTTTGATTCTATGATCCCTGCATAGGACACTGGTCTTTGGGCTCTGGGTATCTAGATGATCTTTCAGCTTCATATCTCTCCCTACTCCAGTCCATTCTCCATGTAGCCTCTAAAATGACTTTCCTTAAATGCAGATCTGAACATGTCACATACACCCCTCCCCTCCATCTCCCCAGACACATGCAAACTCAGCAGCTTACTATTACTTCTAGGATCAAATATAAACTTCTCTGACTCAGGTCCTGCCCAGCACCCTCTGATATCAGGGAAGGGGTGGGTAGAGGGAAATCCTGATGCTGCATTGCTCATCCATTGCCCCCACTCAGCCATATCAGAGGAGCAGGCCAGGAGCAACCCCAACCAAGGCAATCCCTGGTGTACTCCTCTACACCGAGTGACATAGATGTGGCACTGCCCCTTCTGCCCTAACACTGGAGAAGTGCTCTTGTACTTGACTGACATCCATAGCCCTTCAAGACTGTGAGCATTATGATTAATCTGCCACTCACCAGTACCCCTATGCTTGACATGCTCCCACCACTTCTTTCCTTAACCCAATAGTATTTTATCAGTAGCCACCTAGTCATTCACTTCATATATTTAAAGAGGTGACTGCTCTGTGCCTAGGTAATGTGCTAAAAGCTAAGGATAAAAAGAGAAGCTAAAAACAAACAATGCCTGTTCTCAGTTAATGGAGTCTGACCTGGGAGCAAACTGTCCCCAAACCTGCCATCCTCCTCAACTCCGATCTCCCCATTCCCCTTCCCCTGGGAATTCTGGAGTTCCTGTTCCATAATGAACCAACTTCCTTTCATTCTGAGCTGAATTCCTTTCTGTTCCATTCATTCTCTCTCATTCCTACTACCCACATTTTCTCACCTGACTTCCACCCTATGACACCTCATTCTTGGCCAGAATCTCCACCATAGCTGTCCCTTCACTTATACCCACAACACATGGGTAGTTAGACTACTCCTTGCTTCCCCTGCTACTTGAGAGGCATCCTTTACTGCTGTCAGTCAGCATCCTCCACTGTTTTGAAGGGTAATTAACTGTAAAGATTTCCAACCCTTTTTCTCCTTTTTTAAAGAATTTAGCACCTGGCTTATCAACTTCCTTTTCTCTCCAATTTCTATCCTTATTCTAGGGGACTTCAGGAGTATGCTCCCTCAAACAACTGAACCTCCTAATTCCTCAATCTCATTAAAATCTATTTCTTCATACTACCTCAGTCACACATGGGGATGGTCAGAGCCTATGTCTTACCATTTCTCACAGGCGTTTTACTTTCTTAATATAAAAGTGACATTCCCCTGTCTTACCTTTACCTCCTACCATCCTATCTCACCCTCTGCCTCATCTCCCCCAAGCTTACTCTTCATTTCCATCATTATCTCCAGCCCTTCCGGTCTTTGGTGCTTTCTCAGGTCATTACCCCTGCTCCAACCTCTTCTGTTTTCTCCTGTATCACAACATAATTGACCAATTTAGCTCTACGTTATTCTCTACCATTGAATTCCTTATCCCCTAATCCTATTGCCAAACCCCATCGCTAAAATCTTCTTTGCTACTGTTAGCTGGTCCTGGGTGTGGTTGCACAGTGGTGCTGACTTGACAGTGTGAATTCATATTAAACAAATTTGACTGGGCTGTCACTACAGCAAGGCACTCTTCCTTACTTGATTTCCTCTCTTGTTTCCTAGATACCATTCACACCTTCCCTCCTTAAGCCTCCCACATTTCCCTTCCTAGTCAGCATTTGCGTCTGGCTTTATGGAGAATATAGAAGGCACTTGCTAGGAACTCCCTCTTCCCCACTTCCCTTTATCTCAGAGTGCCTTGACATCATGGCCTCCTCTCTTTTCCTTTCCCACACTCTCAGTTAATGAGGTGGTCATTTTCCAAAGCTAGCCTTCTAGAAAGAGCCATCTGTAACTATAGCTTCTACTTGCTCCACTTTCACTCACCCCTCTGCCCTTTGCAGCATGGTCACTTCACTGAAGCTGATTTCCAGAGTTACCAGCAATCTTTTAATTGCCATATCTGATGGTCTTTTCTTAGCCCTTTGTCCTTCTTGACCCCTCTGCTGCCATGAATGTTTTCTCTTCCAGGGATTCTTAGGATATTATTCTCCTCTTCAGCTGTGACCATTCCTGAACCATATCACGTTAATAAATACATGTTGATTATTTAATTGTTTGTCATTTAATGCTCAGTACAGTCCGGACCCATCCTGCTTTTTTGGTCTTCTCCGTACGCTATGTGGTCCAGCCATTTAGGCCTTGCTTTTGCTCACAGACACAACTACCCTTCCTATGCCTGGAGTGCTGTCTCTGCTCACCTTCCCCTCGTAGAGTCCCTGGTTTCCCATGAGGCCTTTCCTGGGCCCCCAGAAAAGGGTGCTAGCATCTTCTCCTCCATCATTACCTGGTGCCTGCTTTGTATGTTCTCTGTCCATGTTGTCTTCCTTGCTAACATGTGAGCTTTGTGAGGGCCCAGAGCCTGGCAGGATGCCTGGTACCCAGGTAAAACCCAGAGAGACGAACTTGGTTGCCATGACTTTTACTTACTGTTGTAACAGCTTCCAGCCCTGGGACCTTTGAAACCGTTATGGTTGCCTGTTAACTCAACCAAAAAGATATTTTTGTAAAGTTTTGAGGAAGTAAAAATAAAGTTTTAGAGCAGAATATTTCTTTCAGTCTTCCCCTCTATAAGAAGAATCTGGAAATATACAGTTCTGAATATTTGGGTTGTAGGGAAGCTTCTTTTTGCCTCCAGAGTTGTTGGTACCTCCTTAAGTAGCTTTATGTTTTCTCCTTGCAGTTTTTTCCAACGTAAATATTTGAATTTTTGGTGGTTTTTTTCCGTTGACAAATTAGATTTTGATTAGACATGTGGATTGCCCTAAAACTTCTTGTCATTTGTTTCAAAGTATACACAAATTATACTTTTCATCCCTAAAGCCTAAAAAGGAACAAAAATGAGTAATGTACTTTAACCTTTAATTTCTACTTTTTAAGCTCTCAACCTTCAAGGTGATTTTATGCTGTACTGAAAGCAGGTGAGAGAGAGAGATTCAATATAGTACTTACTGTGTACAGGAACTGTGTTAAGCATTGTCCAAATATTTCATTTAATCCTCCTCAGAACAACACTGTCAAATGGGTGCTGTTAATATTCCCATCTTTCAGTTGAGGAAACTGAGGCAAACATGTTAAGTGACTTGCCTAGGTTTACAAAGCTGGTAAGTGAGTAAGGTCTTGGCACTCTACTCAGGCTGCTATCTGTGAACAGTTTCTCAAGGAGTGTTCTGAGATTTTTGCTTTGGGGATAATGGATGGGAGTGGATTGTTTTATGAGTTCATTATATACCCACCAGCCTCAGTGGTCTTTCTGACCTTCTTGATTGCTTCCCTTCCTTCATGAAGCATTGCCTAGGTACCTCTCTCCCCAAATAGCAAGATGGAGGATTGAAGAGTTTTTCCTTTCTGTGATTCCAGCTTAAATGTTAAAAGTCATCAAAAAAGCCACATTGGAAATCAGAGCTACCATCTTTGAGATGGCTCTGAGTTAAGACTTTTAGATCTTAGTCTGTTTTCTGAAATATTTTATTCACTATTGACAGTAATTAAGTCTCATTTTCCTACTTCTTAGCTAATTAGATGAGATGACAAGCTTCTTTTTTTTTTGTGAGTTAATTGAGGTTAAATGACTTGCCCAGAGTCATACAGCTAGTGAGTGTTATATGTCTGAGGCTGGATTTGAATTCAGGTCTCCTGACTCCCGGGCTGGTGCTCTATCCACTTTGCCACCTAGCTGCCCCAGACAACCTTACTTTTCAACTAAACTAAAACCAGAGAGGGAAAATATGTCCAATTAATGGGTTTTTCTCCCACTTCTGTCAGGGAGAAATTTTCTGAATGTAAAATGGGAATAATACTTATGTAAAGTGCTTTTGCAAACAAACCAATATATAACTGTTATTTATTATTGTTATTGTTGTTATTATTATTATTGTTGTTGTTGTTGTTGTTGTTGTTATTATGATAAGGTTGGAAACCAGAGCCTTTAAAAGGTCAGGAATCTCTGAATTGTTCTCTGCCTCTCTTTTCAAAAGGTTTTAATTTTTCATCATCTGGAAGAGAAGATGTGGATGTTAGAACATTAGGAAATGGTAAGAATGGAATATTATCAACTCATTCAGCCCATCCTCAAAGATGACTATGAGCCTTTTTTTTTTTGGCAAATAGAAGTGAAATAGTTATTTAAATCTAACACCACCACTGGCCTAAAGCTTTTATATTATCTCAGCTTTATCATTTCAGACCAATTGTAATTAACATCCTTTTAATTTGACTTTTTGTAAAATTCTTAACAGCAATCTTAAGTTCTATCAAGTAAATCTTTATTACTTGACCATTTCATAAGAGCAAGGTACTAGAGAATTTGACATACCTCCTATCAGTTTGTTATCGCTTTTCTTCCATTTAGCAAACATTTCACCAAAACTGGAACATTTTCCAAAATAAAAATTTCTCCCAAGAAATTGCTGTATTCCATTACATCTCCTGTCTTTCATTTCATTGTTGCTGTTTGTCCTTTGTTCTAGAAAAGGACCAGTGACATCAGAAGCATTTGTCTGGACTTCCACTAGGACATAAGAGATGCAAAGATGATGAAAATTGGTTTTACCAGAGCCATCCCCATGGCAGACCCTGAATCTCTTGAAATGAGCTTTGCCTTTTCAAAAGATGTTTCCTTGATGGAGTTGGGTTTGAAAGCATTGTTACCTGGTGGCAAAAACTAGGATGGTTAGCTGTTTTCTTATTCAGAGAGCTTATTCAGGCTTATTCACAGAGCCCTTGGAGCAAGAAATGATTCCTTTTCACTCATTACTAATCCTTGAATTTTGCCACCAAACAAACCCTTTTGATTCTTTTCGCACACTCTGTGCTTCTTGTAATCCTAGTTCTGTCTCTAACTCTCAGGCCCCTCAAGTTTGGCCTGTTGTTTACAGCTCCCAGACCTCTTGCACTAATCCATATGTTAACTCCAACAACTTGGTTGTTTCTCTGCTGCCAGGAAGGCCCTTTGCAGTTGAACTGGTGAATCCTCGGAGAGTCCAATTCACCTCACGAGACATCAAAGAACTTCAGCAGGTAAATGCATCAGTGACATGGAACTAGTCATGTCTCTAGCTTTCTAGTGGAATGGCTCACTAATTATTTTCTACTTCCATTGTTCAGAAAATCAACATCTCTTCAGACAAAATCCAAGTTCGAGACTTGCAGCTTGTTACCAGGTAAGGGGTCAAGTCTTTGTAGATGCTTTTTAGAAAAATGTTTGGGCTGGACTGCACTGTATCCTATACATGTTGGTAACAGTGTTTTTGTTCATTTTGTTTAGAGAAGCAATAGGACATATGAAAGAAGGTGAAGAAGTGAAGACTAAGACTTATAGTGCCTTAGTCTGGACAGATAAAGCAATACAGAAGAAGGACATTGAATTCCTAGATGATTTAAAGGTAGTTGATTCTGATTTTTTTCTCTTTATTTTATGATTCACAAGAGAGTTCATTGCCTTCTGTTTTGTTGCTGTCTCTGAGTTCCTTCATCATTTTAATAAAAGTGGAAATATATTCAAAGTAGGAGACTAGAGAGATTCTAAATTTCACGCTCAGTCTATCAGTTGGTCAGACTTTCAAAGCAGTTTGTGGCAAGCATTTTAGACAACTTGTCTGTCTAGTTATAAATGCCATGTTTACTGGGAATTTCCATCCCCCTCTCCCATTCCTTTGATTAGTAAAATAAAGATCCCCTGGTAGTCCTGCCATTTTAAATGTAGTTTCCCTCCTTTCTGGTAGATTGCCATGCTCAGTGCTCCCCTGTAAGCCTCTGAAAACTAGATCGGGGTACTTAGATGTGAAAAGTGCTAATTCAGTTATTTCTTGAAGGTTTTTTAGTGAAATTTATTTTTCTCTTTTCGAGTCTCTTTGAATATTCTTACTGAGAGACAAATAGACCAAACAAGGTTTTATAAGGAGAACAAAGGATGGAAAGTTAGTAACACCAGCAAAATTATTTCTCTTAATTTCAGCCAAGATTTATTAAGCTTATACTATTTGTAAGGCTCTGTGATTGGTGGTGGATCTATGAAGATTAAAAAAATGATACTGTTTCCTATCCTTAAAGAGTTTGCTAAAAAGGTATTAATTATGATGCAAAGGAGAAAATGATAAGTGCAAAGGAAGCATGTTGTACAAGGAGCACTAGATTTGCAATCAGGACCTGGATTCAAATTTTGTCCCTGCTAGTTATTAATTATGGGCAGTGAAGTGGTGCAGTGGGTAGGTGCTGGGGCTGAAGTCAGGAGGACTCATCTATGTGAGTTCAAATCTGACCTCAGATACTTACTAGCTGTGTGATGGGCAAATCACTTAAACCTGTTTGTCTCAGTTTCCTCATCTGTAAAATGAGTTAGAGAAGGAAATGGCAAACCACTCTTAACAAGAAAACCCCAAATGGAGTCACAAAGAGCCAGACACAACTGAAATGACTGAAGCAACATTTATTAGTTACCTGTGTGAATCTGGGTGGAGCTTAATTCAATTATATAATGAGAGGATTAGATAACATCATTTCTGAGGACCTTTCTACCTCTGCATCTATGAATTCCTGAAGTCAAAATGTAAGAAAAGAGACATAAAAAAGTTTTGAGAAGGAAAAGATCACTTTCAAATGTGGAATGAGATTTATCTTTCTAAGGACAAATGTAAGCAATTGGACACATTTTAGATGTTACAGCCATTTTCTAATTTTAGGATGACAGGTAAATTTACAGACATTTTTTAGATTCCCAAATAAATTTCTGAACCACATGTCATTCCCTCTCAATGTGCAAATCTGTCAGGTTATCATGGGAAAATACACATTTATTTCAAAAAACCTTCCAAGTTTGAAAGTAAAAGTTCTATAGCACTAATAGGAGAATAATTTGGAAAGGACTATTTTCGTAGCAATAAAATGTTAGAAAGGTCATAATAATTTCAGAGCAGAAGGAAACGAAATTTGTTGCCTCTTCATCTTATGTTTCCTTACAACATGCAAAAAGAAACAAAAGAATAGTCATTCCCTTCCATCTGCTAAGGGAAAACAATGTAAAAGAGGTATAAACAAATCATAATGTATGTCACAGTGATATGGTAAGAGTAGGTTGGGGGAGCAGTGTCACAAATTGTTTGTTCACCTCTGCAAAATTCCAGAAATGTTGCAAGGCACAGGAAGTAAAGAGAGAACAACACTTGTAAGGACACAGGCATTTTCAAGACACTTATCATGGGGCAACTAGGTGTCAGAAGTGGATAGAGCACCAGCCTGGGGAGTCAGGAGGAGGACCTGAGTTCAAATGTGTGTGACTCTGGGCAAGTCACTTAAGCCTGATTGCCTCAAAAAAAAAAAAAGACACTTATCTCTGTGGGAATGACTCCCAAATCTATATATCTGATCCTCGTTTTTCTTCATTTTCTAATCACCATCTGCCTGTTTGACATTTCAGACTGGGTATGCCAAAGGCATTTCAAACTCAGCATGTCCAAAACTGAACTCATCCTTCTGCTCAACACTTACTCCAACACCCTAACCCCATCTAAACTTTTCTGTTTCTGTTGAAGGCACCACCATTCTTCCTGCCACCTGGGTTTAAAACTTGGTGTCATCCTGGACTCCACTCAGTCATCCAGTCAGTTGTCGTATCTTGCTATTTCTGCCTCCACAACAAACATCTCTTGCATCTATCCCCTTCCCTCTACTCACACAGCAACTCCTCTTGTTCAGGCCTACAGTCAGCTGAGGTCTGTGTTCTTTAAGTAGCCTTCTGATTGGCTCCCTACCTCAAGTCATTCTCGACACAACTGCTGAAGTGATTTTCCTGAAACATTGGTCTGTCTGTGTCACTCCCCTAAACTCCAGTGGCTCCCTGTTGTCTCCAGGATAAAATAAAAACCTCTTTTTCACATTTAAACGTGTTAACCACTTGGCCCCAACTTTTCCTGTTTTATATATTCTGTGCCTTCACAGCACTCTGCTGTCCAGCCAAGTTGTTCTTGCTCTTCCCCACATACAGCACTCTTTGTCTTCTCTCTCTTGATCCACTAGCTGCCCCCATGTCTAGAATGTCCTTCTTCCTTGCTTCTGCCTCTTAGAATTCCTTATTTCCTTCAGAACTCAGCTCATGTGCCACTTCCTACATGAACCTGTTCCAGATCCCCTCTGTTAGCACATCTCCCCAAAAATTATCATTTGTGCATGTGTGTATGTGTGTACACATCTCCCCTGATAGAATACATATGTACTTTTTGTGGGCCAGGCCTGTTTTCATTTTTATCTTCACATCCCTAGCACCCCTACCCAGGACCTGACACTTAGTAATTACTTAATAATTGCTGTTGATTGACTGATGTCACACTTCTATGTAATCCCAAATAGCCAAGGTTTTTTTTTTAAATAGTAGTCTTCATTGAGATATCCCAGAATGCCTCAGAAATGACCAATTCTTCTGAAGCAGTTACCTTCCTTCAAGTATGGTAGTGTTAGAACTGGTTCTTCTTTGCCATTGGGCATGCCTTGATTGAGTTCTTTTCTGAGTATGGCCTTAGGCACTTCCTCAGCCCATAATTCTATTTCCAGAAGAAATTACACCAAGGGGTATTGAAAGGGGAAGAGTTGTCAGAATTAGTGAAAATTCGAATTTTTTTTTAAAGAAGTGTAATAAGTACTCTGAACTAGGCTACTAAATGTCCCTTAACAGAAAACACTAGTTTATACAGTATGAGGGGTTCTTTTGCAATTACATGGTTTGTGTATAATTAATATCACTAAGGTATTTGAAAATGATCTTCTTAACCAGGAGACAGTAGATATAGTAGGAAGACGTCTGTATGGAAGTCAGGAGTCCTGCTCCAGTTCAGTCCCTGTTTTGAGGTTAACTTATCCTATGTATGACCTTGCACAGGTTACTTGATCTCTTTAAGCCTAGTTTTCCCATTTGTAAAATGAGAGGGACTATATAATTTCTAGGATTTCTTTTAATTCTGAAGTATTTTTTATGAATTCTAAGTACCTAGGCAACCTCATTGAAATCTTAGTTATGTTGCCAATTTCCTTGGTAAAGTCTTTTCTTCATAGATAAGTTTAAGCCAACTTTACCCTTTCTAAATTATCACAAATTCTGAATAGTAAGGTTTTTAGACATGATATTGTCCATAAATTTAGCATTTTTCATTTTCAAAATAAGTTAAAATTTATTGATTTTTCAGGCTCTTCTTTAGTGAGACAACAGCATTCTCTTTTTTAGAAATAATAAATTGAGGGGCCTCTAGGTGGTGCAGTGGATAGAGCTCAGGCCTTGGAGTCAGGAAAACCTGAGTTCAAATCTGGCCTCAGATACTTAACACTTAGTAGCTGTGTGACCCTGGGCAAGTCACTTAACCCCAATTGCGTCACTAAAAAGCAAAAAAAAAAAAGAAAAGAAAAGAAAAGAAATAATAAATTGAGGGGTTTGTTTAGGACCACAGAAAGTATACAAGACCCAGAATTCAGTCTGTTGAACAACAAAATATCTATCCAGAAGAGAAATACATGCAATATAGCTTTGAAATGTACTTCACAGAAGCTTGCCCTATGTATAGGTGGAATAGGTGCCCCACAGTGTGATTTGAAGGGTGTTGTCATACCCTTTCTACTAAAAAGTCTGTGCCTCATTGCTCTCCCCATTTACATATCCAAAAATGTTCACCATCAGAATCGGACGTTTGGTTAGTCCACACAAGTGAGAACATTGTTTCTAAAGAATGCTTTCCTTTAAATAAGATGAGAAAGGAATTATGGCATCTTAGAAAGATTTAAGGTCCTTAAGGATATGAAATTCAGGACAGGTAAGCTTCAGTGGGAAAAGGCCACTTAGCATTGTAGATGATGGATGTGGCCTTGGAGTCAAGAGGTACTTGTGAAGTACTGCCTCTGACACTGACTGGCTGTATAGTCCTAGGCCTCTCGGTGCCTATGTGTTACAGAGGAATTGCTGATTGAGCAATGAAATCACAGTTTGGGCCCAAAAAAAGTTTTAGTAATAGCAAGGCGGACCACGCTTCACTAATGGGTGTTCTAAGTCCAAGGAGAGCAAGCCCTACTTAGAGTAATGAACCCACCCTTTTTGTAGGGTAAAGGTATGGAGGGGGAAGTAAGGCAGGCCAAAGAGGGAAAGATTCAAACTGTCTGCTGGTTTTGTCTGAGGCCAGCCCTAACTCCGTGATTTGTGTAGTGTTTGGGAGGCAGGCAGGATAGCAAAACAGAGAGAATGTAGGGCTTGGTCAGGACACATTGATTCAAATCATACCGTAGACACTTAGAAGTTGTGAAATTATGAACAAACCACTTAACCCCTAATAATTTGTTTTCTCATTTGTAAAATTGGGGTGACACTTGTACTATCTACCTGCCCTAATATGAGGGAAGTATTTTGTAGTCTTTAAAGCAGAGTATAATCATATCATTATTTACTTCTTCAGGACTTACAGATCAACCAGAAAACACCACTTCGGGTTCTTCACCGAAGACCTTTAGCCATAAGAACTCGTATCATTCACACCATGGAAACACACTATATAGATGAGCATCATTTTCGTCTCCATTTGAAGACTCAGGCAGGAACGTATCCTTTCACTTTCAGTATACCAGATATTCTAACCAAAGTGATATTGGTGTAAGTAGCACTATACTGGGAAAAACATTTACTTCGGATGGGAGGTATTATGGGAAGAATTATGTTAAAGAGTGGTATTTTTTCCTCCTCATCTCCCTCAGCTTCCCTACAGATGTTCACATTGCCATTTTTAACCAAAGTTGCTAGTCCTCATATCTTCCAAGTTACATTTGTTTCTTATAATTAAAACTGCTAGATCCATGCTCTAGTAGTAATCATGTGTTAAATGCTTATTGGTTGAGCCTTTGGTTAAGTTTCAGAAAGCCTTTTCTACCAAGAATCACAAATCCACTATTATATTTAAGTTCTTTGAGCATTTTTTAAAACTTGCTCCAAAATGAATGATACTACTTTGCATTATAATTTTTCTTTGTGTTTAGCAATTGAAGTTGGAAGCCAGAGGGGACTGTAATTTTTTATATGTGACCTTGACTGCATCAATTCTTTAAGTCACACACTATTTTCTGTAGTAGAGATACAAGTACATTATATTGGGAATTAAACACGTAAGAGATTCAAAACTAAAGCTGATATTCTTTTA
This sequence comes from Phascolarctos cinereus, assembly GCF_003287225.1. NCBI lineage: Eukaryota > Metazoa > Chordata > Mammalia > Diprotodontia > Phascolarctidae > Phascolarctos > Phascolarctos cinereus. Next base: position 110,300,623 of record NW_027555625.1, on the reverse strand, counting down.
TAATTTAATGATATCTAGTAATTATAGAAATTTCTAAAATAATTTATGTTTGAAAGAATGCCATACCAGTTTCATATTGGGTTGTTAATCAGAGTTAGTTATCCTTTACTTTAAACATGGACTTGAGAGGTCCCTGCTTTTTTTAGATTGCTTGACACTTGTTTTGAGTCCAAGGTATTAAATTAATAGGCTATTGGCAGGCAAAGTACTGGAGCATCAAAATGTAAAATTGTGGTCCTGCTAGGTAAATATTCTGAAAATGGGACTGATTCTGAACTTCTTTTCCCATAGAAATATTCCTCACACTTTGATCCTCTGCCCCTAAATCTTGGCCTTCATTGCATAGGGCCAGATTCCTTATCTGCACCATTTAGCTTTTATACTGTCTGGGATCCCACCACTAGGATCCTCTCTGTTCAGTATATGATAAAGAATTTTCTAGTTTTATGATCTAGTTGTTCTCTTTTAATATATTCATATTCCCAAGCCCTCAGAGAATGGTCTTGGTCTTGTACTAGATACTAGAAGATGTCTAAATTCACTTCTAGCTTGAACATTCTATGAGTTCTAAGCTTTAGTGGGTCATTAATTGAAGCCTTTTCACTTTGGCTTAATCCATATATGGATTATTCCAAATATCAGAATAAGTGATAAAGAAAAAGTAATGGAAAATTATGATTATTTTTCTAACATATTAATGCAGGTTTTCCACAAAAATGAACTAGAATCTTGGTTCTCTCTTTACTGAAGTTATACCTGAACCTTTTGTACTGTTCTGTGGGCCCTGGCTCTCCATCACTCTACACGTTATCTGACAGGAGAGGCTGTCCTTAGGAAAGTAAAAAATAGGGGCAGCTAGGTGGAGCAGTGGATAGAGCATCAACCCTGGAGTCATGAGGACCTGAGTTCAAATTCGGCCCTAGACACTTACTAGCTCTGTGATCTTGGGCGAGTCACTTAACCCCGATTGCCTCCCAGTAAATGAATGAATAGAAAGTAAAAATTATAAAACTAGGGGAAATAAAGATACTGTTGTTTAGTCAGAACATTTCTCAAATATATGGTATGAGGAAAAGGGAAGAAAGCAATAGAGGAGTATATTCATTAAGGGTGTATTTTGTACAAAAATAGAGATCTTTTTCTTCTCCATAAAAACTACAACTTTATCACACCTGGGGACAACATTTCACATTTAACGTTCAGTTTATAGTAAGCATTTTTGGGAAAAGTACTTTGTAAGCATATAGGGAAAGTGATCATAAAATCTTAGGATTAACTGTGTACCAGCTAGGGTTTATCAAGAACCAGTCACACCATAATAACTTCATTTCCTTTTCTGGCACTGGCAGAAGTTTCTATCATTACATTTCTAGGCACATGAAGCTGACTGTCAGGAGGAGGTCATGGGAATTCTTTAGATGTTTTCAAATGCCTTGCTGAAAAACTGATATACCAAGTCCTTCACAATATCCTTATGGACAAGATGAAAAGTGTTTTAGACCTAGTTGAATCACCTGATCTAAAGGGTGGTAATTAATGGAATGGTGTGAGCCCAGAGGGGTGGTTTTAGTGGTTGCCCTAGGCATCTGTCATTTGCCTATTTCTGTCCCATATGTGTATCAGTGATTGGAAGGTATAGGTGGCATGGCCTTCCTACCTTTCCAGGCTTCTTTTTCCTTACTCCTTTATTCTCGTCTGTTACTCTGTAATCCAGTGACCTGATCTTCTTGCTGTTCCTCGCACAAGACAATCCATCTCCCAACTCTGTGCATCTTCGCTGGCTAGCCCATATGCCTGGAATGCTCTCCCTCCTCAGCTCTTTTTCCTGGCTTCCCTGAAGTCTCAAATAAAGATTCAACTTCAGCAAGAAGGCTTTCCCAGCCCTCCTTAATCTTAGTGCCTTCCCTCTAGGATTATCTCCCATTTATCCTAAATGTATTGTTTTACATAGCAATTTGCAGGTCCTCTCCTACTCTGAGCCCTTTGAGAGCAGGGACTATTCTTTTGCTTTTCCTTATGCCCAGCATTTAGCACAATAACTGGCACATAGTAGTGCTTAATAAATGCTTGTTGAATTGACTTGAGGGATAGGTAACTCTTTGAATTATAAAATTGGAATCCAACAACATCTCAGCAGGTTAGAGCAGTGAACCAAGCCTATTAAGGTGACTTTTAATAGAGATGAATTTAAAGTGCTTTACTGGTTTAAAAAAATGAGCTGACCACGTTGGAAGAGATGGCACTAGTCAGAGACTGTGTGAAAAACCCCAAGGGTTTGTTGCATTACATGAGTTTTCTTTTCACTGGAGGCTTTCAGATGTCGGTTTGATGACCCTTTTCCAGGGAGCTTGTAGAGAGGATTCTTTGTTCTGGTACAGGTTAGACTGAAAGACCTCTGAGGTCTCTTCTAGCCCAGATTATATGGTCCTGGTGCATGGAATAACACAGGACTAAATAAAGTTTAACTGTGATGTTACTTCTACAGGATTTTCATTACTTTTGAATTGTTATCTCCTTTATCTCTTCCTTCCCTATTGTTTATATTATTTAAATGTAAATTCGTTAGGGATGTGACCTGCTCAGCCCAACTCATAAGAAAAGTTTCTGTCAGAACATTTCTAGGCACATGAAGTTCACTGTCAGGATCTATGGCCTGAAAGTTGGCCAGCTCAACTTGTTGATCCTTTAGGGCCAAAAAAGATGGGTAGATTGATTTTATAACCATGAAAATAAGTCAGTATTAAGGAAAATAATCATGCTTGTGCTGATATGTGATGAGACTTTGCCTAGAAAGAATGTGATTTAGTTGATAGCAAGCCCCTTTAGCCCCTGGATTGCTAGGTCTTGGGGCTGGTTTTCTGTGGCTTATTTTGTAAGACATGCATCAGGTGACATAGCTCGGAAACTGATTTTCTTTTATAGTATTTCTGCTTTTGTGTTTATCATTTCCTTTTCACGTGTTGCATCTCAGCAAACAGCTTGTACCACTTGACCATACTTATTTTTCCTTAAATAAAACCCAGTTATATTAAAGAGTTTGTGCATGGAGACTTTGGGAGAACCAAGCCAAATATTGGTTCCCTAATGGATGGGACAGCTGATATCCTGGAGCTGGATGTAGAGGTAAATTGTTTATCATGCATCTTATACTGAAATTAGCCAAGAATATCCGTTCTTATATGGGACCTATCAGCAGTAAGCCTGGGGCTTTAAAAGGATTGAAGAAAAATCACATTGATTTGTATAGTAATCAGACGTGTAGTCAGCAGTCAAAAATTCCATACCTAGAACAGTGTCAGGGATGAACTATCTGCTGAATTTTGGCAAAATAAAAATATACTCATTTTCATTTAAATGCTCTTTCCCAGAGATATCACATCTAAGCTTGGAGCCAGGCAGGGAAACTAAAATGGAAAAAAGGAATTAAATTGCTCAAAGCCCAAAAGGCTTAAATCATATGAAAATGTATTCATGGCTTCCCTAGCTTTTATATTCAGAGATATAGAATTCAGGTCAAGTGGGGGCAGACCTGAGCTGGAGAGAACAGAATTCTGACTTATAGCACCATTCTGCTCATGAGAAAAGTCAGGAAAAAGTACTTTGGTAATACATAGTAGAGAGAACATAGTGTGCTGCAGTAGTTATTGGCATCTTAGTGGATAATTTTCTTATACATTTGATTTTTTAGAAGACCCTGGCCAGTGGCTGTTGATGACATCAGAGAGTGTCTGCAAGGTGTTGATTCTATCTCATTGGTGTTATTCATGGGCAAGCTGTAACTTCTCTGTAGAGAAAACCCCAAACATATATTTTCTGACTTAAATTCTTCAAACAACTGCAAAAGCTGTTAAAATCCTTGCCAGCCAGGCCTTTAAATATACCAGAAAACAAACTTGAAATAATTTTAGGAAGACTTTTTCTTATTTTTAAATAATTAGGGTTCAGTAGGAACCCCAGGATAGGAATGGAATGGGAGTATATATGTTCTTATTTTCTTCAAAGAGAAATGAGAAGTGATAAAATTTGATGGATTAGCTGAAAAGGAGAAAGAGGAGCCACTAATAGGTGGAAGCCAGTCCCTAGGAAAAGTGGCAGGCAGATAAATATTTTCTTGGGCCTATAGATTTTTAGTATCTTTTTACAAAGCTGCCTTAAGTCTGAAAGAAGATATGTTGACTTCATCTTGAGACCCCATATTCCAATTGAATGTAAACAGTGATTGAATATGGTACCTTTGGATTCTATATTATTATTATTTTATTACTAGCAAGAAAAGTGGAGCACTTTTGGCATGTGTCCTTGTGAGAACGGAACTGTCAGAATCATCAAAGTTGCTTTTTTTTAAATGGTGATTTCATATCGGGCCCCACGCCACCATTCCCTTGTTTGAGTATCTTTTACAAATGTCAGTAAGTCCAGTTTTCAAGTGCAGATGCAGTTTGTCTTATCAGTTTTTTAAAAGCTAGTAGCAATTCAAAGCTTTAGTGATACTAAGGAACTCAAAATATTTAAGCAATCTACTTGTACAAATTCCTAAATATGTGGACATATTTGCCTGATGCTTTCAAACATTTGAGACAGCCGGGACTAAAAAATCAGCTTCTTGGATGAAAAAGAACTGCTCACATATTTTTAAAGTGATTAACCAATAGATGAGCTAAACTGATCTCACTAAAATTTAGTTTCTGAATGTGGTATTTTTATCCCCCAACCTAAAGCTCTCATCTCTTTTATGAAGTGGCACAGTTAGTAAGGAGAATATTTCTGCTGCTAGGTCTTATTGGTTCAGGGAGAGTCTAAGACACAGAGTTCTGAAAAACTAGCCATTAAATTGTCATGTACAGTTGTGGCCTTTACCAGCTCTTTTCTTCAAATGAGATTTCCTCCTTGCTGTATTGTGTTGTTATTGTTAACGAATGCTAAATAAAATATTAATGTTCAGTTTTAATGACATTAGTTTCTTCCCCTCCCAGTCTGTCGATGTTGACTGGCCACCTGCTCTGAACGATTAACTTTCAAGATGGGAATCAGAAGAACAGCTTTGTTATTATCCAGCAGAAGACATCTGTTCTGTTTACATATTAGAGACTGCAAGATAACTTTTTTCTCCCTCAAGTGTCTTTAAGACTCACTTGGATCACATTGATCTGAACAGTTTTCTAATCATTAGCATTTATTCATCTAACTGCCATTTTTTTTAGACATTAAGTTGGTCTGAGGATATTTTGTTGTGGTTTTTCTTTTCACCCACCTATGAAATAGTAACTGATAATGCTTTTTCTCCACTTCTTTCATTTTGAGAGGTATGTAGACTACAAGATACATGTGCTGACATTTAATAGACCCACAATTCATTATTCCTGGAGAAATGAAATCTTCTTCAGTGGATGAGATATACTATGTTCCTTTTGTGCTCTGAATCAAAAAATTTCTCTGTTCTTTGAAATAAGTCAGCTGTAAGCTATACATAGGCTTATGAAACATATTATGAAAGGAAGGGAGGTGATGTAGGGGGATTGAGTGCTGGATGTGGAGTCAGGAAGACTTGAGTTCAAATCCATTCTCAGTCCCTTACTAGTGTGACCTTAGGCAAGTATGTTAAACTCTCAGCCTGAGTTTCCAAATAGGAATAATAATAGCACCTACCACTCTGGGTTATTGTGAGGATAGAAGGAGATAGCACATGTAAAACGTTGGGCAAACCTTAAAGCATTATGTAAATCTTAGCTTTTATTTTCATCAGATAAACATTCTAGGAAGTACAAAGCTAATCTCAGCTAATTGATTTTTTAAAGAATTACTTGTTAATTTTATTATAATGTGCTGTTTAGCACACATTTTACTAACTACCCTATTAACCTGGTATTGCTAACATTTTTTCCTGTGGAAGAAAAACAAAGACTCATGAGTAATGATACAGATATGGAGAGAGAGAGAGAGAGAGAGAGAGATATAGATATAGATATATATATATAGATATATATCTATATCTATATATATATAGTATGTACAGTGGATTTTCAAGATATCTTTTAAATAAAAAAGGTTGAAGGCAGCCTGGATTTCTGGGAATTGTTTGAAAAGTTAAGATCATATTTGTCATTTAAGCACTGTCATCTGTAGTATCTTGTTTGATCTCTACAATAACCCTACAGAGTAGGTGGTTTTATTCTCATTGTTGGGTATCACACTGTTGACTCATATTGAGCTTGTAGTCCACTAAACCCCAAGCTTCTTTTCAGACAAATTACTGTCTACCCTGCCTCCCCTCTTCCAGCTCCTGAAATCAGGAACACAGGCTTTCCATTATATTGGATTAGCAGCCAAAGCAACACAGTAGAAGTGTTTGTAGAGCTAGAACTGAACAAGAACCCCCCAAAGTATCCAAGGACAGAGAAAAATCAGGGAAGCACAGTGGACCGGCTGAGGAGTCAGGAGAGACATGGGTTCAAATCTCAGGTCTGATGCTTCCTGTCTGGGTGACCTTTCTGACAAAGTGATGTTGCTAAATCTCTGCCCTGCTCCACAAATTTCTGTGGCTCCTTATTTCCTTTAGAATCAAATACAAACTTTTTAATTGGTATTTCTATGATTCTGGTTTTGTTATACATTATTCCCCCTTCTGTACTCTTTGGTCTGGCTGAACTGACCCATTTGCTTAGAATCCTCTTATCTCTTAGAATCCCTAGTTTCCTTCAAAATTCTTGTGTGAAATCTTTCCTGATTCCCTAGTGCACTTCTCCTCCTCCTTGTACCCCTGCCAATACTCTTTACTTTTTATGATACATCTCAAGGATGTAAACTCCTTGGAATCAGGGACTCTCTGTGTCTCTCAGAGCTTGGCACCAGATGGTGGGGCTTGATAAAGGCTTTTTATTAATAGATATGACTTGAAATAGTTCTAGAAATGCAAACAATTGCAATCAGACAAGAAGAAATTAAAGGCTTAAATATCAAGTGCCTAATCCCTATTTACAGGTGACTTGATCTTAGCATCAGAGCATTAGTCAAGAAAGTAATCAAAATAGCTTCAGTAAATTATCACAGACTGACCTAAAAGGGAAACTTTGTATTGGCATAGCAGTTCATTTGTTACTGCTGTCTTTGGCCTAGCATGTTCCCTAAGTGAACTTGTTGATATGTGCTGATGTGTTAGCTGTATATTCACCCCGATACCTCCCTCCTTTGACAAATGCTTCTGTTGTCCTCCCAAAACTTCCTTCCAACTCTTCTCTCCCACCCCCGACATAGCCACTCCCGTATTTGGTGAAGTTGGCCTTTTCTCCTCTCTCCTATTAAGCAGGGTGGGTATACTGGGAAAAATGTGGAATTTGAAATCAGGAAAGATTTGGATTTGAACTCTGGAAGGACAGAGGTTGGAAAAATGAGTGGGAGTTGCAAATTTAGGCTTCACATGTTAAAAACCAAGAACAAAAAAACTAGTCTTAAGAATTAAAGCTGTCCTAAGGTAGAGCAGGAAGCCTGCCTCTGGAGGTAGGAAATTTTCCCCCCCTTCAAAGTCAACAAGCACTTCTTAAGTACCTGCTGTATCTTTAGGGCTCCTGGACGCCTTCAAGGCAAGACTGAACAATGACTTGTCAAGGATGTTATAGAGAGCATTCTGGTTCAGGAATAGGTTGGGCTAGCCCAGGAGGCCCTTCTAATTCTAGAATTCTGAGTCCTGCCTCTGGTATTTGTTGGCTGTGTCTCTAAAAAACACCCTGCAGTGCCCATCTTGAACAGTTATTGTAAAGATCAAATAAGATAAAGTTTGTGCTGTGCTTCAAAGTTTTAAAGTGCTGTCTAAACTTAAGCTGTGATCAGTATTCTTGTTGCTGTTGTTATGACAGACTTTCCTGTGGCACTGAGAACTTCCTGGAAAAACTTTGCATAAAATGCTTTTCTTTTTTTTCCAATGAATTTTATTAGCGTTCTTAAGCTACCGTCATCAACACAACAGCCAACCATGATTCCAGAGGTACCAGGATGACACATGCCACCCAGGTCTTAACAGAGAGGTGATGATCTCAGGGTGCAGATCAAGACACATTTTTTGGACATGACCAGTGCAAGGAATTAGTTTTGCTTGATTATCCTTACTTAGTTTCTTTGTTGTTGTTTTTTTTCCCTCAGTGACAGGGAAGTGGGAGGAAGAGAAAAGGGATTTTTATTAATTGAAAAAAATTGTGATTTAATAAAAAAAAAAAGTTACCCAGAGCAATTTTTGGAAAATATCTCACACTACTACAGAACTCAGCCAATCAGGAGGATATAAAGTGGATCAAAATAGTAGGAATACATTTTAGCTTGCTGTATGTGGGGGATATTTCCCCCTTGTTCCTTAGGAAGAAGGTCTGAGACAGAAAAGAAAAGAAGAGTTAATAGGGAGGTTGAAGTCATGAACAGATGCATGAAGTTTTAGAAAAATCCAGCCTTGGAGGACACAAGTTCCAGATCTCAGATTTTTACATCTCACAGTAATCCTGGGCAACATTCTAGGAATTGCTAGGGAGGATTCCTATGGAGTGACAGAAATATTTGGGGAGTTCTCATGATAGAAGCCTTGGCAAGCATGAGATTTCTAATTGGCACAGCTCTGAGCCACCAGGGTTTTCGGGGGGGGGGGGGATCATGGTGCTTACAAGCCAAAGGACCCACAGTTCAGGAGTGAACAGAATTAGTGGCAAGTGCTAAAGAGTTTGTGAGCATGGGTAAGTGGGTCCACATCAAGGAGAGACCCTGATGAAGTGCTTTAAGAAAACTGGAGGGTAGAAAGAACACTCAGCTCTCACCTCAATATTTTGAAGAGGATATCACAAAAAGGATTCCACAAACATTAATTAAGCAACTCCTCAAAGACTGTCAGAATAGTTGCCAATCTGTAGTAGTAGAGTGACCTCTTAGCTTTGTTTATAAAATCAAGAAATTAAGAATTCAAACATGTTTAATAAAATATATTATTGGTAACAGATGTTAGCCATTATGACGGAAAATTATTATGGTCAGTATTATGGGGGGGAATAATTTTTTTTAAAGAGGCTGTTACTTGAAGAAAAGAAATTTTGATGGGTCATTGAGAGAGTAAGTAGTTTCTTTACTGTGGTCTGTCAATGTTGATTGGCCAACTGCTCGGATGTTTAATGTTCAAGATGGGGAACAGAAGATGTTGACTAGATTTCATAGTGAGCAAATCATACCTTCAAATTTCACTTTTAAGGGCATTTTCCATCGTAATTTCCTTTGTCCTGATTCAACTCTTGAAGCTTATTTTAGAACACATGTGACTTTTACAGTGCTGAATTAGTCACTTTTTTCCAGCTCTGCAACAAAACATGGTTCATAGATACTAAAAATTAAGTTCATATTTCCTTTAGAAAGTGACAGTACATTAACTAAAACTTTTGCTTTACCTGAATATAACAATTCAAAATTTTACCCTTACTACTCATAAAATTTTAATAACCTTCAAAGCCTAAAAGGGAAAAAACAGAAAAGAGTTTTTGATATAAAGATAAGAACTTGATTATTGAATGTTGATTATTTTCTAAGGAAAACTTGATAGAATTTTCAAATCTTTCATAAGATAAGAAAAGTTTGCAAAATTGTATAGGTCAGCTCAGCATGGGGCCCCAGAAATGGAAGAAAGGGACACCTGAGCAGATGATCAGAAGGGATCTCAAATGTTTTTAATTACCTAGAAATGTGAGTAAAGAATAAACAGTTACATAAAATATCACATTTTTGCCAATATTTATATGTAAAATGACCATAGTTAAGGCAGAGACTGTTAAATAAGTTTTCCCAGGTTTATCTCATATGCAAAACTGGGAAGAGGGAGAATGAAATTCATTTTAATTTTTGCCCATAAAAGCAAATTTGAAGAGAGCAAATTTAGAAAATTGTTTTGTAATTTCCTTTATGAATTTGTTTAAATTAACAGATTTTAAATAAAATGTTCATTGTTCCTTAGAGCTTGTGTAGTATCATTTTTGCTCTGTGACTAATTATCTCAAATACACTTTGTGACTTAGATTTTAGAAAATGGGGAGGTAAAAATTATATAAAAATTTTAAAATCATAACACTGAAAGGCAATTTCAATAGCCTTTCTATGTTTAAATGTTATGTCAAATTCAATAATAGGAATAGGGATCCTTGCTTCCTTTGGGTCAGGAAACTTCCAGATGAGAAAACTTCCCCTACCAATGCAAGTTAGCACCTTTTCTGCAACATTATAGCCTTAGAGAATTTGCCTGTTTAGTTACAGAATTCTTAAATTCTGAATTAATCCTAAGTTTCTTTTATCACAAGAGTACCATGCAACATCTGAATTTTTCTTGGAGACCAGTTAAGACAACAGGATTATAATTATTTTCAAATTGTGCAATTAGAAGTACACCAAACAATGAATTATAGGCTACTGTCAACAAAAGTTTATTTTGGCGAATAAAGCTTAAAATCTAAAATTATCAGTTTCTTTTTTTATAAGTTTATGGTTCATTAGCAATTAAGAAGTCTTTCCTAAGCACCTATGTGCAAAGAATCCTGCTAGGCACAAATGAATATAATAAGATGCTCCAAGAATTTGTAATCTAGTAGAATTATATATACAGAAACAGAAATGCAAAATAGAGAATTCAGAAAAGAGATGCCATCACTCAGTAAGATTTCTTTTGAAGTGAATGGTTATCAGAGAAGAGATGAAGATGAAATTACTACAGGTTACAATGAAAACTACGTAGAATTCATGTTTTCTGACATTGTAAAACCAAAACCTGATTGTGGCCAGTAGCAAAGCATTTATTAAGCCAACTCCCAACCAGCTAAAATTTTGGGATTCGATGGAGTAAGTTTATGATGAAAGACAAATTTTGCCTTCTTCAATTTGATAATAATTCATCAAGAACTTGTGTGGCAGACAACTGAGCAACCAAGACATCTTCCTAATAAATAACAGCTGTAAGTGAATAGCAAGTAAAGTAATTTACACAATAGAAAATAGATTTAAATATTAAAAAAACTTTATAAAAAGAATCATATCTTTTTATATTAATCTTGGGAGATGATTTTTTTCTCATCAGACAGCTAATTTTTTTTTAAAAGAGTGCTTGATTATATTAAATATCTGTACAACAAAAAAACTAAGGAAAAACTCATGGAAATTCAACAAAACTTGACATCTAACACACATATCTGTTTAAAAATTAACAAAATAACTCCATAATCCATGATAGATAAGGATATTGGCAATCTTCACTAGAGGAAAAATAAATTATTGATAATTATCACACAAGAAATGTTCAACCTCACTAGTAAAGATACAAATCTAAACAACTTTGAGCTACCTAATTAAATTTGGGGAAAAATTTTTTTTAATCAAAAAGATTCTGGTGGGGTTGTAGAGATACACTTAAACTTATTTATCATAAGTGCAATTTCAAACCAGTCTAATTCTTTTAAATACCAAATTGGAAATAAGCAATAAAAATTACAAAAATAGTCATGCCCTTTGGCTTAATTACATTGTCTAAGAATATACCCTGAAAGTGTTTGTTTTAAGAAATATCTGTTCAGGGGGGCAGCTAGGTGGCTGTGTGACCCTGGGCAAGTCACTTAACCCCAATTGCCTAAAAAAAATCTGTTCAAAGATTTTCATAAGAACATTACTTTTAATTTCAAAAGACTGGAAAAATCTAGAAATCCTATTATAGAAGACTAGTTTAATGTGGCACATTAATATAATGGAGTACTGTAATGCAAATAAGACCAATGAGTATGAAATATGCAAAAAAGTCTTGAAAGATCTTTATGAAATCATGCAAAGCTAAAAAAAAAAAGCAGAAACAGTAACAGGTTATACAAGACCAAATTAAGAGGAAAAGTGAATGAAAATATATGGACTTGAGAGGAAGTAGCTGGAAAGTCTTCTATATGCTGAAATGTAAATCATGAAGAACATTTCATTGTATTTGAAGTATGATAATTTCCTAATAAATTTTTTTTAAAACTTAAAGTCATCAGTAACTCAATACTTAAAGGTTGGAGGATGCTGGTTAATTTAATTTTCTGATTATCTGAGGTTTGATCAGCAAAGCATTTCAACCCAGCTGTTCCAAACCTTTGTAAAAAAGAACCAGAAATAGCAAATACTTAAATAAAAAGTACAAAACTAGATAATTTGATTTTTCTTTATTGACATATAACAACTTTCACTTTGGTTATTATTCATGGTCATTGATGAAAATTTAAGAGTAAAATATTGGGCTAAATATGTGCCAATTCTGGGATATAGTTTTAAAAATGTTACTTGTTTTAACAAATCCTTAATATCACTTTGTCTTAGGTTGTCTTATGATTTTCCTCTTTATTCCAAAAGCCTAAGAATAATGAAATGTTGATTAAGGTTTCCAGTTGTATTCAGGCATGGGACAGGTTTCATCTGTGTCCATTAACATCAAATCAGTCCTTAAAATTTCTCCCCTTCCCCCAATTTATAGCCTATATCTAAAAAATCAGAAATTTCTAGGAAATCAATGAAGTAAGAATTCTTCAATCAAAAAGCATTTATTAAGTGCCTGTATCAGGCACTCTGCTATGTATTGCAGATACAAAGACAAAAATGAATCAGTCCATGCCCTCTGGGAGCTTACATTCTAATCTGGGGAAACAATATGTACACATATAAGCATAAATACAAGGCAATTTAGGGTTCAGCGTGGAGGCACTTGAAACTGTTAAGACAGTTAAATTTCCAAATTACAAAAAGGGATAAGGAATAAATTCAGTTGTTAAGAAAATGCTTTTGAACCATTAGTGGATTTATACCCCTTGAAGTATATGGAATTACATTCCCATCTTAAGCCCAAATAAGTACATAAGGGGAGCCTAAGAATACTGGTGGACCCAGAAAGGCAGAACTGGAATAACAACGTAATTGGGGACAATGTAGGGCAGGGTACAACAAGAACTGGGGACTAAGGAAAGAATGGGTGTATACTCATGCAAAACAGTCTGAACAACCTGAGACTGAAAGGAAATGGAGCCTCCAAACTCTTACTTTGAACTTGTTTGTGGACCCTCTGGGGAACCTGGATAGAAGCTCCCTAGGGAGGTCAGCACACCCTGCCACAGTGGGGATGACCCTGCACGGGGACAAGAGGGTGGCACTAGAGTATCAGATTCCCCTCAGTCAAGGAGACAAATGATCTCCCTCAATGAAATGATTTATGAAGCCATGGCCCCTGCAACTCTAGTAAAGAGTGAGCCAGTAGTTCTGCCTTCTCCTGGCCTTTTGAGCATTTATGTTCAAGGAAGCCTTACACAATTCAGGTTGATCACCCACACATTCGAGCCAGGACAAAATTTTTTACTGGAAAAAGTTCTTACAGGATAACTGGGTTGGGATTTATTAATGGGACAACTGCACTCTCTTAGGAGATGTGACCTAGTAGGACTTTGTCAGTCCAGAGAGACTCTGGCACTCCTCTAAGTTGCTTAGTCCATAAACTGGCCCTACCTAGATTATGAGATCCCTAATGGAACCACATGTTCCAGTTTAAGAACATTCTAGTTTAGAATTATCCAAAGGAAAAGATAGGACAAGACAGCTCAATAAATACCTTACCAATTGAGTTTTGTTCCATATGCCAGCATTTCTTAAACTGCTAAATCAAATCTTGAAAAAATAATCCCCATTTTGGACTATCTATTGCACTATTCATATATATGTATATATACATATATATATATATATATATATACACACACACACACACATAAATGTATATATGAGTATATACATATATAATGTATCACCACTTGCTACAGAAGTATCTGGGGAATCCAAATCATCAATTAAATAAGGGAAATGTGATAAAATCATTACAACATTTTAGAAAAATAACCGCAAATATTCTAGCCAATGTTCCAGATTATAATGTAAATATACATTCACGTGATTTGGTCTTTCACATCTGTCACCATGAAGTGGTTTTGTTAGCAGTTACACTGTTTGAGGTGTATTTGTGTCCTCTGTCAATTAAAATGGCCAGCTTAAGAAATTTCCAAAAAGTGAAAACTCAAAATTGGATACTATAAAACTTTAGCGTGCATCTCTACCTACCATGGATGTCACTCACAATGGGGTAAAAGTTTCGTATTTCAAATAGAAAAAGCACTCTGCCCAATTACAGCAGCAAAACCCTCCATATTACAAGAAAACAAAAACTGGAGTCCCATTCTGTGGTATAGCTGATTTGATTCATTTTGGCTTGGCAAGCATTTATTAAACACCTGTTATTATCATCGTCTAGACATTGTGCTAAGCTCTGGGGATATGGTGCCAAAAACATTCCCTGTGCTCAAGGAGCTTACATTCTTCTGGTCAGTCAGTGTCAACTTCACCTGATTTAAGACTCACTTTTGGTGAGATGAAATAATTTCACTTTCAGTTACGTAAAAGTCATCAACTTATTCAAATTAAAAATGGGGAGAAAAATGATCTGGGAAAAATAAGATGATAGGGAAGTTCTCCAAATCATTCCCAGAGGTGAAAGAAGCTATGAATAAATGCCTCTATCCTAATAGCAAATCTAATTTAGCTTCTTTGAAGGAGCAGAGAGATGTTAAAGAGACATTCAATAATTACAAAGAAACAGCTTTATCCCATGAAGAGCTGGGCATGAAACAAGTGGAATTTCTTGGGAACCTGCTACCTACTCCAGGTGATCCCGATGTTCTATCCATTTTCTTTCAGGCCCAGGCTTTATTAACAGCCAGGAATTCTACACAGTATGCCAAACAGCCACAGGAGACCCCTTAGGGGTCGGTCACCTGCTGCCTATAATAATAATGCTGAAAAAGTTTTTTTTTCAATGACATGGTCATTACAGTATCTATGTAAATAATTTGCTTGAAAGCAAATATGAAATCAATCCTGTAAGCGTGTATAACGTCATTAGAGTAAAATGTTTCTAAAGTAAATTCTGGAAGGTTTATTTGCTTGTGTACTGGAGCCTTGATATAAGCACCCTCTTCAAGTAATTCCTTCAGTAAAACCAATGCCGTAGGTGAAACTCTGTTGTAAGGAATACTTTGGGCACTTCCACGGCAACCTCCTCTGGACAAGATCCGCAAAAGACACCAAATTCACACAACAGCAGACTTATAGCAAGGCCCCAGTGCATCAGATGAATGTAAAATGGTGCATCTTAGGTGCATGACTGCAAATATATATTCAAAGGATACAAACTCCATTCTAATTAGACAAGTTCTGTATTAAACAAGTCTAAATTGACTTCAAAGGAATTAAAATGATCTTCACTTTGCAAATTATCATTAACATAACACTGACTGTTAGGCACAAAACTTGGGTTATTTGAATTAGGGTGGCCTGATGATTTTGATTCATTTACTGTGCTGTTCTCTAGACAACTGAAATCTACTGGATCAAATACATCTGACTGTGAAACCAAGAGAGCAGGACTGGCGCTGGAGCCTGCCGTGGACACCCTGGTGGCAGGCATGGGATGGACTGGCCTCCTGTAGTCTCTTGGATTTAACCCCGAGTTATACGATGAGCTTTCAAGGTTCAGGCTGCCATAGTGCACATCAGCGTCCATCATGCTGTCACTGCTGGATGTTGTAATGTTCATAGGACGATTCTGCAACATGCTGGAATTAACACTAAAGAGGTCAGCCTGGGAAAGGGACTGAGCTCCAATTCCATTGGTACCATTGTTATAAAGGCAAGGATCAGAAGTATCTAGACTACCCGAAACAGCTATTTCCAGGTAGGACCGGCCACTCTCTGAACCAGAGGGAAGTGTCCCTGTTGAAAAACCATTTGGTGAATGTGTATTAATTGAGTTTATTGATGTAGGAGGAGTCATTGATGGCCAGCTTGAAGAAGGATAAGATATCATTGAAGATAAAGTTGAAGCCGTTTGTGACATTGTATTTGGACTTGACACCAGTGGCGAAGAAAAGTAAGGTGGGACTTGATGCATGGTTCCTGGAGTTCTTTGCATTTCTGTTAGAAGTACAAATTTTAAAAAAAGATTTTTTTAAAAGTAATTTTTTATTTAAAAAGTATTTAAAAATTAAGATAATATTTTAAAGCATCTTAACATTCAATTATACATAAAGTTAAATAAGTCCTAACAATGTAATTCACATACCTCTATAAACTTGGGTACAAAATAGCCAAAGTCACTTCAGGTAAAAGTATTCTACTAATGTTTGAATACTGCTGTTTACACTGAATTTAAGCAAATGATTTTGTAAGAATATATAATAAGTATCAGTATGTAATCTCATTTAGGACATTATAAAAATCCAGCTTTTGAAGCCCATATGAGAAAACTGAGCATATTTCATATAAATATTAGAGTGGAACTACTATCAATTAGAATCCAAATAACCAGGAATGTTTTTATCAAAAGGTAACATCAAAAAGTGGATGAGGCATGACACTGGGTGTTGAGAGGCCTAGATTTAAATTTTGCTCAGATATTTAGTTGTGTGATCATGGGGCAAATCATTGAACTCTCAAAACCTGCTGCTTCAACTGTAAATTGGAGGTAACACTTAGACTACTTAATGTATCACAAGAGTTGTGAGGAACGTGTTTTGCAAACCTTAAAGTTTAGTGTATGAATTATTACTGTATGCACTGCACTTTCAGGAGAAAAAGGAAAATCAAAGGAAACATTTTCATATCAGGATTTATTGAAAAATGCATATACACAATAAATAAAATACACTACAGATTCCACCCAATCTCCTAGACCATCTACAACTTCATGAACAGCACTGACCTATGGTAAGTAGTCAGAAGGATGACTCTAGGGCACCGCAAGATCCTCCTTCATATTTATAACTCAGGATCTCAATGACTTGATTTCATCAGTGGATACTCCGGTACCATTGAGTCAGATTAAAATACCTCGCTAACTTCCAGGGATGGTAACACTCAGGAGATCTTGTGCCCCATTGGCCTAGTCTATGAAACTACAAGGTCACTTCCACACCATCATGAGGCATTAGGAGGACTTCAGGAGAGGCTCAACAATAAAAGAGATTATGTTCAAAGTATTATATTTAGTAAAATGTGCAAGTAAACCAACACATTTTTTAAAAATTTCAAGAAAGCTTGAAACAAAAGATGATTTTCTGATCAAGTTTTAGTTAACCAGAAATTCAATTACCAGAATATCTTTTTCTCCAGACATTCCAGTTAGTTATGTATTTACTGTAAGACTTCATTTATTCTCTAGAAAATTAGAGTAATGTAAATATGAAGAACATAATCACAGTTTCAAATACTGTTTTGTTTTGTACAGACACCAATGCATTTCAATATGTTATGGAAAGTGTATTTTAAATTTGTGGGGAAAAGTCAAATGAGCAATTTTTTCTACATCAAGAATGGTGGAAGAATATATAAAGCACACTGGTCTTTCTGATTTCTGTATCTGTACAAAAGGTCGAATGCTACAGAAATAAATACCTTTTTTGATGATTCTCCCTTCTCCAGTCAATCGGGGAGGGCCAACTTTTGGTCTTTCTGGAAAACTAACTATAATTTTTAAAACTTTAGTTAGAATTATTTTGAAATTTACATTTAAAAATCAGATGAATTTAAAATATTAAATAGGTTAGAAAAATCTGGCATTTAATTTTGAAAACTGGTAAAATGTTTAAAAGTAAAAAATCCTTACCACAACCTTGCAACAGCTTCTGGAAATCTAAAGTTGTTTTTTGTTTCTTTGATTTATTACCATATGGATCTGGTTAGGTAAGACGGAGGGAAATGCATTAATCACACAGTTATGCTTCTACTCTCTTTAAAACAAATGTTTTAAATTTTAAAATTTAATCATAAATATATAGAAAAGTATACTTTAATATACTATATGTATTCATATGTACATATACACATATGTCTATCCACATATCACATAAATACATAGAAAGTATGCTTTAAATCAGTGTACATAGGGAAAGAGAGAAGCTAAAGTAAACAAGCATTTATTAAGCACCTACCACATGCCAGGCACTATGCTAAGAACTCTTCAAATATCTCATTGATTCTCTCAACAATCCTATGAGGTAATGCTATCATTATCCCCATTTTACAGTTGAGGAAACTGAGGCAGACAAAGGTTGAGTGATTTGCACAGCTAGTAAGTGTCAAAGCTGATTTCAAACTCAAGTTTTCCTGACTCCAGCCCTCTATCCACTGCACCAACTAGCTGCCTAGAAGTGATTTAATAACTATAGATCGTTGTCAACACAAGATTTTCTCTTAATTGTGAAAAGTATTCATTTCTTCTGTAGGATTGTGGGGAAAAAGAAAAGATTTAAAAGTTGATATCAGAAAAAAAATTCACACAGCATTCTAAAATCTGTAGTTTGTCAAACAACAAATAAGAAGTTGATCATGTTTGAATTCTAAGAGACCTGTCAAAAGGCTTTTTCTTCATACATGCACAAAGTTTCTGTCAATCTGACCCTAATTTATTTGTTTAAAAGGGGTTAGAGTAAGTCTTGGTAAGAAGATAGCATGAATTACTTCTCCAAATCATTCTAGCTTTTAAAAACTATGTTATACTTTAAACCTATGAATTACTTACCAAATAATCTTAATTCAGAATGATTGCTAGGGGGTATTTACTAGAGAATTGAACTT
Organism: Phascolarctos cinereus; assembly: GCF_003287225.1. Classification (NCBI taxonomy): domain Eukaryota; kingdom Metazoa; phylum Chordata; class Mammalia; order Diprotodontia; family Phascolarctidae; genus Phascolarctos; species Phascolarctos cinereus. The sequence goes on along the minus strand of NW_027555625.1, from coordinate 110,281,933 downwards.
AGATGAAAATATAAGGCTTCTTTTTCACATGAGAAAGCAGTAAGTGCTTTTCTCATGTTAGCTAAGTAAGATAATCTTTATGAATAAATGGGTAAAGATAGTAATTTAATCAGTGCAAGGGAAAAGAAGGATTAGATACTTTTATTAATGGTGATTAATTCATAAATGTATATAAACAAAGAAACAAGTGAAAGAAAAAAGGATATTTTGTTAAGTATTTAAAATGTTTATTCTTCTTTACAGTTAATCAGAATTCTTTTCCCAGGGTCCATAGAGAACTAATAAACTTAGGATTAATCAGCTAATTAATCAAGAAACATTAAATGTCCTTTACTCAATTAGTAAGGACAAAGAATCATAAAAAACACTATATGTGATGGCAAATAACTGCTACTGATTTGATGAATGTTCTTTTCAAAAAGCAAAATGGAATTTACAGTGATCCTACCTGCCTTACCAGGTTGGTGGGAGGAACACAGAATCTTCTATTTAGAGCAAGAAGGGACCTCAGAGTTCATGTGGTCCAATCTCCTCATTTTACAAATGAGCTCTATAAGGTTGAATATGGACCTGCCCAAAGTGGGCACAGGTAATGGAACTGGAATTTTTCAGGTTTTCTGACTCCCCAAACCAACTGTTCTTTCCACTACACTAAGAAAATAACAGTGTATATGAAAGTGTTTTTTAAAATCAAGTATTAAAATTTTATATCCAAACACACAACACATATTAATGTGCCATGTAGATGGACATACATGTGTATATGTATATGTGAGTACATATATAATTTTTCTGAGTACACACACACACATATATATACCTATATATATACCTATATATATATATCTACACATATATATACATATATATATCTACACATATATATACATATATATATCTACACATATATATACATATATATGTATATATATCTACACATATATATACATATATATGTATATATATCTACACATATATAAAGAATAAGCAGTTTAACTTTCTAATCAACTTGAAAAAAAAGGAGCTGCAAAGATTTGCCTTACATCTGACATTCTAATCTTAAAATGAAAGCCATAGATTATTTTCAGCAAAACCCTTTTTAGGACCTTATTAACTCCCACTAAGTCTCTAAATTCACTTCTCTACCTCATATTTCCACTCCCTCTGCAAATTCCCCACCCTCCATGGCCTATCTGCCTAGCTCAAAGCCCTTCACTATGACCCAGGTGTGAATCCCACCAGAGAGGAAACCATGCACAGGTAATCAGAATTCACACCAGAGAGAAATTCTTTCTATGTAATTAATGTGAGAAAGGCTACATCTGGAGGACAAACCTTGCTAGATATCAGAGAACTCAGATGGGAGAAAAGCCCTTTGCATATTATGAATGCGGAAAAGCTTTTAGCCAAAGGCCAAACCTCACTACTCTTCAGAGATCTCATATTAGTGAGAAACTCTTTAAATGTGATGGCTGTGGGAAAGCTTTCATTGAAAATGAAGCCCTCCAAGGCCATCAGGGAATTCAGACTGACATAAGCCCTTTGCTTATAATGAATGTGGGGAAGAAGCAGAAAGTAAGACAGAGGACCTGTGTTCCTCTCTTGACTGACTCTTATTATCCCTGTGACCTTCAACAAGGCATTGAAGTTCTCTGAGCCTCAGGATCATCTTTAAAATGGGGGAGGGGACATGGGGTGGATATGATGGCCTCTAAAATCCCTTCAAGCTCTAAATCTCTGATCCTCTGATCCCTTTGAGCCTCAGTTTTCTCATCTGTAAAAGGGAGATCATCATATATGAACCTGTAATGCTTACCTCAGGGTTGTTTTTAGGTTCAAACCAAATAATGTATAGCAAGTACTTTACAAATCTTAAAGTGCTATATAAATCTCAGCCATTATGATCGCTAAGCTGTAGACTCTCATTCAACTTCCTGTTTCCTAACCCTGTCCTGTACTTTGCCTGCCCCATGCCTCAGCTCATGGGGCTTCTACCTCCCTGCACCAGGTCCAGCTCAATGCCATCTCTTCCAAGAAGGTTTCCCTGGTTCCACCTGTCCCCTCCTCACTCTGGAAGAGACCTCTTTCTCTCCTGAGTGACCTAGAGTACTCTGGGCCTTCTACTTGTAATTCTTTGTGTCTATGTCTACTCTTCCTACCACAGAATGGAAGCTCCAGTGACAGCAAGGTCCACTTTTTATTTTTCATATGCCTCACAGCAATCAAAGAATGCAGCTGCATTTACAATGTAACATTTATACTATTTAGCAGTCACACAGTTGTTGAATTAATGGTGATTTGCAAAGGAAAGTAAATAAAAACATAATTGGAAGTACTTCCAAAAAGAAAAGTATAAACTTACAGACACATAAATGAAACCCAGATTTGAATCAATAATAGAGAAAATCATAAGCAAAAGTATCTTTTATGCAATAAAATTTGTCTTTTGTGGTAAAATGGTACCTTTTTCATCTGGCAGATATCGAAAGTCCATGGATTCACTAACTTCCTGGTCTGAAGGTCTTCGGAGCTGCATTTTTACTGTCACTGGTTCGGTTATAGCTTTGTAAAATGGTGGTGTTCTGAATACAATGGCTACTTGACGATGTACATCTGCTTGTGAAAAGCTACCTTTAGCTTCCCAATCATTCAACACAAATCGAACTTCTATATCATCTAGAAAATGAGCAGAAATATTTAATAGTAGGTGATTAAAATGTAAAATGTGTATATTTATATGAACTAAATTTAATAAAAGAACTCATATAGGAATACCTTTCTGAACTTTGTCACAGAGTAGGAATATTTCATCCCCTCCTCTGACACTTCCACAATTCTTGTTTACTCGACAGATTCTTAATTCTGCAGTGTTAGGAGCACCTAGAAATAAATAGAGAAAAAACTGAATGGATATTTCAACAATATCTTCTATTATTCAAGAGTAAAGCTGTGGTGGATAATAATAATAATAATAACAATGATAGCTAACATTTATGTAGAAATTACTATGTGCTAGGTGATGGGGCAATAGGACCGGGACCCCTAAAAGTCCCTGAACTTTCCCACACTGGTTTAAGACCATGTCTTTGCCTTGAACTTTCCCACACTGGCATTTTGCCTGAGGCATCTGGCCCATCCCAGTCTACCTAGATACATACACTGTGGCTCTCCCACCACTTAACTCCTTTCAGTGTCTTCGGTCTGGCTCACCCCAGGATACTTGCCACTCCTTAATCCCATCTGGACCCTTTCTCTTTTGCCCCAGGACCAGCCCAGGCTATTGACCATTCCTTAATCCCATCCAGATGTTCTCAGGGCCTTTTCTTGTATGTAAGTATCAGTCTTATCCCTACCAAACTCCAGATTTACTAGGAATCTTGCCCACCTTCTGGTGTTATAAAAAACCTCACTACTTTGACTGAAAGAAGGCTTGAATGGTCAAATTCTTTTGAGGCAGACTCCCTGTACCCTTGCATTTTGGGGTTCCCAGTGTTGAGGTCTAGGGGAGCACCCCAAACTGCAACATCAGACACTGTACTAAGCACTTCATAATTATTATCTCATTTGGTCCTCACAACAACCCTGAGAGGTGGGTCCTGTTATTATCCCACAGATGAGGAAACTGAGGCAAACAGATGTTAAGATGTTAAGTCAAGCCCAGGGTCATACAACTAGCTGAGGCTGGATTCAAATTCAGGTCTTCTCGACTCCAGGCCCTGCACTGCACTCCATTGCACCACCTAGCTGCCCACCAACAGGACAGTGATTTGAACATCAGATAAAGAGAATCACACCTTTTAAACAATACTAAAGGCATCTGCTTCTTTATAGCCACTCCAGCAACCTACTTCAGGTCACTCCCCTAGTTCACTAGGGCACCAAAGCTAGAGTAGCATTCCTAAACTAACTGGACTCCTCATCTGCAGACCATCTCCATGTTGCCACCAGCTGCTGCTGCTTCATCATCATCCTCCTCCTCAGAGCTATCAGAACCGCACTTGGTTTCCACTCCATGAACATCTGCCTCCCTCAGAATAAGGTGGTCACCTGAAATCTCATCACCCCGAAGCCTGACTCGGTCTCTGATACTCAGCGCCTTGCTGGTTCTCAGATCCCCCAGCTGCCTCTCCCTGCTGACTGCATGGTAGAGCAAGAAGCTCCTCCCAAAGTGTTCTTTTACCGAGGGCTCAGAACTTTCCAGAGAAGGCTCCACTTTCCATTAGTGGTTCTGCTTGATTTCCGACACAAACATCATGAGCTTGCCCCAGGTGCCCTCTGGGCTCCTCCTTCCCTTTCAGCTTCCTCTTGCGTATTGTCTTCTCCCTTTGCAGGGTAGGACTATCATTCTTTTTATTATTTGTATCCCCAGAGCTTAGCATATAGTGCCTGGCACTGAGGAGTCACTTAAAAAAATGTTTAGTGAATTGAATCAAAAATTAACATAACTGACATTTATATAACACTTTAAGATTTTACAAAATACTTTACATATATTCTCTCATTTGTTCATTGCAATAACCCTATAAGATAGGCACTACAGGTAATTTTTATGCCCATTTTATGGATAATGAAACTGAGTTTCACAGAGATTAAGTGACTTACGGATTCGAACTGAGGTCTTGTCTACCTCCCAGCTGAGTGCTTTCCCCACAATACTGCATCATGCTAGAAGTCACACTATCACTACATGATTCCACTACTGGAAACCCTCCAATGTCTCCTTGCTGCCTGCCCAGCTATGTGACTTGACAATAAAGATCTTCTAGCCAATCAGGCTTACTCACTGTTCCCCCCAAACACCTACTACACTTTACTGCTTTTGCTTGTTCCATTTCTTCTACTGGCACTGCCCTTTCCCGCCCCACCACCCAGAAACCCTACTCTCCTTTGAAGCCAGAAGAGATCCCTCTTTCTTCTGTGCTCCATTAATTAGCTGTCAGTACACTCATATGGCACCTATACCTTGTATCATTGATACCTGTATGCACATCTACCCTAGCAGATGGTAAGTTCCCACAGAATGAGACTATGTCTTGCACTGTTTGAGGTGGTAGAGTTGGTAAATATATCTTTTGTTTAATCTTGTTTATACCTTCATAGCCATGATAAGTATTCAAATATACAAACAATTACAAAAAAGTACAAATCAAAAGCCTTGAAACAATAAAGCTATGCAAAAAAAAAAATTGTAAACTCCCCAGTGTGTGCTGCTACTTTCTGACTGTTTAAAGAGAACAAAAGCTGAGCGTATTAATCTTAACAAGATAGTAACTAAGTCATCCTAGGCATTTAACATGCATTGTGTTTCTGTTTAATGTGCTATGTACATATGGTCAATGAACACATTCTATTGGATTTCTTCATTCTGCAAGTCTCCCATATATCTTCAGATTCACCATTTATTATAACACAGTGATATTATATTTATAAACCATAATTCTTTCAACCATTCCCCAACATCTGGATGTGAAGTTTGCTCTCAGGCTTTTCCAGACTATTACAAACAGTGCTGCTAGGAATCTTCTCATACAATTTTGTATCCCCTCTAGCATCCTGTGCAACAAACTTTTATTACTTAACAAACATTAGTTGAATGAAGGACTACTGACTATATGAATGAATGTACGGATGAATGAATGAATAGAATACTGAACGGTGATTATGGTTTTAAAACTGTATTAGCAGCTAGAGGAGAGATAGACCCACGTCTTATTTATATAACTGGTTTCACATTCATACATAGCATCAAACATATGTGATGACTTTCAATACAAGTATTTCAACATTTCACAGTCTTTTACTAGGAGTAACTTACAAAACAAGAAATAAACTGGTATTGAGAGAAATGGTAATATCCTAGCAAAACAGTAATTCCCCATTTTTATGAATAGAAAACATGGACAGAATAAAGGTCCAAACCACCATAAATATAACTGAAGAAAATAAACATTTCTTTAGGAGAAAATAATATTTAGGAAAAATACAAATAATAGAAATTAGAAAAACTGTGTATTTTATTACTTGTACTTGTTACCATAAATACCGACCATTTAATCTGGCTTTAGGGGGAAACAAGTAGCAAACTAATGAGTCACCATCTAGTATATATCTTTTTTAACTAGTTGTTAACCTGACATAATATGCTTTGATTCCAAAACAGCTAATTAATCAAAGGATCTTATGAGTGGGAAGGAACCTTGGCAGTAATGTAGTCCACTGTCTCACTTAATGCAGGAATTCCCGCTATAGCATCTCATGGAAGCTCCTCTGCTTAAACACATCCAGTTGTTCCTGTTCTTGCTCTTCAGTCGTTTCAGTCCTATCCAACTCTTTGTGACCCAATTCGGGGTTTTCTTGGCATAGATATTGGAGTGGTTTGCCATGTCCTTCTCCAGATCATTTTACAGATGAGGAACTGAGGCCAACAGGTTTAAGTGATTAGCCCAGGATCACACAGCTAGTAAGTGTCTAAGAATAGAGTGAGCTCACTATTTCATACGGCATACCATTTCATTTTTAAATTGCTGATTGTTTTGACATTATTCCATATTACTGAGTTGCAATCTGTCCTGTGATTTCTATCTACCAATCCTAGCTGATATGATTACAGAATCATATATTAAGAGGTAGAAAGGATCTAGAGACAACTGAGGTCACACCCTCATTTTACAGATAAAGGAAACAAAGAGGTTAAATGCCCAAGGACATAACAGCTAGCAAGCAGAAGTCATAATTTAAACTTAGGTCCTGATTCCAAATCCAATTCCTTTTCTACTATACTCTAAAACAACAGCTACTTTCTTCCAAGAATCTTTTCATATCTATAGCTCTAACAAAGTCTTCCTTATTGGTCAGAACGTCAGTAAGACAAATTAAGAATGTATCAGACGTCCTGCTACTGCAGTGTGAGGTTTTCCTGTAAATTTCCAGAGTCTGAAGTCCCCTGTATCTTATCTCCGTGTCCGTTTTGCAATGAAGGTTCAGAAAATATCAACCTTATCCTCCATCCAAGTAAGCAGCCTGGAGTATTCTCCCATAAACATCACTTTTATTATTCTCTCCTTTTACTTTGGTATTTCAATGGATTCATGATCTCATTGTGGGTACTCCCTACATCAATGTACCACAGCCTATCAAAACCTTTGTAACTGGTGAGACTATGTCTTTCCTAAAATTCCCAATAGACTCCCATTGCTCAGGAGGTTTTCCTTGTTGTTTTTAAACATTTGTGTGGACACAGTGCAATGGTCAAACTGTTCATCTATTACCTCTTCTTTTTGTTACATGAGCAGTCCTCCTCTTTTTCTAGACATAAATGTCTCTGATGGTGCTTTTCATACCCTTTCTCAAATACAAGTAAGTGATATGATATAGCCTATTTATACCCACCATGTGTCTTTTTCCATTGCCCTTTAGGTCATCTGTGACTTCAAGTTTTCTGAGACTGTGGTTTTTATGCAATCATACAAAATCAACAGGAAAATACTGGTGTTAAAAAAGGGAGTAGCTAGCAGCTCCCCTACTCAATCCAGTCTGATGTCCACTTCCTATTCACTTCTGGGCCCACATTTAATTATGTGGCACCATGGGAACAGTAAGTAAGGAGCGTGCCATAGTAGACAGAAAGTTGGCCTGAGAGTCAGGAAGACTATGGTTCAAGTCCCACCTCTGACACATACAGGTTGTGGGATCCTTAACAAGCCATTTAACCTCAATGACCCCAGCAACTCTCTTAGACCCCACATTGTAGAGAAGGTACAGACCAGCACAGACAGAGAAGGTTCTTCCCCAGGAGCTCTCTACACTGATAAAATCACAGTTCTCCTTAATAAAAAAAATGTCGACAATATGTATTTTCATCCACTCTGTTTTTCAGATGAGGTTTGCAAAACACTTTTTTCACAACTACCCCAGAAAGTATACAAAGAATTCAAACCCAATTCTCCTGAATGCTGTTGATATAGTTCACCAAGATTTCTGGAAAGCATTTGACAAAGTCTCTTCCACTACCCTTATAGGCATGATGGAGACGTGGGCTATATTGGTGGGCATGGAACTATTTGGCTGCACCAAAAGAAGAGAGAAACCAACATTAGTATATGCTTCTTGAGATGGTGCCTATCTAGCACATAGTAACTGTTTAATCAAAGCTTGTTGAATTGCCTAGAATTGACTAGGGTAGTCATGGTACCACTCTTCTCTGGTCAGATCACGTGTTAAGAATTATGTTCAGTTTGGGATGCCATATTTGAGTAAGGATATTGATATACCAGAAACTGACCAGAAGAAAGCAGCAAGAGTGGAGGGCCACAAGAACATACCATAAGAAGGATCATTTGAAGGAACTGGGGATCTTTAACTTAGACAAGAGAAAGTTTTCGAGGGGACATGATCGCTATCAAGCATTTGGTGGGCTGTCATGAGGAAAAGGAACCAGACTTGTTCATATCTCCAGAGAGCAGAATTAGAACAAAAGGTTAAATATTACAAATGTTGGTTTGATATAAGGAAATAAAAATTTCTTCATGACTAGAGACACTTGGAAAGAACTATAATACAAATAGGCAGTTTTGTCTCTGCCCTCATAACTGCCTATTTTGTATTATATATAATACAAATACACTACAGTTATGACCTGATTGTGCCCTTTTAGCATCTAGTAGAAGCTACATTTTTGCAACACGCAGGGATATAGTTCAGTTTCCACCACTTCAGCACATAATTTGCATTATAAATCTGGGTTCCTTAAAGATAACCTTTCTGAAGTTTCTAGTAGCAGTGACATAAACTGTTCTCATAAACTTCTCCATTTCTAGTAACAAATCTGCATAGCTGAGTTAACATAATCAGTTATAGCCTTCTCTTTGATATCTTTATGCTGAATGTGTCATTTTATTATTACTATTAGTAGTTTAAAGTAAATAATAATTATAATGAAAAATAATAATAAAGCATAAACTCCTAAGCCAAATATTTAAAGCTGCAATGTATCTCTCAAGCCTTATTTACATTACGCCCCTCCATATGCTTTATGTGAGAGCCAAATTAGACTACCAGCTATTTCTTAAACTTGACATGCCATCTTCAACTTCTATGTATTCAAGCAAGCTGCTCCTAATGTTTGAATATACTCCCGTACTCCTTTTAGCCTCTTAGACTGTTCTATCTTTAAACCTCAATGTAGGTGCTATCAACTCTGTGAAGTTTAATTTGTCCTTCCCCTCCAACTGATGTCTTCTGAAGATGTTCATAAAGCCTTCTGTTCAGGTTTATCCTCTGCCCTTATAACTGCCTGTTTTGTATTATATTTACATGTGTACATTTTGTATCTGTCCTCCTACAGCAGAATGTAAGCTCTTTGAGGGCAGGGATGGTGTATTGTTTTAATCTTTGTATTCCTAGCACTAACATAAGCCTTGCATATATATTAGGCACTTGAGTTGTTGTCAAATTGAAGTGACTTCAACTAGAAGAATGACAAAAACACCAACTCATATATTTGAGTCTTTCAGAACTTCAAAGTTAATATGCTTAGCACATAGTAGGTGTTTAATAAATGACTGACTGATTACAGCCACATTCAAGTTTTTTTTTTTCCCCTCCTGGCTGTATCATTTGTTCCTAAATGATCAGTGGAAATAAATACCAGTTGGTAGGCTGAATCTTAGGATAATCTCCATCACAGTTCAGATAATCATTCTAGTGTGATGACAGACTTCCCTATTAGCCATGTTAGGCACAGAGATGGCCGACTCTGTCTATCAAATAATCAATCACCATCAATAAGGAATATGATGCTTGCATTTTATAGGTTGGCAGATAGTTTTTGACAGTAGCAATGGCTAAAAAATTTATCATGTGGTTAACCTGAAGATGAGTTATTCTGAATTTATGCAGACTGGTCCTCAAATATGTAATTATCCATGGGCCTATGTTCAAACATTTCCAACATGGTAGAAACCTGCCACTATGATGTCATAGCTTTCAAGAACCAGGATCACCTCTACTTGTGATGAGGTATCTGATTATAATTTATATTTTCCTTAAGAATTTTAACTTTTTTGATCTAAATAGCTGAAGTAATATTTATTGTTCATGGGTAGATAAAGCCAATATAATTTTTAAATGACAATTTTATCTAACTAATCTATTTATTTGATGTCATTCCAATTAAATTACTAAAAAAGTTATTTTACTGAGTTAGAAAAAAATAATAACAAAGTTCATTTGGAAGAACAAAAGGTTAGGAACTTCAAAGAAACCAAGGAAAAAAGATGTAAAGGAAGTAGATTCAGCAGTATCAGACTTTAAACTATATTAAAAGGTGAGAGCATTGTTGAAGTGTAAAAAGGATCTATTATTTTAAATTAAAATTTTCTTGTATAAATAAAATCAATGTAGCCAAGAATAGAAGGAATTTAGAAATTGGGGAGGAAACTCTCATAGACAATCTCTCAGACAGGATATCATTGGGTTGGAATATTGCTGTGATGTAGGAAATGATGAACTGATTGATTCAGAAAAACATAGAAAGTCTTGGACTTATGAAGGAAGTCCACCTTTCAAGATATAGATGATAGGAGGAAATGAGCATATTACGGTCTTACATATATGTGTATAAGTGTATATGTGTATGTTTATAGATATGAGTGTGTGTGAATTCATTCTTAATTGTAGCCTTCTTTGTGTGGGGGGAGAGAAGGTAAAAAATAAAGCAAAAAGTGCACAGCAGAGAACAAAGAAAACCAACAAGGAAGCAAAGAAAAGCTGAGCAGCTTTGAAAACAACGTGTAGTATTTATTACATAGCTTTTCTTGAAATGGAAATTTATTCTTTTATGCTGAATCCTCTCTTATGGTCTGCTGTGTATATGGCATTTTTTTTCTTTTCTCATTTTGTATTTAAGTTTAAAATTTTAGAAATGTACAAAAAAAGAATTTATACTTTTTATTTATGGACCACAAAAGAACTAATTCTTCCTTTCACAAATTGTTATGACTCAAGAGGTGTATGCTTTTTATCTGAATGTTCTGGGAAGAGTTGAGTCATTAGTTCCAAAATTACATCCTCCACCTACTCAAGCATAGAAAATTATCACTTTACTTATTTACTTGTTTGATATAAAAGTTTAAATTTTGGTTTAAAAGAGAACATAATCTATAGAAAACATTCAACATACAAAATTTTCACGCAGACCAACTCAGAAGAGTATAAATATTAAAGCCTTTCATTAATATTTTAAGAAAGACAGTATCAAATTTTCACTAAATTTCATTTTATTTGAATACTAAATGTTACAAGTATTATGAATCTTATTTTTAAGATAAGTAGCTATTAAAATTGTGAATAGAATAATTGTTTTAAAAGCAGGTAGACTTTTCTCTTCAGGGCAGATTCAATTTCTAGCTCATCAATAGAACTGACAGAACCAGAAATTTAATTTTCTAAAAGAGATCAATATAATCTATCACACACACATATTCAACTTATACATGCCCCCAAAATTCATACAAAACTTTAAATACTATAGGGATAATAAGAGGGTCTCACTTTTTGGCATATATGTAAATAAACTGCAAATATATCCCTTCACAATGAACCACAAAGCAAATGCCAAAATTTGTATGTTATATTAAAGTTTATTTTATCAAAAACTGCTTGAAATGAATGGTCTATTAGTTGAGGTTTAGTAATCTTCTCTTAATTAAAAATATTAATTACAATGTTACATGTTATACAAAATCTAATTAACTTTTTTAGACAGTTCAATTTATGTCATTTTATAAAAATTATATGAACTTATTTATACAATGTCTGTGGATGCCATTAGGTTGTCATTGGAACCCATCCATATAAATTTTAAAAGTAGAGAGCAAAACACAAAAGTAAATTAGAATAATTAGAAAGCCAAAGAAAATATGGTCCCTTTTTTTTTTTTGGTTAGGCAGTTGGGGTTAAGTGACTTGCCCAGGGTCACACAGCTAGTAAGTGTCAAGTGTTTGGTCTGAGGTCAGATTTGAACTCAGGTACTCCTGACTTCAGGGCCGGTGCTCTATCTACTGCACCACCTAGCTGCCCCTAAATATGGTCCCTTTTGCAAATAACGTACTAACACAGGGTGCTAGAAAATTTCTCTAATTTGTTGTATACTACACTTGTCCCAAACGAATGAAGGTTTTAATAAAAATAATTTGCAATTGGCAATTCGTGCCAAGTAGTGTTTTATATGGAGAATCTTCTTTGTACAGCCCATCCCTACTAATATTTGATACTTAATTCAACCTTTCTTTTTGCAAATAAACTCTATATAAAACCAATGTGTGCGTTAGTAGGCCTCAGAAAACCCATCTTCCTGTAACCAAAAGTTCATTTCCTAGTCCTTTCTTTTCATACTAACTTAAAAATGTGTGTGGACTGTCACCACACCTACCACTTCATCACCAACATCAAAATTATAACTGATTGTTCATTTTTCAGCCTGTGTTAATGTGTATAAGTTCCTGTATTATTTGGTATACGATATATAAATTTCTTAAAAACAAAAACTTACCTTTGCCATTAAATTACTCTTTCTACTTTCCACAATTTTTAGTTCAAATTCTAATCATCGAAGGTAAAGAGAACCAGGAATGATCTTTTGTAAAGGAGATCAATACAGTTTATCATACACATATCAATTTACAAATGAAAGGGAAAAAAAAACATGAAACCTATCTTCTTTTATAAAAGGATCTCTGCCTAGTCTACCTTTGGGGAATAACTTGAATCAAAAGCATGAAAGGGGTGACTTTGGCTGACTAAAACTTAAAATCAGTAACACAACTGAACTTGTGGTTGAAGGCAGATAACATATTTATTTATGTCATAGATGAAGTGTAATGGAGGAAGACTCTAAATACCCAAAGTCACCCACATAAAAACCCAGACTAAGAAAATAAAGCTGAACTTCCCCCACAATACGTATGTATTTCTCCTGCTTAGGAAGTGATGACATCAATTCAAATGAGTATTTAATAAAGATAAGATACTTTCATATGTTAAGTTCAGAATAAACTATTTAGATTTCTTATATATTACATGCCATAATGAGAATTATATAAGATCTGAACATGGATTGTTCACTTATTTTTATTCAACGCTTACAACTAAGTTTTAACCTAATGAAATTATTCTAAGAAATTATGGAAAAATCTCCCATTTTGTTGTAGTTATACAAATTCTATTTTTTAAAAGCAAACCTATAAATGAATCATGTATTTTTATCATCACTGACCTACTAAACTGCTGTTGAATTCCTAAACCTGAAGTTTAACATAGCATAGTATGATTAGAAACTTACTAAAACAATACAAAAACAGGTGGCTTCTTTCCAATGTAACAGGTATGTCATAAATATAAAAAAGTGAGACACAGTTGAAATCAAAACATCATTATTACTTCTTAATTTAATGACAACATTTACTTTATTTGGCATAACAGACGTATCCATCTTTCATTCTCTTGAGAGAATCTAGGGGAAAAAAATTAAAATGAGTACAGCTATGAGCAAGAGATCTTTGAAGAACATGTGGCCAAGAGTGAGAGTGACAGATGAAGAAGTCTGGATGACAGGCATAATTTATCTCAAGTCATCTCTAGATGGCTTAAACGTGTCACAATGACCATAAGTACTATCTCTATCATTCTTGTAGTGCTAATATGAGCTCAAAATATGATAATTTTTCAGTCCTAATCCACTTCATCAATAATCACCTTGATTCAGCCTTCAAGTCACTTTCATCTCATTTATTGAAATCAAAATACAAACCCCCTCTTTTTGTTTTGTTTTGTAAAGCCTTTCATAATCTGGCTACAGGCTATCTTACCATGTTTATTTCTTTCTGCTCCTCTTTTATGCAACTATAATCCAGTCAAAATGTCCTACTTGCTCTTCCCCAAACACAAAATTCCAGCCCCCAACACAACCTTTGTACAGGGTACCCTTCCCCTTCCCCTTCCCCCCATTCCAGGACTACACTGCTTAATCATCTGCCATCTCCTACAGGATGCCTTTTCCTGATCCTCTCAGCTGCCAGTATTATCCATTCTGGAAATTTCTTTGTCTCTACTTTGAATGTATTTTGCCTTAATTTTTCTACATATTTGTTGTCTTCCCCCTCCCCAAAGAATGTAACAGACTTGAGGACAGGGACTGTCTCTTTTTTTGTTTTTTTTTATTATCAAATCTTAGCATGGTGTCTAGACCCCAGGTACTTAATAAATACAGAATGAATGAATCTTCTACTTACATCCAAGTCTCTCTTCCATCTTCCCCAATGATTTTCTCCATCAGAACCCCCTGGTGACTTCAGCATTCATAATGACAATTTTTCTAACATCCATCAACCTCCTTAACTCCCACGACATTAGCCTAAATGACTCATAGAGGTGGAAACCACTTGGGAAGCATCATCACCTGTAAATCCACCTGTTCTATCTCCAAGTTCATATATCCTAAAGATTTTCTCTCCCCATCTCTCCCTTTCCTCCCATTTCTTCACTGTCTCTCTCCTCCAGAACCTGCTCTGTCCACATTATGACTTCCGATCTCCAGATCCCATCCTGTTCTCACAGACTATTCTGCTATAAGCTTCCTTCCTTGAGAGCCTTCACTCTACAGCCCTTGTCCTTCCACTGTTGCTATCTTTTTCCAATCCTGGATCACTCAATCATTTATCTTTTCTCCTTATTTCCAATCCACCAACGCTGCTAGAGGAAATCATAAAACTATGTTGACTGGGTCCACTAGAAATCTATGCCACCTAACCTCAACCAGGCACTTACTGGTACAGAACAAACCTTTTTAGATTGCTTTAGAATCCATTTAGATTCAGATTTAGATGCCAGAAGCAGCTAGGTGGTGCAGGAGATATAGCACTGGGCATGAAGTCAGGAAGACCTGAGTTCATATGTGGACTCAGATACCGGCTGCATGACCCTGGGCAAGTCACTTAACCTCTGTCTACCTCAATTTCTTCAACTGTAAAATGGGGAGAATAATAGCACTTACCTCCCAAGGTTGTTACGAGGTTCAAATAAGATATCTGTAAAGAACTTAGTGCAGTAACTCTGAAATAAGATATACTGGCAAAGGGGTATAGAAATCTGTCCTGCCCTACCTGAAAATATAGAAGGGGAAGGAGATAAAAGAAGGGGGGGATGACAGAAGGGAGGGCAGATTACGTGAAGGAGTATTCAGAATGCACGCCGTCTTGGGGTGGAGGGAGGGGTAAGATAGGGAGAAAATTTGGAACTCAAAATCTTGTGGAAGTGAATGTTGCAAACTAAAAAACTAAAAAAAAATTTTTTTAAAAAGGGAAAAAAAGAACTTAGTACAGTGCCTAGCATGTAGTAGGTGCTTAATAAATGCTTATTTCTTCCTTTCATTCACCTCTTTTTGTCGCATTCCCCATAGTAACTACTCTAAACCTTGTCCTCAAGTCCCCACACCCTCTTTCTCTAAGCAAATAATCTTGCCTCTTACTTGGGCTTATTTAATCTTTTTATTTCCCAGATTTCTGCCCTGGTGCCCCAATGTCCTTCTTGGTCACTCTCACCTGGCTCACTCTTTCGGGGAGACTCTAACCACTCTTCACTTCAGACTTTGCTCTATGGTCTTATTCTTAACTCTGCTGGAGGCCTTCCTGCCATTTGCATACTCTCCCCACTCTGCTATCCCCTCCAATTCTAGCACTACATTAAAACTAACTCTCATCACCCTTCTAACAACCCTTTGGACCAAAGTGCCCCAGGACTCCAGCCACTACTACCTTATGTATGTGTTCTATCCTATTAGAATGTAAATCCCTTGAGGTCAGAGATAAATGTGTATCCCCAGCACTTAGCACACAGGAAGCCTTCAATAAATGCTTTTTCATTTATTCATTTGCATGTCATTCAATGTACATCAACAAGCATTCATCATGTGCTTACTATGTGCCAGGCACCATACTAAACACTAGGCAATCAAAGGTGACAAAACAGTCCCTGGCCTCAAGGAACTCACATTCTAATGGGAGACAACACGCAAATGACCATACACAAACGAGATATGTTCAGGGTAAAGTGGAGGTAATCAGAGCAGGAAGGCAATAACATGAAGGGGAATTAGGAAAGGCTTCTTGCAGCAAAGTTGGAAGAGACCTCAGAGGCTGCCAGTCCAAAACTTGCCTCCCTATCTCAAACTTTCTTTTTGGTTCTCCTGTGCTTGTCTCAATTAACAACGTGTCCCTTCTCCTTACCAACATTAACCCCTCAGTGTCTCTTTCCCCCTCTTCCCCTTGTTTCTACGCCCCCTCCCCTCTATAGCTCCTTCCCTGCTGACTACAATAAAGCTTAGATCTTCCCTATAAAAAGAGCAGTCTACATCCCCTGAATCTGATGCACTCCCCACTAGCATGCAATCCACTTAAAAGGATTCTCTCTCCTACTGAAGCTGCAATCACCAAATTCACCAATGACTTCTTAACTGCCAACTCTTTTTCTTTACTCCTCGTCTGCAGCATCTGACACTGTTGATCGCCCTCTCTCCTTTTTGAATATTGTTCATCCCTTGATTTCTATCAAACAGCTCTCTCCTGACCTTCCACCATCTCAGATTCCTTGTTGTTAGTGTCCTTTGCTAGATCATGTGCTCCTCCAGTCCTGTGACTTCCATGATCACCTCTAGACAGATAACTCTTAAATGTAGACATCTCCCCCATCTTTCTCCCTAGATACCAGCGAAGTATCTACATTGGCAGGACACATCTCTACCTGGATGTCTGGCTAGCAATCAAATCCAGAAAGTCCAGGAATGATCACATCATCATTTACCGTCAGCCTGCACTCCTCCCAACTTCCCTAAATCTGTCGATGTCACCATCCTTCTCGTTACACAATTTTCAAGCTTGAGTCCTTTGTTTCTTCCTTCCGCATCTCTCCACAGGGCCCAGCAGTCTCCACGTGCAGGCAGCTCTCCCTCCACAATGTCTCTTGCATCTGCCCCTTCCTCTCCACCTAAGGCCACCACCTTGCCTCCAATTCTCTCCCTTCTTCAACCTGTCCTTCACACGTTTGCCATAATCATCTCCTAATGCACACACCTGACCGTGACTTTATGTCATTCCTCTGGATCCCCTTTATACTTGGAATAAATTATGTCTCCTCCCTGGATTTAAAGCTCTTCACGATCTGGCTCTAAGCAGGCCTTTTCCGGACATACTTCTCACACTATATTCTGGCTAAGCTGAACTAAACTGGCTATAAACTGTCTAAGCTACTTATTGCTCTCTTTTCTTACCATGAATTCAAGTGAAATCAACAAATCTGATTCAATTCAACAAACATTATTAGATGCTTACAAGGTGCAAGGTACTGTGTTACAGGCTAGGGAGACAAAGATAAAAAGGAAACATTGTTCTGCCCTCAAGGAGCTCACACAAGTAGAATTGAAGTAGAATCCTCCTCTTCTTTCAAGTGCCAGGTCAAGAACTGCCTCTACCATTAATCTCTCCCCAGGTGAAGCTGACCTCTCCCTCCTCAGATTTTCCTAGAGCACTTTGGATATTTCCTTTGCCCCATTATATTTCACCTTGTCTTTATGATTATTTGTGCACTTAATATATGCCCCTTACTAGACTGTAAACACTTTAAGGCAAGGGCCATGTTGTGTTTGCATTGCTGTGTTTGAAGCAAACTGGCTAGTAGTAGGTGTTTAATAAATGCTTGTTAAATTGCATTGAATCTCCATTTTATTAGTACATAATTGATATTTCAACGGATCTGTGATCTCATAGAGATGGTTGCTTCCTCAACCACAAAGATTACAACTCACCTACACCTTGGAATCTTGTGTGTCTGATCCCTCTACCCATAAATGCACCATAGAGGATCTACCCCAAAGGGTGGACATCACTCTCTAGGTCTATGTTTCAAGGATACCAATGCAGAGCTTGGGCTGTCCATCTGCTATCCTTCACTCTATTACAAGACCAACTCACTTCTTTTTCTGATCATATACTTCCTGGATAAAATAAATTCGTCAGTGTCATTTCTGACATACGTCATTGTTGCTAGTACGCTCCCTTTTATGTATACCTACATTCTAGGAAGGACACTGACAAGCAGTGTGGCTACTATAGGTAAAGAGCAGCTAGGTGATGCAGTGTATAGAATGCCAGGCCTGGAATCAGGAAGACATCTTCCAGAATTCAAATCTGGCCTCAAATACTTACTAGTTGTGTGGTCCTGAGCAAGTCACTTAACCCAGTTTGCCTCAGTTTCCTCATCTGGAGAAGGAAATGGCAAACCATTCCAGTAACTTTGCCAAGAAAACCCCAAATGGGGTCACAGAGTCAGACGCAACTGAAAAACAACTCAACAGCAGCATTATAGGTAAAGGGCTTTGGATTTATGTTATAGGAGGTTCAGTTAAAGCAAGGTCCTCTGGCTCTGGATGCAGTGACGTAGACTAACCAAGGAGACATGAGCTCCTCCTTACTCGGGGTCTTTCAGCAAAGGCTGGATAGCTAGATGGCGATTGCTAAGAATGTCATCGAAGGGACCATTCAGCCATTGTTTAGACCAGATGGCCTCTAAGGTCCCCTCCAAACTCTTAGAAATTCTGTCATATGGTTTTTTGTTTACTAATAAGCAAAAACCAAACCCATTTGGATCTTTCTTCTCTACAACTCTCTCACATACAGTGTATGACTGAAAAACATGATCTGATATGGAAACTAATGGACAAAAGCTTCATCAATGATCTTTTCACTACATGGATAGATCATGCCCTTAAAGCTCTTGCAGAGCTGAGGATGAAGCATATAGGTCAGGAGGCACCAATGTCTTTAATAGAAAGGATCATTAAGTATTATGACAGGTAATCAGATTATAGAAACTTATCTTCTAAAGAACTTCAAAACCACAATAGATCCCTATCTTTTTGAGAGGGTACAGGTAGAAATAACTGTTAGCTTCCAGAGTATCCTCAGAATTCTTAATAACACCAAACAATGCCCCCATTTCCAGCTGATGAAGCAAAAGATACAGCTAACAATAATCAATTGATTTCTGCTTCCTAACCATTAATAAAAATCTAATTTGGTATAACATATATATCTATCCAGCATTAATTAAAATTATGAAAATTTCACAATTTCAAATTAAACTTCAAGAAAACAAGTTGAGGCTATAATACAAGATAGAAAAGAAGTACTTACGATTATCATAAATTGGGTTGGAGACAACAGGAGGAAGAGCTGATATTAAATTGCCATGTTCATCAAGAAGGAATACTTGAAAACAGAGTCTCACCACGTTGAGATCACAGTCTTCAATGTTGAGTAGCTGTTGTTCTGGAACTGCATAATAAAATTATTTTAAGGAGATTTAAATAATCATGAAGATTTTTAAAAAGCACAGATTCCTCCCTCCCATAATTCCATCCAACTAACTTGGAAAGAGGTTAGACAAATATGTTCTTTAAAAAAGTGAATGGCACATTTTTAAATCTACAATATACCATTTTTCCTGACCCAGACCCAATCACTCATCATTCAAGTATTTCCAATCATAGGCACTATGTTAGGCATTTTATAAAAGTGGAAAAACAGAAATTGAACCTTCCCCTTTTTGGAAGAATAATAGAGGAGAATAAAAAATTGACACTGGCAATATAAATGATGCTGAACAAATGAATATATGCAGTACACAGCAGTGACTGTGACATATTGCACTACAGTACAGTGAAAAGAATGGCAGATTTAGAATCAGGGGACCTGGGTCTGAATCTTAGTTTTGCTACTTACTACTCTGTGACGACCTTGAGTGAGTCACTTAAAAGATTTGGTAAGGTAATTCACTTTAAAGTGTTAGTAATATGATTAAAAAACAAACCCTAAATAAAGAGGTAGCAAAGCACCTTAGGATGAATCTGCAATCAGAGGACATGAATTTAAATCCTGTCTCTGGCACTATGTGACGTTGGGCAAATCACTTAAAATACTGGGGTCTCAGCTTCCTTGTCTTCAAAATGAAGGGGTTTAAACTGCCCTCTGTTTCCAGTTCTAAATCTATGATCCTGTGAGTGGATAATTATATTGTATGAAGAGAATTAAGAAGAAACTTAGCTGCATACAGGACAAAAATAGCTAACATTTATATAGCACCATCTATGTGCCTGGCACTGTGCTAAGTACTTTACAAATATTATCTCATTTGATTCTCACAACAACCCTGGAAGGTAGGGACTATTATCATCTCCATCTTACAGCTGAGGAAACTGAGGCAAACAAAAGTCAAGTGACTGGCACGAGGTTACACAGAACATACCAGAATTAAAAATGCTGTGTTTTGGGAGGTAATGTACAGATGTTTATAAAGAAGCCACACTTAGTTTACATATACAAGGAAAAATCACCAAGATTTTTAGTATGAAATTTTATGTACAAATAAAAATTAAGACAAAAAAATTTTAGAGTCAAAAAGTTTTACGCTAACATTTTTATAGATTTTCAGAAATAGAAAAACCCTGTAATGACCTAATATATATATATATATATATTTAATTTATATTTGAAAGAAACTCAGTTCCTATTAGAAATATATTTCTGCCCTTTTTTTTTACCTTTATAGCACACCTATTATCACATTACTAAAATTCTGATTTTTGTATTTCTTAATCCTGACATAAGTTCTCATATTGCTCACATTCACTATCCAGAAGGGTACTCAGATTGAAAGCATACACACATATGTATATATATATATAAATCCCTACAGATAACACTAAAATACAAATTTCCTAGCTTTGTACATTGCAGTACTTATTAAAATAACTGTGATTTCTTTTGGATTAAGGCTTTCATGGATGTGATATTCAGCAAAATAACATGTACAAATTTCTACATAATAGCTATTCTTTTATCATCTCTAACTTTTCACCAGATTTAGAACTGTACTATAGTACAGAGGTTCTCGAAATTAGCATCTGGAACATGCTGCACCATGTAACACATTTGAACATCTAAAGGTCAAAACGATATCAATATTTGCATCATATTGGTGTACTCTGCCCCCTCAATATGCCTACTCATTAAAACACTTTAACAATATTATAATGTAATGTTGTATAGACAATGTAAATTATATCAAATAAATTTTGAATTAAAAATACTGAACAATAAAGATTACCTAGCATAAGATAGACAGCTGTGTAAATGTACCTATATATGCAAAATAACTCAAAATAATGGTATATTTGATATAAGTTTATGACAATATAAGTGTATTCAGTCTTTCCAAGTTAAAGAAATATTAATCATCCACAGTTTACTGACATAATATTCTTAAATTTGATCTCAAAATCTGAATAAAAAGTTAGATGCCTGAGACCTCTATCCCTTTTTCTGCCTTTTTACTTTATGCGTAGCTTAATACTAGTTATTCATCCCAATCAGAGAGTGAGAAAAATTAAGAGCTGTTTTTGTTCTTCACAAAAAATTATGCTATGAGGCTTAGTACTTGATAACTCTTCATACTAAGAATATCTTTCTGGCTCTGCCACATTGCTAGGCTGCCATCAAAATGTGGAAGCTTCTTTTTTTTTCTACATCAAGCTGACAGCAAGCACACCCCCAATATCATAGCCTAGCACCATAAACCTAATGAAACACCACTTTTGACACTTTAGCCACTTTTAACACTTTTAATATTTCCCTCCTCTAAAAC
Source organism: Phascolarctos cinereus (assembly GCF_003287225.1). Lineage (NCBI taxonomy): Eukaryota > Metazoa > Chordata > Mammalia > Diprotodontia > Phascolarctidae > Phascolarctos > Phascolarctos cinereus. Next base: position 110,260,183 of record NW_027555625.1, on the reverse strand, counting down.
CTTCAATGGCCACCCCTTGCCTATATGATAAAATTCAAACTCCTTATTCATGGTCTTACACAATGAAGTTCCAAGCTGCCTTTTTAAACTGCTTTCTCACCACTCTGCAATACTAATCAATTAACAAGCTTTGATGAGAGGTTTACTATTTGTCAGGCCTTGTGTCTGACATAGGCACTGTGCTACCAACAATACAAACAAAAATAGAATTATTTCCTGCCCTCGAGGAGCTTGGGGGAGACAAAATGTACATAAATAGGTATTAACAACAGATAAACAAAATACACTGTGTGTAGGTAACCAAAGAGGAGAAGGTCCTAGCAGCACTTGAGGAGCTCGAAAAGGGTTCCTGTAGGTGTCTTTGAGCTGAGTCTTAAAGGAAGCTGAGATTGTAAGAAGCCAAACTGGGGGGGGGGGAACATTCCAAGCATTGAAGGGGGGTGAGGGGCCACCAGCACAAAGGAGCAAAGAAGAGAAATGGAGTATTATGTGCACAAAACAGCATACAGGTCAGGATGGCTGAATTGTAGAGTTCATACAGGGGAGTAGTGTTTAGTCCAAGGCAGGGTGAAGCCAAGGCATGAGCTGGGCAGAGGAGAGGGCCGAATACATGGGGTCTCCTTTGGGTTTGCATTTTTTATTTAGTTTTCAGTACACTATTTTGTGGAATAATCAAAGGCTTGTAAATCTTATAACTTACAAATAAATGACTGAACTGGGTTTTTAAAAAAGAAAAAGAGAGACTGGAAAGATAGGTAGGGGCTAGATTGTGACAAACTCTAAATGATAAACGGGGAGTTTATCTTTGGTCCTAGAGATAACAAGGAGCCACTGGAGTTCACTGAGGGAAAAGGTGGGTGTCATTAACCTTATGTTCAAGTCAGACCTCTTGGTCCCTTAAGCAGGTCTTACACATTCTTGCCAATGATGCCTCTGGTTAGCTCCACTTCTCCTCTCCACCTTCCCAAATATTACTCACTTTTAAAGGACCTGTTCAAGACCACATCCTCTGTAAGCCATTCTTGACCCCTCCCCAATTCAGTGTGCTCTCTCCTTCTGTATTTCTATTGCTGTCATTTTCTGTACCACTTATCATATCCTGCTCTATTTTTAATTCTCAATTATGATTATCATCTCCCCAACTAAATAATACACTCCTTAACAGTGGGATTACCTTATGCATTGTTTTCTAGCTCTCATAATGCAAAATTACCTTGCATATATTTTATATACATTTATATGGCTACGTGTTGTTTTCCTAATAGACCATCACTCCTTGAGGGCAGGAGCCACTCCATTTCTGGCTTCGTATTCCCAATGCCTGGCACATGGTATTTAATAAATGCATACTGCCTAACTGCCCAGCCAAAATGCCTTGGACATAGCAGGCATTTAATTATGTATCTGGACCTGACCTGTGATTACATAGGTCTAGGAAACTCCCTGGTGAGGAAACTTCCTCTTCTAAAGCAGATCAACATCTATGCTGCAACTTAAAATCTTAAGAGACATTGCTCCCAATTACTACTCATAAATTCACAATGCACAAAAAATAACTTAAAGGAATATGAAGCTCCAGAGGATTATTAAATATGTTTGATAGCCTTATGCCAAAAAGGGACATGATTGAAGAATAGCTAGTAAGACTTTCAGAGAAGAATTAAGTATAAACACAGAAGGCAAGTGATTTTTGAATATAACTTAAAGGTTATATTTCTGGAAAAAAAGGATAAAAGAGTTGTCTGGCTTTTGCAATAATATTAAGGGTACACCTAACAATCCCAAGCATGAGTTATTTTTAGTAAATTTTTATTGATCTTACTTCATCTGGTTCCCCCATACAATCCTCTTTCTGCCTTGATTCCTTTATGATATCCCATCATTTATGTCAAAACAATTTTTAAAAGAAGGAAAAAGAAGTAAAAGAGAGGGAAATTTTCAGCAAAACCAGTCAATACAAAATCTGACATTGTATGCAATGTTTCACTACCATCTTAGCAAAGAAGCAACAGATGCAGGGGAAAGTGAAGAGTGGGGTCTTCCCATACCTTTTCTCTGGGGCCAAGCTTATTCTTTATAATTTCTCACCATTCATTTTCAATTGTTTTGTGGTTATTGGCCTTTCTATTTATGTCATTGCTTTCATAGTGTATATTGTTTTCCTGGCCCTGCTTATTTTTACTTCCCCTTTTTCACTTCATGTCTTCCCATGCTTCTCTGTATTCATTCATCATCTATATCATTTCTTACAGCACAGTAATAATCCCCAATCAACTGATGGACATCTACTTTGTTTCGCAAAAAATGCTACAATAAATAGTTTTGGTGTATATAGGACCTTTTTACTGCGCAAAATAACTCAAAATAATGGAATATTTGATATAAATTTATGATATAATATAAACTGATTCAATCTTTTCACAAAATTAGAGAAATATTAATCATCCACACCTTACTGACTTATATATTAACAATAATATGAACGAATCAATCAACAAACACTTATAAAGTGCCTACTATGTGCTAAGCATGCAAATAAATATATACAAATACATCAGGCTATATACAGGAAAAATGGGAGATAATTAACAGAGGGAAGGTGCTGGAATTGAAGAGCTGGGGAAAGCTTCCTTTAAAAGATGAGATTTTGGTTGGGACTTAAAGGAAGTCAGTGGTTGGAGTGGAGGAGGGAGAGCATTCCTGGCATGGGGGACAGACAGATAGAATGCAATTCCCTTGAGAACTTTGTTCATATCCGTTGATCTATTGGGCAATGGTTTTCAGTCATATATTTCTGTTAGTTGTCTGTACATCTTAGGTACAAACCCCCAACAGCTGAGCATGAATTACTTAAAAGATCATAGGTTCACTGATCTAGGTCTGGAAAAGAGGGGAGAGCTCAACTAGTCCCAACTCTTGTTTTACAAATAAGGAAGAGGAGACGTAGAAAGGTTTGGTGACTTGTTCAAGATCATGATGGTCGTTAAGTATCAAAGCTAGGATTTCAACCAGGTCCTCTGGTTCCAAACCCAGTCATTTTTTTCTAGCTTATCATGGTGCTGTTAATACATTTTAAAAACTGAAGGCTGAGCATGAAACTGCGGAAACATGAAGAGAAAAGAAATTCTTGCCAAGAAGAAATAGTAAAACAGGCAGATTATGTAATATAGAAGACATAAGTTTAGACTAGAGGAATGCTTATGTGGGTGTATGTATATGTGTATATCTATATGTACATAGATACAGATTTGCATCTATGTACATATAGATATATACATATAAAATGTTATATATGTATATAAATGTATATAAAACTTGTTATGACATGTTACTATTAAATTTATAAAGTATAATGACAAAGTGTGAAAAATTAGTACAGTAACAGTATAATGGAAGTTTGACCTCTCACACTTAACTAGCTGTGTGGCCCTGAAAAAGATACAGTTTCTCTGAGCCTTCAGTTTCCTGTGAAATGTCTCACAGGGTTACGAGGAGAGGCTTTGTAAAACACAAAGTATTGGTATAAGATACTTCCTACAAGAAGCCTTCCCTAACAGTTATGAAGCACTTTTATAAGCAAGACACAATGTTAGACCCTGGGAATAAAACGATAAAGAGTAAGTCTTTGCCCTCAAGAAGCTTACCATCTGTCTACTGGGGCCATGCCACAAGCACACAGATAGGTACGATGGGGACAAAGGAGAAATGCAACAAAAGGTTCTAAGAAAAAGGGCTGAGAACACTTAGAGGGAAAGCTTCATGGAAAGAAACACTCGAAGACTTCAAAGAAGAGAAGACTCGTTGACAGAAAGCAACGAGGGAGTCCATTCAACATATGGGCCACAATGGCACAAATCCTGGGAAGTCAGAGCTTTCATGTTCAATTTGGGAAACAATGCGTAGTTCAATCCATCTACACCCACAGGAATGTGAAAATGGAATGTGAAATGAAGCTGGAAACATCCCAGGATTTCACAACTGACAGGGCCCTTACCTGTCCTGTGCAGCAGCAGCAGGGCCTGGAGTATAAAGTCCTGAGTTCAAATTCAGATACTTCCTGGAGGATGACCCTGGATGAGTCATTTAATTTCTACCTGCCTCACTTTCCTCATCTGTACAATGAGGATAATACTAGCACCCACCTCCCAGGGTTGTTGTAAGGATCAATGAAATATTCATTGTAAAGTGCTTAGCACAGTCCTGGCACAAAGTATGAACTATATAAATGTTTATTATCATTATCATCATCATCATTATTATTATTATTCTAACTCCATTTTGTAGATGAGGTCATGGAGGCCCAGAGGAGCTCAGGGCCAAAGGTCATACAAAGGTCTAACAGGGATTCAAATCCAGCACTCTTTCCACAGTACCTCTTATCTCTTATGAAAAGGGAACCAAGATGAAGGGGCTGTCTGGATTTGAATTTCTTGGTCTGTAGTCAAAAGCTCTTCCCTTGAGCCATACTCCCCGGCAAGCTAAGGCCAGACTGTGGAGGACGCTTCAGCATTAGGCTAAGCAGTCTGTATTCCATTCTGCAGATTACAGGGCACCAACAAAGGTGGTTGCTGGGATTCACACTGATCCCTACTCAACCCCACTCCTTAGGTAGACAAACAGGGAAGGGTCAGTAATTGGTTTAACCTTCTTCAATAATTTACAGCCTTTTAAAACTTTCACATTCTTCTTTTTTTTAGGCAATTGGGGTTAAGTGACTTGCCGAAGGTCACACAGCCAGTAAGTGTCAAATGTTTTAGTCTGAGGCCATATTTGAACTCAGGTTCTCCTGACTTCAGGGCCGGTGCTCTATTCACTGCGCCACCTAGCTGCCCCTTTTCACATTCTTTATTCAATAAAACGGCACTAATTTGAGTGACTTAAAAGTTGTAGTTGCCACACAAACCCAAAACCTGGTCTTTATTTTTTTCTCTGTCAGCATTTAGACAATCCATCTGGAGAGCAGGCTGGTGTCAGGTTCTCACCTATTTCGTTACCAGACCTTACAAATGTATTAAAGAAATCTATAAACTATCATGAAAGAGGAAGCGTGAATCCAGCCAATTCCTCTTAAACTATTTTTAAATTCTACTTCATACTTGATCAACAGAATATGATGTAACATTTATGTTCTCCTTTTTTAAGTTAAAAGTTTAAAACACGTCTTTAGAACCCAAGTAATATAGAAATGCTTTACTTACAAACAAGCATGATATACATATGGTAACAGATTATGGGAAAGAAAGAAATTAACTTTTTATAATGTACCACCACGGCAGACTTTTTGAAATTGAAAATGTAAATTGAAAAACCAATGAAAATATTCCCTAGCTCTGTATACATAAACTTTATAAAATCCTAAGAATGCTAAATATCATTAGTGTGAAACAAGTCAGATAGAATAGATACACTGTACATTGATAAACCATTTTGTAAACGTTATAAGAAAAAAAAAACAAAGCTTAATTATAATTCATTTTCTTCTTACAGACTATATGACACTAACCTCTTGGGGATGGGAGGGATGAAGAAGGGGAAAGGACCCAGGGTAGAGTCCAAGGGGAAAGAGATGAAGATAATGGCCCAAGAGCAGAAGGCATGGTATAGAGACTGCCACAAAGTGACTTGGAGGCAAGATAAAGTAAGTCCTCATCTATGGGGGGGGGGGAGGGAAGGGAAGTGAGAGAAAGGACACAGAAGCACAGTCCAAAGTTATAGTGGAAGGAAGATGAGGGCGATACAGCACAGAGTAAAGTGTAGAGATGACCAGGAAGTGGTGTGATTTAATAAAAGCTTGCTGATTGATATTTATGTTGATTTGGATAAATATTTCTAAATTAACAGTGCCAACCTGCCTAAAATTAAAGCTTTGATTTTTCACATGAGCTGCTGAAACAATATAAACATTAACTTGCTTGATCAAAACCTAAAATGAAATTTAAAATTGATCTAACAGGTTGACTGATTGAAATTAAGAACTGATTAGCAGCATTTTTTCCCACAAAATTGTGGAAATTTCCATAACAACAACAAAACAATTGAGGATATTTTGTTTCTAGGTTCATATTCTTCAATGCTTAAAAGATCTATGATTTAATTTGTGTAGGTATTTCCAACAATGCAGATAAAATCACAAACCCCTTCATGCTTTAGTAGACAGATGATATTAACAAAAAAAAATAACCTATGCATGGCCAACTTGATGATCTGCCTCTGTGTAATTAGACTGGCCTAATACGACATGTATACCATCCACTGCCAGGACCATATTCAAATTCTTTCTAGCTTGGTAGAATGGGATGAATCCAGGGTCACCCCTATGCCATAAGAATGTAAAGGAAGACTTTATTTTAAAAATGTAAAATAAAATAATTGATCAGCATATTGTATTCCAAACCACAGAGTAAACATTCTATTTTCTCTTTTCCATATACCAAGCCATCCTGGACTGCCCTCCAGCCCATTAATTTGGCTCACAACTACAACAGTGGCCTTGTGGTTTCGCTTGTTCTTTTTTTGCTACAGGTTAATTTGATAAGGTAAAAAGGCTCTAATCTCTGATGACCTAGCACTGGGATACAGATCACTTGTCTCGCTGGACTATTCTCCTTATCGGATGCCAAGGTGGCACAATTTACTTCAAAAATTAAATTATAAAAGAAAAGGCTTATACACCCTTATGACAAAGCCACCACCTTGCACATAGGGAAAACAGAAAACTGAAGATAGAAATATAAATTCCACAGTGTCAAAGACTATCTTAGGTCACTGTTATATATTCCTATCCCATGTGTGGTGTCAAGGTGTCCTTTGAGAACTTAACAGAGAACGGCATTAGGTTGGGAAACAGTCACTGAATGTTTACAAATACTGACTGTGAGTTGACTTTATATACTTAAGATGAAGCAACTTTCAACAATAACACAGTAGTATTATCATGTATGTTCATTTTCTATATATTATACTAAACAGTGGTTTCTAATTAAAGTAGAGAAGGGATTTAATCAAAGATCTCAAATACCAAATTTTAATTTTGGACCACCAAATTGCAATCCTTAGTTGTCCAGTCATAACATTTCAAAAGAAATCCCAAACTATGTAGCCATTATGGGTATCAATTAACAGGATTCAGTTCCAAATCTAAAACAATTATGACACAGGAGATGTGGACTGGCTTCAATGCATGCTAGATGCCATACTTCATACAAGAACGTTTGATCCAGTGGGGGTTTTTTTTCTGCCAGAATAGTACACAGATCTTGTTCTGGGTTTTGCACAAAAGGTTTGACTCTTAGTAAGCTGGCTAGGATAATGAAGCATCATTAATCCGTACAAGATAATCTGTAAAGCATGAGGCTACAGTGAAAACAGAAATGCACCTGCTCTTGTTGATTTCCAGATTGCTGTCTCTATAATACAAAACAGGTATCACATTTTTTAACAGGATCTGCAGAATACTATTTATCTTGGCCAAATTACAAAACATTAGTCACTTATATGCCTTTGCCAGAAAGGCTACTTTTATCTATTTCTTGAGTCGATTTGGTCATGTCCAACTTTGTGACCCCATTTGGGTTTTTTTTTTTTTGGCAAAGATACTAGAGTACTTTGCCATTTCCTTCTCCAGCTCATTTTACAGATGATGAACTGAGGCAAACAGGGTTAAATGACTTGCCCCATGTCACACAGCTAGTAGGTATCTGAGTCTCAGGTCTTGCTGACTCCAGGGCCAGCACTTTATCCACTGCGATACCTAGATGCCCATTTATCCATTTAAGAATATACAAACAGAAGACCCATTTCTCCTTTTACCAATTGCTACAGATATAAAGCTTCCTAAAGATAGAATTTGCACTACTGATTAGAGAAATGCAAACAAAAACAACTCTGAGGTACCACCTCACACCTATCAAATTGGCTATTATGACAAAAGGAAAATGATAAATATTGGACGGGATGAGGGAAAACTGGGACGTTAATACATTGTTGGTGGAGTTGTGAACTGATCCAACCACAGAATTTGGAACTATGCCCAAAGGGCTATAAAATTACGCATACCCTTGGATCCAGCAATACCACTGCTAGGTCTGTATTCCAAAGAGATTTTTCATAAAAGGAAAAGAACCTATTTGTACAAAAATATTTATAGCAGCTCTTTTTGTGGTGGCTAAGAATTGGAAATTGAGAGGACATCCATCAATTGGGGAATGGTTGAACAAGCTGTGGTATTTGGTTGTGATGAAATATTATCATTCTATAAGAAATGACAAGCAGGATGATTTCAGAAAAACCTTGAAAGACTTATATGAACTGATACAAAGTGAAATGAGCAGAACCATGTTGTACATAGTAACAGCAATATTGTATGATAAAGAACTATGAATAACTTAGCTATTCTCAGCAATACAATGATCCAAGACAATCCCAAAGGACTCATGATGAAACATGCTATCCACCTCCAGAGAAAGAACTGATATTGTCTGAATATAGACTGAATCATCTTTCTTTCTTCCTTTCACTCTTTTTTTTTTGTTCAAGTCTTCTTGTACAAAATGACAAGTATGGAAATGTTTTACATGATTGCACACGTATAACCTATACTAGATTGTTTGTCATCTAGGGACAGAGGAGGGAGGAAAAGAAGGGAAGGGTAGAATTGGAACTCAAAACTTAAAAAACTGTAAAAAATTATTTTGACATGTAATTGGGGGAAAATAAAATATTTTTTAAAAAGATAGAATCTGAGCTAGTTTGAAGATATATGCCGAGTGAAATAAATAGAACCAAGAGAATGTTGTACACAATAACAGCCATGTTGTACAATGACTAATATTGATAAACTTAATCCTTCCCAGCAATACAAGGATCTAAGACATCTCCAAAGGTCTCGTGATGGAAAATGCTACCCACATCCAAAGAAACAACTATGGAGTATGAATGAAGATCGAAGCATACTATTTGCTATTTTTTTTCTTCTGTTGAGTTTTGCTTCTTCTTTCTGGTGGTTCCTCCTATTGGTTCTAATTCTTACTTACAACATCATTAATGTGAAAATTTGCTTAATAGGAATGTATATGTATAGCCTACATCAGATTGTGTGCCCTCTTAGGGAAGGAAGGGGGAGAAAAATTTTGAACTCAAAAGCAAATGGAAGTGATTGTTGATAAGTCAAAATAAATCAATAAAAAAATAAATGATGCTTTAAAAAAAGATAGAATCTGAGATAATTTGAAGATATCAAAAACATTTTATTAAAAATCCTGCCTATAGGAGATATAAAACAGCTCAAATGATCAAGAAGGAAAATAAGCACAATATGAAACTGAGTTTAAGGTTTTTTTGTGGTTCTGAAAATTTTAGAACTTTAAGATTTCAAATAAACATTTTAATCTCTTATTCTAAGTTTTATTAAAAAAAAATCACATGATGATCATTACCACTACTATAAAACTCCTATCAGAATATGGAATGAAGCCAACCTGGGAAAAGGTAAGCAAGATAGTGTGACTTCTTTGAGATATGATCTGTTTAACGAATTTTGCCCCAAAATTCAATCTTTCACTTAGACTATAATAATTATCTAATGTATCATACAGTTTGAGATACCACTCAATGACGCCTCTAGATGGCTATATTACATAAATGAGTTCTATCCTCATACTGCAGCATCAGTCCTGTATCTCTTGCTGTGGCTGTGAACAAATCAGTTAGCCTCTCTAGACCTTGGTCTCCTTAGCTGCAAAATAAGAACACTGGGACTAGATGATCTCTAAGGCTCATCTTGGCTCTATAATGCTATGATTAATATCCAGAAGAAACATCCTCTCTTCCAGAAAATTGGCTTCCCATCCCAATTCATCTATGTTTTCCTAGGCACTGAGGCTCAAAACATTTGAATCATCACCAACTTAGCTTTCTCCTCCATTAACCAATCAAAAATGTATTTATCATCTATTACATGCACAAAACTCTGCTAATTATGAGGGATACAAAGAATTAGAACCACTTATAATCCAGATGAGATAAGATAAGATAATCCAAACATGAAAATTTCAATAACATAAAAATTCAGCAACAAAAAAAGAAAGTTTAGATAGGATTATTTGGCAAAAGCTTCATGGAGGAGACAGATCTTGAGCTAGGCTTTGATAAGTAGTGAGAATGTCCCAGGCAGGAAAACAACTAGAGTAAAAGCACAGCAGCAAACAGTGTTTCAGAGAAGTAAATGGGTTGGGAGAAGAGTAGGGGGAGGGAATTGGAGGCAGGTGGTCATGGCCTTGAATGCCAAGCTAAGAAAGTCACATTTAATTCTGAAAGGTAGTGGGAAACCATGAGCAGAAAAGTAACGTGATAAAAGTGTTGAAGAAGCTTAGTCTGGCAGCAAGGAGTAGGTTATTTTGAAGGATGGACTAAGTACAGAACTAGTCAGGAGGTCATTTCGTAGTACAAGCATCAGGTGTAAGTTTCTGAACCAGAGCAACTCTGTGGAAGGGAGGCTGGCAAGAAGACAATGTGGAGGATGAGTGCCCAGGACCTGGTGAATGGTGCCCCAACCACCCAGCCTTCACACTGCCATCCCTGCCTTTGCCCAGGCCTCCATTGCTGGATTGCTCATTACGAGGTTCTGAGGAGACTCCCTTGCCTCCAGCTTCTCCTCACTCCAGCCATTCTTTATACTACTCCCTGACTGATTTTTGCCCAAGGAGCACTTTTGTCATGCCATTTTCATGGTTAAAAATATTTCATCTTTCCTTACTTTCTACTGTACCAAATCTAAATCCATATTCTGGATTTTCAAGATCTGGTTCCTCATTACCTGCACAAACCTTATTTTCTACTCTTCCCCAACACATTCTCCCTATTCAAAACAGAACGGTCTTGTCCAGGGGTGGGGAACCTGAGGCCTCAAGGACACATACGGCCCTCTAGGTCTTCAAGTGTGGCCCTTTGACTGAATCCAAACTTCACAGAACAAATCCCTTTAATAAAAGGATTTGTTCTGTAAAACTTGGATTCAGTCAAAAGGCTGCACCCGAGGACCTAGAAGGCCCCTTGTTACTCTTGTTACTGTAAAACAAAGTGCTCATTCCTGCTTGAGCTTTGTTCACGGTATCCTTGTGGCCTTAGAAGGCTTACTCCCCTTCTTTGCTATCCATCCAAATCCAACCAGTGCTTACAGGGTCCCTTCAAATCTTCTCTCCACCAGGACCCCTCACCAACTAATCCAGACCTCACTAATCTGCCTCTTCTGTGGATTCCTATAATATTTCAGGTCTGTAATACACAATTTAGCTACTGATTAAGATATCTCACATCATTTGCTATCAATTCCTATGTTAGTCTTGTCTCTCCAGTAAGACCGTGTATGCTTTTTAAGGACACAGAGGTATGTTTCTATCTATAACAATAATCACTTTCTAAAACTTTTTCTCTAACTTTGACCCTTGGAAGTTCAGAGAAAATGGGAAAAGGTGATTTGGTTCACCTTACCACAACTATTATAACACTCATACATTTCTGAGAAAAGTTTTGTAAAACAATAGCTGTCAGACCAATTATGTCATCAACTAGCCTTATAAAATACACTCACCGTTGAAAGGGTTAATTTCTGCTGAAATTCGTGAAATAATGGCTTCTTTAACTTCTTTTTTCTTTACACATCGAATCCCCAAATTCTGAAAACTAGAACCGAGCAAAATAAAGAACTATTAAGGAAATGATTTTTTAAATCACAAAAACAAGAGTGAGGTCCGTAATGACCTACTGAATACTGCTAAAACTAGTCACTTGAATACTAACAGATGGTGATCTATAAGTGACAGAAAGCAAAAGGAAGGTAATATTAAGTTTCTAAAGTATACATTAAAAGGAAAAAGAAATGGAATGTACATTTTTACACAAGATATTTGTAAATGCATTCTCACAGTATGTCCATGTCAAATTTACCAACCCAGAAAACAAAGTGTAATCACCAAGATCAGAAGACTAAAAATCACAAAGAGTGACTAACAGGTGCTTACAAAGGATTTGAATAGTTGATATTATGTCACTTTAGAATGTGTGGTCCTAGACAACAGTGAAATATCATTTGTTGTACATAGTACTTCATTATCAACTACAACATTATTTATCATCAATATGGGAGTAATATCATTCAGAAGAATCAATGGGAAGTTAACAGATTTTGATACTTAAAAATTAAACATTTACAAAGTTTCAAAATGTCACATTCATGGAAAAGTTCTGAATAACTATCAACACTACTCATTTGCATGTGACTAGTAGTGATCACTGCCAGGGGACTGCCCCACCACCACCAGCAGTCATACATAGTCCCACATGGAAAAACCATTACATCATTAAAGTTCGGTGGATGTTGAACAAGGAAGCAAAGCTCTGCTATAATAATATTACTGTTCCTCCAAATTTTATTTAGCCATTCAAGTAAGCTTTTCTTATGGGCCCTCTCAATTGTCATTAATCTTTTCCTCCAAGTACTCTCAGAAAATATCCAATTCATATACACTTGGCTTTGCTTAATTTGCACCTGAAATTACTTTGAAGTTTCCTTTCTCTCTCTATCTAATGAAGTTGTGTTTTCAATAAAAGATTCTACTTTGTTGAAATTCCTGAAATCATATAACCTCTTCCTCAAGAGTATTCATACCTTTATCCACAGATAGTAAGGCGGTCTTTCAATTTTTCTATAAGAAAGGGTTCGTCAGTGAAATACTCATTTGAAAACAAAGTCAAGTAATTTCTAAATATATTATTTAATTAGACTTCACTGTTTTTCATATAATTTTAGACCAGTAATGATTGTAGCATCATAGATTAGAACATATCTAGTCTGACCCCATCTTTCAGAGAAGAAATTGAGACCCAGAACTTAAGTAATGTGTTAAGGTCCAAATCTCTCTAACCTATCTAGCAGAACCAGAATTTGAACATTGTTTTGACTTTCACTGTGCTCTTTCCACTAGACTACATTGCCTTTCTATATATCCTTCAAGGTAAATACACATTCAGATTTTATGTTTATCCAAAGTAAAATGATCTCATCCCCCCCCAAAAAAGATAAAGGTATACCACTAGTATTACTGACATTATAACAAGTATTTTTTAAATGGATTTACAAGAATCAATTGAAAATCCTAAGCACTGTATTATTAGTACACATTAAAAAATTTTTTTTCATCTTAGGAATGGAAAAAAGAAGGCAGTCCAGTCAGCACAATGTTCTAATAACAAATACTACAAATCCAGGAGACAGGAACATTAAGGGGAACAGGTTTTGCTCTTGACTCAGATTCTCTTTACCTCTTTTTCCATTCATAGTTTAGCCTAACCCAAGAAATACGGAATATGAAATTAAACAATGTCCAAGCAACTACAAATCTACAAAGTATTTATAACTAATAATAAATTACAAAGTATAAACACATCATATCCTTTACATGGATAAACACAGCTAATATGTACCCAAAGCCAAAAATGACAAATTAGCAAAGTCATTAATTACAATGCTATGTTACACTTCTACTGTCAATTGGCTGCCCCTCATTATAGTCATAAGTGCCAGAAAGAAATATCAGTGCACATGACTTATACATCTTGCTTTTGTAGTCACAGAGGCATATTTCATGGATGTAGAAAACAAATACTTCCTGGTAAATACAATTTCAAAGACACCAAGACAGTTTCCTGATTTTCTAAAAACTGCCAGTTTGCTTGAACAAAAAACTCCACCTTACTCAGAAAGCTGTTATTCCAGTGAATATGCAAATTCTTCCACTCTATTTCCCCTTCCTCCTCTTCCTAGCCTACCCTTACAAACATTTTAAGTAGTTGTTGTTATTAAACCTTAGGGAGAATGGATTTCAGATATTTTCCTAAGAACAGGTTTTAACTGGGAGTTGAGGGGTGGGATGGGATGGGAGAGATGAGGAAGAAAGTAAGATGAAGATGCTAAGGACTAGAGAAAGAGGGACATGGAGGACAAGCAAGAGCACATAATTGAGAGGCTGAAGGTACCAAAGACACTAGCTAGGTTCATCATTTTCAACGTTAGCCGCAGTGAACATTTTCACATGACAAATCTAGTCAAGGCACAGACTTTCACATAAGCCCTTGATGTATTATTACCTTATAAAAGGAGTACAGACAGGACTCTTGATTCTTGAATTTGCCAAATGTGTTATCTTGGATGGATTTTAACTTTTGATAGGTTATTTTGGTAATAATTATGTAATTAAAGAGTCTTAATTAAAGCGAATAATATATCTACTAACCAAAAGTCATTTTCTATCAGTTAACATTTAGGTATCACATATAAATGTCCACAGTAACTACTACTCTTTTACCAACTAATTATCTACTACAATCAGTTTAGTTTTTAGTACTCTGATTTCTATAGACAATTTATTTTCAAAGGTAAATCTATGGATTAGAAGAAACAAGGCACTAAACTATCATTAACAAAATAAAAGGAATAATCTTGGAGTATCAAGGGAGAAAAATTAGAAAGGATTAGGGAGATGAAGGAGAAGGTGAAGGGAGAAAGGGGTGTGATAAGAAAAAAGGCACACTCATAAAAGAAAGCAAACAATCATTTTTTAAAGTAATTAACATCTAAAAAGTATTTTAATGTTGGACAAATATTCAAAAAAGAGAAAAGAACAACCCATAAGTATGAAAAGATATTCAGTGAAATATTTTCTACTAGAGCTAAATACTCTTTTAATACTTTTAAAGATCCATAATTTCAATGGTATTTTCACCAATGCATAGCAAAATCATTTCATGCTTATTGAATCACTTAATGAAATTCTCTAAACAAAAATAAAATTAAGTGATTTACATGTTAGCACAAAGTCTATGCCAATGGAGTTCAAGCTGTGGCAGACATTACACTAAACTGGAAAGAGTTCAAATCAAGGTTAAGTTATTTATTTGCAGTTTATCTCACTAGAAAACTTAGGATCTTAACCTATGTTTCAGCATAGTGTCAACCCTGCCAAGAACAGCTGTTTAAGTGGACAAAAATTCTGTATTAAAAGAAACTGAAACTAGAATTCATGTACATGACTGACAAATCATGACAGAAAGATATGACTTGTTAACTATTTCTCAAAACTTGCAAATCTTTAATTTTATTACCAGGGGTCCTCTGCCTCCACCAATATTAATCTTTATCCCTTATTATTCCAATAGTTGGTCTTTCAAGATGTGCAATTGACAAAAATTTCATTATTCTGTGACCGACCTAGTAATGAGATTATGATTAAGTTGTGACATTTCACAACTTATTTGGGACAGTTGTCAAACAGATTATACTGTCCTATAGATTATACTATACAGGGCCTACACTATTTTTTTAAACAAAAATGCATAGTTTTTGTATGAGAGAAATCAGTGGATAAAAGGAACAAAAAATATAACAAGGTAAATGACAGTTCACATAAAATACTAATCAACTTAAGGAAAAAATAGCAAGTCAACTCATTCTGTAAAAATGTGGTAGTTAATTCGGCGACTGCAGAAGGAAAAAGTAGTTATGATACAACGGGTGGGAAATGAAATTATGCCTATCAGTCAACAGGAACAGTATGAAAAATTGAATAGCTGTCCTTAAGACCCACAGTTTAAGAAGAGCGGAAGGGGTCACAAGTGGAAAGAGTTTAAGAAGCCCTGAATGGACATAGAGGGGAGTGGTTTTCTAACCCTCTTCTTGCTCCTGAAAGCTCTGATAGGGTGTATTTCACACAAATGCCAGCCCAAGGGAGAAAATGGTCACTTACATCAGAGCTCTGCGTTCCTGACCAAACTCAGCTTCGTAGTAGCCATCTCTACAGTCTTTTCCAACTAGATCATGGGGATGTGGTTTGTACGGCTCATTCTTTGTTACCAGAGTTATTCTCACTTTTCCTCTTCCTTTCCCATAGCAATTCATTATCTGAAAAAGAGAAGAAATTTCAAGGAGTAAAATGAAGCCATGTATCATGTACAGCTGATCTGTTCACTACTGACCTCCCCCCCCAAATAGTTTTATTTACATACCATATTCAAACATTGTATGAATGGAATTGGACAGAGATTTCTATAAAATATTAGACAGGAAGGATTAACCTTTTCTTGGCCTTGGGCTCTTGCCTCTAACATCAAACTGTGAAGTCACTTGACTTCACAAAGGGGTAAAACAATGCTCATTTAAAACTACTATTACATACAATTAAGAGAAATTCAAATGTAAATTATAGAATAAATTATTATTGCCTAAATGCACATATAAAATAAGGCAAATTGATTTTAATATAGTACACTTACTGTGACACCAAAAAAAAATTCCTTGAACTCGTATATTTAAATCACATTACAATCAATTTCACTTCAAAAACCATTTAAATACAGGTAAAATTAATCATTCATCATCTTGGTTTGGGCAAACATTTATGATAGTCTGCATTTATTGAATGCCAAGGACCATTATTAGGATAAAGAAGTTACCAAGATGAACAAACAAGTAAGTTTTACTAGAACTGTTTAGAGAAAATACGACTTCAATGAAGAGTCATTAAGAAGGTGAAGCATAGTTTGGTGGAGGGAAGGAAAGAAGATTTTAAACCAGAGGAAATGATTACTATTTGGAGCCGTGGCTCTCAAAACTTTTTGGTCTCAGAACCCCTTTACACTCTTAAAAGTTACTGAGGACCTCCAAAGAGTTTTTGTTGTATTCGCTGTATTAGAAATTAAAGCATCTTATAATTATTATGAAAATCATTTTGACCTTGTGGGAATCCCCCCTCCCAAGTCCCAGCAAAAGAGACCTTGAGTCGCTTGGTTTCTCAAGACCACACTTTGGGAACCACTGATTTAGAGGAAGGGATATAGATAGGTAAAACAGAGTATACGGAGAAAACTAGGAGTACAAACCAGGGTAGAACAAAGTAAAGGGCAATTAGCAATGCAAGAGGAAATCCATGGTAACCTCAAAACTGCACTTTTGAATTTAACTTCATTTTGAAAGGCAACTAGAAAATACTGCAGGGACTTGATAATGAGGGTGGCCTGATCACAATGACACTAGAAGAGAGCTAGCAAAGAGGTTGTTCTAGTTATGTTCCTAAGTCCTATCATGAAGTCTTAATGCCTATATATAGGTGGAGAACAAAGGATGCAAAATGTCTTTTAGAGGACTGGGGGAAACAGCAACATTCCTGATGGTAATAAGAAGTTGGAAAGAGGTAAGAACTTGGGTGTTCATGTTAATGGGATCTATTTTTTAAAATACATTTTTATATTTTTTTGATGGCAATAGGACATCAAAGAGATGGTGAGAAATTTTAAATAAAGAACCAAATACTAGGGCTAAAAATGTCAGTCTGAAAATCATCAGTGAAAAGATGATAACTAAAGACAGGAAAGAAGAACTTCCCAAAGATAAAGTAGAAAAAGATCAGAAACCCTTTAGGCATCCCCATAATGTGTGGGCCAAGGAATAAAAGGAGTCTTTGAAGGAACAATCTGAGAGATGAAGAAAAACCAGGAAGGCAGAGCATCCTGATCATGAAGATCGGAATATTTCAAGAACATTCCATCTTTTAACTTGTATTAACATTTTCCTTTTTTTTTTTATTGTTAGAGAACTCTAATAACCAAAACTCTAGCATTAGAGTTTTAGCATTACGCTAAAATTGGGAAAGCCTGAATTCTGTGGCTTTAACAAGTTTCTTTAACCTATATAAGCCTTAATAGAATAGAAATAGCAAGTTATTTCATTATTAAAAGTGACTTGAAATCTTCAGATTTCAAGATGAAAGGTACTATGTAGCTGCAAATAACAAGTTACCTGCCAAAAAAAACCCCTTTTGTTTTGCTGAATTTCATTTGGCATTTTATGGTAACAATTTCTCTCTTTAAAACTACGTAAGAAAAATAGACATAATAGAATTCTATTGTGTCATAAGAAATGCTAAAAGGGATGATTTCAGAGAAATCTGGGAAGACTTTTATGAAGCAGAGAGAAGTGAACAGAATCAGAACAATTTATACAATAACATAATAAAGACAACTTTGAAACATTTAAGAACTCTGATCACCTTAATGACCAACCATGATTCCAGAGGACCAGTAATAAACTCTACTACTCACCTGACAAGAGTTGACTGATTCAAAATACATGAGACATACCTTATTAGACATGGACAATGAGAGGACTTATTTAGCCAAACCATATGTCTTTGTAACAAGGGTTTTGCTTTTGTTTTTCTTTTCAATGGGGAAAAGGGGGAAGGAAAGAAAATTAATGTTTGTTGGTTGGGGGAAGAAAAGATGTCCATCAACTGGGGAATGGCTAAATAAATTGTGATGCACGAACACAATAGAATATTACTGTGCTGTAGGAAACTATGCTGCTAAAGAATTCTGGAAATCATGGGAAGATTTATATACACTGATGGAAAGTGAAGAAAACAGAATCAGAATATACACAATGACTACAACAATACAAATGGAAAAAATGGGAGCAACAAATGCAAAGGAACACTTCGTAATTACAATAAATAAGCTTGGTCCCAGAAGAGATGCAAGGATGCACTTCTTTCCTTCCTTTGCACAAATGGGTAACTATGAAGGTGGGACAAAGCACACATTGTCAGACTTGATTAATCTATTTGTTAGTTTTGATGAATTGCTTTTTTATTCCCTCTTTTCTACTCTGTTATAAAGGGGGGTTCTCTGAGTAAGGAAAGGGGAGAGATATATTAGAAAAAAAAGGTAATATAGAACTATATCAAGAAAAATTAAAAGAAAAAGAAAAATAGTTTGGCTATTTACAAATTATGTTAGATAAAAGACATCATGGTCTAGTGGTTAGAAAGCTGGCCTTGGAACCAGGAAGACCTGGATTCAAGTTCTACCTCTCAAACAAACTGACCATGTGCTCTGTCTGGGTAAGCCATTTAACCTTTGCAATGGTCTGGGCAATTCTTTAAGATTATAATTTTCAGAGAAGATGCCAAACTATGTTGGTGGAGAGATTTTCCTCACTGGAAGTTCCCTGTACCAATGAAATTACAAATCTGGTTCCTATCATCTCTCCCTGTGCTAAGATTTTACTGTATAAAATTACCATTTGAATCATCACTTTAAATCAAGAATTTTATCCTTCTTCTGGATTGGTATGAAATAAAACTAATATATATAAAGTAATATTATTTCCAATCAGCAAGTGCAGGCATAAGGTCAGGGATAGACATTGTGGGCAGGGTAAAAAAGTGAAAGGATGTTGTTCCTCTTCCTTCTCCTGAGCCTAGATTCCAGGAGAAGAGAATGGGAATCATGGCTGAGGTAGGTGCTAATTTTTTTTAGCCGTAGAGTGGCTCTGAGCCCAAGGGGAAGGAGGATGCCTTCTCTTTATTCTCTATAAAAAGGATCATGATCCACATACTGGTTATGTATGAATTACTTTACCATATTACATTTTTTGATAAAACAATTCATACACCAAAGAATATTATGTCATAGTCTGTCTACAAGGAAACCTTGAGAAAACATTCCTGAACATCTCATCACTTGGTATATATTATCAAAAACCAAACTCCCACCCCAAAATAATCATATCTGATATCTTCAGCATATAGCATCTAAAAAAGTTGCAAGAAGAAAAGTATTGGTGACCATACAGAAAATGCACCTCTTGTAAAATTGTGAAGTTCTTCTGATTGTGTGAACAAGAAAACAGTGGTCTATTACCTGTATAGATGGGTATGTTCGATTATTGTCTGTACTGTGTTCTCCTGGAATGCTCCCTGCTGACCGTCCTTCACATTTATAACGAAAACGCATGCCCCTTTGCCTGGGCTGTTCAATTATTTCTACATATGGCTCATGTCCACCTAAAATTAAAACAAAAAACAGGTGAGGTTAGGGTAGCAATAACATTAGATTTTTAACAGTCTTTATTTTTCAACAGACAAATGTAGATTTGTTTTCTTTACAAGTAAACTACACAGTTGAAATTCAAATAGATTATGATATTGGAAAGGAAGAACTGAGGAAAGAAGGTTTTTTAAAAATAAAATCAAGCTTTCACACAATGGCAGCCCAATTTATTTTTTTAATAGTTGGTAGGATCAATTTGTCCCTAGAGATCTAAAAACTTTGAACTGGCATGAGATCACCACTTCTGAGTTTTCTAAATGAGCACCAGGGGTTCCCCCAAGATTCTTGCAGGAGTGTTAAGAAGATAGCAGTGCTTGAGTGTTTTTAGTGTCAGCTCCAAGAACAAGCAAAGTACAACTGAAAATATTTTATTTAATTAAATTTATCAGTTGTTGTGAACTAATATTTTACAAGAACACGCAGAAAAAATGATACCAAGCTTTTCCTAGCACTTCAAATTCTTCTAGAGAAATGAAGTATAGGTTGACATAAAACTTAAAATTCCACTAAAACTTTTAAGTAATATATGAAAACTAGATAAAATAAGCAGACTTAGCAAGACTTTAAGGGGAAACCAACTCACCAAGATTGGAGACCAAATGGATTTTTCAATAAGATTACTTAAAATGCTTTACTATGTTACAATGTAGGAAAAAATATATATAAAGTGCTTTTTACTTACATAACACTAAAATCCATAATATGCAATTTTGTTCCTTTTTTATCAAATAGCTTCTTATAAAAAAAATTGATCAAGAATACAGATTCTGAGAAATTAAAGCCATCTATAGTCATATGAAAAAATGCTCTAAATAATTATTGATTACAGAAATGCAAATCAAAACAACTCTGAGGTAGCACATCACACCTATCAGATTGGCCAAGATGACAAAACAGGAAAATGATAAATGTTGGAGAAGATGTGGGAAAATTGGAACACTAATACATTGTTGGTGGAGTTGTGAAATGATCCAGCCATTTTGGAGAACAATTTGGAACTATGCCCAAAGGGCTACCAAAATGTATATACCCTTTGATCCATCAATAGCACTTCTAGGGCTATATCCCAAAGAGATCGAACAAATGGGAAAAGGACCCACATGTACAAAAATATTCATAGCAGCTCTTTTTTGTGGTGGCAAAGAATTGGAAATTGAGAGGATGCCCATCAATTGGGGAATGGCTGAGCAAGTTGTGGTATATGAATGTAATGGAATACTATTGTGCTATAAGAAATGATGAACAGGCTGACTTCAGAAAAACCTGGAAAGACTTGTATGGTCTGATGCTGAGTAAAGTGAGCAGAACCAAGAGGACTTTATACACAATAACTGTCACATTATGCGATGACTAACATGTTAAACTGAACCCTTCTCAGCATTACAAGGATCTAAGACATCTCCAGAGGCCTTGGGATGGAAAATGCTGTCCACATCCAAAGAAAGAACTATGGAAGTCGAATCACTATCACTTATTTTTACCTTCTGTTGAGTTTTGTTTCATCTTTCTGATGGTCCCTCCTATTGGTTTTAATTTTTACTTACAACTTCACTAATGTGAAAATATGTTTAATAGGAATGTAAATGTAAAGCCTGTATCAGATTGTGCGCCATCTTGGGGAGGGTGGTGGGGAGTAAGGGGTAGAAAAATTTTCAACTCAAAAGCATATGGAAATGATTGTTGATAAAGCAAAATAAATTAATAAAAAAAAAGAATACAGATTCTGCTTTACAACTAGGTAGCCACTTTCAATTCTCCCCTTTAACTCCCCAACTATACTCCACTGTCTCAGCCTATGAAAGTCTGAAATTGAAATATTTCAATTCAATAAGCATTAAGACTTAACTACGTGCAAGGTATAGCGTTATCACCGATAAACTAAAACAAAAAATTAGTAAATATCATAAAAAGAGCACTGGAATTTGAAGTCTGAGGATCTGGGTTTGATTCCAGCTGTATGTACTACCTGGATGATCTCAAGCCTTTCGGGGCTTCAGTTTCCTCAGACATAAAATGAAGAAGGAACCGAGGACCCTTCCAGCTCTAAATATAACCCTATAATGTGGCCCTTCCTTCAAAGAGTTTACATTCTATTGGAACGATAGACTATGTACACAGAGAAGGATTCTGAAGAGGGAAAGAGGGATCAGGAAAGGCTTCTTTATTCCTTACAGGCTCAGGATGGGGAACCAGTATTCTCTTTCAAGGTTTCGGCATCTGTTAAAATGCAAGGACCACTGAAAGAGACAGTAAATGGCACTATTAATAACTAGGAGAAAGAAAGGCAGCATTTAGCAGTATTGTAGTTTTACTAAACAAGAAATGAACAGAATTTGTGACTAAAATGATGACTATTACAGAGCAGAACTTTAGCTTTCTATTGCAAATTTTCATAAATTTGCATTCATTTTATTTACTGACCATAGGTCAGGTTTTCCTGGGCCTTATTGGCATTCTTGGGGAGGGGTTGATTAGTGCTTCAATAGATTATATCATTATTTATTTGTATCCCATGAGTACAAGAATAAATTATTTCTTTTTCTTGGTGAGGCAAATAGGGTTAAGTGACTTGCCCAGAGTCACACAGCTAGAAAGTATCAAGTGCCTAAAGTCATATTTGAACTCAGGTCCTCCTCACTCCAGAGCTGGTGCTCTATCTACTGTACCACCTAGCTGCCCCAAATAAATAATTTCTTAAGAGGTAACATTATGAAGAGAGGCCACGTGGGACAGCAACTAGGAGTCAGGAAGACAAGAGATATGGTCTTGGCTCTGATACAAAACAACTTTATGAGTCACTTAACTTGGCCACCCCCAGGCAACTCTAAGACAATAAATTACTGTAGGAAGGAGTTTGCACATTAAGAGTTCTTTATAGTGAAATCAAAGGTAAAGAAGCAAAAAGTCCAGAACAAAACACGATAAAATTTAATCTCAGCAAGCACATTTAAAGCAGTATTTCCATTTACTGAATTTGAGTAGCTTCAGAAGGGGGTGTAGTGTGTGTGTGTGTGTGTGTGTGTGTGTGTGTGTGTGTGTGTAATGATGAAAATGATGAATTAGGTGGAGACTGTCTTCTGGCCCTCCAATACCCATTTCTCTCCTTGGTGGGGCTGCCTCCTCCTCCCTAACCCTTAATTTGTCTTCATACTCCTCTCCCCACATGATGAAAACTTATACTTGAGGAAAAATCTGATAAACTCATTCATATTAGGTTATAATAAGGAAATCTAACCATCTGCTTTTAATCATATCATTAGATAAGCCTTTCCATCCAGACATCTTTAACTAGGTAGTGGGTAGGACTTATTTGACTTTAGTCTGACCATACATTTTGATGATCTTATCAACGAATAAAGAAGAAAGTGGGGGTTTTTTTGGGGGGATATAGATTGGATCTATGATTTCATCATTGTAGGGAACTCCTAGTATGGAAACTCCATCTAAGTAACTGGTCTATAACTTACTGTCTTAGTGAACTCCTCGGGGGCACTGAGAGGCAGTGTCACTTGCCTGTGGTCACATAGCTAGCCTGTGTCTGAGTGGGAAATTTAGACAGCATCATATGTGAGAGAAGCAAAAGTTTTCACTTAATACTCCTTCAGCAGAGTAGACGGAGGTGAGGGGAGTTCAGTTACAGGTAGCTGAAAGAGGTACTGCAGCTTGCGTGTTCCCATAAAGAAATTCCTAACTTGACATGCCCCACCCTTCTCCCTTCTTGGGATTTCCCCTTCTGGCTCTCCTTTACAGGAAGAAGAGCCTCCCCTGCCCTCCCTCTACAAGCAGGGCCACATTCCCCCAGCACAGGAGAAAAATCCCAGTGCCATCTTCCCCATCAGGTCTTGTGTGAGAAGGAACCTAGCTGGGTCTTCTCCAGTGAAGCAGAAAGAAATCCAAAATCACTCTAAAAATCCATTAATTGGACCAGATGAAATATGTCACACTTCCAAAATGAAGATTCTATACCTTTGAAACACTGTAGTAGTTTTCTCTCACTCCACTGAATTTGTCTTAATTATTTCCTCTATTCTTTTCCCATAATGAATTACTGAGTTGATTTAAGGGCACATTTCTTGGTGCCTACTCCAGGCAGCAGTCACCCGGTAGCCAAAACTGTAGGTTTATTTTGAGCTTTTCTGTGCTTTAGGTGTATCCATAAAATGAGGAAGTTGGATTAAATAATATCCAGGATCATACCTCTAACATTTAAAGGTTATCATTCTTCCTCTAATGCTGATATCTAAGTCTGTGGAGGACATTAGAGAAACTAAACCCATGATTAATAAGACTTCATTTAGATTAAAAAAAATTTAATGTTTTATAAAAGAGACTGTCTACAACCTCATATTTTCACATCCCACCCTCGTCCTGATTTCTTTATTTCTACTTCCCTATATGGAGATATGTTTATCTCTTTATATAAACAATTTTTTTTAAAATTTCCTAGCTATAAGTCATTGACTATAAGGAACAAAACAGTAACATGCACCAGCTATTTCCCCAGATAATTAAAATACTTTGTATTTTCAAAGCACTTTTCTTTGACAGAGTGAAAAGAAAGGTGCTAAAATATATCCATCTGTGGAACAGAGAAAATGAATACCTACCATAAGCCAGTGAATGACAGGAAAAATGAAATGTTTAACCAAGAATACTATCAGAGAATCACAGAATCTTAGAATTGAAGGGAACATGGAGATCCTCTGGTCTAA
Source organism: Phascolarctos cinereus (assembly GCF_003287225.1). Classification (NCBI taxonomy): domain Eukaryota; kingdom Metazoa; phylum Chordata; class Mammalia; order Diprotodontia; family Phascolarctidae; genus Phascolarctos; species Phascolarctos cinereus. The sequence continues at coordinate 110,235,533 of NW_027555625.1, read as the reverse complement.
CCTTCCCTTTCAGAAAAACGTCAAATACCTGGCTATGGGAAAGTCTAGTTCACCTTTAACAACAATTCTAAGTAGGATTTTTACTATTACATTCTCCTATGAGAATTATACTACAGATCAAAATGCACTTAAATTATAGCAAACGTTATGCAAAAAGAAAACTAGTTATGGAAGCATTTAGGCAGATAATTGATAGGCATCTTTGGCAGTGCTTTCCTCATAAACTCTGAAGAATATAATCAAAATATTATTTTTCATTGATATTGATTAAGTATGCAAAAAAACCTTAAACTGAAAGAAATATGTAATATCATACTAATGAAAAATCTCCCAATTATGTATATTCATAACTTTGGAACCACCTTTGATTTCTCTGTCCAGTCGAATTCAATGTGATATTCCAACACTCAAATCAGTCATTACTAAGTACTGTTAATTCTATCACTGAAGTGTTTTTTGTAGCCATCTCCTACTCCCATTCTCTTAGTTTAGGCAGTCATGTTGAACTTAATTGCCAGGACTACTGAAATGGAAGGCTACTAAAATTGAGGTAGCTAGATGGCTCAGTGGACAGAGTACTGGGCCTGGAGTCAGGAAGACTGAAAGACTTCAAATCTAGCCTCAGACACTTAATCGAGTGTGACTCTGTTTGCCTTAATCCACCAGAGAAGAAAATGGCAAACCATGCCAATATTTTTGCCAAGAAAATTGCTGGGACAGTATGGCCCATGGAGTCAATAGGAGTTGGATATGACCGAACAACAACTGAAATAGCCTAAAGAGACCTCCCTCTGTCTCATTTCCATCCTGCCACAATCTACCTATCCCATACCCAGCAGACCGGTCTTGCTAATGCTCAAGTCTGACTACCTTAAAAAGCTCCCTGCTATATACCAAAGAACTCCACAAATCAGACCCAAACCTATATGGACAATCTGATTTAACAACAGCTTCCCTCAGGTACTTTACACTCCAACTAAACTGTACTACTTGTTTAGTGCAAAACTGAACCACTAAATGAGTCCTGTGCTTTCTTGTTTTCATGCCTATGTTCATACTGTCCCATTTCTATAATTCCCTTCTCATTCATCTCTACCCATCTTCTACCCATCCTTCCATGCTCAACTCAAATACTACCTTTTCCATGAAGCCTTCCCTGATTTCCCTCTCATCTGGTCTCACATTACTTTGTACTTCTCTCACAAATGAATCACATTCTAATTTGCACTACATACTTTACCACCCCTGACCTGAGGACTATAAGCTCCTTGAGGAGTGGAAGACCCACTGATCTTTGCATCTCTTCCAGCACTATCCACAGCTCACTGTATACAGGAGAAGCTTACTAAAATGTTCGTTGAATAAATGATTAACATTAGTAATACAGTAAGCTACATCAATATCTGCTATCCCTAGTGCTAATTGCCCAAAACTATAATATTGATACTCGGCACCTCCGTGTTTAACAGCTTTCAAAGCACTCTCATATAAATTTCCTCCCCAAAGACTCACAGGAATCCTATGAGTTACCTCATAGATCAGATTTTATTTCCCCCCAGTTTAAAGCTTAGGAAGCTATGGTTCAGAAATGAGTTTCTGATTTGTTCAGGGTCCCCTAACTAGTAGTGAGCTCACCTAGAACCTACATATTCCGACTCCTAGTTCAGTGTTCCTTTCTCTTACTCAGACAAAACAAGAGGTGACTTCATCACTGTATTTGCTCCACCAACTCCATCAACACAGCTCACCACTCTTTCTCATGCCTTCTCATCTTGTACCACTATTGTTCATGTTTTACCATAAATCCTCCATGAGGGATTTACCTAGAACGCTTCCTCTTACCAATTCCTCTAGTACTTGGTCAAGTTGCTAATCACTGGACAGAAACAGCACAATGAAAGCACTAATAGTTAAACTAGTATTAGCAGAAGGTCTTGAAACTATGCCCCTTTTCCATACTCTAAAAGTGAAAGAGAACCTACAGCACAACTCAAGGGTATAAGTAGGCATTTTTGTCTGTTCCATGGGTTACTATGGCCAACAGTGGCCAACCTATGGACGAGACTGAATTTAGCGGAGTCCATACATAGTCCATCACCCAAACTCTAGACCCTTCCGACTTGGAAAGACCCACCAAATTTCGTACTCTGCTTGTATGGCAGCTTAAAAGAACTCAGAGCCATCTTCATGCTCCAATGAAGCATTATAGTAGGGCTTTAGGAGAGGACTTTCTATCACAAAAAAAGGATTTTCCTTTATGCATAAAATATAAATTATAACTGGAATAATGAAGAATTGGTGTCCTAGAATCATTTAATTTTTTTAAAGGCTAAAATAAAAATTGTTTCAGGAACAATGCTTACTGATAGGCTAAGTAAAATGGAATCTAATCCAAATGTAATTAATGTTAAAAGCTTTAGAAGATAAAGCATCTTGGTAGAGGTAAGACTCAATTTAGTTCCTGTACAGACCTTGGAACATATAGGAAAGGAAGCAGCAAAGCAGAAATCTAGAGGATGTAGTACACCTGACTGAGAGAGGGCAGAAGAAAATACCTATGACCCAAATGTACAGATGGAGTTAACATCACCTGCTTTCCCAATTAGCCTACACATGAAATTTAGAGAAGGGGAAAAGGCAGGTTCTCTCTCCCCTAAGATCTGGGAACCAGTTTACTTCATAAAGACCAGTTTTCTGTTACCTTTGCTTCTTCTGGACATAAAAACTACCTTCCTCTCTCAGTCCCTTATATAAATATGAAACACCTACCATAGTATTATGTTACCTATTGAAGAAAACAAAAATATAAATAACTCCCTAAGAACCTTAAAGGTTCCCACAGTCTGAGTGGGGTGATAAAAATAAAACAAATTAGATTATAACAAGTAGACAAATTAGAATACAATGAAGGACTACAAAGTGCTAAGAGATCAAATGAAGGAGAGAGGAAGATCTTATGAGGGAGGAGGAAAAAAAGATCAGAGAAGATTTTATGAAAGAGATGACTTTTAAACTGGACCTGGTAGGATTTAAACAGGTAGAATTGAACAGAGGGCATTTCAAGCACAGAGAACAATACAAGCAAATACATGGAGTCAGAGAAATCCCTGGTGAAATTGGAGGGATGGCAAGAAATCCACTTTGACTATAACACAGTAGATTATTATTTTTGTATTACTCTGTACTGCCAGAAGCTATTCCTTTCCATTGTGTGCTACTATCATCTGGACTCAGAGGACCTAAATCCAAGCCCCAGCTCTGTCACTTATTAGCTATGTGACCCTGAACTAGTCATTTACTATTCTGGGCCTCCATTTCCTCCACTGTAAAACAAGAGAAGAGGGCTGCACTAAAAAGGCCTTTAAGATCCTATGATTCTCATTCTATATCACCTTAATTCCCTTAGTCCACTCTTAATTTCAATGTATTTTTCCATATGGATCCATTTCTGAAACAATATTCCAATATGCTTTCCTTGTCCATTTCAAATTTAAACTAATTTATCCCATGAGCAGTCCCTCCTAAGTCATCTTCTCTAAGGTATTTTTGTATCTTACTGACAACTACTTTCCACATTTCTCAGCCACAAAAAGTAATCCTCTTGAAACTTTAGACTACATATGGGGTATACAGAAATATTTTCCTCACGCATTTTCTATTAACATGTGACAAGGCAATTCCAAGTGGAAGAAAAAATGTAAATAAAAGAAAGGTAAGATTCCTTAGCTAGAGAGGAAAAAGAAAAAAACTATTTAACTAATTATCAGAAAATAGTGCTTCAAGTATGCTTTTTTGTTCTCTACAATGAAGTAATATGAAATTACAAAAGAGATAAATTTCTATTAGATATATTAGCTAACATAACAACAAAACAACTTGCTTTCTTGCAATTCACTGAAATTCATAAATAAACAGGAACACTGATTGCCCAACTATACATACCTTAGATAGGTTTGGGAACATTTTTCTTCATACTTCCTACTCTAACTGTGATATCAACAGATTTGAAAGGAAGCTTTAAAATCCTTATTTAAGCTAATCTACTGGAATCTAAGGGCTGCAAAATCCTAACCATTTGCTTTGACCACTTAGAAAAGCCTGAACTTCAAAGTAATTTGCAAAAATAATCAATTTTTCTACTTCTCCCAAAAATCTTTTTATTCTTATAAATTATAGTTTATGGTACTTTCATGGTATCTGAACCATATGCATTCAACTACAAAGGCTTGCTTCCATGTCAAAGTTAGTTAAGAGATGAAGTATTAAAATCTGAGAAAGCAGTATTAACTACTGTTACTGTATTAAAATACTTTGTGAGGTTTTCTGTTATGTCAAAGTTAATAGACTCTAACCACAGATGACAATAAACTTTAATCAATTAAGCAGAGCTTTTTGTCAACAAACTTATGATTTATTAAAGATACACAGATAATCAAATGTTCAAATAAAGGTATAAAAGCTTTCACCAATGATAACAGCACCCACCTCCCAAAGTTGTTATGAGGATCAAATAACATGATAATTGTAAAACTCTTAGCACAATGCCTGTCACATTTATTGCTCTGTTGTTTCCAGTTGTGTCTGACTTTTCATGACCCCATTTGGGTTTTCTTGACAAAGATACTGGAGTGGTTTGCCATGTCCTTCTCCAGCTCATTTTACAGATGAGGAAACTGATGCACACAGGGTTAAGTGACTTGTCCAAGGTCACACATCTAGTAAGTATCTGAGGCTAGATTTGAACTCAGGAAGATGAGTCTTTCTGACTTCAGGCCCAGCACTCTGTGCACCATGGCACCACATAACTGCCTTTACTTTATTCTCTATAGTGATCAAATCTGTACAACAAATGTTTTCTCTGGTACCTGTTGGAATCACTCTAATGAAATCTCTAATTACTGTACTGTTAATTCTGGAGGAAAGAAGATTGAGGAGTGCTACATAAAATGTTAGCTATTATTATCATTTAGGGCAGCTAGGTGCTGGGCCTGGAGTCAGAAAGACTCATCATCCTGTGTTCAAATCTGGCCTCACACACTTAATAGCTGTGTCACTTACTAGCAAATCACTTAACCTTGCTTGTCTGTTTCCTCATCTGTAAAATGGGCTGGAGAAGGAAATAGCAAACAACTCCAGAATCACTTCCAAGAAAACCCCAAAATGGGGTCACAAAGAGTCGGACACAACTGAACCACAATTATTATCATTATAAAGGCCAGAACAAGACAGTAGATTTTTCCTTTTAAATTAGTTTCAAACTTCATGAATAGGAATTAAATCATAATATACTCAAAAACGTATTTTCTTTGTTCATTCATTTGTTTTTAAAATACTAGATAACATTTAATTTTTAAAATACTTCTGTAGAAATCCTTTTCTAGTTACTTACAATTTTAGCATTCGGGAGAAAGAAAGAAAACCACTTTTAGTTTTTGAATTCCTTTAAATCATCCTATCATAATCAGTATATTGCTACAGTAATTTTTTTTTTTATAGTAAGGAACTCTCATATCAGTCAACAGAGGTTACAGATTCACTAAGGGAACTACTTTACCATCATTTTCATAAAAATGTGGAGTGTTAAATACATTGCATACAAATGTGGTTAATTTTTTGTTGCCCATTTAAAAAGTATCACATGGTTGACAAATTCACACTTCCTGAAAAGGTTGATTAAATTTCCAGCATACTGCCTATTTTAATTGTGAAATATGTCTTTGATATTCTCACAGATTTTTTTAGCAAATCAGAAATTTGACAACTAAAAGCTTTTTCGTGCTAGTCATCCAAATTCATTTTAATATTATTAACCCAATTATATGGCATTTTAGTGTCAATGATGTGGGTAAAGGGAAAGTTTTAATATTTTAAACTATACACATATTCTCACACTAAAACCGCAAACACAGCCCAAAGTATATCATCTGAAACAACCTTACTTACTTCCTTTTCAACTTACAATGGTTGCAATGACATTGTTCTGTTTAAAAAGAAAAAAAATCCTTTCTGTTTGCTACTTCCTCTTCTACACTCTAAAACAGGGGCAGGAGACCTTTTTCTATTGAGGGTCACAGACCATACAAGTGTAAAAAAAATTCTATATTTTAGTGGAGTTTAAGTGCTTGATGGATTGTCTTCTGTTTGTTTTAAGAGAAGGTACAGAGGAGATGATTTTAAAATTAAAAATCAAGGACTATAAAAACTACTTTAAAAAAAGTAACAAATAATTGTTTCAACACTTCAGCTTTAATGCCCAGCTAGGAGAGCAATGGGAATGGAAAGAAAACTAAAGGGAAAGAACACAGGAGAGAGACAGATAGAACAAAGTTCAATGTTTGCCAAAGCCATGAGACATAAAGTTCTGACTCATTTACTAATCTCAAAGCAATCAAATGGAGCTCACAGATGAGGGTGTTCCCTCCAGTGATGCAGACTGAAATCCATCTAATCCTGATCATCCGATAATAACTCTTCAATATCCTCTCAAAACCTCATCAGGAAGGGAGATGAGGGCTTCTTCCCTTTCTCCTGACCCTTAAAAAAGACAACTTTCTAGATTGGGGGGGGGAGTGAATACTGACAGATGTGGTTACTTTTAAAATGTATGTATTTCTAAGCACGCTTTAAATGTTCATTTTTCTCCTCATTTTTAATAGGAAAACCTTAGCTTAATTGGGGGAAAGTAGGATATAACTATTTAATTTCACACATTTAAAAAATGCTTTCTTCACATTACCATTATTAATAACAAAGGCTTTTAGAGCCATCATGTTGGTCTTCACAATTATTGGCATAAATGGGATTATCCTCTATCCTTTTTCTTCATACACGGTGAATACAGACCAAAGAAGAGGGCCCCAGGACCTGGAGATTTTTCAACTCCATTTTTAAAACATAATACCATCATTCCGATGGGGAAAAAAAAAGAATTTTAAACTATGAAAGCTCTGATGCGTGCTTCACCGCATCCATGCAATGGCAAAGAATATGGAGGAAATTGTCAGACCATAGGATGGACCCCCTGGGGAGCATTTAGGAGAGACCATGGGTTAAAGAGTCGTATAGGATGAGAAAGTATGAATGAGCCGAGGTCCGCACCAGCTGAGGAAGTACCCAGCTGAGATCTCTCAAACCCAAGTAGGGATCCAAGGATTATTATTACTAGGACAACAGCTACAACCAAAAGTAATAAAGATACTTGACATTTTTGGAGCGCTTCAAGGTAAGATAAGGCTGGGAAGGTAAGTTAACGACCCTGCCTTCCCTCTGAGACTCTCCCCAGTTTATCCTGCGTACAGCTTGCTTGCGTATAGTTGTTTGCATGCTGTCTCCCCCACTAGACTGCGATCTCCTGGAGAGCCCGGGCGGTCTTTTACCGTTCTTTACATCCCCAGCGCCCGGCATGCGCCTGGCATAGAGCAGGCGCTTAATAAATAGGACTGTCTTTTACCTTTGCATCCCCAGAGCTCGAAGCAGTGCTTGGCACAAAGTGGGCGCTTAATAAATGCTTGACTGACAGCCAAATCATCTTTGTTTTCACTTCGCCCTTTCCCCCAAGGTCCCCTCCTCCTCCCCGGATTGCGGGAGTCGCTGCCCGGGGGATATGGGGGAATCCCGGGTAACTCCCCCAAACTTTTGCGCCGGATCCCCTCACCATCCTCGGGAGTCCGGACCTCTCCAGGGCCGGCCCCGGGGACACTCACCGGCCGCCATGGCTCCGGTCCGCGCGCCGGGCTCCCTTGCAGCGTTCGCCGGGCAGGGCAAGGCAGGGCAGCGCACGGTAAGGCAGGGCAGGGCACGGACTGGCCAGGCAGTACGTCTCCTCCGTCAGCACTCGCCGCCAACCAGCCTAATCAGCCGGGTCTCCCGCCGCGCGGCCCAGCGGGGGAGGGGGGGGGCTGGGGGGCGGGGCCTAGCGTGGGGAAGGGCCGGGTTGCCGCTGGAAGAGAAGGGGATTTCCCGGAATATGACGTAAGGCGCTCTCCCCTCGCCACCGGTGATTGGGTACCTTTGGAGACAGGGGGTGTGGTCTGGCGGTCAAGGCAGCTAAGGCGTGGAGCTGGGGGAAAAGAGGAGGAGGAGAGAAAACCATACTGAGCTTGTTTAAGCCCCAGGGCTCATGGAGAAACCCCCCTCCTCCAGTTTCTTCCGCGAGTTTTTTTTTTTGTTTTTAAAGAACAGGAGGGGGCGGGAGGGTCAGGTGCGCAAGACGGGGGAGAGGCACACGCACACGCTGCAATATACACGCCCGAGCTGGCAGTCCTGCCCCCACACCTCGTCCCTCACCGTTCTCCCGGACCCCTCATGTCCCCCGCTGTGCTCCAGGACGCGGGGTCGGGGTAGGGGGCGGGGTGTCTTAGCTCTGTGGGAGAGGCGGTGAGAATCGCTTAGCGAAGCCCCTTTGGGTTTCTGGTGAGACTCTGGCCCGCCCTCCTGGATAATGTAGAAGCCCGGAGTTTTCAAAATGTGGTTCCCCTTTTTCCATCTTTCGCAAATGCAAATCACAGTCCCGGCTGCGGGCTCTGGATAGGAACGACTTTGTCTGGGTTCACCCCTTGGGGAAGCTCAGGACCAGCGTCACTATAGCATTTATTAATTTGTAGCGAATTTATTTGCATACGTAGAACACTCTGTCACTCTATTTTCTTTATTTTTTTTCGCCCACGGAAATATTACATATAGTACTATTTATTACATATAATATATGCAACATTGGAAGTAATACGTAATTCTGTTACATGCACTATGTCACACATATATATATAATATATAATGTGTAATTACATGTGTGTAATATTTTTGTTAATGGTGCCTTCCTTCCCTCAGTTACTCATTTCAAAACTTTCCTTAATTTCTCTAGATAGAAAATATTTCTTCCTCAATTAACTTCACAGCCCTTTATATTCCTATTTTATTCTCTATTATTAGAATAGAGAATAATAATAATAAAACCCTCCTGCCCAAAGCACTCAACCCCTTAGTGCCTGGCCAACTCTCTAGGACTATTGAATATCAGGGATCTGTTCTGTTTTGGTAGGGGAAGTTCCTCATTGGATACTCCCCTCACAAATCAAATTAGTGGTTTGTACATCATCACCACCACTGATCACAGCCTTTAAGGTCTGCAAAAACGATTTACATATCTTGTCTCGTTGATATTCACATCAACCCATAAAGGTAAGGATATTAAGAATCCTCATTTTTAGAGATAAGGAAACTGAGTTGAAATGTGATTTATCAATGCTTATACAGCCAGTAAGAGGTGGAGGCAATATGGTACAGTAGAAAGTGCAGGGATTTTGGGGGATCAAAGAACTTTGATGATGTTTCTCTCATGCCTATTCAACCTCCCAGAGCCTCAGTCTCCTCCTCTATAAAACGAAAGAATTGGACTAGATGACGTCTGAAGTCCCTTCCAGCTGTAGATTTATGAGTCAAACCTGTGTCTTTTCCCAGACCAGCACTTTTCTTCTGAACCACATTTATGTATATATGCTCATACAATAAACCTAGAACTGGAAACAATCTTAGAAGTCGAGACCAGTCTCAGCTGAAGTCCCACATTCTGCAGACTTTCCTAGTACTTCTTATTCTTAGTGCCTTCCCTCTGATATAATCTCCAGTTCATCTTGTATAAACCTTGTTTATACATAGTTGTTTTCGTGTTGTCTGCCCCATTCAAGTGAGGTCCTTGAGATCAAAAGTTGTCTTTTACCTTTCTTTGTATCTTCAACTCATAGCATAGTGCCTAGTACATAGTAGGCATTTAATAAATGCTTGTTGCCCCCTTATTTATTTAAACAGATGAGGTAACAAAGGCCCAGAGAGGTAATCCATCTGGCAGTAAATAAGCCACAGAACCAGGATTCACACTCAGATCTAGTAACTCAGAGTTGGGCAGAGGGTGGTGGAACCAGACTTAAGGTTTTCAGTTGTCTCTCACTTTTCCTAGAGTAGAGTAACAGCACTCCGCAGGGAAAGGTTTTGCAGTTGTGATATGCTTAATCAAATAAGGATTGCTATTCCCCAGAAGGCACAATCTACTCATAAGCACAGGCTCCCTGCTAAACCAGAGAGCAGAAATGTCTCTGATAAGTTGCAGTTGGTATTCACAATTATTCCCCATCTAGGAGTTACCATAGCCTAATTTGTATTAAAATTTAATTGTCTATGTATCTTATTTCCCTCAAATTGGAAGCTCCTTAAACACTGGGAATATGTTTTATTTCTCCTTGTGTGTCTTCCAGATCTACCACAGTGCACTGTACCTAATAAATGCTATTGAATGAATGAGTAAATAAAAGAAACTTCTAACATATTTGGTTCCTTCCTTTACCCCCACAACCTATCATCAGTATCTCTCCTCTCTGATCCCTCTACTCCATCCCCTTTGTATGATCTATTTGAGACCCTAATTACTTCTCACCAGGATTCTTGAAATAGCTGCCTAGCTGCTCACCTCACATTCACTCCTTTCTCCCCTCCAATTCATCCTACACATCCTGTTAACCTTTAAACAGGTCCCACCCCCTTTACCTATAGAGTAAAACCCAAAATCTTTAGCCTGGCATTCAAAATCCACTGCAATCAAACTGGACTACTCATCATTCCCTAAATCTGCCCAGAACTTTCCTGCCTACAAACTATGTATGTCTAAGTCAAATTCCCTCTGCCTGGAATAGCTGCCCCTCCACAATCATGTCCAACTCTCTGTGACCCCATTTGGGGTTTTTTTGGCAAAAATACTGGAGTGGTTTGCTATTTCCTTCTCCAGCTCATTTTACAGATGAGGAAACTGAAGCAAAATGGGTAAAGTGACTTGCAAGGTCACCCAGCTAGTAAGTGTCTGAGGCCAGATTTGAACTCAGGAAGAATTTTCTTGACACCAGGCCTAGAGCTCTATCCCTTGTACCACCTAGCTGCCCTTCCTGTAGCTTGCCCTTTCCCTCCACTCTGCCTGTTTAATTCCCATCCATTCTTTAGGGCCCAGCTCAAACACCACTTTTTCCCATGAATCCTGCCATAATTCCTCCAGCAAAAAAAGGGCTTTCCTTTATGTATATTCAGATATAGGACTTTGTTTAAACCTCTGTTATGGAACATATCTCTTTGTACATTATTTATATGTAATGGAAATCAGGTGCATATACAGATCTTTTTTTTTCTTGGTGCAGAGAAATGTTCATGATTATTGATGTTTGTCAAGTTCATAATACTTAAAAAAATTATAAAAGAAGAAAGAAATTATTTAGTTAAAAAAAATAGGAGAACTCTCCCTCTACTCCCTACCCCCATCAGAAGCAGAAGTAGGACTCCAACTTGTCCCCAAGACCTCAGTCAGGAAGAGGGGATGAGGCTGGCTGGGCCAGACAAGTCCAAGCGCGCTCCCGCCCCTTTTCGGGGATCTCTAAGGATGTCATGAGCTGCTGACCCAGTGCCTGCTCTGGCCCAAGGCTGCGGCAGGTAAGGCCCCTGCAGCCACTTCCGCATTGCCTCTTTTGGCCTTCGCTGGTTTCGGACTATTCCAGGACCCTGAACAGCGCCGTGCTCACTGCAGTGGACTACGCTGAGCTGGTGTATGACCATGCATTCAAAGTGGACCAATTTGAAATGTGATTCCTCCTTCGAGAGACAGTGGATCAGCTGAAGGCCCTACAGGTTGCCTCAGACACATTTGAGGATCAGATAGGCGGCCCCCGGACGGATGTGCCCATGCTGAAAGCAGAGGAATCAGACCGGCCTCGGTCTGGCAGGAGGCCTGGGCGCCAGGCCATTCGGAGCATATGCCTATCTCTGACCACCCCAATTTGTGGAATTCTGAACACTGGGCTATATGTAGCATCTGACAGTCTAGATGGTGCAAGCGAATGAATTAAAGCAGCTTATAGACTAATTGGAGGGTAAACAGCCTATGGGGCTGGAACTCTTAACAGAAGCCATACTTTGCAAAGCAACTGATTTGCACATCCTGGTGGTGCAAAGGCAGGTTTCAGTGACTATTGGTGCCTTGCAGGATTTCAAAAGGTGCACTCAACTAATACCAGTACAAGAAAAAATTCCTAGGGATGGACTACAAAATCCAAGAAAGAAGACAGTTCAGACGACAAAGTCAAGATCCAAAATCCATCAACAACCTAATGAAAGTTAGGCCAACAAACTAGACTAGAGTTGTCAAACTCAAATAGAAATGAAGGCCACCAATCCATACATAAAGATCCCTTCAGGCTACATATTGGCTTAGTTTTTAAATGCAATATTATCTATGTTCTTTTGTATTTTAATTTATTTCATTAAATGTTTCTCCTTTGCATTTTAATCTGGTTCTGGCTGTACTCAGGAATGTTGTGGGCCACATGTGGCCTGTGGTCATATATCTGATGCTTCTGGACCAGACCATTACACCTGCTGGAACCAAGATGCAAGAGACCAATCCAGACTCTTTGCTAGAAGATTACCATCCATCTAATACAAACTGAGAGATAGCAGATTCTGTTATTATAACTGTGGCTTGGATGGCCATGGGAGAGATGTGGGCAGTGGAAAGAGAAATGCAATTTTGGTAAGTGAGGAGCTGAATTCTCAAAAGTCTGACAGAGATAAGGTCAAGGATAGACTTCATCCTCTACCCTGAACAGAATAAAAATGACCTAGTCTTTGTCCAAGTCACCACAAGATGATGCAGAAACACTACTTTTATTTTTTTATTTTTTTGCTTTTTGGTGAGGCAATCAAGGTTAAGTGACTTGCCCAGGGTCACACAGTTAAATGTCAAGTGTCTGAGGCCATATTTGAACACAGGTTGTCCTGAGCTCTATCCACTGCACCACCTACCTACTCCTACTTTTTTTTTTACCAATAGAAAAAAACCTATTTTCTTTCATAATTATCGATTAGCTGAACATAAATATGTTAAGGGAATAAAGTGGTAAACTGTTTGGAGGAAGCTGATGCCCATGGAGATAATGTCGGGAAATAGACAACATCTCTAATAGGAGGTCTGAGTTTATTTCCAAGAAATGAACAAAGGTAACAAAGTCATGAGGACGAAAGAACTTTGTTGTTCAAAAATGTTGGAAAAACTTAGTAATCAGTGAGAAGTTTTAAAATGTAAATCTAAATTCAAGAAAAAATAAGTCATTTACACAAAAATCTTAATGTTATCAATCCACTAGATACAACTGGAGTAGCTCTGTTGAAACAGCAACTAAGAACTACTGAAACTCAATATGGTCCAAAAACAGACATTAAAAATCAATTAAAAAAAGATGTTGCTTTCGGGGGAAAAAACCCAACTGACCCTAGAACTGAGGGGTACTCCAATTCATATGATAATGACTTAATTGCATATTAGTATCCACTAGAAGTTCAGGTAGTTATACCACAGGTTTCTCAGTCAAAGGGAAATACCAGTTCAAATGATGAGGGGGAGTTTAAACCCCAAAACAACTCCAATTTATCCTAATACTCCAGGTGTAGAGAGAGAACAGAGTGTTACCATAAGGACTGTGAGAGTTTGCATAAGCCATCTATGATCTCAGAGTCACCATTATATGATCCTGGTAATCAAATACTTAGAAATTTAGAAACCAAGGGTAAGAAGTACTATGTGAAGATGGTGGCATGTCAGGACCTACAAATCAGTAAACAACCTGGTAAAACTCCAGAAAGTGCACCAAACTGTTTTTAAAAATAAAGAGCATCCAGATACAAATTCCTCTACTAAGTTCAGGACTGCACCGAACAAACAAAAAACTGTCAGAAATCTGGAATGGGAAAAAGCCGAGGAAAGTGGAAGGTATGATACAGTGAGAACGTGTTGATTATCTCCAACTATCTAATAGATAAATAGATAAGTGGATGGATAGAAGATAGATAGATAGATAGACAGATAGATAGATAGATAGATAGATAGATAGATAGATAGATAGATAGATAGATAGATAGATAGATAGATGGATGGATGGATGGATGGATGGATAGATAGATAGATAGATAGATAGATAGATAGATAGATAGATAGATAGATAGATAGATAGATAGATATACCTAGCTATTTGTGTGTTGTCTCCCGCATTAGATCGTGAGCTCCTTGAGAATAGGGACTATTTTTTGTCTTTCTTTGTAATGCTAGTGTTTGACACAGTGCCTATCACACAGTAGGCACTTGACAAATACTTCTTGAGTTGACTTGAGGAATCAGCCTGGACCCAGAGACTGAACTTGGAGCCTGAAGTGAAAGTCTAGCTGGGGGTGGCCCTGGAGCTCCTGAAAGGTCCCTCAAAAGACCCCAGGGAGAGTTTAGTAGCAGTAAGAGAAAGGGGGAGAAAAATTCTAAACAGAGCCCAGAGATTAGGCATCCTTGGAACCCCACAGCAGGAGTAAAGTCCCTTTGGCCGAGTGGCCCTGGAGCCCTGGTCACAGCAGAAGAAAGATTTAGAACATTCTCAAAATGGCCCTAAATTAATCTAGCATCCAGGCAGCCTAGACCTGAACCACAACAGGAGAAAAGGCCAAACAATTCCTGGAGAAGGTGGGCCCTAGTCTTAGCCACTGCACTCAGGACCAATCGGGATCTGCCCACACCATCCAAGAGTAAGAGTCAGAGGTAAGAAAGAATTTGATCCAAGTATAAATTCCTACCCCAGACACTAAGGCCGGTAGTATGACTAAACTAAAGAAAACACCAGATATAGTCCCCAAAGCATCCCCAAATTGTCAGTCCAGCTATTATAGCTCAAAACAGCATTGATTTACAAAGCATAAGGACACCCCTGTACAATGAAGACAAACTTTGGACTGAAAGACAGCTAAGGAGTAAACCCCAAAGAAGAGAATAATTCTGTAACAAGTTCAAGTAGATCCTCAGAGAAAAAAAGCATCCTATCTACAAGGACTACAAGAAGAACTAGAAGAAATTAAATGAGATACAAAATGAAAGAGCCAAGAAGAAAGAGTAACAAAGACAGTTAATATCTTAGAATAATGGTAGGAAACCTTACCCAAGAAATGAATGCCACAAAACAGAGGTGTCAAACACTGGTGGCTCCAGCCAGATTAAAATGTAATTGGGAAATATTTAACAAAATAAATAAAAAATACAATGGAACATTATGTTAATATGTGGTATACATGCAGGTTGCAGGGATCTTTAGGTATACTTTAGTGGCCACCTTTTTATTTGAATTTGACACCACTGCCATACAAATTAGAAAGGGCCAACCAGAAAATAATGAATCAATGAGACAACAGAAATATTAAAATTTTATTAAAATAAAATTAAAAGAAATTCAAAAGAAAGAAAATCAAATCAAAAGACTGAAGAAAGAAGAAAAATGTAAAGAATATAATATCAAAAATAATTGACCTAGAAAATAAGTCAAGGAGATACAATTTAAAAATCATCTGACTACCTGAAAATTATGACCAAAAAAGTAGTCTGGGTACCATATTTTTAAAAAATCATAAAAGAAAATTGCTTAAGAGGAAGAAATGAGGAGGGAGATAATTCATGGTGGACAGCCAAAGAATTTGCAGGTCCGGAGATGATGTGCCTTATGTGAAAAACAACCAGATGGCCCATGTCACTGGATTGCAGAGCACATAGAAGGAAGAAAGGTAGAAGAAGACTGGAAAGGAAGAAGGGCTGAGTTATGAAGGGCTTTAAACATAAAACCTATTTTTTTTTTATCCTGCAAGTAATAGGAAGCTTTTGACATTTGTTGTATCATATGTGGTAGGAAGTGGGCGTGGGAAGTGTAGGTGAAACATAATCAGACCTGTGCTTTTGTAAGATCAGTTTGACACCTGGCATCACCTCCCTGATGTCATGGTCCTCTTCCAGAAAGAAGAACAAACAACAACCTCTGCTGACAGCTAAGCGGAGGATGGACTGGATTGAGGAGGGAGCTGAAGGAGGGAGACCAATTCACAAACTATGTTAGAGGAGAAAAGGGAGTATATACAAGAGAAGTTTCAAAAGTAGAATCAATAGGATTTGGCAACAGATGGCGTTCAATTGAGAGGTTTGAGCAAAATCTGTTTTGCTTCAACTCAATACAAAAAAGCTGGGGTAGTAGTCGTGATTTCAGATAAGGCTATAGTAAATATAAATGCGATAAAGCAGGGAAATTATGCTTAAAGGTGCCATTGATAAAGAATTAATATCAATACTTAAGATATATGCACTGAAAAGCATAACTAAATACTTAAAGGAAAAGTTAATTGCAGGGAGGAATAGAAAATAATACTCCTAGTGGGGAACCTAATTGTACCCCTTTCGGACATAAATAAAGCTAACCAAAAGATAAATAGGAAAGGAGCCAAGGACCTGGATAGAACCTTAGTAAAATTAGAGATGATAGCTATTATACTTGAGCATAAAGACTTCACAAAAAAAGGAGAAAAGCAACAATACTAAACACACCACTTACTAATCACAAGGCAATAAAATTATAGTTAATAAAGAGCCTTTAAAGAAAGAAGTAAATAGCAATTGGAAACTACATAATTTAGTCCAAAGGACCTAGCGGATTAAAGAAAAAATTTGAAGTAGTAAATTTCTTCAAAGAAAATTACAATAACCAAAATTCATGGGTTACAGATAAAGCAGTCCTTAAAAGGAAATTTTATATATATAAAGACTTTTTTCAACATCAAAAGTGAAAAAGAACAAATCAATGAACTGGGCATGCAATATAAAAACAAAACAAAATTAAAACCACCAGCAACAAAAAGCCCCCAATTAAGCAACAAAATAACAAGCCTAAAAATCAAAGAAATGATTACTGAAATTGAAAGCAAAAAAACTTCTATTGAATTGATAAATAAAACTAGGAACTGGTTCAAAAAAATCTAATAAAATTAATAAATAGCTAATCTGATTAATAAAGGAATGAAAACCAACTTGTTCATATCAAAAATGGAAAAAAGATAATTCACAACAATTGAAGAGGAAATAAAGGAAATTATCAGAAGCAATTTTGCCCAATTACATGCTAACAAAATGGATAACTTAGAGAAAATGATGAATCCTTACAAAATATAAAATATTCAGACTAACAAAAGGAGAAATAAATTATTTACATAATCAAAGATCAGAAAATGAAATTGAACAAACTATAAATGAATGCTCAAAAAAATTCCAAGACCAGATGAATTTACACATGAATTATACACAAATTTTCATTTATATAATTAGTCCTAATATTATACAAACTCTTTCTAAATATGATGTTCAAAAAATAAATAAATAAATGAAATTTAAAAAAAAAAGGAGTAAAGGAATTGGCCTTGATCCTACATCAGAGATTGGAGAGAACAGTCAATGATGTCAAGGGGTTTGGAGATGTAGAATAGGGGAGCATAAAGAGTTCTCAGGAATGAGTTCCATTTCTTTAATACAGTATGAGGCAAGATTCTCTAATGAGAAGGCATGGAAAGAGTTGCATGAAATGATGAAGAGTGAAGTGACCAAAACCAAAGAGAAGATTGTATATGGTTACAGCAATATTGTTTTAACAATGACTTTAAGTGGCTAAGTCATTTTGACTATTATAAATACACAATAAAAAATAAAGGACGTATGAAGAAAGACATTATCTGCATCCAGAAAAAGAAATGATAAACAGAAATATATATAGAATAATTTTTGTACGTATGTACATATACATCCATATGTATATATATGCGCATATATGTATGTATGTACACACATACATATATGTACACACACCTATTTGTGTTGAATGGTAGCCATCTCTAGGGCGAGAAGGAAAGGGAAGGAAAAAAAGAAAAAAAGAAATTTACATGATAACTTTGTTGTATATTTGGAGGGAATAGTAGGTTGTACATGGTAGGTTTGCAATTTCATGTGCAATCATGTTTTCATTGTACTGTGTTATGGAAATGCTTGTTTTGTTCTGTGAATTGAAAATAAAATAAAATTTTTAAAAAAGAGACAAAAATAAATATATATATATATGTCATTCAAGCAGAGAAAGAAAACTATAAATCAATATTCCTAAGAACATGGTGCAAAAATTTTAAATAAAATATTAGCAAATAGGCTACAATGGTATACACTATAACCACTATATCAGGAATTCAGAGTTGGTTCAATTCTAGAAAGACTATAAACACAATAGACTACATATACATACACATATATATATATATATATATATATATATATATAAATACCATAAATAATTTTTAAAATACATGATCACATCAGTAGTTGCTGAAAAGGCTTTTTTAAAAATCCATTTTTTTCTGTTAAAAACATTAGAAAGTATAGGAATAATGACTTTTCCTTGATACAGTAAATAGTATTGATCTAATGTCAAGAGAAAACATTATATATAACAAAGAAAAGTTTTAGAGGCCTTTCCAATAAGATTAGAAGTAAAGCAAAGGTGCCCATTATCACCACTACTATTTAACATAGTTCTAGAAATAAGAGCTATAGTAATGACAAAAAAGAAATACAGGAAATAGGCACAGTCAAAGAAAATATGATGATTTATTTAGCACACCCAAAATTCAACTAAAATATTTATTGAAATCAATAATAAACAGCAAAGTTGCAGGATATAAGATAATCTGAATCATCAGCAATTTTTTTGTATATTACCAACAAAATCCAGCAGAAAAAGACATAAAGAGAAATTTCTTTCAAAATAATTGTAGAATGCATAAAATATTTGGTTCTCTATCTGCTAAGACACACTCTATAATTATATAAAATCAAATAAAAACACTTTACAGAAATATAGACTTAAATAGTTGGAAAAATATTAATTCTTCACAGGGAGAATTAATTACAGTATGTCAATGTGACAAAATGCCAATGCTACCTAAATTAACTTACTTATTCAGTGTCATAGCAACCAAATTACCAAAGAATTATTTTATAAAGCTATAAAAAAAATAAAATTCATTTGGAGAAACAAAAGGTCAAGCATTTCAAGGAAAATATAAAAGAAGACAGAAGGGAGGGAAAGGGAAGAGGGGGGGTCATCTACCAGTACCAGATCTTAATTTATAGTCCAAAGTAGTAATCATCAAAACAATATGATACTGGTTTAAAAAAAGAGAGATTGATCAAAGAATCAGATGAGATACACAGCATACAGAAGTAAGTGAACATAAAAAATACAGTGTTCAATAAACACAAAAACCCTAGTTACTAAGACATTATTCAACAGAACCTTATGGAAAAGCAATCTGATAGAAATTAGAGCATCTTACACTTGATAGACTCTCAATGGATATATGACTTGGATATAAAAGGTGACATCATGAGCAAATAAAGGAGCAAAGAATAAATCACCTTGGAGATCTCTTGATAAGGCCAAACAAGAGATAGAGAGGATCATAGAAGAAGATGGTTAATTTTAATTATAACAATTTTTTAAAGTCTTTGTACAAACAAAGCCAATGCAATTAAATTAAACAGGAAACAGGCACTTGGGGAAAAAATTTGTAGCATCTTTGCCTAATAAAGATCTCATTTCCAAGATATATAAGGCATTATATTTTTGATATGTGATTAAATTACATGATATATGATTGAATTTTTTAAGATTGAGAGCCATTCCCCAATAGATAAGTGGTCAAAAGCAATGAATGATCGATTCTCAAAGGAAAATATCCAAACTGTCAACAACACGAGAAGATGTTCAAATTGCTAATAATTAGAGAAATGCAAATTAAAGCCAAACCTGAAGTTCCACCTCACCCCCGATATGTTGGCAAAAGTGACAAAAGAGGATGCAGGAAAAGAGGAACACCAATGCAGAACAAGACACAAGTCTTTAAATGTGGCCAAATTTCGTGGCTTGCTTGATTATGTATATTTGCTAAGACAGTTTTTCTTTTGTTATTGTTCATTGGAAAAATAATAAAATTAAATTTAAAAAAAAGAGAGAAACTAAGGGTAGGAGAGTCAAAACTATCAAGCAGAGTTTATGTTTATATACAAAGCACCAGGTAAATCAGAGGAAGCTCACAAAGCCAAATACAATTCTATAATGATGTATATGCAATATGTGCAACTACATTTTGATTTTTATTTTATACTATTCATTACTGAAATTGAGAATATTATTGAAATGTGTTTTTTTGCTGTTTATAAAAATGTTAGTGTATATGCTTTTATGAAATGCTCTTTATGTACTTATATCTATTTTGGTAACATGTATTATTGTTTTATTTACATATATCAAATTTTAAATGTGTCATGCTTTTTAATATATGCCATGTATGTATTTGTGTGTATATATACTAAACCTTATACTCTATATACAACATATATTGTGTTATATATTATGCTTTATGCATAATATATAATAACCTATACATAATATGTAATATATATACACACAAATATATACATAGCATATAGTGAAAAAGTATTACTCACATGTAAAATCTGATATATGTAAATGCAACAATAATACATGCTACCAAAATAGATAAAAGTACATAAGGAACATTACATAAAAGCTCAGTTTCTTCATCTATAAAATGAAGGAAATGGCAAACCATTCCAATATCTCTGCCAAGAAACCTCCAAATGGGGTCACAAAGAGCCGGACACAACTGAAAAATGACTGAACAACATATGCTGTTCTATATATACTAGACTCTATATGCTATACGATATATCCTATTATATATATATATATATATATATATATATATATGTATATGTGTGTGTGTGTATACATAGAGACACATATATTTTGAATAAAAATATATAATTGTGAATAACATATACACTTAATAATGTCTACGCACACACACACACACACACACATATGAAGTGTTATGAACAAAACTGTTAATTGTTGTTAACCAAACTCTTTAGAGTGATTATGTACTCATTTAAGGGGCTCTGCATCACTCTGTGGCTTGTTGGAATCAGCAAAATGTCATCAGCAGGGCTAGTTAGGTGATGCAGTGGATAGAGCACCAGCCCTGGAGTCAGGAGGACCTGAGTTCAAATCCAGCCTCAGATACATAACACTTACTAGCTGTGTGACTCTGGGCAAGTCGCTTAAGCCCGTTAACTAGCCCCCCAAAAAAATGTCATCAGCAAACAGGAGCCAAGTAGAGGACCCCACCCTCGGTAAGTAACCTTTCTTTCTTCAGGACTCTTCAAGGACCTTTGATTATCATGTCTCCTTGTTTCATTCCTTGCTTGATACAAGTAAGAAGAAAGTTGGCAAATGTTGTTACATTTTACAAGAAATTTTATATGATTTTTGCACAGGAGACACCTTGTTGGAGGAAAGATTTTATGTGGAATTTCACTCTCTGAAATCAAAAACTTGTTTATCATCAATAAACAATAAACACAATGGAATCTCGTATACTCGTACACTTTTCGGTCACTTGTATGACTATAAAGATGGTGTCTGCTATAGGAAATCATTTTTGAAAGTTTACCTTTCCCCTTCTCATACCTTTATCAAGGTTACCCCCAAGGCATACGTGAATTAAAAGTTTTTCAGAATTGAGTAGACGTATAAATCAGTAGTTATAAATATTCATTCAGTCACCTTTCGATGGTAACAATAGAGAATAAGATTGTTCCAAGTCTTTGGAATCCTCTCCTCCTTTATATAACTTGACAATAGATCCCCAAATATTAAATAGTGTGGCACAGTGATAGAATGCTAGGCCTGGAATAAGGTAGGCTTGATTCAAATTCAGACTCAGATACTTACTAACAATGACTTTAGGCAAGTCATTTCAATTCTGTCTACCTCAGTTTCCTAGACTGTAAAAAGGAATAATAACACCTGCTTCACAGTGCTGTTGTGAAGATAAAATGAGATAGTATTTGTAATGTATCCCTCCCATAAGAGGGGCTAATAAATTTGTTTATTATTCTTCTCAAAATTGAGTTGCCTCCATCCTGGCTCCTTTGTGTGTAAACTTTGTGTGTTTCATATAATCCAGCAATTTTCCCCCTCTTTGTCTTCTATAATGCCGTTTCTACTACTTTGTTTGTCATTTCAGGGACAGTGATCAGAGAATTCAAATCTGCTTGCTCCACTTGATACAGAAACTTGTTAGAGAAAGAGCCCATCTTTCATTTGTGTTGTTCTTCTTCCAGTTTAATCCTTAAATGCCCTGGAGATAGTTTTGCTAAGTCTATTCTCTTGCCAAGCTTTCTGCAAACTTGTTTTTCCCTGTTGGAGGTTACATCATAATTTTCCACCAGTCTGCTCCTTAAGATCTCACAAATGAATTTCTGTTCTAAACTAGTGCTGTCCTTGGCTGCCATGTCTGCCTGTCAAGGAGATCAGGCTTTTACTGGTGGAAGTGGTTTGTGGGTTCTTTTGGTTGCCTTGTGGTACAGAGTACTTCAAATCAGTTAAACTTCATTAGAATATGGCAAATAGTCTGTGTCAATAACCATTCTTTTATCCATTTCCCATTCTTTTAGCACCAAAAATTTTCTTTAATGAGTCAGATTTCCTCAATTATAAACCTTATTTTCTAATTTTTATTTTCTTTCAGTTTCATATCAGTTTTGACCATGGTTCTAACAAGGTGGTGATCTGACAACACGTAGCTGTTTCTGAAATGCCTGCCTGTCATGCATCAATCCACAATTTGATTCCACCCTATACTTCTCCAGATTAATTCCATATTATTCTTGTTTACACTTTATGCAAACTGGACTATTCTCTGTCTGTCCTCTGCCACACCCTGGACTTTATTTACATTGTTCTGCTTCCTCCACTTTGAATTCCTACATACCCTTTAAAACCCTCCTCAAAAGAAATCCATGAAGCTTTCTCTAGCATCCCCTGTCAGTAAAGACTTTCCTCTCAGACCTCACATAACACTTTGAAGTTTTCTAATACACTATCATGGTATTGTTTTATATTACAAATATTTCTGTATCTGTTAGTCTCAGAGTGAATATAAATAGTAATTGTTTTGTTTTGTTTTGGATTAAAGGGGCCATCCCTTGGCTCACTTCTTAAAGAGCACTAATCACTAAATAGGTGTTCCCTCAGTCAAAGTGAGAACTTGGAAAGACCTTAGCTTAAAAAGTCCACTGTATCCTGGGCCATCTCCAGTTGTCCTGATCTGTATTTGGCCATTGGACCCAGATAGCTCTGGAGGAGTAAGTGAGGCTAGTGACTTTGCTCAGCCCTCAGCTCACTTAAATCCAATTCAATTGCAAGTCATGGTATGATCTTCCTGATGTCATTGTCCTCTTCTAGAATGAAGGACAAACCACAACACACACACAGCTAGAAAGATAAAAAGTGGAGGGATTTTAAATTTTGTTTTTTGTAGACTGTAATTGGCTTTAGAAAGGAAAAGGACAACCTCTTTTTCAAAGACAGCAGATAAAGAAAGAATGGGTTAAGAAGCCAAGAAATTTTGAGGTAGTTAGGCAGGAAGTCAAGGAATCTCAAAGCCAATGGTCTCCATCTTTTTAGCAAAGTAGGGGATTAGGTCATCTGCTATTAAGAGTGAAAAAGCAGAACATAGATTAGGGGCTCGAGGAGACATAGAAAGGTTTGGAAGAATAGTTGTAGGCACTGAGGTATAGAATCTACAAGAGGAAAATAAAGGGATTTTTCAGCAACACTGAATACCCAGTTGAGGTTATGAAATAGCCATTTATACTGAATGAAACCATCTCTGCTTTTTAGACTTTCTCCACTAATAGTTAGCTGCCTGGGAATAGGACCAGAAACAAATTAGTTTAAGATCAATGCTGGAAGGTAAAAAGGATGAACAATTCTAGAAGGAGAGTTATCAAATTATTGAAGTGGCTATGGGATCAAGGTAAGGAAATAGACTAGTGAGGCCATAAATGAGGGAGATAGAACACACATGTATATGTATATGTATATGTATATGTATATGTATATGTATATGTGTATGTGTATGTGTATGTGTATGTGTATGTGTATGTGTATGTGTATGTGTATGTGTATGTGTATGTATATGTATATGTATGTGTATGTGTATATAAATGTATATGTACATATATGTATATGTATATGTATATGTATATGTATATGCATATGCATATGTATATGCATATGTATATGTATATGTAACACATAGATTCTAGGCTCTACCTCCCAACCTTTACTCACACTGGCAGGATGGGTTCCCAGAGGATAATGAGCTAGTATCCTTTTTAGGGTTCTAGGAGTAACCTTGCTGGGTTGTATATGTCTAATACTATCACTCATGAGCCACCATCCAATATGTTCCCCCCATTACCATTTAACCTGTTGGCAAATCCCCAATATCAATTAACTGATATCAATTGACTTTTACAAAGGGATATTTACTGAGAAGGTACAGCAAGATACAGCAACAACATCTCAGATCAGGAGCACCTACTCCCTCCCCTTTATATGCCTCAGTCTCTGGCAAAAGTGGGCTCAAATTTGAAGCAGTTGCAATATCTCCCTTTCCACTTGGGGTAAGGAGAGATGTGACAGTTCTTTGTCTTAGGAGTCATTTTCTTCCTTCAGACAGTTTCCATCAAGTTTATTGATGGAATAGTTGATGGCCTAGTTGCTTACCTGGGATGAAATAGAACAAGGGATGGCAAGTATTTCATTTTGGATGGAATGAAGACTCATGAATTCAAGCCTAGAAAGATATGCAGGAACCAACCTATAGAGGACTTTAAATGAGAGGCAAAGGAGTATATGCTGTATTCAGTAGGCAATAGGGAACCACCAAAGGTTTTAAGACATAAGAGTGATTTGATCACAATGTTATCTCAAGAAGATTTCTTGGGCAGCACTATGAAGGATAAACTAGAGTAGGAAGAAACTAGAGGTAGAGAGACCAGGTAGGAGATTACCAGAACAGGCCAGGTGAGAAATGATAGGGACTTGAACTAGGCATAGTTGGAGGAGAAGTTGAAGGAGAGGTCCTATCCAACAAATATTCCACGGATAGAATTTAATTTGGAATAGATTAAATGTGAAAAATGAAGAAAAGGAAACAAAAGATAACTCCAAAATTTTAAGCCTGAGTGACTGGGGAGATGGTAGTACCATCCAAAATCAAAGAACAGGCAGGAGATGGTCAGGTTTGGTAAGCAGGATTGAAATGGGAGGTTCAGTTTTTAATATGTTGTCTGAGGTGTCTACCATATAAAAAACAGTGCCTGTGTAGGGTAGTGTAAGTTTCTTGATTGAAGTTAGGAGATGCAGTGGATAGAGCACTGGGCTTGGAATCAGAAAGACTCATCTCCATGAGTTCAAATCTGGCCTCAGAAGCTGTGTGACCCTGGGCAAGTCACTTAACCCTGTTTGCCTCAGTTCCTTATTTGTAAAATGAGCTGGAGAAGGAAATGATAAACCACTCCATTATCTTTGCTAAAAAAACAAAACAAAACAAAACAAAACAAAACCCAAAAGTGATCACAAAGAGTCGGACTCAGCTGAAATGACTAAATAATAACAATAACAACAGAAGTTCTATAATTAGATTTCTTCCCAGAAATAGCTAATAAAATCTCAAAGACTTCCTGTCTTCAATTTTAAAATTAAAATATATCCTTTATTAAAATAGTAGCATAAATATTCATTATATTAAGCTCTTCAAGTTTATAATAAAGTAAGTACAAGAAGGAGCAAGACTTAAACAAATACCACTAGCCAAAAGTAATTAGAGACATCTCTGGACCCCTTCTCAGAATAATGTTTTTAAAATCATAAAACAAAATACATAGGAGTACCAAAGAAACCAACTCTACTGAAATAATTGTTATAAAAAAATTTTTTTAAACCAAATCTATGGAGCCCTTGAAATCTGCCTACACTCCATAAACGCTAGGTTACAAACTCCTGTTCTAAACTTTTGATACTTTCCCAAAACTTATCCCTGGGTAGCGCTCTTGTGTTCATTACACTTCCTTCAGTTTGGATTTCCTATTAAGTCCCAGAGGCAGCTCCTTAGAATTCTAGTTTCTTTTACATTTCAAATGAAGGGCTCTCTAATTTTTTTCCAATCTCTCTTTTCTGCATCTCTTCATGAATTTCATAATTGCCTTGAAGTCTCTAGAAAAAAAAAAGCAGAATTTTCTTATGATTACCTTTCTTCCAATTAGGGTGTGACTATTCCTTGGGATCTGCTACTAGTAACTAATTCCACTAACAAATGTTTCAGGTTGTACTAATGTAATAGGCCATTGAAAGGGGTTATTTTGTTAAACTTCTGCAGTTCTTAGCATTTTAAAATTTGCTTTTGCTTGGTATGGCCTAAGGGTGAAACCAAGGAGCTTTTGTAATTACTCATTATGGCTTGGGAGACTTCTGTAATTCACTTCTCTCATTTTAACCAAACACAGGAAATTAAGAAGGTCATGAATGAAACACACACACACACACACACACACACACACACACACACACACAGAAAGAGAGAGAGAGAGAGAGACAGAGAGAGAGAGAGAGAGAGAGAGAGAGAGAGAGAGAGAGAGAGAGACAGAGAGAGAGAGAGAGAGAGAGAGAGACAGAGACAGAGAGAGAGAGAGAGACAGAGAGAGAGAGAGAGAGACAGAGAGAGAGAGAGAGAGACAGAGACAGAGACAGAGACAGAGAGAGAGACAGAGACAGAGAGAGAGACAGAGACAGAGAGAGAGAGACAGAGACAGAGAGAGAGAGAGAGAGAGAGACAGAGAGAGAGAGACAGAGAGAGAGAGAAATTCATGTTCTAGCAAGTCATTTCTTAATTGATCAAAAACAGTACACAAACTTCCCAACATACTGGGTCTTTGAAAGTGATCGAAGTGGCTGTCTCTTCAGTAATGTGGAAAATACTTAAGATGAGTATTGATAGGAATGCAGTCAGTTTACATAATGTTTCTCTTTTGATTTCTCTCAACACTCTCTTCGTGACCTCATCAGTTCTTATGGGTTTAATTATGATCTTGATGTAAAAGATTGCAGAACTCTGTATCCAGACCAAGTCTCTCTGCTGAGTCCCAGTTTGTATCACGAAATGCATATGGAACATTTCAAACTGGATGCCCCAGAGACACCTCAGGTTTAATAAGTTCACAACAGAACTCATTATTTTTCTCCTCAAACCTACCCTTCTAGTTGATATTTCCCATTTCTGTTAGGGACACCACTATTGTTTCAAATCTCACAGTTTCATAAATAACCCCAATTATCTTCAAGTGACACAGTAGATACAGTACTGGGCCAGAAGACTTGAGTTCAATCAACCAAGTCACTTAACCTCTGCCGGCCTCAGTTTCCTCAATGCTAAAATGGGGATAATAATAGTATCTGGTTTTCCCAGGGTTGTTGTGAGGATGAAATGAGACATCATTTGTAAAGTGCTTAACAGAGCCTGGCACTTAGCAAGTACATAATAAATGCCTTTTCTCCTGCTTTCCCCTTCCCTTCCCTTACATATCCATCTGCACAACTGAAAAAATCTTTCAGTTCTATGAGACATACTTTCAGACCTTTCAGTGTTTCTGGGGCATCCAGTTTGAAATGTTCCATATGCATTTGGTGATACAAACTGGGACTCAGCAGAGAGGCTTGGTCTGGATATAGAGTCCTGCAATTATTTACATCAAGATCATAATTAAACTCATAAGAACTGATGAGGTCACAAAGAGAGTATTGAGAGAGATAAAAGGAGAAACACTATGTAAATTAACTGCATTCCTATCAATAATAATCTTAAGTACTTTCCACATTACTGGAGAGACAGCCACTTCAATCACTTTCAAAGAGTGACCCAGGTTCACCCTATATCTGGCCTGGAATATTACAGTAGCCTCCTAATAGGTCTTCCTGCCTCAACTCTCACCACTCCAAAGCATCTTCCACACAACTGCTAAATTGATTTTTTAAAATATCAAATCTGGTCATGTCACTTCCTCACATGATAAATTCATTATTCCCTATTGGCTCTAAGATAAAAGATAAATATACATTCCTCTGTTTGTCTTGAAAAGCCCTCATAGCTTGGTCCTACCTGTCTTGACAGATTTCTTGTACATTATATTCCTTTTCATATTCTATGATTAGGCCAAACAGTTTCTTAAAAACAGCACTCTCTCTCTCATCTCTGTCTTTGTCCTGGCCTCTTCAATGCCTCAAATGTACTCTTCCCTATCACCAATACCTCAAAGAAGATCTCGTTTCCTTCCAGACATACCTCAAATATCACTTTCTACTTGAAGCCTTTTCTGATCTCTCTCCCAACTCCTACTAATGCTCTCCCATCCTAATGTGTGTGTGTGTGTGTATGTGTGTGTGTGTGTGTGTGTGTGTGTGTGTGTGTGTGTGTGTGTGTGTCTCCAGGGAAGATATAAGCTCTTTGAAAGTGGGGAGTGTTTCTTTCCTTCTTTTTTTTTTTTGTCTTTGTAGGTAGCCCCAGTACCTTCCTTGCACGGTGTCTGGCACATAGCGAGCGTTTAATAAGTGCTTGTTCATTGATTGATTCACTCATATAAACCCCATATATCTAGTAATACCTGGGAAAAGCAGGTAGACAAGTACTACTTTAATGTGAAGTTATATGAAGAAGTTAATTAATAAGAAACCTTTGATTATCACTAATGGAGAAGAAGGTAGAGAGAATTAGCATCCATTCCCCTAGAAGGACAGAGCTGGCTTTTCATTCTTTCTCTCCTCTGTCTATAATTCGACATGATTTAAAAATCACTTACTAAATATTGATCATAATATTTCCATTGTGTTGGAAGCCATGAGGAATAGATATATAGAGATATTATGTATAACATATATATTTACGACACTAGTTCATTGCTATATCTATATCTATAGCTACAAAAGACACTGGTTCCCTGCCTTTAATAAAATTACAAATTTGGGAGGGGGCAGGAGTCAGGAGATGCATAAAGAGTATGAAATTTCTAAAAATGAGACCAGACTTATTATTTCATTGGTATAGGAAACTACCCTTGAGAAAAACCCTTCTACGAATGCAGAACTGCAACCGGTAGTCTTAGAGAGTTGCCTAAAGGCACTTGGAGATTGTTAGTCTGTCTCACTGTGGAGTAGTGACTAATGCATCCCCACTGGGAGGGCTGAAACCCTGCTTGAGTGGGGAGGGTACAAAATAATCACAATAATTGTTGAATATGTTTGAGTACAACTCTTGCAGAAATACCTTCACTTTTTTCCAATGAAAGCAATGTTCAAATCAAAATTAACAAAAGTATACTGACAGTGAATCTTCTACAATTGACAGTGGGTACAGTACAATGATTATTTAATATGGTATTTCTGAATAAGGTCAAATTTGAAACCAAATTGGCATGCTCTGCTGCCATCACGTTCAGTCAGTTTAACCTGATAAAGCAGCTGATTTATTTTGTCAGACTGTTTGTTGCACACATGAAGCATGTAAACTTGAAGCTAAACAATTTGTGTGTGGAAGTCTAAAGTACCATATTTCTCAACATCATTCATTCATCTCAGCATCATCAAGAACAATATAATTAACTGGTTTAAGAAAACCCAAACCACAATTCTAAAAAAATGGAAGTAACTCAAGAAAATTAATAATCATTTGGAATTTTCAACAATTAAATTTATATTTAACTTTTTATATTTTTGTGATCTCTAATTATTTTGTATTAAATTTTTATCTCTAATTCTTAAAAAGTAAAATAACAGCTCTCTTAGTTGGTTTGACTCTATCATACAACATATTATCCATCTCCCTAGCTCTGTACCATCTGAAAATTTGATAAGTATGTCTTCTATGCCTTTACACAAGTCACTGATAAAAATGTTAAACAGCATAGGACTGAGCAGACATCTCTGAAGTCCTCCACTATAGACATCTTTCTTGGTTGACACTGAACCATTAATAACTACTCTTTGGTTTCCCAATTGATAAATGGTCAAAGGATATGAACAGGTAGTTCTCAGATGAAGAAATTAAAGCCATATATAGTCATATGAAAAAATGCTCTAAGTCACTATTGATTAGAGAAATGCAAATCAAAACAACTCTGAGTTACCACATCACACCTATCAGATGACCAACATGACAAAACAAGAAAATGATAAATGTTGGAGAAGATGTGGGAAAATTGGAACACTAATGCATTGTTGGTGGAGTTGTGAAATGATCCAACCATTTTGGAGAACAATTTGGAACTATGCCATAAAAATGTGTATACCTTTTGACCCAGCAATAGCACTTCTAGGGCTATATGCCAAAGAGATCATACAAATGGGAGAAGTACCCACATGTACAAAAATATTTATAGCAGCTCTTTTTGTGGTGGCCAAGAATTGGAAATTGAGAGGATGCCTAACAATTGGGGAATGGCTGAACAAGTTGTGGTATATGAGTGTAATGGAATACTGTTGTGTTATAAGAAATGATGAACAGGCTGACTTCAGAAAAACCTGGAAAGACTTGTATGGTCTGATGCTGAGTGAAGTGATCAGAACCAGGAGAACACTATACACAATAACAGCCATGCTGTGTGATGACGTTGATAGACTTAGCTGTTCTCAGCAATGCAAGGACTTAAGACATTCCCAAAGGTCTCATGATGAAAAATGCTATCCATATCCAAAGAAAGAACTATGGAGTTTGAATGCAGATCAAAGCATACTATTTGCTATTTTTTTCTTCTGTTGAGTTTTATTTCGTCTTTCTGGTGGTTCCTCCTATTGGTTCTAATTCTTACTTACTACATCACTAATGTGAAAATATGTTTAATAGGAATGTATATATACGGCCTATATCAGATTGTGCGTTGTCTTGGGGAAGGTGGTGGAGAGGGAGGGGGAGAAAGATTTTAAACTCAAAAGCATATGGAAGTGATTGTTGATAAATCAAATAAATTAGTTTTAAAAAATAATTACTCTTTGGGTCAAGCCATCCAAACATTTCTCAATCCACCTAATTGTGCTCCATCTGGTCAACATCTCTCCATATTGTCAACAAGTTATAGCACGAGAGGCTTTGTTTAAATGCTTTATTAAAATCTAGGTAAACTTTCAAAAACTGGTGGGTTCTCAAAGACTCCCAAAGAGTTCCCAGAGAGATGAAGGCATCTCAATAATAACCATCTCCAATGAGGAACCTGAGAACAGCTACATTTTGCTTGTTTCTAGTTCTTCACTAGAGGTTTTAAGTTCCTCTGCTGTCAGCAAATTAACAATGAACATAGAATAATAGGTTTACTTGAGGGCATGCAAAAAATAGGACTTGTCCTCAAAACCAGTTATTAAGGAATTGTTATAGCTCCCCATATCTTGAATGGCATTTCCTTCTCCTCTCCTAAATGTTGTCACAGTTTGCCAAAACTGACAACACTGACAGGTAACAATGTCCTCATAGCATGAGTTGGGTCTGAAGAGCTGAGTTTCCTTAGAACATGTGCTTGTTCCTTGCTCTGGTGCTGCCTTGATCCCAGCTTCTGACCACCATCATTGCTCTTCAGTCCTGTGGTCATCCTGGCTTTTGCAGACTAGGGCTAGGCCTAGGAATCTTTGGCCTTTACCTGGCAGCTGTTGCCATTTTCTGTCCCTTGGCAGCTTTGTCACTGGTAGGCCCCTTCTTCTTCATCCTGTGCATGTACCAGAATTTGCTCATCTTTCTTTTGATGTTATAGAAAATGCTTGAATCCTTTTGGTCGTAGTCCTATGGTATTAAGGGAGAAGACTGTTCAAACAGTTTTTCATGCATTTCATGCACTACTTATATCCACAGCATTCCTCTGATCTACTAGTTTATTTATTTGAACAGAAGAGGAAATGAGGTTTGCATGTCAGGACTAGTTCTTGATGAAGCCATGTTGACTTTTTTTGTGATCAACATTCCCTTTTCTAGGTCATCACTAAGTATTCTTCAATAACAAATTTTGGAATTTTCTATTCTCCCCTTTTGTTGAAAATCTGAATAGCATCTGCCATTCTTCATTCCTAAACACCGATATGATTCTCTATGATCTTTTAAGTAAAATTTTGTTGACACCTTTTGTTTTCACCTAAATTTCCCGTGTAGCCTTCTTCTTCCTCCATTCCCATCCCATATAAAGAAAAAAATTTTTTTAAAGCAAAAAAGATGAGGAAGAGAAAACCATCAGGAAAATGGACTTACATATAAAAAAGAAATCTGGAAATATATTTGATATTCCACACACATGGACTTTTCACCTCTGCAAAGGAGGTGGGTAGAGATGTCTTTGCATATCTCTTCTTTGAAGTCACACATTATTTTTGCACCATCTTTTTTTTTGTTTTATAGTCATCCTTTCCATGTATATTGTTTTCATTGTGTATATTGTTTTCATTGTGTATATTGTTTTCTTAGTTTTGCTTGCTTCACTTTGTATCAGTTCATGTAAGTTTTTCAGTGCTTTTCTGTTTTCATCATATTAATCATTTCTTACATGTAGATCATTTCTTATTATCACATTCATGTATCACAATTTGTTTAGTTATTCCTCAATTGATGGGCATCTACTTTGCTTCCAACTCTTTGCTATCACAAAAAGTACTATTGTAAATATTTTGGTGTATATAGGGACTTTCTTCTTATTGATGGCTTCCTAGTGGTATAAACCCAGCAACAGAACCTCAGGTTATAAGGCTATGGACATTTTAGTCTTTTTAGTTACATAATTCCAAACTGCTTTCCGAAATGGTTTCATTTCACAGCTCCACTAACAATGTATTGGTGTGCCTGTCATTCTAAAACCCCTCTAACATTAGCTATTCCTATCTTGTGTCATTTTTGTCTTTTTGTTGGGTCAAACTTCAAGGTTGTTTTGATTTGCATTTATTTTAGTATTAGTTATTTGGGGCATTCTTTCATATGGCTGTTAATATTTTGCACTTTTTCTTTTGAGAACTTTTTTTTCTATCTTTTGACCACTCATTTTGGAGAATGAATGGCTTTTGGTATATATTTCTCTTAGTTGTCTATGTGTCTTAGCTACCAAACCCTCATAAATTCGATACAAGGATTTTCCTCTGACTTGACCATTTTCTTCTTATCCTAGATGCATTAATTTTGTTTGCAAAGAATCTCTGTGATCTTTCAAAAATCACTAACGATGATAGTTTAGCAATCATATCTATCAGCTCTTTCGACATCTCAGGATGTAGTTCATATAGGCCAGGTGACTTGAACAAGGGAAAATAAGTACTCTCTTTCTTTCTCCTGGTTTTCTCCTTGTTTATCTTGCATTTAAATTCCACATTAACCATTTTCTCTCTTTTCCAGTCCAAAGCACAGCCTCTATGGCAGGAAAAAAAAATGTAAGTAAGATATGAATCGTATAGTTCTACTTTCTTTCTTCTGTCTGTTTTGCTACTATTATCCCATCATTCATGATTGCGGTCAGTGATCGCAGCCCTCCTTTGAGCCTCCTCTTCTTTCTAACACAGTTTTCCAAAAAGTCCCATTTTTTGTCCAAAAGATTACTCACTAACTTCAACTCTCCTGATGCTATTTTTTTTTGTTTAGTGAGGCAATTGGGGTTAAGTGACTTGCCCAGAGTCACGCAGCTAGTAAAGTGCTGTGTGTCTGAAGCCAGATTTGAACTCAGGTACTCCTGACTTCAGGGCCGGTGCTCTATCCACCACACCACCTAGCTGCCTCCTCTCCTGACACTATTCTTACAAGATTGGATCAGACTTTTGTATTTATTTTGTATTTATTACTCAGCCTTGCCTCTCTTTTCTGTATGTGTCTTTTAAAAGTCTCTATTGGTTTATGAGTTCCCTGAACATCCACATCAACCTTTTTAGGCTATTTCCTCTTTTCTTCCTCATTGAAATTGTTTCTCTTTCTGACTGTGGAATTTCATTTATTAAGAACTTCTTATTATTCTTGGCTGACTTCCCTATAAAATTTTAGTTCCTGGCATCTCACCCATGCTTTCTCTGCATGCCTTGATATCTATTCTCCCAAAATTGAGGAGTATGACTATGACCAGTTTTCCTTTCCTATCACTAATTCTAATGTAAAATAGTCACTTCCTCCCAAGGTTCCCATCTTTTCTGCTTAATAATGAATTCCTCCATGTTGGTAAGAATTAAGCCCTGAAATAGCAGTGCTTTTCATCAGTTTCTCCACTTTTTGAAGGATCAAATTATCATTAAGCCCAGCATGAGTTGACAGAATGTCTTGAGAAACACTGGGAAATAAGCTTAAATAGATAATGTAGGGTCTGGATAAGTGACATATACTTAATGTGATAAGCAGTGAAGAGATATTGTAAATGCATGATTAGTGCCGTGACATAATGAAAGTAGAAAACATAAAGTTGTTTGGCAGCAGAGTAGGGATGAATTAAAAAGAGGGAGATCAGTTAAACAGTGGTATTCAATACATGTCAGGAAGAGATCTTCTAAAAGGCTGCCTCCCCCAACCCTCTGATTTGATGTATAAGAATACCAAGAACCTGTGTTTGGTGGTCGGAACTCCTGGGTCTGTTATGATTTTAATCAATATGGTAGCTTTGGCGTTGGGTTTTTTTTAAAGGGGGAAGCAGAGTTTTGCTCAAGTGAGTCTGATTGGTTTTCCACTTCTGATGTCACAGGTAAGAATGTTCCAACCAGCTAGGAAGTGAGACATTTCTAGCATGCAATGTTCCTGGCAGATTCCAGAAGAGGGAAGGGGGAGCCAGAGAGGAGATAGGGCAGAGAGGGAAGGTCAGAGAAAAACCAGGCATTCTACAACCCTCAGAAAACAGAGGTTTTCCAGACTGCAACAGTAATAAAAGAAAGGCAAAAGTAAAAGAGAAGGCCTAGGTTTCAAACTAGGCAAGAGGTGAAAAGTGCATGGCACAATAAAGAATACTAAAGAGAAAAATAGATTTAGGTTCCAATGAATTAAGGATTCTTAGATGAATCACTGTCTTTTGAGGATGAGACTGTCAAAAGTAAATGAGGGCTGGTGAGTGTGGTGGAGCACCAGAGGCCAGATGCTCAAATAATTCCTCTTCCCACCTCTGTCACCACATACACACCCACCCACACACCTGCACCCAGTTTTATAGTGAAATATAGGGGGAAAGGGAGGAAACTGCAAGAATAAATATGGCAATGACCATGAAAATCAACTCATCTATTTACATTTAAGGAACTGAAACATGAGAATAGTGAGCACACTCACACACACAAAAAATTGAAATCTTAGTAAGTGAAAACTCAGAAAACAGCCATTCAATATAAAAGTTTCAAGTTAAGGCTTTCTTTTTCAACCTTCCTGATTAGATCATATAGGCCCTGTAGCATAGCATTTCTTACATAATGCTGTTCAAGTTGAGCTTTAAAAAGTGAAAGTGTTCTGACACCACGGTCAATTTGGTTTTTATAATTATATGAGTAAAATCCAGTGTTCACAAACATGGGAGCCATGAATGACTAGTTGAGATATAAAATCAGCATATTTCAGAATTAATATAAACACTGTCATTTTAAAAGTGATGTGCTATCCTTAAAAAAAAACACTAGAAAAGCAACAACACCCTCCCTAATAAACACCAGACTTAAAATTCCAAAAATCAAAGAAAAGATTAACAAAATTAGGAGCAAAAAGTAAAGACTAAAGGAAATTACTAGAAACTATTCTGTTCACTTATATGCCAATAATCTAGATAAATGAATGAACTTTTACAAAACATAAAATATCTAGAGAAACATAATAAGAAATAGATAATCTAAGTAACTCAATCTCAAAAGGAAAAAATTGAACAAATCATAGATAAGCTCCCAAAGGGCATGGGGGAGGATCCATACTCTGGATCACATGGATTTACAAGTGAATTCTATTAAATATTCAAAGAGCAATTAATTTCAGGACTATATATACTGTTTGAAAAAATAAGAAAAGGAAGGATTCAACAAAATTCCTTGTTTAATACAATTATGTTCTTAATTACTAAAGCAGAGAGAATCAAAATAGAGAAAGAAAGCTATAGACCAGTAATTTTTAACTTGGGGTCAATGAACTTAGTTCTTTAAAAAAAAATTGACAACTATTTCAGCATCATTGGTTTCCTTTGTAATCCTGCATATTTTATTTTATACATTTAAAAGCATTATTCTGAAAAGGAGTCCATAGGTTGCACTAGATTGACAAAGGAATCCATGACACTAGGTTCAAGAGCACTTGCTATAAATCAATATTTTTAACAAACATTGATGCAAATTTTTAAAATAAAATATTAGCAAGAGGCTATAGCAACAAATCACAAATATTATATACTATATGGTCATTTTGGAGTTATGCAGAAATGAAAGGTTGGTATAATATTAAGGGAAATATCAGTATAATAGATCATATTGATAACAAGAACAATAAAATCATATTAATAGATGCAAAAAAAAAAGCTTTTGACCAGACATGCTGATAACAGTTAAAAACACTAGAACACATAGAATGAAATGGACCTTTTCTTAGCCAGTTGTATCCATTTAAATACCAAGAGTTAGCATTATACATAATATGGATAAACTAGAGGCCTTTCCAATAAGATCAAGGGTAAAGCAAAGATGTTTTTCATCACCACTACTAATCAATGTAGTTCTAGAAATGCTAGTCATAGCAACAGGACAGGAAAAAGTAATTGAGAGAATAAGCTTAGGCAAATAAAAAAAATTATCACTTTTTCCAGTTATTGTGACAGTGTGCTTAGAGAATCCTAGGGAATCAGCTAAAATTAATTGAAATAGTAACTTCAGCAAAGTTTCAGGATACAAACCATTAGTATTTCTGTATAAAACCAACAAAACCCAACAGGAAAAAAATAGAACAATTCCATGTAAAATAAATATAGAATGTACAATAAAAGTAATTAAAATTTTATTTCAACATATTTCAAAATCCATAGTATAGTTAACTGTCATTTTAAAATCATGTGATGTCTCCCCAAAAAAGTAGAAAAGCAACAAATTAACAAATCCCAACTAACCACCACATTTGAAATTCTAAAGATCAAAGAATAGATTAACAAAATGAAAGGAAAAAAATCTTGCTGAATTGATAAATAATGCCAGGAGCTTTTAAATTTTATGCATTTTAAAACATTATTCTGAAAAGGGGCCCATAGGTTTTACCAGAATGCTAAAGGGTTCCATGACACAAAAAATGTAAAGAACCCCTGATGTTGAAGAACAAAGAATCAAGTATCTCAAGGGAAATAATGAAGAAAAAAAGTAGGAAAGAAGGGGGTCTAATAATACCACATATCAAATTATACTACAAAGCTTTAACCATTGAAATTATTTGATACTGGTTAAACAATAGATTAATGGTTATGTACAAATTAGGTACATAATATACAGAAGCAAATAGACATCATAACCAAAGATCTGAATAAACCCAAAGACCGCAGCTATCAGGGTAAGGACTTACCATTCAATGAAAACTGCTGGAAAAACAGGGAGGCAATCTAGCACAAATTAGGCATAGTCAACATTTTATACAATATACGAAATTAAATTCTAAATGGATACATGACTTAGACATAAAAGGTGACATCATAAATTAATTAAAGGAGCAAGAAAGAAATTGTACCTTAGTAATTGAATGGAGAACGAATTGAAGTGGGGAGAGACAAGGTAGGCAGACTCACCAACAGGCTTTGCAAAAATCTGAGTGTGAGGGGCAGCTAGGTGGTACAGTGGATAGAGCACTGGCCCTAGAGTCAGGAGGACCTGAGTTCAAATTCAGTCTCAGACCAGACACTTGACACTTACTAGCTGTGTGACCCTGGGCAAGTCACAACCCTAATTGCCTCACACAAAAAGGAAAAAATAAACATATTGATATTTAAAATATGAATATTTGACATTTTTTAAAAACTGAAAAAAGGGGGGGGCAGCTAAGTGGCACAGTGAATAGAGCTCTGGTTTTGGAGTCAAGAGGACCTGAGTTCATATCTGATCTCAGACACTTGACACTTACTAGCTGTGTGACCCTGGGCAAGTCACTTAACCCTGATTGCCTCACCAAAAAGCAAAAAAACTCCCCGAAATCCTGGTGTGAGGCGATGAGGGTCTGCACTAGAGTGGTGACAGTGTCTGAGGAGAGAAGGGGGCATATTTGAGAGATATAACAAAGGTGAAACTTGTCAACAGCCTGGATATGGGATGTGAGAAATAGTAAGGAATCCAAAATGACTCCTAGGTTGTGAGCCTGAAGGACTGGGAAGATGCTCTCTACGGTAATAGGGTATGAGGATTTAGGGCAAAAGATAATGAATTCTATTTTGGATGTCATGAATTTAAGGTATCTACTGGACATCCAGTTTGAGATGTTTGAAAGACATTTGGAGATGCAAGATTGGAGGTCAGCAGAGAGATTGCGGCAGGTTCAGTAGATTTGAGAATCCTCAGCATATAGATGGTATTTAAATACTTGGGAACTGATGAGATCACCAAGTGAAGTAATAGAGGGGGAGAAAGAAAAAAGGTCCCAAGACAGAATCCAGTGGGACATCTATGATTAGAGGGAATGGTCTGGAGGAGGACCCAACAAAAGAGAGAAGAAAAGAATTGTCACATAGTTAGGAGGAGAGTCAGAAGAGACAGGTGTCCTGAAAACCTAGAGAGACAAGAGCGTTAAGGAAGATCAACAGCGTCAAAGGTTGCTGAGAATGAGGATTGAGTGGATTTGGCAACTAAGAGATCATTAGTGACCTTGGCGAGAGCAGTTTCAGTGGAACAATAAGGGCAGATTGTAAGATATTAAAAAGGAAGTGAGAGGAGAAAAAATGTAGGGACCTAATATAGACGGCATTTTCAAGAAGTTTAGCTACAAAGGACAACAGAAATATAGGACAATAGTTAGCAGGGATGGAAGGATCAAGTGAGGAGTTTTTTTTAGGGTAGGGAAGAATGTTTGTAGGCAGTAGGAAATGAGCTGAGAGAGGGAGAGATAGAAAATAAGTTAAAAAGGGGGATGACAGAGGGATAAATCTGTTGGAGGAGATGGAATGGAAAGGGATCACTTGAACAAGTGGAGGTGTTATCCTCAGTAAGGGGTAAGACCACTTCATCATGTGAGACAGAGGTGAAGGAGGAGAAAATGACAGAAGACATCTGAGTGATACAAAATGAGAAAGAGGGAAGAAGAGGGTTCTTACAGTGAAGGACCTCAATTTTGTGAGGCAAAGTTCTCAGCTTAGAGAGTAAGGGGAGGGGAAGCCATGGGAGGTTTGAGGTGGGATGAAAAGATTTAGAAGAGTTTCTGTGGTGAGTGGGATAGTGAGTTGATAAGGGAGGTTTAGTAAGGCTGCCTAGTAATAGCGAGGGCCCAGTGAGAAATTACGTAACATAAATTTGCAGAGGGCCTAGTCAGAATGGTTGTGTGATTTTTCTTAACTTTCATTCAGCAGTATTTATGCAAAGGTAATGAATGGTGGGAATGATCCAAGGCCAAAGCTTGGCTTGGCAAAATCAGCAATGTGATAAGGGGGCTAGATATTTAAGAGAGGAGGACAATGTAGAGTTGAATTGATTCACCAAGGAGTCAAAATCGGAGAAGAGGAGAGTATGGCTAGTGTAAGGAAGATGGCCTGGGAGACAATTGATGGGTAAAGGGATTGGAGGTCATGGTGAGGATGAAGAGTAGGGTATGTAAAGGAAGGCAGAGGGAGAGGTGAAAAGCCAATACATTTTGGTCAGATAAGGAGAAGTCAGAATTCCTGAACATAGAAGGCAAGATTGAAAGTATGAGTGTGGCTGATGTAGGGTGGAGGAGTAGCTCATGGAAGGTGAATATGTTGAGGAACCAAGTGGTTAGGGTATTTAAAGGACAATCAGTATATATGTTGAAATTCCCTAGCACAAGGGCAGAAGTTGGGGAGGACAGAATAATTGTAAGCCAGATATTGAGCTACCAGGATTTTGATT
The DNA here is from genome assembly GCF_003287225.1 of Phascolarctos cinereus. Classification (NCBI taxonomy): domain Eukaryota; kingdom Metazoa; phylum Chordata; class Mammalia; order Diprotodontia; family Phascolarctidae; genus Phascolarctos; species Phascolarctos cinereus. The sequence goes on along the minus strand of NW_027555625.1, from coordinate 110,195,640 downwards.
GGGTAGTAAATACGAATAGCATGATCTTCGAAGGAAGAGAGGTTACTGAGAGATGGAGGAAGAGGCAGAACCACAAAGTGGCAAGGGGGAGCAAGGAGTATTCAATTTCCCCACCTAAAGTAGCTTTTTACATAAAACTAGAATCTCTTTTAGGCCATCAATTAATTCACAAAATATTCACCAGCTCCTCAATGGTAACTGTGGTAATAAGGTATCTGAGAAGATTGAATCTTTCTACTCTGAGGACAATTTCCTTAGTCTACATCTGTTTTTACCCATGTCTTTCCTGCTACTGTTTCAGAGGATGGGGTAACCCTTTTTTTTGTTGTTGTTCTTGTTTAAGTGACATGCCCAGGGATACACAGCCAGTAAGTGTTATGTGTCTGAGGCCAGGTCTGAATTCAGGTCCTTCTGAACCCAGGACCAGTGCTTTATCCACTGCGCCATCTAGCTGCCCGAGGGGATAGCCCTTTTTGACAAGACTAACATATTAACTTGTGACCTCGATTCTCATTCCATTCATCTCCTTTGGAAGTTTATTCCATCAATAATTCACTCCTATCTCTCTCACTATTAATTTCTACCTACATATAAAAACCCCATCTATGCCAGCTACAAACATGTTTTGGTATTCCCTGTCCAAGAAAAGCCTTCCTTTGACACTGCAACCCCCTCAAGCTGTATTCCCATACGTAATTCTTTTCATTCCATCACTGAACTTTTAGAGTCTAAACTTGCTGCTTCTACCTCTATGATACTAATTTACTCATAAATGCCTTGCAATCTTTCTTGCTACCATTGATCTGAAACTGCTCTTTCAAGGGTCACTAATGACCTTTGGTCTTTTTTCATTTGTCATCCTCCTTGACCTTTCTGCAGCATTTGACACTGCTGACCATCTCTTTCTCATGATAGTGACCTCTAAGTTTTGATCACACACTCCCCTTCCCCTGTCTGACTTGTCTGACCATTCCTTTTCTGTTTCCTTCACTAGGTCAGCATCTTCCTTCTGATCCCTAACTGTATAAGTCCCTACCTTACCCCTTTCTCTTCTTTTTCTATGATCTCTCCCCAGGTGAATTCTTCTTTCCTCATGGGTTCAATTATCATATATATGCAATTATCACTGCCCATGCCTAAAGAAAGCTGGGTAGCTTAATAGATAGAGCACTGGGCCTGGAGTCAGGATGACCTGAGTTCAAATCCAGCTTCAGACACTTACTAGCTATGTGACCTTGGGGTAGTCACTTAACTTCTGTCTGCTGTAATCCACTGGAGAAGGAAATGGGAAACCACTTTAGTATCTTCACCAGATAGTATTGGTGTGCTATGGTCCACAGGGTCATGAAGAGTTAGACACAACTCAATAACAACAACAACAACATACCCAGAGGTATAGGAGATGACCAAGTATCTATATATTTAGCTATAATCTCTCCTTTGAACTCTACCGTCCAAATGCTAACTGCCTGCTGGGAATTTTTCAGTATAAGTCTATGAGCTACATAAAATTCAGCATATGCAAAACTGATGCAATGAATACAGCACAAGATTTGAAGTCAGGAAGACTTGAAATCTGGCTTGAGAAGGTTAGTAGCTATGTGATCCTCGGCAAGTCACTTAACCTCTGTCTCATTTGTAAAATAAGTATAATAAGAATTCCTATCTCCCAGAATTGTTGTAAGGATAAAATGAGATAATATTTGTAAAGTGTGTTACAAATCTTAAGGTGCTAGAAAAATGTTAGTTATTATTGTAGTAGTTATTGTTATTATCTCCCCCTGCAAATGGCTCCAATTCACAGTTTCTATTGGTGGTACCACCATATTCCTGGTCACCTCAGAATCTGCTTTAATAGTGAATATTTATATGAAACTTAAAAATTTGCAAAGTATTTTACACATATTATCTTCTTTGATTCTCCCAATTAACCTGTGAAGTAGGCATGATTATTATTATCTCCACTTTATTTCATGAGGAAACTGAGGCTGAGTTTTGAAATTATGAACCGCCTAGGGTCACACATAGTAATTGTCTGAGACAGGATTCAAACCCAAGACCTTCCTGACTCCAAGTCCAGCAGTCTATCAACTATGCCACCTAGCTGCCTTTGGCTCTTCCTTTTCCTTCACCCCTCACTGCCAAACAGTTGTCGGGTCCTGTTGATTTTACCTTTACAACCTTGCTTGCATTGCATTGCTCCTCACCACTCATATGGCTACTGCCCTCATTACCTCTTAACTCTTCTGAAGTAGTAATATCCTAACTGGTCTCCTTGCCTCCAGTATTTTCATTTTCCAATCCATCCTTCATAGTTGCCAAGATGATATTTTTGTAAATGTAATTTAATTTTAAAATTAAATTTTATTTTTGTTCCAAATTCTCTCCCTCCCTTTTCCCTCTCCCCCACCCAAGGAGAATACAAGAAAACAAAACCGTTACATACTTAGAGATCAAAGAGGATGAGGCCTTTAAAAAAAAGAACATTAGACTTGGGTCAGTCACTGGTGACCTCTGAGAGAACAGTTTTAATAAAGTGGTAGGGGTGGAAGCCAAATCATAAGCGGTTGAGAGAGTGGTAATGAGGAAACAGAAGAATTAGATAATTTTTCTAAAAAGTTTAGTAGTAAAGGGGAGAAAAGAGAAATAGGACAATAGCTGGAAGGGGAAGGGAAGATTTTTGCTTGATTTTTTTTTTTGCAGGATGGAGCATGTTTGCAGGAAGATAAGGACTCCATAAGGAGGGAGAGATTGAAGATGTGAGAGGAAGAAGGAACGAAGATCCTGTAGGAAATTAAGGGGAGGGGAGGGGAAATGAGATCAAGGGTACAGGCAGATGGATAAGACTTAATGAGGAGTAGGGAAATACCTTCTGCTGTGACTAGAGAAGAGGATAGAATGGAGAGTGGAATTAGTAAATGGAATTTAGAAATGTAGAGAAGGTGTTGAGCTGGTTCACATCAGGGCCTCAGTGGGTTGTTTCTGTTCTCAAAGAGGACCAAAATGACATCACTATGTTAGAGTCAAGTTACAGTGCATCCAGCTGTGGCTGATCAAACCAATATGAGCTTGGAGTGCTCTACTACAAGTTGGGCACAAATAGTCCATGTGAATTTTTAGGGCGGATTCTCTAAATTTGTACATCTCATGTTTCTTTCAAGCTACTTCAATTCTGCTAATCTTTCACCATGAAGGTGGACTCTAGGTAGTCTTGTGCAAGTGGGAGAGGAAGAAGGTGGAAGAGGTTGGGTTGGGAGTTGGAAGAAAAGGATAGGGACATAAACTGTAGGGAGACAGAGAGCTTCAAAGATTTCAGAGCAGCCCAACGGCCCAATTTAGGAAAATGCTTCTCCGCTACATGCACAAATACTACAGCCTTGTTCTTCTAGGGAATGAGTGAACCATGTATCCAATGTACCAAATGCATACTGCTCTTATTTATCTTCCTTTGGGGTTGATTTTATTTGTTTATTTATTGAATTTTGACAGCAGACCCTTAATTTAAAGCCATAGAGTTTTAAATCTTCTATTTAAATAACAGAAGGAGCAAGAATTCACAATAAGTAATGGTGCTCAGCACGGTGCCTAGCACATAGTAAGTCCTTGCTGCTGTTCAGTCGTTTTCACTTGTGTCTAACTCTTTGCCATCCCATTTGGGATTTTCTTGGCAAAGAAGATACTGGAGTGGTTTGCCATTTCCTTCTCCAGCTCATTTTACAGATAAAGAAACTGAGACAAATAGGGTTAAGTGACTCGCTGAGTGTCACACTGATAGTGTCTGGGGCTGGATTTGAATTTAGGTCTTCCTGACTCCAGGCCCAGTGTTCAATCCACTGTGCCACCTAGCTATAAGCATTTAATACGTGTTTATTGCTTGATAAAACATTAATCTGGAAACACAAAACCATATCTATTATCTAGTAAGCCAGCTTTAAAAAAGGTACTAAAAACTTTAAAAAAGAAAAGTCATTCTATTTGAAGGGGAAGGGAAATATACTGAAATTTAAAAAAAATAAATGCATTTTAAAATATTTTAAAATTTAAATAAAATATTTAAAATATTGCCAATGGTGTAACAGCAAGAGACAGTGATAGTGATGTCAGACTCAAATAGAGACAAATCCTTGGGGTCTACATATTGATTTAGAAAATCATGAATTACCATGTTTGTATTGTATGTTGTCAGGTAGCTAGGTGGCGTAGTGGGTAGAGTACTGGGCCTGGAGTCAGCAAGACTCATCTTCGTAAGTTCAAATCTGGCCTCAGATACTCACCAGCTGTATGACCCTGGGCACGTCACTTAACCCTGTTTGCCTCAGTTTCCTCACCTGTAAAAATGAGTCAGAGAAGGAAATGGCAAAACACTCCAATATCTTTGCCAAGAAAACTCCAAATGGGGCCTCAAAGAGTCAGACGGGACTGAACGTTGTGTGTTGTATTGTATTTTTATTTTTATTTTTTTGTTAAACAGTACCTAATTAGATTTTAATCTAGTTGAGACACTCGTTTGACACCTTTAGATAGGGGATAGGGAGCTAGCCTTAAAGTCAAGAAAACTTGTTTCAAGTCCTATCTCTGATACAAGTTGGCAGTTTTTAACAACTGCACTGATAAAGGGAGTTTTCTTACTGCAAGTTCCCTCCTCCAGTGAAATCACAGACCCATCAAAAACAATCCAGCAAAACTGACAGTATGACAATGTTGTCTGCCAAGGGAGACTAGCTAATTTAAAACTCAGTCTATCTTCTTTTACTGACCTGCATAAGAAGGCTTGCGATCTCTCTTGTTTTGATTGCTTACATAAAAGACAACAATATTATTGTCGTTGGACACTTTGAGGGAGGGGGGAGAAGCCCCAAAGCCTAAGGTTCAGCTCCTTGGTGGAGAATAATTTTTGGTAAATGCATCCATAGAGAGACACAACAGAGGCATATTGCCAAACATCATGGCTTAATCATATGAAAAGTGTACTTAAACACCCACATTGTGCCAACTAGGGAGAGGGCAGTGGGCATAATGCAGTCAAAAATCCCTTGCATCAGTATTTTCTAATGCAGGAGTTGCTAACTTTTTTTTTTTGGTGTGTGTGTGTGTATGTGTGTGTGTATGTGTGTGTGTGTGTGTGTGTGTGTGTGTGTGTGTGTGTGTAATAGAGCCCTTTGACAGTCTAGTGAAGCTTCCGAACCTCTTTTCCAAATAATGTTTTTAAATAATTGAAGGAAATATTAAGTTTCAATTAGACGTTAGTGAAAATAAGAATGTAATTTTCCCCCTCATCTAAGTTCCCAGACTCCTTAAAATTTATGTGTGGTCTCCTTGAGAATCTATGGATGCCAGTGAAGAATCATGCCTCTAATGGTATTCGTATGCTTTGCTTTTGCTTGAAAAGGCATCTAATACTTCTAAGTCTGTAGTCTCCCCTAAAGTAAAGGACCCAAATCAGGCATTTGATGATTTGTGAATGAGGGTAGTAGGCTACATTCTTAATCTAAGCAATGGACCCAATCCTATGCCAGCCAAAGTGGGAGGTGAATTAGCTCTTCCAGATCTGAACTTCAGAGTGGGGTTACTTACTAAAAGAGTCCTGAAAATAATCTATGTCCTCAAAGTGAACAACTACCTCTCTCTTTTACCAGTGTTTTAAGACTCTGATTCTTTATTTCCTGTGTTGAAGTGCTATCTGTATCCTTGCCCCAGACCGCAGAACAAACCACTGAAAGACACAGAAATAGGTGGCAGATCCTGGGTCAGTGGGGAATAGTTTGGCAGCCTAAAAGTTTGTTAGAGCCCAACAGGGTTGTTCTTGAAGCTACTAGTGACCATGCAGGAAATAAAAAGCGACCAAACAGGAAGTAGGAGGAGTAGACCATAGAGGCCGGAAATGTTAGAGTCTGGTGAAGTTTCTGCCTATCCACAGAATACATTATTAGTGCCAGGCAGCAAGTCATTTAGAGCCTAACCTTAGTTTGTAGACATGTAAAAGGAAGGAAAGAGGAGCAAAAAAAAGAGTTCTTAACAAAGTAAACAGAAGGAGGAACTACTATTTCTCATCACACTAGTAATTGCATAAGTCAAAGAATGGGCATTTACTGCTAAGTGTTTCCTACAAAGAACAGTTTATTTAAATTTTAGGTATTTAGCCACCAGTAATGGGGGAGGGGTGATGGTGGTAGAGGGACCCAACTACCTATGAGAGTCATTGCACTTAATTATATAGGACAAGCAGCTTTCCAGGTATCATGACCCTGTATCATAAAATGAAATAATTTATCAATCAGGTCAGCAAGCACAGTTAAGATTCTTTATCTTGGCTTTGAAGGTTTTTTATTTTAGGCACTACTTAGGTCACACCACAAGTGTGTAAATGGCAATTTGTCTCAATCAGTTTAATTTTCTTTCTGCAGAAAATGGATAAATATCTCCACCTTTTCATCCTACTCCAGAGATTTGTGTTACTAATAAACCATAATAAATATTTTGAGGTTTATGCCAATATGCTATAAAAGTATCAGAAGTCTCAAGTTAGAAGCCTTGGGGTTTCTTAAGATCATAGATTTAGATTTGGAAGGAACCTTAGGAGTTAGCTGGTATAATCTCTTCACTTTGAAGAGGAGCAATCTGAACAGAAAAGGGTAGAACTACCAAGATTCCCTTCATAACGTTGTTCTTTTCCTACCTCTTTAACCATTCCTTCTTTGCCAACTGACTTTTTATCCTCCTCTTTCCCCTTCCACATGGGTGTACTACATGAATCTATACTTGGCCTTCTCTTCCTCTTCTCTATCCTCTCTCGATGCATGGGTCTTCCCATGGCTTCACTTATCAGCTCTACACAGATGATTTTCAAATCTTTTTCTCCTCAACAACCCAACATCTCAGATCTCTAGTCCCACATTTCCAGGTATCTATTAGAGCTCTCTACTAGGCCCTGCCAGCAACTCAAACTCAAACACATGCCAGATCAGACTCATCACCTTTTCCTCAAAGCTGGACGTTCTCCTTAGTTTTGATATTGCTATTGTGACTCCATCATCCTTTCAGACACATAAGCTAGAAACCTTGGAGTTCTGGGAGATAGATTTAGAAGACCATCCAGTCCAACTCCTTCATTTTGGGACGTGGGTAATGGGACGTGGTCCTTAAAAGGAAAAGACCATGTCTTTGAAAGCAACCCAGTTCCTTAAGTTTCTCATATATTTTAGCAACTCAGATCACTGGCGCTTCTGCCCAAAGCAACTGGACCCCCCCCAGGCAACCTAGATCACCTAATTAGACTACTTGATAGTCCTTTCACTGTTGCACTTGGTTTACCCCAGACTACTTACCATTCCTTAATCTCATCCAGATCCTTTCACTTCCCTTTTTGTGTATATGCATCAGTCTTCACCCCCATTAAATTGCAAGTTCACTAGGAACCCTGCACTATTGGCATTACATTAAACTTGGTCATTTGACTAGAAGAAGGTTTGATGCGTGAATTCATTCCAGGTGGACCTTGCCCTGTATCCTAACATTTTGGAGTTTCCAGCAACCCCAAACTGCATCACTCTTACATAGGAGGAAAACCAGACTATAGGAGGTAAAATAACTTATCCCAAATCACACAGGTTATAATCTGCAGAGCTGGGATTTGAACCTAAATCCATTGATTTGTAATCAAGAACTGCTTCCACAGTACCATGTAGCTTAGCTCTTTTCTCTGTCTTACCCCATCCGTGCAAACAGATGTCAAATCCCATTGATTCTAACCCACGGCATGTTTTACATCTGTCTTTTCTTTCCATTTCCACTAATACCACGTTGGCCCAGGTTCTCATTGTCTCTTGCCCAGATTACTATGTTGTTATTGTTGTTTAGTCAGGTCCAACTCTTAATGTCCCTATTTGGGGTTTTCTTGGCAAAGATACTGGAGTGGTTTGTCATCTCCTTCTCCAACTTATTTTATAGATGAGGAAACTGAGGCCAACAGGGTTAAGTGACTTGCCCAGGGTCACACAGCTAGTGTCTCTCTCCAGATTTGAATTCAGCTCTTCCTGACTCCAGGCCCAGCACTCTATCCGTCGTGTCACCCAGCTGCCCTCTGGATTACTAGAATAGTCTCCTAACTCATCTTTTTGCTACTACTAGTCTTTCTCTCTCTCTCTGTCTCTCTGTTTCTGTCTGTCTGTCTCTCTCATGTGTCTTTCTGCCTCTGTGTCTCTTTGTGTCTCTGTATCTCTGACCAATGAACTATCTTTCTAACGTATCTCTGAAATCAAGTCCTCCTGCTTAGAAACCTTCAGAGATTCTCCATTGTCTACTGAATGAAGTATAAATTCCCTATCCTGGCACTCAAGGTGTGCCTAAATTTGTTTCTAAACTATCTTTACAGAGTTAAATACTAATCCTTTTTGCATACTTTATGCTCTGGTCAAACTGGATGACTAACCATCAGCCATCCTCATTCTGTTCTTTCACATTGTTCTCAATGCCTGTAACTTCCACCTGTTTAAATCCTTTTCTTCTTTCAAAGCCCAACTCGGGTACCACCTATCCTATCAAGTCCTTCTGGTTCCCCACAACTAAAAGAGATTCTTCTCTCCTCTAATTCCTCATGGTACTCTGTCTAGCTCTCTGTTGCACGTATCACATTCTGCCTTCTATCATAGTTATTTGTACGTATCTTCCTTCTACTGCCCCTCCCCCCACCCACAGACCACTAGATAGTGCAGTGGATAGAGCACTGGGCCTGGAGTCAGGAAGATCTGAATTCAAATCCAGCCTCAAACACACTTGTTAGCTATGTGACCACCTGCAAGCTATTTAATTTTTTTTCTTACTTTACTATATGCTCCAGTACTTTGCCTGCCAACTGGAAGAGAACTAAAAAGGAGACTTGTTTTTCTCTGAGATGAACTTCATAGTTCTAACCACACTATTTACCTTCCTTTGAGCTAATCCAAATTGTACACAAAACCAAATCAAATCACCAAAACAGATTATCCTTTGGGTTGCACTCAGATGCTGAAAGAAAGAAGAGCTAACTCAAAATTGAACAGGCTGCCTCCGAAACCAGTGAGTTCTATCTCACTATTGGGTTTTGTTTGGTCAATTGATCAATCAACAAACATTTACTGAGTATTTACTATTATATGCCAGTCACTGTGCTAAGGACAGGAGATACAAAGAAAATCCAAAAACAGCCCTTGCCTGTCAAGAAGCTTACATTCCAGTGTCACTCGTTTGTGACATAGATCCATGGTCAGGTATAGGTTGGAGTCAATGGTATCAAAGCAAGTAGAAATGGATACTATATTGACTTAGAAAACTGCAAATTAACATTATCTATGTTGTCTTGTATTTTTATTTATTTTGTTAAACATTTCCCAGTTACATTTTAATCTGGTTTAGGCTGTACTAGGAGTTTTGCAGTACCTTGTAGCCATGTGCTCTGACACCTCTCTGTATTCCTTGAACATAGAGACTGTTTTTTTATTTTTTGTCTTTCTTTGTATCCCCAGGACTTTGACATTTCTGGATTAGAAGACCTCTGAGGTCCTTTCCTATTCTGTGATGCCCTGAAATTCAGAATTTAGCCTAAAAGTTTACTTTTCTTTGACCACAGTATAAGTATTTATGTTTTTGAACCCAAAGAAATAATGTTCATTGTTCTTCAGCATACTATTGGGTAATGTGCTCTGGTCTATATTTTTTCCAATTATTTTGATATCTTTTTGTTGAAAGGGGAAATAAGTTCAAGGAAAAAATGTCACAGTGAATTAGATTTCTTGCATCTGACACCATAATTATAAAGCAATTAGTCAATAACTGGAGGTTGAAATCTGCTCAATTTTTCTGTGGTGAGTGAAATGGCAAATACGAAAATCTATTTTCAAAAGCTTTATTGATACCTTTTTTAGTCATCACCCTGTACGCCATATTTCATGCCTGACTCCACAACTCTCCCTTATGTAACAAGGCTTTCCTTTGTTCATGACCAGATGACCTAACATAGAAACATCCATGTAGCAGAAGACAGGAATCTACTTCTAGAAGAAGACATTCTGCATTTCCCTACCACATGGGTGAGAATAGCTCTTTTCCATTGACTGCACAGCTGGAATGGGCTGAGTCTTTAAAACTACCAGACTGGGACAATCTTTCTCTTTTTCTGGTGGCATTCAAAGAGTAAAGGTCCTGTTCTCCAATAGTATGGACACTATGAATTGAGCTGGTTAAGAGGAAAGACTATTTTCCCCTCTCCACCTTTCAGGCCCTGTGGCTCTAAGAGATGGGCTTGGGGTTTGGTCTGTTCTGTTTGCCATTTTTTGGTTCTAGGTGAAGGCTGTGGGATTCTTGGACCTAGACACAAGCTGTGAGAATCTTGGAGGCAGAGTCCCAGGCCAGATGGTGCTGCCAGCCCAGCAGGAAAGCCCTAAGAAGGTAGGGTGGCTTTGGATTTGGACATTGGTGGAACTATAGAGAAATTGAGCTAAATGGGAAACCTAACAATCTTCCTCCCCAATCCAGAGAATGAGGTGATATAAGTGATGATTATGCCCTCCAGGTATTTGTATATTTGTTCTTGTGGTAGCTTCGAAGTAAATATTCCTTGGTAAAAACTCATCTGACTATTAAATGGTTAAATGGAACTAAAAGGGACCCCTAAACTCAGGGGATACATTCAGTGGGAGATGGAGCCAGTGGCAGAGAGACTAGATACTCTCCAAGCCCCCTTAAGGGTACCAGAATCTTAGGGGGAGAGTTGAATTGTACCTGGCTTTCAGGGAGTGAGGATCAGGGGAGTCACTGTTACACTTCTAATAAACAAAAATTGCCCCTTCACCTGCTCTTATTTTCCCTGTCTTTCTTCAAGATGTGACTCAAAGCTGATTATCTACAGGTCTTTTCCAATTCCTTTCCCAGCCCAGTAGCTAGTGCTTTTTTCTTTCAGAGCAGCATCCATCCGCTTTGTAACTTGTGTATATATATATAGCTAGTTACATGTTGTCTTCTCCACTGGAATGTATACTAGTGTTGGAGCTGGGATGTTTTTTTTTTAAGCCTTTCTTTGCATCATCAACCCGTAGCATAATGTCTGACACTTTGTAAGCACTTAATAAATGCTTGTTGATGACTGATTGTTGACTTATTAAACAGTCATGAAAACTAACTCACGCAGTAACTTTGTCTTTCAGTATATCTGTGCAACATTTAGTTGTTGCATAGTCAAGAGGTAGTCCCCACAGCTTAACTGAGAGAAGAGATGTTTCATTTTCTGTTCCCTAAGGTAAAAACTGGCTATTGGAATTGGAGCTTGGGTGCTTTTTAGTGTTCTTTTCATTTACGTGGCTGTAATTCTGTTTATCGTTCTCTTGGTTACGTTGATAAAGATCTACCTTCAAGACAAGAAAAAAAAAGAGATGAGAAGAACATTTATGAGAAAATATGATAATTATTGCAGTACTGGCACTGTCTTTCTTGTTATTCATCCCACAAAGCATTCTATCTCCCAGCCTTTCCATTAGCCATACCTTATACCTGGAATTCACTCCCTCTTCAGCTCAGCCCTCATAGAATCTCTACTTCTAAGACTCAGTCAAAGCACCGCCTTTCACAGGAAGTGTTTCCTGGTCTCTTTCAACTGTGAGTGTTCTCCGTTTTTTGTACTTGTTCTGTATATACGTATATAGCACATGTGGTCTATCCCCAGTAGGAAGTTCCTTGAGAACAGGGGCTTCTTCCCTTTTGTCTTTGCATCTCAATTGCCTAATACCATGCAAACACTTAACAAATGCTTTTTGATTGATTTATTGATTGGCTCCAAACTTACACAAATTGCTTTCAGAGGGTAAAATATAGACCATTCCCTTACGAGGTTTGCATTAATCTCTCTCTCTCTCTCTCTCTCTCTCTCTCTCTCTCTCTCTCTCTCTCTCTCTCTCTCTCTCTCTCTCCCTCTCTCTCTCTCTCTCTCTCCTTCTCTCTCTCTCTCTCTCTTTCTCTGTCTCTCGCTGTCTCTCTCTCCTTCCTCCTTTCTCTCTCCATTATTTCTTCCTCTCCCTCTCCCTTCACTCTCTCCTACTTAGAAAAATTATAGACCTTGCATAGAAAAATGTTTTTATGGTTAATGCCATGAGATTACTTTGCAAATTATATGATCTCATAAAATGTATTCAATTTAGACATCCAACAAAGATTTTAAGTGCCTACTGTATGCTGAGGAAGATGCAGAGTTTAAGTTAACATCATGGAGTTTATGGTTTAGGAGGAGGAGGAAACATAAGCACAAATAACTGATACATAATCATACACAGCACATTAGAGAGGTATAAAATAGTGGTTTTACAAGGACAGCTGGGTGACACAGTGAATAAAGCTCCAGCCTGGAGTCAGGAAGATTCATCTTCCTAAGTTCCAATCCAGCCTTTGATACTTATGAGCTATATGACCATAGGCAAGGTGCTTAACCCTGTTTGCCTCAGTTTCCTCATTTGTAAAATGAACTGGAGAAGGAAATAGCAAATCATTATGATATCTTTGCCAAGAAAATCCCAAAAGGTGTCCTGAAGATTCAGACATGACTGAAAAATGTCTAAACAACAACAACAAAACATTGGTACATGAAGTCTAAGAGGTGGTCTTTGCTGATTAGCCAATCAGAAAAGACTTCAGAAAGGTTCTTTAAAGGACAGATAGGAATTCAAGGAATTCAACAGGTAAAAAGGTGAGGATAGGGATACCCCTGGCGCAAAAAATTAGTTAGAGCAAAAGCACAGAAACTACAAAGCCCATGGAACGTTTGGGTGGCAGAAAGCAGTTGTTTTGGCTGGAGCATACAATTCATGGGTCAGGGGCTATATTTGTAATATACATCCTTTGAATGGGGCCTGGTAGGAAGTGAGAGGATTGGAGCAGTAAGTGGTAGTGGGAATTTAGTGAACCACGCTGATTGCATCTTGTGACTCAATTCTGGATCTAGCTCAGTTCCCTTTCTATACAATTATGGGTCTAGTCCAATTTCTGTCTTATAAGAAAGTCTGAGAATTGTGAGAAGACTTTGTTGCATTGTTTGAACCTAGCCCTGAAGGGCTGGGAAGTTGGACCACCTCTATCTGCTACCTAGAGACCCTTACTAAGCACCTAGGTTATGCTAGCCAGAAACCTGCTCAGATCCAAAGATTGACTCAAGGAGTTTTTTTTTTCACAATTGTGTATCTCAAGCAACCCACATGTCTTATCTAAAAATTGGCCCTGCACTGACCAGTCAGTTATTGTTTCCATGTTCTTTGATTGCTCACAGACACATGGGGAAAATGAGACACTTCTTTTTCTGTCTTCAAGGAATTATATCTGTTCATTCTCCCCCTCCCAATTTAGAAAGTTCCTAATCTTTCCTTCAATTAGAAATCAAATGACCTAATATCATAACTTGTTTAATTATTTTCTTTTAATTAGTTGGTCTTATTTGATTAGTTGCTTTTAACATATAAAAGTCTGTCTCCCCCTGTATTTCGGGCCCAGTGCCAAAGCTGAAGAAGGTGACTGGTCTTAATATTTTGGGCAATTGGCATGCATTGTTTAATAAATTGATATGCTCTTAAGCTCAAACCTTTGCTTCCTCAGTCATTTTATCTTTCACCTGCCACAACTTAATGCCAAATTTGCATAATGTTAAACTTGAAAATCAGACAGCTATTTGAGACAGGTGATATGGATTTTTCATTGTTGGGAATTGTTAATTACTCTTCTGCTATGTAAAATATCGTCAAGACTGTCTGTTAACACTGGTGACCATATTGAAGACAATAGGAAATCAGCCTTAAATGTCTCAGGAGTGGCATACAGAGGGTGAAGAAAACAGCTTGAGTAAATCATTAGCATTGTGGTTAGAGTGATGGAGGTGATGCAGCGTGGAGGCATAGGTGAGAGAGTACATGGTGTGATCATGAGTCAGTGTGCTTGGGAGTGGATGCTCATTGAAAGGGCACAGGCATGCTTCGGTGAGGATATCTGGTAATTTGTAGGTGAGTTCAAGTGGCATTCACGTGGAATGGGCTTGCTCTTAAAGTGAGTCTTGATTTGAGGAACCCAGGAGGATTGAGGATCCGGCTGGCATACTAAGGCTGGTGCCCCCAGCCTATGCAGCTTGCTGGTAAGGTTGTGTGCACATAGTGCACACCCTTCCACCCAGAGTGATTACAGCACTTGGCCAATAAGAAAGAAAAAAATACACTGGCAGATAATGTATCTGAATGGCACAGGTCTGATCCTACATATCAAGGGTGGGAAAAGATAAGGGGCCTTGGTGGGACATGCAAATGGACCTGGAGCTTGAAAAGTAATTGCTGGGGGCTGAGGAAAGCAATCTGGCAGAAATTAGGCTAGGAGCAACACCTTACACCATATTCCATAATATAGTCTATATGAATACATGAGCTTATTATTAAAGATAAGACTGTAAGAAAATTAGAAGAGGATCATATAATATACCTCTCATAGGCATGGGTAGGAGATATATTTCTAACTAAACAAGAGATAGAGGTAATTACAAAAGATAAAATATATAACTTTGATTAGCACAGACAAAATAATGCATCTAGAATAAGAAGGGAAATGGTCAAGTAGGAAAAAATTTTGTATCAAATTTCTCTGATAAGGGTTTGCTATCCAAAATATATAAAATATATGTAGACATATACATATATGTATAATATATGTATATATGTAACAATCATTTTCCAATAGATAAGTATTCAAAGTATATGAACAAATAGTTTTCAAAAGAATTGTAATATTTTTTGTGATAGTGAAGAATTTTCAACAAAGTAGATGCCCATCAGTTGGCGAATACATAAATAATTGTGGTACATGAATGTAATGGGATATTACTGTGCTATAGGAAATTATATATGTGGTGAATACAGAGAAACATGGAAAGATCTATATGAACTGATGCAGACTGAAGCGAGCACAGCTATGACAACAATATACACAATGACTACAACAGTGTAAACGGAAAGAACAATGGCACACCAAAAAAGTGCATGTAACATTATAAATATCAAGCATAACTAGATAGAAGATATATCAGCAGACATCCCCCAACCCACTCCTTAGTGAAGTTGGGAGGCCCACAGGTATTAGACATTGCATATGTTTTTGGTCTTTTTCAATGTACCAATCAGTTGTGCTGATTTTTTTTCTCTTAAAAAATCCTATTTGTTGTATGGGCTGGTTCTCTGGGAGGGGGAAGGAGAAGGATACTGAGGATAGCTATGATGATGTAAGAAATACAACACATCAATAAAAAACTTACTTTAAAAATCTTACATATTTTTTATTTTTTCTTTGTATTTGTTATTCTCCTTCCCTTTGCTTTATGAGGCAATACTCCTCATGATCATCCATCATCTTTTTTCATGGGACTTCATAATATAAATGAGTTTGTATTCTAAACCAGCATTGCCTTTGGCTGCCATCTCTCTCTACTTGGCAAGTAAATCAAGTGTTTGCTGACTTAGGTTCTTTTAAAGCTCTTTTGTTCTTATTATAGCAATTGATTTACACCAGTTAAACTTCTGAATAAAATTATGATAGCAGTTGCCAGTGTCATTTCTGCTGTCCATTAGTCACTGTCATTATCAATTACTGATTTAACTAGTTCAGCATGGAATTGTTTAAATTATATGACATGGTTTCCTCATTATTATTCTTTCTTTTAGATCATTCCTAATTCTGGTCTCTGCTCTGACAAATTGGTGGTTGGGTTGTGCACAGAGAGCTGATTCAAGGATGACTCTAACATCAAGGAGTTCTTTTCTACATGTTAAAATGAAATAAATTTCACACTTCATGATGTTATTTGGAATTCATTTTGTCTAATATCTATTGATTCTTTTCTTAAAGAAAGTATTTAAAGGACATGACACAGACTTACGTCAAAATCCACCCCTGTACCCTCGTTTCCCCTTCCTCTTTCTAGTGCCACGGAGATCCCTGCTCCTGGCAAATGGAAGTTTACTCAGGTCTTAACAGCCAACTTGGCCATAGCCCTTCAGGAGCAAAAGCCTGTTAGGGGCTGCAAGCTAGAAGCACCAGAGCTGTAAAGTAAACTCACAGTGCTGGGGAAAATAGACTCTGAACTGCTGGGCCAGAAAACTGAGAATAAAAGAAATGGAATGGGTTGCCAGGACAGGACACTGTGTGTATGGGGTCCTGTGCAGCACTCTACCAAGCCTGAGGGAAAGAATATTGCATCTAGCTGGGGCCAGTTCTGATCATCCAAAAGTCATCTGGAGCACACCTGGGCTAGTGAACTATGAATTGCCCAGTGGGAGGAAGCTGAGACTCTGAGATCCAGCCCCCCAAGGAAAGCACAATCAGAGGGGAGAGAGTCAGGAAGTGATTAATAAGGAAAGCAAAAAGGGAGAGGACTGAAAGTACCAAGGATTTCAGGAAGAAGAAAAGTCAAAGACCTTGAACATAATCAGATAGATATTCAGGAAAACAGTAACAATAGTAGGAAATATGGCCTGCAGATCTAGTAAATGAGTTCAGGCATTTATGAAGAAATATGGCAAAATAAAGGAAAATTATTCTGCACTTAATGAGACAGACGACCCTGTGGAATTTGAGAAGAACATGGAACTATGACATACTATTCTTGAATGGTTTAAAAGGGAAATGAGAATTATGAGAGCAGAATTCATGTCCTACAAAGTAGGAATAACAAACAGAATAGAAAACTTTTATCTGTGTTCGCAAACCTTAACAAAGAAACAAAACAGAGAACAATAGATTGTGAATACAAATATGCAAAAATAAAGGGAAGGAAAAAACCAGTAACATTAAAAGAAAGTGTACTCATTATGCTAGCAAAATATACTGAACTCAGACAGGATGTTCAAATAAATAAAGATCATAGGTCTCCCAGAAGAACACAGTGGGACAAAATCCTTAACACCATAATAAAGGAAATAATAGAAGAGAAAGGCTTAGAGCTTCTAAATATAGAAAATGAAATTTCCATTAAAAGAATTCATATATCACTCCCAGAAAAAACCCTAAAGCTGCAAACTCCGAAACAGATAGTGGTTAAACTGAACAATTCAATTCAGAAACAAGTTATGCAAGACATCATGGGAAAGACCTTCAAATACATAAGAAAAGAAATTGGAAAACACAAGACTATTCCACACCCACTAGAAAACGGAGGATGGAATGTGTGCTGAAGAGCAATGGAAATCAGGATGTAGCCCAGGATGAGCTATTCTGCAAATCTGAGCTTAACTATACAGGACAAAAGATGGATGTTAATAATAAAGAAGAGTTTGAAATATCTTTAGAAAGAAAACCATAACTGAAAAGATTATTTCCTTCTTGGATACCCCAAACAACAGAAATGCAGGAGGAGTGAACAAATTCAGCAGGCAAGGACAGTCACAGCAATAGAGAGACCAGACAACAGAGAGACCAGTAAGAGACTTCTTTTTAAATGTATACGAGGAGATGGGGTGAAGACAGAAATATGGTACACGTAATGGTGAATAGGCAGGCAGGGGGTATTATGGACAGAACCTGGGAACACCCTGCCTCTGGGTGAATGCTTCTTTTGTTGGACTACATTACATGATGGAAAGTTATATAAAAGGGGGGATGAAGAAGCAGGGGGATAGAGAGAAATGGGTGATGTTCCAGGATGAAATTAAGAGCTAGCAATAAGGGGGAAGGTGACCTCTGCAGTCTCAGAAAGAGACGCTCCTACAGATGAATGGGTGAGGACGGGGGATGATTAAAAATTGGGGGGGGGAGAAGGAAGGAGGCTTCATTTTGGAAGTGGAAGGGGGCTCTACTGATGAATGTTCCTATAACTGAAGAGACATAGTCAGTGAAGGGAGGTGAGGACCTTGTCCTTGAAGGGGGCACCTGGAGGAGTGGGAGAGCATAGACACAGGAAGGAGATTTCCAGGCAAAAACATAAAAAAGGAGAGTGTAGATCAGTGGTAGACTGTGTGATCAGGGACATGGTAGAAGAGGGGCCCTACCATGGGGCAGTGGCTTTTCTGACACCAGTAATGATTGGCATTGTTCTGGAAAATGAACCACAATGGAAAAAGCCATGCAAGGCAGTGGCAGAAAATGCCTAGAGGGGAAAGCCTAGTGTAGATACCTTGGAAGCTTTGATTACTTGAAGAATAAAGAGAAAAGAGAGAGAATAGATGTTTATAGGGATCATGAATCAGAGAATGAGGGTCTAGAGTAAATAGAAAGAGAAGATGGAAAATGAAGAGAGTGAAAGAAATCCTCTTTTTGGAAAGGGGTACAACAAATAAAACTTAAAAACCAAGGAATGGGTCTAGCTGAAAAGGAGGAGAGGAAGGGCAAATATAAAATTAGAAAAGGGGATCAGGGATGAAGAGAAGAAAACCAGTGGAAATAGGGCCATCTTTTAAAAAAATGAAAGTAACTGAAGTAACATAATGCTGTGTTTACAGCAGAGTAGGGAACTTGAAAAGGAAGTGCTTTTGCATAGACAACATTAATGAATCTAGGATAAGAAAGGAAGTGGTCAAATGGGAAAAAATTTTTTTTGTATCAAATTTCTATGATAGTCTTTCCCTAATAGATAAATAGTCAGAGGATATGAACAAGCAGTTTTCAAAAGAAAAATTGTGAAGTATTTATTCACAACCACATAAAAAAATGCTCCAAATACTTAACGACTCTAAGGTTTCGCCTCAGACCCTGCAATTTGACGAAAATGACCAAAAATTGCAATATAGAAAGATAGGTACACTCTTGTATTGTTGGCAGAGCTGTGAAATTGTACAAAAATTTTGGAAAGCAATTTGGAATTATGCAAAGTGACTAAGATGCCTATAAACTTGAAAACTGAGACTCTGTTACTGAACTTATACTCCAAGCCATTGATGAGAAGTCCCTATCTACTCCGAAATATTTATAGCAGCACTTTTTCTGATAGCAAAGAATTGGAAACAAAGTAGATGGTCTATCAACTGGGGAATGGCTGAACAATTTGTGATACATGAATGTAACAGAATATTATGGTGCTTTAGGGTTGTCTATGATGAGTACAGAGAAGCATGGGAAGATCTGTATGAATTGATGCAGAATGAAGTAAGCAAAGCCAAAAAAATAAAATAAACAAAAACAACATACATAGTGACTAGAGCAGTATAAAGGGAAGGAGCAGGGAAGAAAAAAAAACAAAAGTAAATGTAACAAAATTACAAAAAACAAGTGAGACTTCAGTGAAGATGTATGAGAAGATTCTCCCAACCTACCTTTTCATGGAGGTGGGAGGTCCACAGATGTTACACATGGGACATGTTTTTGGTCTTTTTCAATGTATCAAACAGTTGGGCTGGCTTTTTCCCCCTTTTTCCTCTCCAAAAAATACTGTCAGATGGTATAGCTTTCTGGGAGCAGGAGAGGGATGCTATGGTGACATGAGGAAGAGAAAATGTCAATAAAACATATTTTTAAAAAAGAAGATATTAATGATATAGAAACATAAAGCTTCTGTGTAGAGCATAAGTCTCTAGACTTTTTCAGTCCTTCCTGATTTCCACTTTTTTAAAATATTTCTGACGATCCTCACCCATTACTATCTTTGTCCTGAATCACCTAATGTAAAAGTATATGTTGATTTACTTTGGATGGTTTTCCTAAGCTCTGTATAGAATTTCTCTATCTATTTATCCTTAGCAACCAATGATGATACACAAACTGCATTTATTTTCATAAGGGTCTTTTTGGAAAGGTTTATCATGAGCATTGCAATACAAGAAGATAAAATGCTTCATGAAATATGCTATGCACTAGAGATACAAAGATAAAAGTGAGCAATTTCTGCCTTCAAGGAGCTTGTATTCTAATCGGATCTGTCTCCCTCCTTCCCTCCCTCCCTTTCTCTCAGCAAGAAAGCACATTTATTAAACTTGCTGAGAGAGTCAGAGAGAGAGAGAGAGAGAGAGAGAGAGAGAGAGAGAGAGAGAGAGAGAGAGAGAGAGAGAGATTTAAATGTCTGGAATTATATTTGACCTCAGGTCTCTCTGATTGCAAGCCAAATGCTCTACTAACTGAACCACTTAACTGCCTCTAAATTTCACTCTCTCTTTTTTGATATATGCATATGTTAATATTTATAGATGGAGATGTGAGACAGAGACAGAGAGACACACACAGAGAGAATATAAATCAGATACAAGGTAGCCTTGTATGAAAAGGCTGCTCAGAAAATCCTCATGCAGAAGAGGCACTTGGGATGCTTTGAAGGAAATCAGTGATTCCAAGAGTCAGAGTTGAGGAGGGAAATGTTTCTTGTTTTCATTAGGCATCTGATAAAATCAACTATGCCAATTCCTTCCTTTTCTAATGCAAGGGAGGAAGTAAGGCTGTAATCTTCTTTGGTTGTTATTTTGCTTGAAATTAGAATGTTGAGACTGACATGATTTAGCTCCTCCAACACTATGTCCACTGAGTCACTAGACAAGGCTCTCACATTTAGAGAGCCAAGTTAAGTTAAAGGTTGTGGACAGTGTAAAACCACTTCCTCTTTTCTGCCACTCTCTTCCATGGTTATTGCTGAAGAGGAAGAGGATTGCACTGAATTGAGGGACAGTTTCTACTCTCGTTTATTTATTTTTTTGTGAAGCAATTCAGGTTGTGATTTGTCCAGGGTCACACAGCTAGTAAGTGTCGTGTCTGGTCTGAGACCGGGTTTGAACTCAGGTCCTCCTGACTCCAGGGCCAGTGCTCTATCCGCTGCACCACCTAGCTGCCCTGTCTGCTCTCATCTTGTTGACAAAAATGAGGTGAGAGACTTTGTCAACTATTTTGGTGAATCTCCACAAAAAGAGGTGATGGACTCAGTACAGACTCCATGACCTTATCTGAAGAATGAGAAGTAGGAGTGATGACCTCTAAAATCCTTTCTAGTTCTAAATCTATGATCTCATGAACTATCTTGAAGTCTCTATAAAATGATAGATAGCTTTGTGGTGAGTAAAATGCAATAGGAGGGAAACTGAGGCACTTTTCTCCAAGCCAGATGTTTGTTAACAGTGATATGTATAGCAATTAATAAAGTGGGTCAGACTGACCGCCTCACTTAGGTCAGCAACTATGAGGACAAGAGAAAAAAAACACTCTTTATTGAGATGCAGGAAAGGAGGAGTCCTGAGTAGTTGGGGAATGTTACAATTGGATACAGCTGGAAAAGGTGGGTTGGTCTTCAGGTGCAGATGATCACACCCCTCTAACAATTAAGAAATGTTAATTGCTTGATGGGCCTCAATGACCTCTAGTAATTTTGGCTAAAAAATCAGAACCACTCCAATCAGTACCACCTGGTTAGTCATCTTCTTTGGGGAAACCTCTAATTTTACAAGGAGAGACTGTCCCTTGGAGAGGGGCTCAGCCTAAACTGGTTTCTGTTTAAAGGTAAACAAAACGGAGGTCCCGAGTTAAACTGGTTAGCCAGCAAATGTCCTGGGGGGCTAGTAGTGAGCCCTCTCAACCACGCCTTTAAACCAAATCAGACTGGGAGAGATTGTTTTTGAGCTTAACTGAGAAATGGGCCTTTGACAAAATGGGAATAAGGTTGATTACAGAGTAGAATCAATTACTAAATAATACAGCCTGATTCTAACTTCCTCAGTTTTCAATGAGTTCTTTTTGGTACTCTTGTACTGAAACCCAGGCTGTGGTTCTTCAATAGAGCTGCCTCACTTAGCCTTGCCCTCCATAGTGATTGCTGTGTTTTTGAGGGAAATCAGTTTCTCTTTCAAATTATTTTGTCGCTTCTCCTATCAGGCAAAGGGACTCTTCAGGGATTTCCCAAAAGACTCAGCTTTTGTTTTTCATTCTTGTGTCAAGTCCATTGGGCACCATTGCTTGTATCTAAAGATTCAGCCATCAGATAGACACACACTTACTGTCACCAAGCTCCCACACTAAGCATTAGGTTCATTTATTCTCCTTATGTAGTTTTATTTTTATTTTTTGCCAAGTGGAGATAACTGGGAGTTCATAACTTTTCCTTTCAGATATAATGTCTATCAGGGCATGTCATAACTGTTCCTAGAACTGTAATCCCTCCATGGTGATCCAATGTGCTTTCAATCTTCCAAACTGGGAGCTTCTCCTGTGTTACCGTAACCCTGGCTCTTCTCATGCTCCTACAAATCAAAGCTCATCTTGGGCCAGGGGTGGGGAACCTGTGATCTCTAGGCCACATGTAGCCCTCTAGGTTCTCAAGTGTGGCTCTTTGACTGAATCCGAACTTTCTTGGGACTTGAGGATCTAGAGATCCACATGTGGCTAGAGGCCAAAGGTTCCCCACCCCTGCCTTAGGCCAAACCTTTAGAAATCCCTGCCCAGAGCAAACTCACAAACTCCCAAGCCATCTGCATCTGACACCTCAGGGATTTGTACCTTGAGCCCCACCCCACTGCATCCCCCAACAACAAATATATGCATTCTTTCAGATACCACATCATTACATCACTCTTCTTGACTCATATCACCAGTCTTTCAGAGCATGGCACTAACTTTTATTCCACATTCTATTCTCTATATAACATGTATGTACTCTCTTCAGAAGCTCTTTCAAACCTTTTCATCTCTCCTCAAACCTCCCAAGGTTCCCCTCTTCCCACCCTCTCTGCAGAGAACCTTGCCCCACATTTTACAGAAAAAAAATAAATCCATTCTCCATGAGCTCCCCTTTCTCCCCTATTCCTCATCTCCTATCCCTCAGGTGCCTTCTGCCCCATTCTTTTCCTTCACTCCTGTCTCACATGATGAAATGACCTTACTCCTTACCAAGGCTAACCCCTCTATGTGCTCAAGTGATCCCATTCCATCTCATCTCTTCCAACAGATTGTCCCCTCTGTTAGCCCCACTCTTTCACTGATTTTTAATTTCTCCCTGTCTTGCTAGCTCATTTCCTACTGCTTACAAACATGTCCATGTGTCCTCTATCCTCAAAAAACAAACACAAAAAACCCTCACTTGACCTCTTCATTTTCTCTCCTCTCTCTCTCTTCTTAACCCCTTACAATCTGGCTTCTGACCTTATTGTTGCACTGAAACTGTTCTCTCCAAAATTATTAATTATCTCCAATTTGGCCTCAGACACTTATTAGTTGTGTGACCCTGGGCAAGTCACTTAACCCTATGTGCCTCAGTTTTCTCATCTGTAAAATGAGCTGAAGAAGGAAATGGCAAACTACTCCAGTATCTCCAACAAGAAAACCCCAAATGGGGTCATGAGGAGTTGAACACGACTTAAATGACTGAATGACAAAATTAGCAAGCCAAGGCCTTTTCTCCATCCTCATTCTCCTTGACTTCTCTAGATGCCTTTGACACTGTTGCTCACTCTCTACTTCCTGACATGCTCTTCTCTCTAGGTTTTCAGGATACTACTCTCTCCTGGTTCTCCTACCTATCTGACCAATTCTTCTCTGTCTCCTTTGCTGGTCTTCTTACAGATCACACCCTCTAACTGTAATTGTCCCTCAGGGTTATGCCCTCATGCATCTTTTGTAGATTTACTGATGATTGTGCTGTTGCCTTTGCCCATTCTAGGGGATGGGGGGGGGGACTGGGCCAGCCAATGACTGAAGCTAATATCCTCTCAGCCCAGAGGAATGAGAAAATCCACAGAAGTCAAGTCTCAGCTTGCAAGAAGCCAAGACCAAACCTTGGGTCTCTTGGCACATAGGGTTACTGGTACTTAGTTCAAAATCCCAAGCCAACAGGGGCCGAATAAGGAAGAGCTCAGTCTAATGACTAGGAAAGTAGATTAGTAATGAGTCAGCAACAAGTTCCAAAGGGAAAGCAGGAAAACAGTTCAAAAATCTGATTTGAGTTCTAGGAAGCCAGATGCCCCAACAGGTTTGAGCTTGAACCTCACATACCATTTGTCACACTTATGGGAAGCAAAGGGATGTTGTCTCTGGCAGACAGTGGGGATGAAATGTCAATAGCTCTGCCCTGTCCTGCCAATCTTGCTAATGAAAGCTCCTAAGGTAGTGATTTGTATGGACTACAATTGATATGATGGAAATGGAAAAGAATTGAAAAGAATCTTCTCACTTTAAAATCAGATGCTAAAGTCATAGCTCAGAACAAGTGTAAGGAATTCATAAGACAGTTTTACCCAAGCCTGAGGACTTCTGTTGGCTGACTTTGGTGGTTTAAATGAAGACAGTAAGAGACCTTAAAGCTGTGTACTTAGATAAACTTGTCTCATTAACTTCTCTCCCTTCGTACTCAGTACCGTGAGAGTGCTGACATCCTCTTCAACACAGCCTGTGACAACAGCCCAGCCGACATCACTCTACTTTAAGCGCCTGATGGATAAAAATTGCCAGAGATCTGGCTATGCTACTGCCTAACTATGTGGTCTCCTGCAAAGCTATTGACTCAGTTTCCTTACCCTTAAAATGGGGATATAGTATATGCCCGACATCGATCAGGAGATTACAGGCATACCTCGTTTTATTGTGCTTAATTCCCAGGTATTGCTTAAAACAACAACAAATTGAAGGTTTGTGGCAACCCTGAGTCAAGCAAGTCTATGGGACCATTCTTTTTTTCAGTTTAACACCAACATCAATCTATTAAAATTCAAATAGCATCTTTTACATGTACAGAGCTGTTTACATGTTTTCTCCAACCTCCCTTCCACTAGAATATGAACTTTTTGAGGGTAGAGATCATATTTCTACTTTTCTTTTCACCCCCAGCACTGAGCACAATGCCTGGCACAGAGTAAATACTTAATAAATACTTGTTAATTGACTTATTTCAGAAGAAAGTTGAATATAGTTTACAAAAATATTATTGGCACTGTACTCACATCATGTCTCTGTCACTTTTTTGGTCATTCTCACAATATTTCAAACTTTATCATTATTATATTTGTTATGGTGACCTGTGATCAGTGATCTTTGATGTTATTATTATAATTGTTTTGGGGCACCATGAACCAAGCCCTTATTAGATGGCAAACACAATCACTAAATATCGTGTGTTCTAACCGCTCTACCTATCTGCTGCTCCCCATCTCTCTCCCTCTCCTTGGGCCTCCTCTTCCCTGAGACGCAATGATACTGAAATTAGACCAATTAATAATCCTACAATGGCCTCTAAGTGTTCAAGTGAAAGGAAGAGTCCACAGATGAGGCAAATTTCATTGTTGTCTTATTTTAAGAAATTGTCACAGTCACCCCAGCCTTCAGCAACTACCACTCTGATCAGTCAGCAGCCATCGACACTGAGGCAAGACCTCCACCAGTGAAAAGTTTATAACTTGCTGAAGGCCCAAATGGTGGTTAGCATTTTTTAGCAACGAGGTATTTTTGAAATTAAGCTATATACATTGTGTTTTTTAGGCATAATATTATTGTACACCTAATAGACTACAGTATAGTATAAACATAACTTTCATATGTACTGGGAAACCAAAAAATTTGCGTGACTCCCTTTATTGTGATATTTACTTTATTGTGGTATTCTGGAATCAAACTCACAATATCTCTGAGGTATGCCTGTATTATGATGCTCAAATGAAAAAACAGATATTTTGACTTCAACTAACGTATATGAAAAGATATATAGCATTTTTGATATTATGATAATTCTAAGTGGACATTTATTTTCTATAAAAGTTCTAAATGAAAGGTCAAATAAAACTAAAAATATAATAAGTCAATATCTATCTTTTTTGTTGGTTTTTTTTTTGTTTTTGCTAGGCAATGGGGTTAAGTGACTTACCCAGGGTCACACAGCTAGTAAGTGTTATGTGTATGAGACCAGATTTGAACTCAGGTCTTCCTGAATCTAGGGCCGGTGTTCTATCTACTGTGCCATCTAGCTGCCCCCAATATCTATCTTTTTAAAATTTCCTTAACCAATACAGTAATAATAATAGCTAGCAATTATATGGCGCTTTAAGGTTTGCAAAATGCTTTACAAATATAATTAATTTTTATCCTCACAACAACCTTGGGTAGCAGGTGCTATTACTATTCCCGTTTTACAAGTGAGGAAATGGGCTGACAGAGGTTAAGTGACTTGCCCAGGGTCACACAGATAGCAAGTGTCTAAGGATGGATTTGAACTCAGCTCTTCTGGATTCCAGGTTCAGTACTCTATCTACATAACTGTCTAACAGCCAGAGTGTAAGTGGCATGTTTTGGGAGAAAGGAATGACTGTCAGTGTGTGTGTGAGAGAGAAAGCGAGAGAGAGAGAGAGAGAGAGAGAGAGAGAGAGAGAGAGACAGACAGACAGACAGACAGACAGACAGACGGACAGAGACAGAGAGAGACAGAGACAGAGTCAGACATAGACAGAGACAGACAGAAAGTGGGGGGGAGGGTGGGAGGGAGGAAGAGAGAGAGAGAGAATAGGGGTTCACATATAGATTCCTGGGCAGTTTGAGAAGCCTCAGGTTTAGAGGTCTGAAAGTTTATGGATGACTTTGGGCATAGATTTCTGAAAGGTGACAACCTCTTTATCTTATAGTTACAATCATGAGTTGCTAAAATCAGTTGCTCAGTGGCCAACCTCCTGGTGATTACCTTATCTGAATTTAACTAGGTTCAAACTACAGACATGCAGTCACATCCCCCTCTGTTTCCATCCTGGCAGGGCTTACCAGAGCCGGGGCCAAAATGACATAGAAAACGTACAACTTGGTCACAGATGTTGAGAGGAAAGGGACTTCAGAGGCCATCTAGTACAGCAAGCTCATTTTCTAGGCACAATTCAGTGAAAGGACTTGACCCAGGTCACCCAGACAGTAAGTGTCAAAGATGGAATTTGAACTTACACGTGTCTTTTAGCAAAAGCTCAGATCAAATTCCCTCATCGTTTGGTTTAAAAATAGAATAAAAAGAGTATGTTGCATGTAGAGTAGCTCATGGGAGAGAAAATCAGAAAATAATATTTTATTCATTTATTTACAGGAGAAAACACTGTACTTATCCCCATGTTTATGGTTATACTGTAAATGGCAATTATGCCATTGTGGGAAAAAAGTGGAAGCCATATATAACTCATTTGAATTCAACAAACATTCATGACTTGGGCTCAAAATAAAACACGCCATTGAGAAGCTTACATTCTACTGAAGGAAAACAATATCTTAATCAATCCACAAATGTTTATTAAAAACCCACTATGTTCCCGGCCCCAGGCACTACCTCAGGAGATGCAGATACAAAGGAGAAAACACAGAAAAGTAAAAACTAGGTAATTTGAGTGGCAGTTACAAACTCAGCTGGGGGGGTTGAAGGGGGGAGGAACGGTCAGAGAAGGCTTTGTGTAGGAAGGCAGGACTCCTCCATGAAGAGCATAGGGAACAGTGCAAAATTCAGGGAATTGCAAGTAGGTCCAGTTTGGTTAGAATGTACTGTGTGTGAAGGGGAGTGACATGAAATAAATCTGAAAAGGTAGTCGGGAGCCAGATTGGGAAGAGTATTAACTGCCAGGCAGAGATATTTGTATATTGATAATGATAATAGGCAGCCTCTGAAGACTTTGGAGCAGGGGAGTGTCATGGTCAGACCTCTTTAGGCAACTTAAAATGGCAGGTTTCAGAGCTTAAGCAAGTTAGATATACAACACACATAAGGAATGTATTTGGAAGATAAAACTGGTCCGATCTGCTGCATGTAGACATAACCCACAGACTGAGAAGAGTCATTCTTTTTTTTTTCTTTTTAAGGCAATTGGGGTTAAGTGACTTGCCCAAGGTCACACAGCTAGTAGGTGTCAAGTGTTTGGTCTGAGGCTGGATTTGAACTCAGGTTCTCCTGACTTCAGGGCCAGGGCTCTATCCACTGCGCCACCCATCTGCCCCGAGAAGGGTCATTCTGAAGTTGTTGTTGGCTATGCTTGCAGTAGAGATTCAGGGGAATATGGGTTGGACTACATGGTCATTGAACTCCCTTCTGATTCTGAAATTCTGTGGTTTGGTAAGACTATCTAATCAAAACTTTCCTTTATAAAATGATAAACTGAGGCCAAGAGGGGTCCAGTAACTTCCCAAGGTCACACAACTAATTAATAGAAGAATCAGAGGTAGAATTTATATATCTTATAGATTGAGTGCTTCTTAGGGCTATATTCTCTGAACCTATAGTTTGCTATTTAACCATTCCAATCCAAATGAAA
Organism: Phascolarctos cinereus; assembly: GCF_003287225.1. Taxonomy (NCBI): domain Eukaryota; kingdom Metazoa; phylum Chordata; class Mammalia; order Diprotodontia; family Phascolarctidae; genus Phascolarctos; species Phascolarctos cinereus. The sequence continues at coordinate 110,167,444 of NW_027555625.1, read as the reverse complement.
CTATAAATTGAAAAGTCATTTTTCAAGGATACTAGCATCAAGTCATAGATTATTATGTCTTTTCTTCCCTAATTTTTAGGGCCTTTCAGGGGTGTCTGGGTGTTTAGAGAAGACTAGCACCCCTGGTATGAGGACTGCCAAGTCCTTATCAGGGCTGCTTTTCACCTTTGGTGTCCACCTAATCCACCCAATTCTCATCTGTGGCTCCAAGAAGCTTTAGCATGCACAGTGGCCACACCCCAGTAAACTGTTTAGGCAAATGGGCTAAACCAGGTTGAGAGTAACCAAGGGGCTTCAGACCATTCAGTGAGTAGGAGGATGTCTACCCCAAGTGTATGAAGACTTTCCTTGGCCAGAATGGGTGAATGAGAACAATTTGTTCCAACTGCCATGAAGGTAGCTGAAGTAGGTGCTAGAGTGCGTAGAGCTTGGTTAGACATTAAAGACTCCACGATCATCCACTGCATCCTGGGTCATTGCCAGCCATCTTGACTTTTTGCCCCTGGACAGAATGACTCGGGAAGAGAGAGTGAGGCTGATGACTTTATGCAACTCTGTCTCACTTTAAATCCAATATGTGCATGAGTCAAGAGACATCACCCATACAATTTTACCATTTTTACCTACTTCAAAGTCCTGTGGCAATGGGCAAGTGATAAAATAGCAGGTGTGGATTCACTGGGAGCTGTAGGACAGAGGGTGGTCTTTTCACTGCTCTGAAGCAGCAGTGGGATTCGGCAGCCCCCTGGCTGTCTGAGCAGCCTTTTTGAAGGATTGCACTGATCACCTCCTGCTATGAGAAGGGGGCTAGAAAAGGTGCCCTTAAAATTGCCTGCTTCACCCAACCCTGGCCTGCAGCAGGTGGGGATCCTACCCTCTAGTCAAAATACAAAAAAAAAAATGTACAAAAACTTTTGCAAAGATGATTCCATTCACCATTGGTACATGGAATGTGCTAATACTTATGGACAACATGAAATCCAGTAGACCTGAAGAAAAATAGCTCTTATTGTTAGAAAACTTGGTACATCTAAACAGCAGCCCAGAGCAAAACAAGGCTGGCAAATAAAGGCCAGCTTGCCAAAGTCAGAGCTATATACATATTTTTTTCTGGAGTGGCTGCAGTGATGCGGAACACTGTGAAGCTGATGTAGGTTTTGCAATTAAAACTAATCTAGTCAACAAGCTTGCATGCCTCCCAAAAGGAGTGAACAGCTGGCTCATGGCAATGTAATTGCCACTTGTAGGAAGTGCTGTGCCACTGTCATCATTGTGTATGCTCCCACCATGATGAACCCTGATGAGGTGATAGAAAAATTTTATGAAGATCTTGAAGACCCTTATTATCAATGTGCCAGAAGAGAACAAGCTTGTAATTCTGGGTGACTTTAATGCTTGAGTAGGCTCAGACTACCAGACTTGGCAGAGAGTCCTTGGGAGGAATGGAGTTGGAAACAGCAATAGCAGTGGTCGCTCACTACTGAAGACCTGTGCATCTCATGACCTTCTCATCACCAACACTGTCTTCTATTTTCCTAAAAGCAATAAAACTTTGTGGATGCACTCTAGCAGCAAACATTGGCATTTAATAAACTCTGCCATTGTAAAAAGAAGAGATAGACAGACAGGATGTGAGAGTAAGGAGTGCTGGACTGATCATAGACTTATCCTCTCCAAGCTAAACATTCTCATTCAACAAAAGCAGTAGCTCCAAGGCAAGATGACTGCCAGACAGCTTAATGTCAAGATTAGAGCACTTCTCCATGTATGAACTTGGAAGGAAAGCTGAGCCAACACACAGCTGGCAACACTGGAGCAGAAAAGGAACGGGCAGTTTTCAGGGTTTTGGTGTACAGCACTGCATTTACTCATCTGGGCCAGAACACTCACAAGCATCAATATTGGTTTGATGAAAACAATGGGGAAATGCAGAAGCTGTTAAATGGAAAAATAAGAGCTCCTAGGGTTTACCAGTAGGATAGTTCATCTGTCTTTAAGAAGGCAACATTTAACTCCATCAAAAGTAAAGTGCAAGATGTATAACCTGTATCAGACTGCTTATCATCTCAGAGAAGGGGGAGGGGAAGGAGGGAGAGAAGGAGGGGTAAAATTTGGAACTCAAAACTTTTCTAAGAAACAACAAAGTATTAAAAATTATTTTTACATTTAATTGGGGAAAATTTATATATACAAAAATTTAAAAATAAAGTATAAGGGAAGCTTAGAGAGATGTCAGATTCTTGGCTCAGTAAGAAGGCAAATGAAATTCAGTTTTACACCGAGAGTAACAATCTAAAATGCTTTTATGATGCCTTGAAGACTGTTTATGGGCCAAAGACCTATGGTGAATTTCAACTACTCAGCACTGATGAAGTCACATTGATTAGTGATAAAGACATGAACCTGGAAAGATGGGCTGAACACTTCCATAGCATTCTTAACATATTGTTATCAACCAATGCTGAAGCCGTTGCTCATATACCTCAGGTTGAAGTCTAGCCTCTCTAGCCAGACTTCCAACTGAAGAAGATGATTTGAATGACTTAAGATTCCTTTCATGTGGCGAAGTGCTTGGTGCTGATTCTATTCCATCTGGGATTTACAAGGCAGGAGGTCCACTGCTCATACAAAAGCTGACTGAAATCTTCCAGGTTATATGGCAAGAGGAGGTTATCCTTCAGGAGTTCAATAATACCTCCATTGTCCATGTCTGTAATGGAAAAGGAAATAGGTTGTCCTGTGAAAATCACGGGATTGGGGGAAGGGGACGGTCTCTCTGTTAGTCATTACCAGCAAGACTCTTGCCAGAGACCTCCCAAAGGAGGACTGATCCTTCACCTGGAAGATGTTCATCTACCTGAAAACCAGTGTGGCTTCAGAAAGGGCCAAGAAATGGTAGATATTGTGTTTGCCACCCAACAGCTCCAGGAGAAATGCCAGATAGACCAGAGGTCGGTATACACATTCATTGATCTGACCAAGGTCTTTGATACTGTTAGTCATGAGGGCTTGTGAAAGGTCATGGCAAAATTTGGTTCCACAATGCCATGCTTGTACCGGTTCTAGATAATGTACGATGTTCTTGCATTGTCCCAGTCACCAATGGAATGAAGCACATCTTCGTGCTTCCCACGCTTTGTAGCATGGTGTTTTCAGTATGCTATTAGTTGCCTTCAACAAGGACAAAAATGATTTGAAGGTCAAGCACCACACTGAAGGTAAATGATTTAACTTTGGAAGGCAGCAAGCCAAGATTAAAGTGGAGGGAGAGTTGGTACTCGACTTTTTGTTGGCAGATGATCGTGTACTCAATGGAGCCTTTGAGGCTGAGATGCAGCAAAGTATGGATTAATTTTCTACTGCTTGTGCTAATTTTGGCTTGACAATTAACTCCAAGAAAACAGAGGTTCTCTATCAGCCAGCACTGTACCATCCATACATGGAACCTCTGGTTACAGCAAATGGAGAAATTTTGAATGCTGTGAATAAGTTTACTTACCTTGTCAATATACTTTCCAGCGATGTCCACACACATGCATTGCCAGAGCTAGCTCAGTGTTTGGGAGGCTCTGAAGGAAAGTGTGAGAGAGAAGAGGTATTGGGCCGCCTACCAAACTGAAGATCTACAGAGCTGTTGTTTATATATTTTCTAGAAGAAAATTGGTGAATTAGAGCCAGAGGGTTGCTAGGAGCCCCTGACTTGTCTATGGTTTAATGATGCATAAAAATATTTTAAAAAGAAGGTTTAAGAGCCTGTCAATTACGATGGCATTTCTTGAAGTTTGGGGATGGATTTTTTTTTTTAAGTTTTGTAGGTAGAACTTGAAAAAAAATGTATCTATGCTTTAAGAAATTTAGCTTTGTTTCCTTAAATAGTAACTTTTGCTTTACAAAGTCTTAAAGTTTAAAATAATTATATAAATTTTACATAATTAATATAATTAATAAAATACTTATTAAATCCAGATGAGATGACAGAGATATTTTGTTCTCAGAATTTCCCATTTACTTTTAATTTCAATGATTCAAGTTTTACTACTTTAAAATAATGAGTAATTTAGCTGTTCTTCACAATGAATAAGTATTGATCATTATTCAAATCAGGCCTGCTAGTGTTGCCACTTGGTCTTTTTAAAATTTTTAAATTGTTTTAAGTTTAATTATATGTATCCTGATGTGAATAAACGTGTTAATTGTGGGTAATAAATGCATTTTATTGAGAGGGAGTAAAGATATTGAAAGGATCGTCCTAAATCAGAAGTTCTTAACCTAGGGCCTGTGAACTCGTTTTAAAAAAATATTTGGTAACTATAATAATAATAGTCAACTATATATACATATACATACACACATATACAATGTAGCCCCTTAGGATTTTTGAGGCACTTTACAAATATGACACCAGTTGATCCTCATGACAACCCTGAAAGAGACTGGTATTGGTGCTATTGCTATCCCCTTTTTACAAATGACAAAACTGAAGCAAACAGAAGTTAAGTGACTTGCCCAGGGTCACATAGTGAGTGAGTATCTGAGACAGATTTGAACTCAGGTCTAGCATCACTGGTGTTCTCCCCTTCCCCTCCTTTCCTTTATCTCCTTTGGTTCTTTTGCTGTACCCTTTTTCACCCCCTTCCTTATATTTGTTATTTATTTTATGCACTTAAAACATGACCAAGAAAGACAGAAATGATGAGAACTCCTTCCCTGATCACAGAAGGCTCCTTTGAAGTTCATCTGTTCTCATATAGTCAATCAGTCAATAAAATAACAAGCATTAAATATCTCCTTGCTCTCAGTCACTGTTATGCTAAGCCCTGGGTATACAAACAGAGGAGTTAAAAAGTCACTTCTTTCAAGATGCATCCACTCTTATGGCTGTGACTTTCAGGGAACTCTCTCTCCTTTCTCTGAATTTCCATGGCATATTCTGTCTGTACTGCCCATGTGGTATTTATCATGTATGATACTTATCCTAAAATATTGTCATTAACCTTCTTAAGCATGTGCCCTATCAGCTGAACTAGACTGTAAGTCCAGCTCCTGAAGGGCAGAGAGGGTGATGCCTTACACATAACAGAGCCCTCACTAAATGCCACTGTTGTTGATAACCATGTCAAGGCTAATGACTTCTTCATTGGAACCAGACAAGAAAAACAACTGTGGGAGCCCAGGGCATGACTGAAACAGGACTCCCAGGGAAATTCCTTTGGGTTGGAACTCTACTGAGAATGACGGCGTGGTCTAATAGGCCTCTTTGAACACTATTGCCAAATTTGGAGCCTAATGGAAATACCCTACTTAGCCAGGGACTGAACAGCTTAGATCACCAGCTTCACGTCTAAATGTCATCCACTCTTCATTGTAACTAAGACTCCAAGAAGATGAAACGTCTGACTGCATGTTGTGGAGATCTAATTCCCTTTTTCCCTTCCTGTTCAGCCACTGCTTGGCTTAAAAAAAAAAAAACCCCAAAACAACTCAAAAAAAAGCCCCAGATAAAATTCTTGGTACTGTTATCCTAGTACTACATTGATACTAGTACATGAAGTGAATCCTAGACACAGTGTTTACTCTTATAATACCCTGAAAAAAACCTGCTCTATAAATATTTGCTTAATTGACTTAAGGAACACCAGCTCTTAATAACCTTTAAGCACCCTGTCATTTCTTAGCAAATATCTCAGTGGGAATGGCCTACTTCATTCTCATACATGTCCTCTGGAAACCATGGAGGAATTTCCCCAGTTGTGTTAGGAGGGATTTAAGACACACTTTCTTGAAAATGATGGGAATTTCTTATTTATGGTGATGCGTGTAGCCCCGTGAGAAAAAGAAGTATATTAAAGGATACAGTGCTCTTATATGCTGTTCAAAATGTTTTACATGACAAAAGAAAGTCTCCCCACCCCCAACCCCAGGGGACACCTACCTAACCAGGGAAACCAATTCATGTTTGATTATGGATGGGAAAAAAAAGCTTCAGTTCAACACTTTCTAACAATGTGGCCTTGGGAAAATCACTCACCGTCCCTGGGCCTCAGTTTCCTTATCCATAAAATGAAGAAACTACATTAGATGATCCGTAAGGCCCCCTTCAGCTTTAGAGCTTTAATCCAGTAACTCAAGGTGGTATTTGAAGGCGTGTTTGTATTTCTGGGAGGGGTATCCTAAGTCTTCAAGATCAAAAAGAGAAGGAATATCTTTTGATGTCATAATTTCATGTGAGGAGATATTTGGGGGCCAAAGACCTTTAGGTTATATTAGGTGGCTACCAACTGCATAATGCTAGGAGATGGGCTGTCCCCTTGTACTCTGAGGAATTTAATCTGTTGCCCTAACCTTTTACTTCTAGGAATGGCTTAGCCACCCAAGAGACTAGAATAATGTATTAGGAGTCTGGGTAGTTTTTGTGTTTAAAAAAAAATACTTATTAGGTACGTGAAAAACCTTTAAGATGGTTTGATTAGCATTCAATAGTCTATTCTTAGCCAAGTTTTGTCTCATTCATCAGTTCTGATTCAATAGTTAGGGACTCCCCATTGCAGTCAAGAGTTTCATGTCCTTTAAGGAGGAAGAAATAAAATGTTTTATGATTGAAATCTTGCAAGTGAAGGCTTCAAAATCGTGAAATGGGTGGTTCCTTCGTTCAAACTGGGGAGATAAAAATAAAGTTTTCTGTGACTATTTTTTTTCTCATGGGCAGATTAGTTACTTGACTTTTGAAGTACAAAATGAAAGGGGACACTGAGGAATAGATTCAGTTCAGTTCAATTCAGTAACCATTTATTAAGCCCCTACTATGTGCCTGGCACTTGTGGTGGGAATACAAAAACAACAAAACACAGTTTCAGTGATCAAGAAGCTTACATGATAGTAACAGCTAACTTTTATATAGCAATTTAAAGTTTGCAAAGCGCTTTCCGTATATTTCATTTAATTCTCGCAACAACCCTGAAGGGAGGGGCATAGGTGCCGTTATTATCCCCATTTTCCAGATGAGGAAACTGAGGCTGAGTGAAGTAAGTAATTTGCCCAAGGTCATATGGTCCCCAAGCAGAGGTTTGAACTTAGGTCTTCCTGACTCCCTGTCTAGCTCTTCATCCACTGTGCCACCTAAAAATGCTTTCTAAGGTGTACAAAATAAATACAGTATAATTGGTGGTGGTGGTGGTGGGGTGACAGGAACATGAATGCTAAGGGGGATCAGAAAACATTTCATGTAGAAGATGGCCCCTCAGCTGAGGCTTGAAAGCGAATCCAAGAGGTGATAAGGAGGGTGAGTGTAGCAGGTATAGGTCAAGGCACGGAGATGGAATGTCATGAGTGCAGAAGAAGAAGCCCAATTTGACTGCAAGGTATAGTGTGAGAGTGGGACTAATGTGAAACCAGGCTGGAAAGATAGGTGGGAACCAGGTTGGGAAGGGCTTTAAATGGTCTTTTCCCTAGAGCACCTAGGGTAAAAGCATATGAATGGATATGTTTACTCACGTAGACATATACAAACACCCACATGGACCTGCACAATTACATACACAATGTGTGTGTGTGTGTGTGTGTGTGACCAGTTACTTTCTGAGCTTCCCAAGTGTGTCTCCCTTTCTAGTTTTCTCTTTCTTCTCCTTTTTTCAACAATTCTCAAAAGAGAAAGGTGGGGTTGTAAGAACTCTGTTACTGAGGGTGACCTACAATTATCACCTATTGCAACTAAGGCCTGTGGTAGCCAATTATTCATGCCACGCCTTCTTACCTCACTCCAATTACTCTCAACAGGGCCTGGAATGGTGGTGGTTTAGGGAAGAGAAAGAAGAATAGCCCAGTAGTTCTGATTTAAGAACTATTCCCAAAAGACGATGGGGCTTATACCTTCCACCCTTACTCTCCAGCTGCCCAGAATTCCACTGGGGCTCAGCAGAGGGAAACCTTGAAGCGCAAATGTTACAGTACTTACCTAATTCTGGTTGGACACAGACTCCAACCAGTCTCAGGCATGAGGGAGAGAACCCAGCATCCCCACTGCCCTCTGACCCTCATTACTATTCCATCATTTCCAACATTGGTGAGGTGAGCCAGATCTCCCAATGCTTTGAGGAGGAGAGAGTTACCAGTTACGGTCCTTTGAGTAAGATGTTGGTTCTCCAGGCCTTGTCTGTTGCTCTGATGCTATACCCTCCAGAACCTGAGCACTGCCCTTAAAATATCTTGGTCTTTCCATTTTTCCTGTAACTGGGCCTTCATGTATTTGGTGTCTCCTAATTAGTTAGCTAGGTGACACATCAGATAGGGTCCCTGCCCTGGAGTCAGGAAGACCCAAGTCCAAATCTGGCTTCAAACATGAGCCGTGTGACCCTGGGAAAGTCACTTAACCTATGTTTGCCCCAGTGTCCTCAACTGTAAAATGGGGATGATAAAAAATAGCACCTAACACTCAGGGTTTTTATGAAGAGAAATGAGACAATATTTGTTAGAGCACCAAATGTCTTACTTTTTGATTTATAACCTCAGCACTTAGCACAGTGTTGGGCACACAGTAAGCATTTAATAAATGCTTTTCATTCATTTATTCCTTCATTCATTCACTCATTCATTATCACCCTGCCCCTCTCCCTCATTGGGAAGTATCCAAACTGCTGAACAGACCCACCGATAGGAAGAAGGACATGAGATCTCAATGCCATCCTCCACGCTTGGCTTTTTCTCCTTCTTTGCCTTGGGAAAGATTTGTTGTTTGCCATGTGTCCAGATGCAGGAGAAGCAGGCAACCCCATCACCATACTCAGATGGATCTGCAGGCTCATCAGTTACAGAGGTCACTCGCAAGATGCCCATCACAACCCAGACATGCCTGTCCACTCTGTTTGACTTTTGTCCATTTTCTCCTCAAATTTCAGTCCAAGTAGTTCACTCAATGTGCTATTTTCCTTGCTTTCTCCCATCATCACTAGAGTGGAACACTCTAGCCATCTACCATACTGTGAGACCAGACCATCTTCTCTTCCTGTCATACAGGTCTTTGACAATGTCCTTTATTCCGGTTTTTCTTTGGAGTTCCTCAGTAATTATACATTGCAATCTGCTCACACACCCAACATGGACCTTTCCATTACCTTCTGGGTGTTATTCATCTTTTATTATTATTATTATTATTATTATTATTATTATTATTATTAGGCAATTGGGGTTAAGTGACTTGCCCAGAGTCACACAGCTAGGAAGTATTATGTGTCTGAGGCCAGATTTGAACTCAGGTCCTCCAGGGACGGTGCTCAATGCACTGCGTCACTTAGCCGCCCCTCATCTTTACTTCTACAAAGGGAGTGGTATTCCAGGACTTGATACCATATAGCAACACCAGTAAAATGTTTGTGGTGGAAAGATGGGCTTTTGCTTTCATAGAAATGTGAAGGTCAGTAAATTAACTTTCCCAAAAGCAATCTATTGCATTCTCCTTTTCAACTCTGGGCCTCACTCAAAATTGATCTATACTGTCTGTTACACACACACACACACACACACACACACACAGTGTTGGACAAGTTCTATAGGGTATGCATGTTGATTATGTATGTATATGTGTGTATATATGTATATGTGTATCTATGTATCTATGTATCTATCTATCTATCTACCTGTTTTTCTTCTACTTGGTCTTTCCTGTGTGGATGGACAGGCCTTTGAGTAATGATGGATCTTTTCCAGAAGGCTCTATAATGTATTTTGGAGTTGCTTGAAACGATCAACATGATGTCAAGTGTAAACAAGCTCATTTGGAACAGAGGTGTCAAATTCAAATAGAAGCAGAGCCACTATAGTCTACATAAGGATCCCTGCCCACAACATATCTATTTAGAAAACCACATATTAACATTGTCTATGTTCTAATGTATTTTTATTTATTTTGTTAAATATATTCCACTTACCTTTTAATCTGGCTTGACAGTACCTGGGAGTGTTGCAGGCTGCAGTGGGGCCTCAGGCCGAGTGTTTGATACCTCTGATATAAGGATCTCATCACCTACAGGTAATTCCTCCTCAGCCAGGAATAAATGAATATTCATTGTGGGTCAGAGTCTTAGTGCAGTTTTGCAGTTTTAAGTTTTAATAACTTCAGAAATGTAAATGCTACCAACTTACAAAGCAACATTGGAAAGGTTAATTATTTAAAACTTTAAAATATGGATAGGCTTCTTATTAAAATTCAATATAACCACGGGCTTGTGCTGTATATCACTCTAGTCTATTTTTGAATTTTGTGAAAACTTTGCTCAGCTGCTTCTCAGGGACTGAAAGGATGGCATTTGTAATCCTAGCCAGGAGATCATCTGAAAACTGAGGTTTTGATGCATACGTGACAGTTTTGATGGGAGCCCACAAGAAAGAATCTAATGGAGATAGATCAGGTGGCCAACGTGGCCAAGCAAAAGGAGCTCCTTTGCCAATCCCCTGGTATGAGAAGGTGTCATCCAGAAACTGCCAAACATGCACTAATACGTATGCTCCATGTTATTAAATTAAAATTTAAAATTTAGTATTCAAAATTTAGAAAACTAAATAGATATTAGAGAATTTAAATAATTAAACTTTAAAATGATATTTTTGTAAGTTTGTAGTACTTCTGAAATTATTAAAGCTTAAAATTACACTAGGTGGGGCAGCTAGGTGGTACAGTGGATAGAGCACCGGCCCTGGAGGCAGGAGGACCTGAGTTCAAATCCGACGTCAGATGCATAATGCTTCCTAGCTGTGTGACTCTGGGCAAGTCACTTAATCCCAATTGCCTCACCAAAAAAACCCAAAAACAAAAACAAAATAAAACAAACAAAAAAAACTACACTAGGACTCTTGGGACACGCTGAATATATATGCATATGTATGTGTATATACGCATATACACATACATATGTGTATGTTTTATTTACATATACTAAAGTCATATACTAAACTAATGAGAGGCAGTACAACACAGAAGATAAAATAACTGGCCTCAGAGTCAGGAAGACCTGGGTTCAAGTCCCGATTTGGACACATATTGTTTGTGTAGCTTTTAGCAGGCAAATTAATTTCTTAGTGTTCTAGGTCACTTTCTAAGACTCTGAGTTGTAGAAAAGGTGTGAGTTCTTCATTCAGGAGCTTTTCATATCAATTAAACTACCATTCTAGTCCCTATCCTTTTTAAAGTATATACAGAGAGTCTGCTACTTGCTTTTTGCTCTGTGAATATAGGGGAGAGGATCATTTGGACCGTGAGAGAAAAATCCAGACATGAGGTAAAGACAGAGTCATAGATTTTTCTATTTTTAGAAAATAATTTGGTGCAATAATAGATGACCCTCTATCTAAATTCAGATCAAGCCAGCATGGGTTTTAACTTAGTACAGTGATACCTTAAAGAAGGTAGAACTCAAGCTAATGTACACTGCTCTGTTACCACAGCACCCTGAATGTTTCATGACATATACACCAGGTAAAACATTAGTGTCACATTATATATGATCATTGCAGGTCAGGAGGACTCCACATTGTTTTTTGACCACTCTTTGCATTTTTGTTTGTTGGTTTTTGACACCTTTCTGAATTATTCTAAGTCCATGAAGACAATTCAAAGGCAAAGCAGATTCTTCCTAGGGTAGGGGTGGGGAACCTGATCTGTAAAATTTGGATTCAGTCAAAAGCCCACACTTAAGGAACTAGAAGGCCACATGTGGCCTTAAGGCTGCAGGTTCCCTACCCCTGTCCCAGAGTATACTGGAATGGTTCTGCCTTTTCTGCCTTCATTCTCTACAACGGTGGAGTCAAACACAACCAGAGGCCACTAAATCATACCACATAAGGATCCCTGTGGACCTCATACTGACTCAGAAAAACCACACATATTTTCTGTTTACTTTAATACATCAACGTATTAAAATTAGATAGGAACGACTTTTTCATCTGGTTCAGCTGTACTCAGGAATATTATGGTCTGCATATTTGATACCTCTATGCTACAAGACAAATCATTGCTATGGGTGAGTATTCTCTTCCATGTTGGCTCCAATTCAAGTCAAATCAGTGGTGTTAGCATAGGTAGGTTGAGAATGGTGCATTGGGGAAGAATATGGCTGAGTCTCGATGGGCCTGGTGGCACTCGTGTGACATGATGGAAATATTGAGCTTGCTGTCATGTTACACAAATACACTGATACACTCTTACTTATTCCAAACCATTGCTGAGAATGGATAATTTTGTTTAATAAACTTCCTTTATTAAATTACTTTATAGATAATTCATCATCATGAAAATTGAGGAGCACCATTTATGTGCCCATTTCTGGGTTTGGCCATAGATGCAGGTATTCTTATGATGTAAAAAGGAACCATGACTTTTATTTTTAAAAAAACAAACAACTAGAAGAAGTCTAGTGCGAATGTTGAGTGGATTCTCTATGGAGGATTTATGACAAGAATTACTCAGAAGGAGTTGAGGGTATTAGAAAATCATCAAATGATCCTGCCCTGTCGTCAGCCCTATCTGTTCCAGAGATCTATGTGATACTTCAGGTTTATGACACTACCCTAGGATAATGCCCTGTCCCTCCACAAGTGGGAACGTCACTCACAGCCAGACTCAGGAGAGCCACCTCCATGGACTTTCACGTTCTATATGAGTCAGAATACAGATGAAGGACAAGATCTGGGCTTGTTCCTCCAAATGAGATATCTGCTCCTTGTTCTCTTTGGTCTGGGACTCACTTGACCGAGGCGCTTCTCCTTTGGGTCTAGGAGACTTGACATGGGAACTTTGCAATCATGCCTCTTCTGCTCCTGGCCCCGGAACCATGCTCCATCTTTGCCTCCAGTTTGCTGCACTCCATGGGCCTTTGAATGAATATGCAAGGCTTTACCTTCCAGGGGACTGAAACTGCATCTCCACATGTGTGTCCTAATCCTTTTGTACATCTCTCCTGTCTAATGGCCAAATCTGGGGTGTCAATAGCCTATTAAAGGACTAAAGGTAGAACCCATGGGTGGGCATGTTCACATCCTATCTGAGAAATAATCTTGTTAAGGAAATTTAACATGTCATGAAGAAGATGTGAAGGATCTGTAAGTTTGTCAGAGAAGTTCCTTGTAAGTGAATATAGGTTACATCCTAAGACTTAGTAGATAATAGTCTCAGAGAAATGAAGTGACTTGCTTGATCATACAAGATTTTTCCCTTCATGGAGGTAAGGAGAAGCTACAGATAGATACAGAAAAAGCCCCAACCCTTTAGGTTGTACCAAATGTCTGGAGGACTGTATAATCTTCAACCTAGAATAAGACAGACTTTATTGATCTCAAGCATAAAATATACAAACATCTAGTATTCAAATTCACAAACAATCCAGAGGGATTTTAAATCTTCATGTAAAAACTGGATGACCCCTTGGAAGTTATATTGAAGAGGGAATTCTTTTCCAGTTACAGATTGGACTAACCCTACAAGTCCTCAATCAGTCTAATAGAATTATAGAGTATTGGCTACTGGATTAAAGCAATTGATGGGACACAGGAGTCTTTTAGTGATCAGCTGGCTGAAGAATCAGCCAGGACCCTGAAGGCGTTAAAAGCCAAGAATCAATTCTGAAGCGTTTTCTCTTCACCTCCCCCCACCCCCATACCTCTTAGAGATTTGGAGCAAGGCAAGGAGGGTATTTCTCTCTCCTCTCCCCCCACTCCCATTACCAATGGCTTCATGCAAAGGCACATGAATGTCCAATGGAGTGGGAACCAGCAGCTGTAGAGTTGAGTTGAATGGGATTGAATCAAATTGATGAGAGAGGTTGAGAGTCTGGTGCTTGGTGCCTCAAACCTGGAGCCTCCTTGGGAAACTACAGGTTCCAGAGACAAGACTCCTGTGAGTTCTAGTTCTTTCTGAAAGACAGCATCATATGCCAGGATGTCAGTTGATTCTGAAGCTAGAGAGTGAATACTGTAATCAAGGATTGGAGCCATTTGCACTACCTAAAAGCAGGCCCAGGCTGCATAGCAGAGTGGTTTGCCAAGCAGAGCCATCATGTTCTTTGAAAAGCAGAATGAGAGCAACATTAGAAAACATTGGAGTGGAACAACACTGGAGATATAAATTGCTTTGATTATATTTATTTCCTATGTGTGTGCCTTTCCACTTGTGAACTCTATCCATAATCCATTCTTTCCACTGGTGCTAAATGTATTTATGAGAGAGTACGCCATAGGTTTATGGGGCTACCTTTCTTACTATACCATTTCAGTAAATGCCTTTGCTTTGAGCTAATTATGTCCTTTGGCTGACTGCCAAAACTTAAGTGCATTGGTTGGAGCTCATAAGCTACAGTCTAGGGGTGCAGAATTGCATGGAATCTTGAACTTGAGGTAATCATTCCCAGGAGGACCCAATCTGCAAGTCTGATTTGAGAGGGAGTAACACATACAACACAAAATAGTATATAGAAATTAAGGCACACTGCTAAAGCAAAATAAAAGTGAATAAAGGAAATGAATGAAAGAATGACATAAAAGTCACGTAGTGTTAGATGCTGGGGATTTAAAGAGAAAACTGGACACAGCTCTTGCTTTCCAGGAGCTAACCTGTCGACTGGGAGAGAACATGTACATGTAGAAGGTTTCAGAAGCAATTTAGATGGAAAGTTCCCAGGGTTCTTACAGTGTGGCAGCAAAACATATGGTAATTCTTCTTACAGAATGTGATGTCTGCTGATAGAATCATATCCTTTTCTGAGTTTGAGCCATTTGACAATGCCAAGGACTCTTTGTAGTAACAACTTCAGTAGCTATGACTGCTGTGACAGAAGCAATTACCAGGTTATATCTGCACAGCAGTTTCTCCCTGGGATGATGGTTGCAGGGTCTGGGTTGGAAACAGGATTGATATGGAGTGAGAGGGAAGGTGCTGCTGCCCCCGGGCTCTTCGGTTACCTACCCAGTCATTGAAGTTGGTCAGCATTTGGTGGTGGTGGTGGGCCCATTCTGCCCAGTGATTACTTCCCTCAGTGGTGGTTATGGGGCCTGGGTTGGAAGCAGGGCCAACAGTCTTGGGGCACTGCTATTGCCAAAGTTCTTGGGTTCAGCATCTCGGGCTATCTCTATTAGAGTCTGAGGGAGAGTAGTGGCTGAGTAGGTGGTAGTAGTTTGACTTACCTGGCAAATATCCCTCTTGTCTCTCTTCAAAGTGCCTTTATATTTCATCTAGCATCATTTTCATGGCCTGGGGGTGGTAGTTGTCAATGGTGTCAAACATTCATTTAGATGGCACTCAGTCTCTAGTAGGTCTGGGTATGGTCCATGGTGCCCCACAGGGCCACAGAATGAATCAACTATGGCCTTAAAAATAATTCTGAAGCAGTAGAGCCTCATCAATCTTTCTTCCCAATTTTTTCCACATGCTTCATTACTACTAAAATTTTTTTCATTTAACAAGCATTTATTTTCTCTGCCTTCCACTTCCCTCCATCCTTGAATAAAGAAAAGAAAACCTTTATAACAAAGATGCACGGTCAAACAAACAAATTCCTACACTGGCCACGTCCAGAGGTTTATATCTCATTCTGAATCTTGAGTCCTTCATTTCTCTGTCAGGAAGTGGGTAGCATGTTTCATTATGAGTCCTCTGGAGTCATGGTTGGTCATTGCACTATCAGAGTTCTGAGATTTTCAAATTCATTTGTTTTTATAATGTTGTTATCGTACAAATTGTTCTCATGGTTCTGCTCAGTTCATTCTGTTCAAATGTCTTCCCTTATTTCTCTGAAATTGTTCCTCTCATAATTTCTCATAGAACAATATTATTGCATTTCAGTCATATACCATAATTTGCTCAGTCATTCGCCAATTAATGAGTATCCCCTTAGGTTCTAGTTCTTTGATGGGAAGAGCTGCTATAAATATTTTTATACACATGGGTCCTTTCCCTCTGTCTTATCTAAGGGGTCATGCTTTATTACTCTTACAGCAAATAGAGAGGCATTGAATCCAGAAACCTTAATAGAGGAATGCTTCCAAATGTTACCCAATATCAAAGTCACAAGGAGGAATAGAGAAATAGTCTCATCAGGGTCCTATTCTTGGCAAGTAAGTCAGGCATGTTTTGCCCTCAGATATCTTAGCCAGATCCCTCAGGAATTCAACCAACATCTTTCTCTGTTTTTTTTTTTATGAGGTGTCACCACCCCATCCCCACCTTGAATCCCAGTCAGCAAGATAAATACCTCAAGGGTGCTCACTGCCTGATGCCTTCATTGGATGGTTCACTTTCTTCTTGCTGTCCAAAAGAATGCAAGCACAACCACTTTCCAAGCAATTATTGCCAGCTCAGATCTCCAGAAGTCCTCTGATTGAGAGAGATGCAATGTGCTTCATGTACCTTTTAAATTTCTGTGGGTGTGGGGCAGAGCCAAGATGGTGGAGTAAAAACTCAGAGGACTTCTCTCGATATTCCCTCCAAACAATTTCCAGATAATGCCTCAAATCAAAATCTGGAGTGGCAGAGCCAATAAAATTCCAGTTGGATCTTGTGATCTTTCTCAGCACTACAACTCTAATCTTTTACGCTAGTTGATTCCACACGTCCATGTCCTTTTGGTACATATCCACATGGACAGTGCAGAAGAAACATGTCCTTCGCACACTGGGAAACTACCTTAGGAAATGGTGCAGAAGTATAATGCCCAGACCAATGGAGGTGATGGTCCTGCCCTGGTTATACCACATCTTAAACATCGTGTTCAGTCCTGTATGGCTAGTTGGTGCAGTGGATAGCATGATAGGCCTGGAGTCAGGAAGACTCATCTTCCTGAGTTCAAATCTGGCCTCAGACATTAACTAGCTGTGTGGCCCTGGGCAAGTCACTTAACCCTAGTTGCCTCAGTTCCTCATCTGTCAAATGAGCTGGAGAAGGAAATGGCAAACCACTCCAGTATCTTTGCCAAAACAAACCCCAAATGAGATTATAGAGTCATACATTACTGAAATGAACAACAACATGGAGGTGATGGTCCTGACCTTGTTAGACCGTGTCTTAAACATTGTGCTCAGCTTTGGGTACCACATTTTAGGAAAGACATTAGTAAAAGAGAAACATGTCCAAAGAAGAGTTAATTAGGATAGTGAGGGGACTCAAAACCATGCTATACTAGTATATACTAGTATACTCGTGGGACATCCCCTTGTACCCCAACTGATGTAATGACAATGTGTGAAGTACAAGGGTGATGTCATATGATGAGTGAGCCCAGAGGGGGTGTTATCCTAGGACTGGTTAAAGGAACTGGTGTCGTTTAACTTGTACAAGAGAAAATGGGGGAAACAAAATAGCTGATATTTTCAATTTCGTTTTCACTTAATTCATTTTCATATATGAATTAATAATCCTTTTAGGTCATACAAAGTCGGAAGAGAGAGTAAGGTCAATAGGATTGGGTTGGGTCACAAGAGATTTATGAGGTATTATAGTTATTCGTATTCCTAAAGAGAAGCCCAGGCTGAGTCATCTAAGGGGGAGTGAGGGTGAGGCTGATGGTCTGATCATGTTAATAGTAATTCATAGTAGCTGCTCATGCATGCACAGTAGAAGTAGGTAGAAGCTCAGAGTGCCATCTGCTGGCTTGCACAAGCATTGCATTCAGAGTAGCTATTCTGTTCTACCTCTTAGGGGCCAATATAAAGAAACATCCTCTACCAGATTTTTTTTTTTCTTGACCAGTGGAGAATTCTCAGCATGGAAGCTCCCTCCACTGGTGATTGGCAACCTATCTGCAACTTGTGGTCTTAGTAAACTGCCTACAGCACTGAGATTAAGTGACTTGTTTTTGGTTACACAGTTAGTGTGTGTCAGGGCAGAACTTGAATCCAGGTCTCCCTGATGCCAAGGCTGGCCCTTTAGACAAGCTTCTTCTCTAATGTGGTTACACTGGACTAAATGCCCTCTAAAACCCCTTTCAGCTTAACTCTGTGAACCCAGTATTTTACTACGTTGCCTGTCCTTCAAAGTACCTCAAAAATGCACTTACATTATTTAAAAGTTAAATGTTTTCAATAGTAGATTATGAAATTTTATAGCCCTGGCTAGCTAAAAATAAAAATAAAATAAAACAGTTAGCAATAATCTTTAGTCTTATGGCCTTATTAAATTTAATAAGTACTTGGTTAAGTATCTACTGTCTATGCTAGGTCCCATATCACTCACGGAAGGAAGGAAGTGTCCGAACCACAAGACAGCTGCCATACTCACAATTTACTCTGAACACTTACACCCAATTGTTCTCCTTTAACTCATGCTCATCGTTGTGTTCCTACCCTACCAGGCCTTCCCTGCTGAGCGAGTGGAAAGTGAGTAGAAATCTGGCAAATATGAGTGTGTGAAAGAAAAAGAAGCCTTCCTGAATCTGGACAGGAGAAGTGAGACAAATTCTCTGGATATAAGTTAGAAAGAGCTTTGGCTTTGAAGGTTAAAAAAAAAAATAGAACAAAGCATGCCTCATCAATCCAGGTTCTGACACTACTGTGTGACTGTAATCTACCTGATTTCTGAGAGCTATATTCAGGTCTTTAAATACTAGTTGGGCCATAAGTTTATAATGGAGATACAACTTACACAGTAGTCAAGCAGTCTTTAAGGTTAAAAAAAACAAAACAGTAATTGCTTAGGGACTGAATGCAAATATAGAAGACCAAGGTTCATTCCCTCTTAGAAAAGTGGTTAAAGGATGTGAAGAAGCAATTCTCAAAATAAGATTTGTAAAGTATTAGTGGCTACATATGAAAGAACCCTCCAAATCACTGACAATAAGAGAAATGCAAATCAGAACAGCTCTGAGGCTTCTGTCAACTCAGCAAATTGGCAAAGAGGACAAAAGATGAAAGTAGTCAATGCTGGAGGGTCTGTGGAGAGACTGGAATGGCACTGCGTTGTTGATGGAACTGTGACTAGCTCCAGCCTCTCTGGAAAGCAATTTGCAGGGGTGTGTGTGTGTGTGTGTGTGTGTGTGTGTGTGTGTGTGTGTCCCTGCGAGCGAGTGTGTGTTTTGCAGGAGGAGGTGCTGGGAGGGGAAATGACCTGACCAAGAGAGCCCTTATGAGCATGGGCAGGGTGTTCTCTTGAGGCAATCCCACGTGTACTCCAGAGCATACAAAGGTATTGTTTCCAGTCTACTCAACCAATTGGCTGCTGAGCTAAAAATGAGAATACTTAACAAAAAGCACCAACAGGATGATTAGGCCTCTTTGGAGGAAGACTCATTGTTCTGGCCTCTCTGTCGGGGCCTACCCACGGCCTTGAGCATAGGTCTCTATTTGTCACTTCGCATTTGTCCTTTCATGAGCCTACATGAAGCAGAATGGGACTGCTAGGTATTGGACACATAATAGTGGGCACACTAGGCTGTGTGACCTTGCAGACTTTGAAATGTCAGGATGGCAAGCTGCCAGAAGTCTGGGAGATTTTATAGACGGCCAAGCCCAGGGAGGAGTGAAATCCTGATGTCCTGCCTGACCTAGCACAGACGTGTCAGAAAGCATGGACAACCTTGCTGCATTTGGAAGTGTATTTGGTGGGAAGTAAACGATTTGTGAGCCCACTTGGGACCGAAGTGATATAGGGGAGAGGGGGATTTCTTTGTACTTTTATTCTTGCTACATCTTCTTAGTAAATAGCCCCTTGTAAAAATCTAACTAATATTAAGTGATATAGGGGATGCTCATCATTGATGTGCGGCATTAGGAAGATACCCCCCCCCCCAATCCTCTGGACTACCCCTAGAACTTTGAGAGGGGCAGGAGCTTAGGCACTTGTAGCTTTGCTCTGGTGGATTTGACTTATCACTGAGAGCAGAAGTTGGTGCTTATGAAGACGACGCTGAGAAAGTAACTAAATGTTAAATTATATCCTTTGACCTGTAGATCCTACTGCCCGATGTAAACCCCAAGGAGGACAAAGACAGAAGGAAAGGTCCCAGATATGCCAAAATAATCAGAGCAAAGAATTGAAAACAAAGTAGACACCCATAGATGAGAAAATGTCTCTTTTTTAGGTAAAAAGAGATTTAAAAAACCCTTCTTTTCTTTTCTTTTCCAAGGTTAAGGACTGTGGGCATGGTACATTGCATATATACCAATTGATGTTTTGGTTAGTTTTTCCCAATTTCTTTTTCTTCCTCTTTTAAAAAAATTCTTTGTTACAAATGCAACCCCTGGTCTCTTAGCTTGCCTGTAAGTGAGCATGGACACAGGGCCTAAGGATGTTGGAAGGACCCTGGACAACCAAATACATTTTTACTCAGATGTCTCAGAAACACTGATATTTGAACTTGGGAGTTAAGAACTATGAAAGAGAAACGATAGAATAATCCATCCTACTACTTCATATGGAAATGCAAGATTGGGGTGAGGTATTAGAGGGCTGTGCCTTAACATCAAGCATCCTTTTCTACCTTTTCTACCTTCCTTTCTCAGTAGGGTTCTTGTAATTCTTTATGGTGGTGATTGAGCTGATGGGCCAATCTGCAAATACTGCTGAGCGCTGACTGGGAGAACTGCCAAGGTACATATACCCTGAGCTCCTGACAATTTCCTTTCTCCCTCCTTCTTTCCAGGCAAAAGAGCAGTCTTCTTTGAACTATCTACATTGTTCATTTTCCATCTCTTCTCCTTTCTGGAGAAGGGAAGAGCTAAGAGAGAGAAGCTCTTTCTTTTTCCCATCAGCTACAGCTCTAGGCAGTGGATTATCAAAACCAAGTGTCCCCCCAATTGTTCATTAACCTTTTTTTTTTTTTGCTTAGCCATTCAGTCCCTTTGATATAAAAGGGGGGAAATGGCAACCAACAATCCTAGAGTGGAAAGAGCTGCATTGAGGTAATGTATCTTTTGCACTCAAGGAGGCAGAGACATTTTACTCCTCTCATAGAGTGTTGAGGTGGGAGAGAGAGTAGAGGTTTTTTGTCCTGACCCTTAAGAAATGGAAGACAAAATTTCTACTCAGTTGTGGCTTTTCATTAGAAATGCTTGGGAGTGCTCTCTTTTATTAAAGGTCCATGAGACACAATTCCTTTTTAGTATGAGCTAAGATGGAGTGAGGAGGGAGGGAAGAAAGGAGAGACAGAGAGAGAGAGAGAATAAATTAAAAGCATCCCCCCTAGACCTGGAAGTTCTTAACTTAGGGTCTATGAACTGGTTTGTTTATTGTCTTTGTTTTTTGGAGGCAATCAGGATTAAGTAACTTGCCCAGGGTCACACAGTAAGTGTCGGAGGTCACATTTGAACTCAGGTCCTACTGACTCTGACTGGTGCCCTATCCACTGCACCAGCTAATTGCCCCTACTGGCTTATTTTTTAATATTTTGATAACTATTGTAATATTATTTGGTTTCCTTTGAATTTACTATGTCTCTTATTTTATGTATTTAAAAGTCATAATTCTGAGGAGGGGTTTGGCAGACTGACACAAAAAAGAATAAAAAATCCCCACCCTAGACTAGTAAAAGAAAACATTGAGGCCATATATGTATTATTACCTGTGGGACCATTATTACACATAAGCTCCATCAAAACTGAGGCAAGGAGAGAGATATATTTGGTACAAACGAATATGGTGCAAAACACAAAAGATATTGTTCGTCACCCTCTCCTAATCTCATCAAAAAACAAGCAAATAAACAGCAAAAAAAGTAATCATACTTTCCTGTCAAATTTAGCCTTATGTTATCATTTTCCTGACTACAGACAAGATAATTTCTCTCAGCCTGTTTCCTCACCTGTAAAGTGGGGAAAATAATGTATGCAGTACCTAACTCTACACAGGGCTCTTGTGAGCAGGAGAAATGATTCAAGTCAGCAAATATTTTTAAGCACTTTACTCTGTGCTAGGTGCTCATCTCAGTGCAAGGGCAGAGGAGTGCAAGTGGGGAGGGACAAGCAGATAGTTAAGTCAGCTCATCTCTGCCTTCGAATTAGGTGTGGGGGTGGGTGGAGAAAGTGAATAGCTGATGATATGGCTTTTCTGTGGTGGTTCAGGATTTATCCTCTCATTTCCTTCTTCGAGTGTTAAGGCCAACATACCCCTCTCTCCCAGGGCCTTCTTCCCACCTGGTTGGATTTCCTCAGGTGCCAGCCCTGCCTCGGGCTGGCTTAAGGATCCAGACTCTTGAGTGATTTCTGAGATCTGGATCAGTGAGAGAGATCAGAAGTCTGATGCCTAACTCTGTGAGGGCAGGGACAGTTTCTTCCTTTTTTTTTTTTTTCAGCACTGAATACCTTACCTTCACAGAAAAAGCAGTAAATAAATGTCAGTGATCCTGATAGCAGCTGATATGTTTCCTGTCAGACAAAGACACTCCCCACTCTCACTTTCCCCCATCTTCCTTCCCTTTAATCAACTAGGGGAGAAGCTACCTCAGAGTCAGAGTTTGAAATGGCCCAGGTATACCATTAGAACCTTGGAGCTGATTTGGCTTCTTTGTGCTTGCATTAGCTAGCACACTCCTACCTCCCAGCCCTCTAATCCCTGTGATTTAGAAAAGTTTTCCTATTGGGCAAAACTCCCTTTCCCTACTACTCAGATTCAAATCCTAGCTCTTTACTTAATACCTGTATGAGCCTGGACAAATCAATCTTTCAACATGCATTTCCTTATTGCCTTATAATACAAAAATTTGAAAGGTAGCATTTATCGAGAGCAACAGAACACTTCACATGCTATTTCACTGGATCCTCACAACTCTGTGAGATAGGCACTTATCTTCCTTATTTTAGAGAGGAGGAAATTAAGGCTGTGAAAGATTAGGTGACTTGACCAGCATCAAACAGCTGATAAGCGTCAGAAGCAGGATTTGAACTTATGTCTTCCCGACAATGTCCAGAAATCTAGCTACTATGTTAGGTGATGGAGATACAAATACAAGAGGAGTTTACAGTCTCGCTGAGGGAGACATCTCCATATGTAAGTACGTATAAACTTTATGTAAGTTAATTGGGGAGAGGGGAAGGCACCAGGAATTTGGGGAATCAGGAAAGGCTTCATGTAGAAGATGAGGTTTGAGCTGAACCTTGAAGTAACTAGAGATTCTTCCAGTCAGGGGTGAGGGATGGCCAGAGCAAAGGCTAGAGTCATGTAGTATGCCATGGATGAGGTCAGTTTGGTTGGACTCCAATGTACATGAAGGAAAGTGATGTGATAAGGCTGGAAAAGTAGGTCAGGGACAGGTTAGGAAGGGTGTCACTTGCCAGAGGAATTTAAAGTGATAGGGAGCCATTGGACCTTATTGGGTAGGGGAGTGAACTCGTCAGACTTCAGTTTCCTTATCTGTGTGATAAGAGGATTGGACTAGTTGACCCTCAAAGTTCCTTTTAAATCTATGATCTGGTGATCTCTCTCCTTATTCTCAACCAGATCCAGCTCTGTAGTATCATTTCCTAGTTCCTAACTTCCTCTGCCCTTCTGTTCCATTGTGCCCTCTAGAGCAGTGCCCAAAGCTTTCTCCTGGGCCCCCATGGGTTCAGTTACCTTTAGGCAGATGACTTTCTGGTCTACATATCCAACCCTCATCCCTTTCCTAAGCCTTAGTCCTACATCTCCAGCTTCACACTGGACATTTCAAACTGGATATCCTATAGGCATCTCAAACCCAATGTGTCTCAGAATTAATTATCTTTCCCTGCAAACCCTGCCCTCTTCTGAACAGACCCATTTCGGTTTAGGGCACTATCATCCTTCTTGTCACTTCCAATTTGCAGCCTTGGAGTTATTTTTCACTCTTCCATCAAGTTGCCAAGTCTTAGAATTCTATCTCTATGATGAGTCTTACTCATTCCTTTCTCTCTGCTCACAGGGCCATCACCCTAGTTCTGGCCCTCAACACCTCTCACCTGAATCATTACAATAGCCTCCTTCCTGGCCATCTTGCCTCACCTATCTCCCTTCTCAACAGAGCTGTCAGTGATTTTAGGCTAGGATTGTAAGTTGCAGAGCAACTGCGGGGGGCTTCTCTACATAGAAGTAGTTGGGTGATGTAGGAGATGGGTGTTGGACTCGTAGTGAGGAAGTTGTGTTTAAATTCTGCCTTAGATACACTTACTAGCTGTGTGACCCAAGAAAAATGGGGTTAATAGTATCTCACCAGGGAATTATGAGGATTAAATGAGATGTAAAGTGCCTCGAAAACTTTCAAGTGCTATATAAATGTTATTATTATTATGCTAATACAATTATAGGCCTGGCTTAAAAAGGTTAGAGAGAATTCTATTAGGTGGAGGTAAAGGAGCATATTCCAGACCTGGGACTTGTGAAAAGGCATGGAAATGGCATGTTCTGTACAGGGAATAGCTAGCATACTAATTTGACTGGACTGGAAAGTTCATAAAAGGGGGTAATATGAAATAAGTCTAGAAAGGAAGATGGGCGCCATATTGTGAAGGGCATTAAATGCCAGGATGAGGGAGTCACTACTCCTGTGTCATCTACTCAGAGCACTGGATCTGGAGTCAGGAGAGACCCGAGTTTGAATTTCACCCCTACAAACTGGCTTGTTACTTCCCTGTCAATAAAATTAGGACAGTACCTACAGTGCCAGTATCACAGAGTTGTTAAAGGATCGAATGCAATAATGTATTTGTGTATATAGGGCAGCTAGGTGGTATAGTGGATAAAGCACAGGACCCAGAGTCAGGAAAATTGGAGTTCAAATCCAGCCTCAGACACTTACCAGCTGTGTGACCCTAGGCAAGTAACTTAACCCTGTTTGTCTCAGTTCCCCATGTGTAAAATGGGAACACACTGGAGAAGGAAATGGCAAATTACTCCAGTATCTTTGCCAAGAAAACCTCAAATGAGGTCATGGAGAGTTGAACACAACTGAATGACATGTGTGTATTATGTGTTTGGAGGATTTAGTTCTACCCCTCTTCAGTTCCATTGACGTAGTCACAGATGATGAGCTCCTAATGTGTTCCCCAAATTACCATCCTATCATATTTTTATAAAATGTGAACACTTCTCTCCAGTGAGTTGGAAGGGAACAACATCATTAGACAACAATGAGGGGCAATGCTCCCCAGGTGACCCTCGAAAGACAAAGTTGATGCAAGTTTGAGAGTTCAGAGCCCTTTAAGAGAGAATCAGCAAAGCAGTCAGAGAAGAATCTAGCTCTTTCTCCACCCCTATTTCTCAGTGGAGTAACTGGCATCTAGAAGTGGAACCACTCACCGAGGAGGATATACATCATTCAGTGGCTAGAGGCTCTGAGGAAGCAACTATTGCAGACTTACTCAGAGACAGTCACTTAAGGTAGCTTCAAGGAGTTGGACTTCTGGCAGCAAAGAGAACCAGCTATGTACTCAAGATAAACCACCCTTGGCAACAGAGCTGTGCTGCAGAGAGGGCTCCAAGAAGAAAGGACTTTGGGACCCTACATTACTAAAGGAATGAGCAGCATGGTCACGTGTAATTTCTATGTGTGATGTACAATCATTGTAGCAGGAGAAGGAAGCCTAGTTTATGGGGAGAATGTTTTGTAGTTCTGCTCTTCCTATGCTGTGTTGGTGAGTGCCTTTGCTAAGAGCTACATATACCTACTGACTGCTTATGGGAAGGACAATGAAGGCTGATAAACTACAGAAGGAGCAGTCTATAGCATAGGTGTCAAATACATGGTCTGTGGCTGCCCGGGGCCCACAACACTCCTGTGTGGCCTGATCCAGACTAAAATGCAATTGGGAAAATATTTAACAAAATAAATAAAAATACAATAAGATATACTAATTACATTTTGAAACTAGGTCAAGATGTGGCTTGTAGGGATTCTTATGTACTGTTTAGTGGGTTTCATTTCTGATTTTGACATCCCTGGTCTACAGGGTCTGTCCTCAAACCTCAGGTGACTTTCAGCCACTCTAAGACATAGAACTTAGCCCTCTAATTTGCAACATCTGTGGTTGGGGCCCTCTGAGGACCTGGTGCAGAAGTTTTAGTGCAAAGAGTCCAGAAGTAGCACAACCTATGTAAAAGACTGTTGTTTGTCCTTTGTTTTCAAAAAGGACCAACAATATCATGTCTACTGCCTTGACTTATTCATGAATTGGATTTAAGTGGGGCAAAGTTGCACAAAGTTGTCAGCCTCTCTTTTTTTTTAGGCAATTGGGGTTAAGTGACTTGCTCAGGGTCAAAAAGCTAGTAAGTGTCAAGTGCTTGGTCCAAGGCCGGATTTGAACTCAGGTCCTCCTGAGTTCAGGGCCAGTGCTCTATCCAATGTGCCACCTAGCTGCCCCTTCATTCTTCCAGTGACAAGACAAAAGTCAAGACACCTGGCCATGGCCTGAAATGGATGACTTTGGCATCTTCGTTGTCTAACTAAGCTTTCCTTGCCCCACAGTGCCTGCTTTGGCCAGCTTTTGTGGCCATTGGAACAAATTGTTCTCATCCACCCATTCTGCCAAGCGCTCTTTTCATGCTAGAGGTAGAAATCCCCCAATTCACTTCTGGATTTGAGGCTTGTCAGTTACCCTCAACCTGGTTTTGCCCATCTGCTGAAAGTTTACCAGGGTGTGGCCGCTCTGCACCTAAGGCTTCTTGGAGACCCAGGTGAGAAGTGAGTGCCAGGAAGATGAGCACCCATGAAAGGGGCTCAGCAAGTGCTCACCCCAGAGGTGCCAGTGCTCCTTGAACACCCCTCATGAGACTTTGTAACTTTGAAGAGATATATGTCAATTATTATGGCACAAGCCTGTGACACAACTAATCAAAAAATATCTGTCAAATTTAATTTAGTATGCTCCTGAGGCCTCTAGAGTCATCATGCTTTGACTCAAAGAAATGCAACTCTCAGGGTGGGAATTTGGGTTTTTGCTAATGCTCCTCAAGCCACATCAAAGAGATGGGCACCAGCTGTATATACCTGCAAGGCCCATTTTGCTTTAAACCTGGTGTTTTTTATTTTGTTTCCTGGTAATGGTATTAAGTCAAAATGGTAAGGGAGCTAATGTAGATGGGGTACTTCCTCCTCCCCTCCCTGCCACTGCTGCTGTCTGTCCGGAAGGGCTTGGTATTAAAACCAGTCTTTGCTGGACAAAACAAATGCTTACACAGTATTTGCAACTGGCAGTTGGCTTGAACTACCTAGGAAGAAATCAAGGAGACTGTAACCTGAGCCAGTGAGGACAAAAAAGTCAATTACCAGAAAGGATGGAAGTACAACTATATGATGGAAAGGAACCACATGGTCTGGGTTCTATCCCTGACTCTGATGCTCATCAGGTGGGTAACATTGGGCAAATCACTTAACACTTCTAGGCTTTGGGTGGTCCACAGACTTCAGAAGTCATGTCGAGATCTAATTCTTGTGGGCTCCCTTCTTTTTCTGATACCATCCCTTTCTCCTGCTTAGTCCACTATCTCCAGCACGGTCCCATTTCTTGAAGGAAATGAAATGATTTCCCTCCTTGCGACATCCAGCTAAATATAAAGCAGCAACAGGTTTCTCTTTCCAAGCAGTGAGCTCTGATAACAGCAACAGCTGCTAAGGGAAATATGGGACACTTTCCACAAACCCGACTAGATGCCCTTAACTTCTTGCACTCAGAAAGATCAGAAATGGCCCATCAATGTTAGTGGGTTTAAAGAAAAATAGAAAATATCAAGAAGCCAATAGTAGCCTTCTTATTGGATGCTCTTCAAAGATCTCCATGTTTATAATTTTTCTGTGGTTAAATACCCAGCTGGTTGGCAACTTGTTTGATGCTAAGCTGTTTGTCCCCAGATGGACACCACCCCAATTTCTCCTAGAAGACACATTCCAGGAAATCTTGACACTAATAAGTAGGGAGCATTATCGTGGCTGAAAGTAAAGTAAGGCGAGTTTCCTGTGTCAGCAACTTCTCTAGCCTCAGTGACAAATGTTATAAATCGTGATGAGCCTACATTCCCACTCAAGTTCTTCTTACTTCTTCATTATTAAAACATTTTTCTAAAGTAAATTCCTTTTGTCTAGGGAGATGATCAGAAGACACCAGGATTGGTTGGGGCTAGAAGAAGGAGAGGGAAAAACACCTTTCTGGTTCCTGACATTCTCAAGGCCTAACTGTCCTTTGACTCCAGGCTGTGGATAAGAACCATTTTTTAAAAAGTATGTCATCATGCAACTGGGAAATAAGAAATACAGGAAATGGGGTACAGAAATCTATCCTGAACTACAGGAAAATAGAAGGGGAGATGAGATAGAAGGGAGGGCAGATTAGAGAAAGGGGTATACAGAATGCATGCCATCTTGGGGTAGAGGGAGGGATGATATGGGGAGAAAATTTGGAACTCAAAATCTTGTGGAAGTGAATGTTGAAAACTAAAAATAAATTGAAAAAATTGAAAAAAAAAGTATGTCATTGAGCCTCTTCGGGTTGTTTTCTGTTCTGCTTTTTTCTGTGAACTTGCTGCAACACTGGGTAAATTACAGTGCTCCTGAGGCTCAGTTTTTCCATCTGTAAAATAAAGGGATTCAATTAAATTCCTGCTCTAAAATACATTTATTTCTATAGTTAGTCTTTTTGGATTATTAATAAAAAACCCCAAACTATACTATGAAACATTTAGGGGGAAGAATACTAATCTTTATTTTTGAGAGGCAGCATGGTGTAGTGGACAGAGGGCTTCCCTCAAAGTCAGGAAGACTTGAGTTCAAGTCTTCCCTCTGATATATACTCTGTGTGACCCCGGCCAAGTCACTTAATTTCTTAGCGCTCTAGATTTCTTCCTACAGACAAGGTGCCAACCTACATTGGTAGAGGGAAGTTTCCACAATAAGGAGCTCTCTATACCAATGAAATAACAGATCTAGTCCATATCACAACCTATGATATCACTGGGGTAGTCCAGGCTGCAGTCCAGCCAAACTGTTCTCCGAGTCTGTTCACCCACACTACTCTCACCTTTACAGACAGCTATTCTCTGGGCCTAGAATGCATCCTCTCCTCAATCCTCTCTTTAGATGCCTTGTCTCCTTCAAAGCTCAGCTCAAGGGCCACTTCCTTTTGGCAGGCATTTTCTGACCCCTTTTCTTCAAAAATGTTATGTATCTTTGCCCAAACATTTTCTTTGTCTTTATTTGCATTTTGTTGCTCCCCACAGAATAAGCTCCTGTAGCCATTTTGGTTTTGTTTTTGTTATCTCTAGTACCTTGCATAAAGGAGATTTAAAAGATGCTTCTTAAGTGCTGTCTCTACAGAGGGAGGGCTTAACCTTTTGTGTCATGGACCCCTTCTGAGAATTGTTTCAGACACCTAAAATAAAACATGGGATTACAAAGAAAACGATTTATACTGAAATAGTTAATAAAATATTAAACAAGTTCACAAGGCTCCAGGTTAAGAACCCATGTTACACAAATTTTTGAAACCTGGTATCTTAAGGGTTATCTGGGAACACGGAGAAGTTGACCTGCTCATTGATCTTGCATGTCAGACGCAGGGCTCGAACCCACACCTTTCTGACTCCAAGGCTAATCCTTTATCATATTGTTATCACGAGAAATGTAGTCTTAAAGAGCAGCAAAGCAGAAGAGACTTCTAAAAAATATTAATGGACTGCTCTAGAGTTTGCCTACTAGATTTTCTTATTCCTTTTCTCCTAAAAAAATCCACGAGTATATAAACAGGGCATAGGATCATGGATTTAGAGCTGGAAAGAACCTTCAAGGTCATCTGATTTAACCACCTTATTTTACAGATAAGAAAACTGAAGTCCAAAGAGATGACTTGCCCAAGATTATGCTGTTAAATCAGCAGCAGAGCAAATACAAACCGAAGTTCTGACTCCAAATCTTAACTTCCTATTTTACAATGCTGCCTACAGAGTAACAGGAAATATTCATTCTGGTCATATTTCCTATGCCACAAATGAGCATTTTTGTATCCAGAAAGTAGCCACTGATTTTTCTGATAACATCTTAGTTTATACTTTCATCTTTCAACAAATCAGGGGTGGGGAACCTGCAGCCTTGAGGCCACATGTGGCCCTCTACGTCCTCAAGTGCAGCTCTTTGAAATCCTTAATAAAAGGATCTGTTGTTAACTTTGGATTTAGTCAAAGGGCTGTACTTGTAGACCTAGAGGGCCACATGTGGCTTCAAGGCCACAGATTCCCCACCCTGGAAACCATTAACAGAGCTGCTGAAGCAAGTTTATTTGATTAGTTTATTTGACACATGTATACAAAGTCCATGTATACAACCAAGAAATAAGACAATCTCAAAGGCAGAAAAGATGAGAATTACACCAACATCCATCTAGAAAAGAAAAGCAGCTGTACTAATTTCACATAATGTAATTATGTTCACAGCACCATTTATCTCAAAGATATTTAAAGTGCTTTACAAACCAACAAGGTTGTTTTTTGCTGCAAACCTGGCAATTCTGGAAAATAAATACTGCCTTTAAAAGATCAGCAAAGTACTTTAAAAAGGAAAAAAATGTGAATACTGCACAGGATCTTCTATTTAACACAGGCCTAAAAAGGAAAATCCAAAGAAGAAATTACGGGTTTGGATTTACCCTGAAGACTAATGTAGGTTGAATTTTCATTTTTCCATCAATGACTATCCCTTAACTACCACCAACCTCAGAGCTTAAGTTAATACTGTTTAGAAAGGTCCAGTAAGTGCTTCTCTTATCATAGGTACCATTCTGAATCTAATGTTCTTCACGGTAAAGGGTTATCATTCAATTAGATGACCTGGTCCTGGAACAATGCCACTTACACAAGGCAAGTTAATAAAAGAATATAAACGCCTGGTTTCTTTGCTTCTGGTCAAAGCACTAGAAGTTAATTCTAACTTCTTCAACATCCTGCTTCAATTGGGCTGGAACTTCAAGTCTCAGTCGAAGAAGTTGGTTCTCATGTTACATATTTGCAATGAGACAGTCCTTGCTTAAAATACACTTTGCTAAAAGCACTCAAAATTTAGCCTGAGTGTTTAAAAATTCTTTTTCAGAAATGAGAAAAATGAGTAAAGTTTATTAACCCACCCATTTCTCATCTCTCTTTTGTTGACTCATACTACATAGCATTGCTACTTATTTCAGGCACCCCTCTTTCAAAAGATAGGGCATAAAATATTTATAGGTGATACACTAATCAAGTGTAAAATACTCCATGTTTTCTATTTTAAAAACACGTGATCCTTTAAAGCTTTAGGACATGGTGGAAAACAATTCAGTCTATATTGCTAATTTATGTGTCAGTTTAGCAAGCAATGCATTTCAATGTTGCCTAGTAAGTTCTTATGGTTTAAAATAAACTTAATCTCTTTGCAGGTAGCAAGCACTAACAACACTTTTTAATTCCCTTACCCAATCCCTCTCTCTTCATCGATCCCACTGCAAAGAAAATTAAAGGCATATGTATATATCTCGTTAACTGGTGAATTCTTCTGGCTTTAAACTTTTAGTTGACAGTTTGTTTAGCACTATTCTCTAGTAGCTAGTCACTGGTAACTAAGCAGAATTTAATACCTTTGTGAAAATAAACACCTCAATTCAAGAATAACCAATTTTCTCTGGTGTAATGATAGTACATATCTTTGTGCAACTGTCTATGTAACTCAAACTAAACCTTAGTGTGTCTACACAGATATGCAATTCCTACATCCTTTCTTCTACATAAGCACAAGCAACATAGTAAAACACAATGAATCTGAAAAGTTCTACCTATTGTTTAGGGTAGAATACATTTAGATTCTGACTAAGCTTACTTTTGGAGTGCACCTGATCAAGCTTACCCTTTAATCTTATGCAACAAACTGATGTAATTCCTACTGCCAAATTACCATAGGAGTTTAAAAATGCTGTATTTAAAGTTGAAATTTGAAATGAATCCTAAATGCTATAAGAATCCAGTGTTGCTTATATGATACTTTATTTTCTCTTTGAGAAATGCTGGTTGGGCATCCACACAAAAAGAGAGAAGCAGGGATTGACTTCAAGCTCAGTGGAAATGAAGTATGAGGAAAACTTTTTTAGTAAGTAAAGGAAAGATTCCATACTTGAATACATATTCTGTTCATATAGAAAACAAAGAGGATAGTCTTAAAAGGCGAAAGGAAAAGAAAAATTCTAGATGGGGTGAGGATGACTGGATGTTAACATGGGAATTCAAATACAGTACCCTACATCAGCAATGATTCATCAAATCTATTAGTAGTCTTTAAAAGTTAAGGAGTTGGACAACAACTACCAAATATTAAAAGACAAGAATCATCCAATCTTGTTCAAATAAGTTATCTGGGAAACAAACACCAGCAAGTGACGCAGCGTCTATTAAGTGTTATAAGATAAAGGCAAGGATGTAAGCTTATTGGCTAAGTTTACTAAGGAAAATAGTAGTTGGGTTATTCCTGTTTAAAACAATTAAGGATAGTAATAAATTTTCTTCTTCCTTCTGTCATTTCTTTTAGAAAGCTTTGCTATTTCCTTTTTCACAAATTAGGCACTATAAATATTCATTTCCATGAATATGAGGGGAGAAAAATCCATTAAAAAAAACCAAAAAAATTTAATAGATTCGGAATATAGTCAAGTACTGAACTGAACTGCCAAAGTCTTTCAACTTAATGGCCAAGATTTGCAAAAAATATTAGTTACTGTTACCTAATCTGCTACACATGTACCTACAATTTTTGTTCAATAAAACACACATGCCAACCAAAGACATTTTTTTCTCATTTGAATCGAAATTTGGAAAGGTGAACGTGCCAGTTTGCTTTTTATCTACTAGACCCGAATGCTTAGTAAGGAGACAGCTGATGATGCTAACATATATGCATATAAACATATAGATATACATATCTAACTCTATATGTATATATAGATACATATATGTATATAGATATATATGGAAGGAGGGAGGGAGGAAGAGAGAGACACACACACACACAAAGATAAACAATGTAGGTGATATGATGTGTACTTCTTTTAAATGTGCTTCTTCCAATCCTAAAGGTAAGATTTTTTTTAGCATAATACATGTAAAAAATTAAAGTGAGACGGTAAAGGTTTTAAAGTTTTCTCTTTGAAAAGATGGTATCTTACAGTACATACAAAAATACTCTGAAAATACATACGACTTCATTTACAAAACATTGAATCAAACATATTACAAGAGGAATTACATGGTTATGGTTTTTTTTTTAATAAACTGCATGCTTTCATGAAACTTAAAAAATTACTAAGAAATGCACTGAAAAAAGCAGTGTAAAAAAAACATATGTAGTTTGTTAAATGAAGATTACAAAGGCCCTGAGCCAATTAATGGTCATTCAAAAATGCCTTTTAGATTTCAATAAAACCTACTGCTTGTTTCTGCATGCCTGTCAATGGAAAAACATTCTAAGACTGTGGTGCAAAATGATGGTGTAGAATTGTTATGCCCAGTTAATTCCACACCACAAAGATGTATATTTCTCTTGTATTATGGTATTAATTTTCATTGGTACTGGAACGAGTTCTGTTGCTCTATAAAAGCTCTGCAAAAACATGGGTTAACTAACAAGGATGACATGAGATATGGTATATAACAATTCTACCATTCATACACTGACTTTCAGTATCCTGGTTACGTTTTGATTTTTAATAAAGATGCATTTCACAGACCTCCATGGGAGGCAAGTTAGAAAGGATACATGGTGCTTGTATTTAATCACTAGACTAATACTCTCTAGTAACTACCAAGCACCATTTTGACAGAAATGCACACAAAAATTAGTTTAAATATTCTATGTGCCAACCTGTGGGAAAAATAACTTAAATCAACAATAGATAGAACAGACAAGTATATCTACATAAATTGAGAAAGCAGAAATGATACCTCACATTCATGTATCTGACATTTCACAACAGGGCTTCACTGACTAAAGTAAATATGCTGACATTTAGTAGATTACAATTATGGGACAATTTTTTTTGTTTTTAACTTTTCAAAAAGTTCCAGACAATGATTATAACACAAGACTTGAGGAGGGGAAAAAAAATCAGGACTCTTCTATGGTAGTCCACAAGGGCAAAGATGGGTCCCCATAATAGAGGAAGCAAGCATCTAAAGTTAAGGCAATAAAACCCCTAAACTTAAAGCCATAGTATAGTAGACAGTCTGACAGCAGGTGATTCTGGAAAAGTTACACGAAGTAACGGGAATATCCTACACCATCTGCAGATCAAAGTGAAGATATAAAAATTCAAAACCAGATCAGGGTTTCCAGGCTGATGACTGTTAACTCTCACTGTATTTTATGTAGGACAGCAACTGCAATAAAAAAAAAAGAGTAGCTGCTTGTGAGCCACTAAACCACTGCATATCTTCTTTTATGTGATGAGGCACACTGCCTTTACCGGTTAAGGGTCAGTCGGATGGAATTTTTAATGACACGGATGTTATTTGTTGGAACAGGAGATGATGAATCTGGTAGTTCTTTACTGGGTAGTCTCTGTAAGGAAAAAAGAAAAGAAAAGAAAAGAAAAGAATCGGGAAAGTGAACATAGGCTTCAAAGACCCGAGTATTAATTTAGATACCAAGTAAAAATGACAACTCTAGTCCCCACCTTGCCACAAATCTTTTAGTTCCTAATTTAACACAGCTAAATGTTCTAAGTGTATTAAGTACCTTCTAGTATTCATAAGTAGCTTCTCACTTCAGCCTTTTAGTTCAAGTATTTAAGGAGTTCCACATTTATAGGGGGTGGCGGAGAGGAGAGGGAACTAGGTAGGGAAACATGGAAAGAAGAGAGCATCAAAGAGGGAAATTCTTATTAATTACACCTCTGTTTCCTTAAAGAGGGGAAACTAGTTCTCCTAGTGAAGGTGAGGAGACTAGTTCTTCCTTAAGTCCAACAATGCTGTTACACATATGCAGGAAAATTGGGAGGAATATGGGTCACTCAAGAACAAAATTGGTTACCGCCCTGGAAAGAGCAAAAACTCTACCAGAAGGGAAATCTGGTACCTGATATTAATACCTTTTCATATTCCTTCTGCATTACTTCCACAAAACAGTAAATTGATTGTAAACTCAGATTGTTGGAAAACCATTTGCAAGAAGCTAAAACCCTAAGAAGACTTGTACCGTTTGGTCCCATTTTGTAAAATCACAGAAACAGTGACACCATTGTGTGGGATTTGGGGAACATCATGGAACGAAACACAACTGTGTGATAGATACAGCATTAGTTTCTTACCAAGAGTGAAACGTACTACCTACTTTGATTCTCCCCAGTGCTGCAGAACATGTTAATGAAACTCAGAAAGCCTTTTCCACCTCTTTCTTTCATTTACTCAAACTTTTATTAAAGGCTGACTAGGTGCAATGTGTTGTTGCAGTCGTATCCAACTTTTCATGATGCCTTTTGGGGTTTTCTTGGCAGAGATACTGGAGTAGTTTGCCATTTCCTTCTCTGGCTCTTTTTACAGAAGAGGAACCAAGGCAAACAGGGTTAAGTGACTTGTCCACAGTCACACAGCTTGCAAGTGTTTGAGGCTAGATTTGAACTCGGGAAGATAAGTCTTCCTGACTTCAGGCTGACACTCCATCTGTGAGTCCCATTTGCAACTTAGGGAGATATAAAAATGAGTTCCTGCCCTCAGGGAGTTTACAATGTTGATTAACTGTACTTGTCCTCTGCCTACCAAATACTGTAGTAATTTTAAAAAAAACCCCTTAGGCGTGGAGGAAGAAAATCACTTTTTCTACCTAGGAGGCTTCTAAATTGTAGGGTGGCATAGCCTGATAGACACAATACCTAAGAGCAACCTTAGCTGGGCTTATCCTTGATTGTACAGTAAGACTTAAAAAATGTTTCATGTAGAAAGTGCAACAATTCTTATGCCACTGGGTGTTGAGCATTCTGCTCACTATAAACTTCCATAGATGATCTCTCCATGATTTAAATAAATCTGCTTTCTGATTCATCTGCTAAGAAATTCTGGTTTATTATTTGGGGAAATTCCATTTAATCTTGAAATATTAATCCAAATTTTATTACCTTTGATTTTTGTATTTTATCATCTCCACGATGACGCTACTATTTATTTAAATATTGAATTTTCCTAGAATGTAATTATTTGCTCAATATTGGAGATGTGAGGTTGATATGGAAAAGATACTATGAATACCATTTGTTCTTCCAATAACAGTACACTGTAAATAATGTAGTGTAAAATTACCAAATATTATATTTTGGTAGTAAGGATTGTGATAAAGGACAATGGTTTTATACTGCCATGCCAGCAGATTTCTGCGCTTAATCCCCATTTGTTTCCTAAAAACTAAGACAGAAAAGTTAAAAAAAAATGACTATACATGTCCTCCATGAAGCCTAATTTCCCTAACTCATAATGGTTTCTTCTTTGAACTGCAAAAGTAAAGTTAGTAACATGCAGTTTAATATTTGTTTGGTTTCATATATTTATTTCACTTCCCCAGTTAAGTAATGGCCCTTGCTTTCAAAGAACTTACAAAATATATATATTACACTATATCTATAGTTCCCTGCAGCACTTAGCAGAAGTAAGCATTTAAATATTTAAATAATTGAGAGTGTAGCTACAGAACTTTACCTCTAAACTATTCATTACCTGTAGTCTAGATGTGTCAATAGTTGGAATAGGCATAGACTCTCCTCCAAGACCATCCTGAAAGGTCAAAAGCAGGCAAGTGAGGCCTTTTCATTTACTATGAAACAACTTGTGATCACAAATGATGCAGCTCTTACAAGAAAAACAATTGTATTTAACATCCACACAGGATAGAATTTATTTGCCTTGCTTCTCAAAAAGTACTTTCTCCCATATATTATGTACATTATGATGTAGCTCTTTAAAACTAAGTACTTAAGATAAATATTACATACTTACCATTGGTTTTCTCTTCCCATCTTTAGGGGCACAAGATTCTCTGAAAGCTGAATCAAGTCCAATAAACTATAAGAATTAGGATTGAATAAGTATTAAAATCATTTGGTTTTAATTTGCATTTGTTTATACAGTCACATAAACATTTAATCTTTATAATGTGGAGAATAACAAATAAAGTGGGATAAAGTCAGTGGTGGATGGGTACAATTCAACATATTTTTTCTTTATATGTCACTTTCAATCCCTACAATGTGAGGGATCATCCTGATTTAGTCAGAAGTCAGCTACTAAATCCTTCCAAAAAATAACTTGTGAACTTACTACCACCTGCTGGACATGCAGGAGATCAACACCATTACCTAAGTAGATAATGATAATGGGTATTTTCATCCAAAATTCACAATCCTGTATGTAAGTAAACTTGTACTAATCATGTAGCATCTAAAACCTATTACTGATACGGGTGCTTAGGATATAAGCTATTGACATGATTCTTCCACAGTTTAAAACAGGTTTTCTGTTTTCCCTAGCCTTGTCCATTATTCATCTAGATCAGGGGATGCCAAACTATAGCGTGGGTAGTCCAAAGACAGCCTGCTGTTTGTTTTTATACAGCCTGAGAGCCAAGAATCATTTTCACATTTGAAAATACGGTTTAGGGGCAGCTAGCTGGCGCAGTGGATAGAGCACCTGCCCTGGAGTCAGGAGGACCTGAGTTCAAATCTGACCCCAAGACACTTGACACTCATTAGCTGTGTGACTCTGGGCAAGTCACTTAGCCCCAATTGCCTCACTCCCCACCCCCAAAAAAATTCAGGTAAAAATAAGGTTTAATTTTATTAAAGTCAACTGTAGTTTGCTGACCCCTGATTTATTCCCCCTAACAATAAGGCTGAAATTCCTCTACTGACATCCTATTCTGGAATATTTAATTGTGTATGCAATAGGGTAGGGTGGGGTGAGGGAGGCAGAAGATAAAGAGACTTGAAAAAGAGCTCAAGCTGTGTCAGGTCTGCCCAGCAATGGGCTAAAGTGTCTTTCATCC
Organism: Phascolarctos cinereus; assembly: GCF_003287225.1. Lineage (NCBI taxonomy): Eukaryota > Metazoa > Chordata > Mammalia > Diprotodontia > Phascolarctidae > Phascolarctos > Phascolarctos cinereus. Next base: position 110,129,507 of record NW_027555625.1, on the reverse strand, counting down.
AAGAACTGGAAGAGCTAAATTCAGAGAGTATCTTGGGCAAAATGTCAGCAAAAAGGTGATGACTTTTTTGGCAGCAGCAATTATCAAAACAATTGCATAAAGGGATTGTGATCTGTGGCAGGGGAAGAAATATTCATACGGAGAATCTAAATTCCATAAGCATAGGAATTGTGCCTCTTCTAAATCTTTTATCTTCCCAGTGCCTTACCCATAGTAGTACGCACTATAATGTTTAATTCTAAAGTGCTAAAATACGGCTGAAAATCTTCAATTTGCTTTTAAAAAAATCAGATAAATGGAAACTTGAATGACAATTTAAACAATGTAATAAATAACACCATACCTAAATTAATTCACTTATTTAGTACCAAACCAAACTATCGAAGTGTTACTTTCTAGTGCTAAAATAATTAAATTCATACAGAGGAACAAAAGGTCAAGATCTCAAGGGAAATGATAAGAAAAAAAAAGTGGGAATAAGTCTGCTGGAACCAAATCCCAATAACCATTAAAATGATTTAGTACTTATCAAAGGATAGAAAGGTTATACATTATACAGCAGTAAATTAACAGTGCCATGTTATTTGATAAACCCGAAGACCCTATGAGAAAACTGGACAACAGCTTGGCAGAAAATAGGTATTAACCAACATATATTAGTATAGTTTCTCTCAAGAGATGTGTATCTATACCAAGATCAATTCCAACTGGATGTTAAGGTGATCTCATAAGCAAATTAGAACAAGGAAGAAATCAACCTTTTAGATCTATGGATATGGGAAGAGTTCATGACTAAACAAGAGATACAGAGGATCATGGAAAATAAAATGGCCAACTTAATTACGTAACACTTTAAAGGTTCTGCACAAACAAATCTAATGTAGACAAAATTAGAATGGAGCTAGGCAAATGAGGGGAAAAAAAATCTTTGCAGCAAGTTTCTCTGTCAAAGACTGTACATCCAGGATATATGAGGAACTGATTCATTTATACAACTCCAAGAGTCATGGTCCAATAGATAAACGGTCAAAAACTTTGCAGAGCTAGTTTTCAAAGAAAAAATCTAAGCTATCAACAGCCATATGGAAAAATACTCTGGATACTATGGGAAACTAGGTGGGCCTATACTAAATGATGTAGAGTGAATCGAATAGAACTAAAACAATTTACACAACATTATAAAGAAAAAGAAGTCACAAAGATTTCAAAAACTGATCAGTGCAATGATAAACCATGAGTCCAAGTGACTGAAGATGAAACATGTTGCCCACCTCCTGTCAGAGGTGATAGACTTAAGATGCAGAATGAGACATACATTTTTGGACATGGCCAATGCGGGAATTTGTTTTGCTTGACTATGTATATTTATCAGATTTTCTTTTCTTTTTTCTTCCAAGTCCAATGTGGGTGAGGAGTGCAGTGGGAAGGAGAGTTAATAAATGCTTATAAAAGTAAACACATAGAAGAGAAAAAGTAAAATAAAACAACATTCAGGCACTGAAACTGCTCAAGAGAACTGAGAATGTCTATGAGGAATGTCTGAAGTAATTTCTAGTAGCATTAATTGAACCAAAAAGCTACAAAGAATGCCCATACCTTTTCTATGTCTTTTAACCTTTTAGGAGATCCATCTAAAGAAGGCGAATGAGATCTCTTGGATATAGCACTCTTAGATGTTAAACTTAACATTCCATTTTGGTGTTGCTGCCCTTGGACTAGATTATGAGATGTTATTATACGAGGAATGACATTTCTTCCTACTACAGTAGGAATGGTGCAGATAGCTGGAGGTGATATGGCTTTTATTGTTGAATCAATTTCTGCAAAAGAGGAATTCTTTTAGACTATAACAAACACAGTGGAATTATTAGTAGCAAGAAGTCTTGATACATACTTGAACCAATAACTGGGATAGATAATCCTTGAATTGGAGGTGAAGGAACAACATCCAAAGGCTTTTCTGCAGTGGTGGCAGGTGCTGTTTCATCAGGTTCAGCACAGCTGCTGTTAAAAAGAAAAAAAAAAATCTAAATTTGCTAATGATTTAAAATAAGCCAAGACTTAATGACAAAAAAAATCCCATATTAAACTTAGGGGTTTACGGAAGATGGAGAGTTAAGGAGATTTTTAAAACCTCAAATGCAAAAAGGAAATTTATTTATTCCTACTTGTTGACTGGTCATAATTCTCCATTAACATGCCTTCATTCTTGTTCATTATACAGAAATATCAATGAGTAATTAAAAACTTTCACTGAAAGACTATATCCAAGAGCCCTTTAAAATCTGAAGACTGAAGTGTAGTCTATGTTTAGAAAATACCATATGCTAATGACAGTGCCTAGCAACCTAAGAAGGTTAAACATTTATGCTAACTTTTTTTTTAAATGGCGGTTAGGTACAAAAGAAAAGTGTTAAAAAAGATTCATATTTTGGGTCAAAACATATCCTAAAAAAGCTATTTAATGAAAGATTAAATTAACAACACAGACCTTTCCACTTCTACCACAGGAGGACTCTCAGGCTTGGAATGCTTGTTTAATAACACAGGGGAACTAAAAGGTGTTCCACTATCAGTATCTCTGGAACTATCCAAGCAATTTCCATCTAAGGATGATCTCTTTGACTGAAGTCCACTAGCACTTCGACTGATATCTTGGAGGCTTTGCTGAGAAAAAGTTCACAGGATTAAAATTAAAACACAAACAGAAGCCAACAATTGGAGATATAAAGAACATGGTCAACTCAATTATCTGCAAGCAGATGAACTATCTGTGGATGAATAAAGGCAAAATTTAAATCTGGGAATGGCTTTGTTCATATAAATGTCTATGCTGTGAATACTCAAGGAATGCATACTTAATATCAGCCCAAGTAGGAAGGCAAATGTATACTGGTCTATTCCAAAATGTAAAAACAGATAGTTTGTAATTATCTTTTGTCTTGGAATTTGCTCCATTTGACGTCATATCTTTTCTTATGAGGGTGAAAAATTAGGAATCAGCTAAGCCAACTAAGAACCAAGCTACATACTTACCTTCTTTTTTTTTTGCAAAATTTCTGCAGGAAGATAATGATGAAGCTGCTTTTTCTTTACATGAGTTGCTTCAATCTTCATTCCTTCTTTTAGCATGTTTATGTTGTTTGCTTGCCTATATACTGTGAAACAGCATCTCATTAAGTGGAAATCTTACTTTTAAACTGCAACAGCTCTGGCTTTTCTTAATAAAACAAACTAGCATTATGTCCAGGCACATATGAGACCAATATCCCAAAACATCCTCATGATCACATCACCATTAAGTGCATGCACAACATGACTGATTCAAAGATGACCAGACCAGAAGTATCTTTGAAAATATCTTGATTAAATGTCTGTTCAATCTAAGACCCGTGTAGAATTAACAAAAATAGGACCAATCTACTCCCCAGTATCTAGTCAGATGGAATAGAAGGCAAATTAAAACAAATGAAGTTTAGTTTCACACATATCAAATTGGCAGAGAAGATAAAAGATGAAAATAAGAAATGTTGCAGGGACTATGAGAAGTTCGGCACAATACTATATTGTTAGCAGAGCTGTGAATTGGTCCAATTCTTGTGGAAATCAATTTGTAATTATAATCAAAAAAGTACTGAACTGTTCATAACTCATCCCACTACGGAATACAATGTATTCCCACAAGGTCAATGACAGGAAGTCCCACAAATTCTCAAAACATTCACATGACTACTCTTTAGCTGGGGCACTGATTACATGGGAATGGCTGGTGATGTGGTGAAATGTGACTGTGCCATAAGAAATGATGAATGAGACAATCAAAGGAATGTGGAAAGATTCATATTAACTGACACAGAGAAGAGAAAGCAGAGAAAGGAACATATATGACTAAGATAATGTAAAGGAAAACGTTAAGAGACACCAGAATGCAAATTACATGTAACATCTTAATCTTGGTTCCAGAGGACTTCTTTACAGGTTGTGAACTACTGATGCAAACTGTCACTAGTAAAGCCACTTGCAATTGATAGGCAGAGGTTTGTTTCATTTTTACTATTTTTCTCTTTGTTATAAAAGTGTTCAAGGTGAGATTTGTGGGAAATGATATACAAAATAAAAAGTATTAGAGTAAAACATTTAAAAGAACCAGACTAGTCAAGATTAAATTCAACAAAACTTTTATTAATCAACATGAAATGAAGTTATAGGCAGAGCAATAACTAAATGCAAAACACTGTGCTGCACAAGCCCTTCATCTGAGTTCCCAACATCTTCCCCCTTTTATGTGCCCTGACCTGTGGAGGGACTCATCTACTCTCAATTCTTCCTCAATCTGTCCTTTGCGGCCTATGTGTTGGTTCTGGGTACAATTTAGCTCACAAGTGGCTTCCCCTTAATATTTTAGGCAAAAAAATGTTCTAAATTAAATAGAAAAAAAAGAGCAGCTTACAGGCAGCACTGGCTTTGGAGTCAGGAGGACCTGAGTTCAAATCCCACCTCAGACACTTGATACTTACTAGCTGTGTGACCCTGAGCAAGTCACTTAACCCCACTGCCTAGAAAAAAAAGCTTAACCACCTGAAATTTATGGCTAATGTGGTAAGGTTTTGGGCAACACTTGAGACTACTTGACTCTCTCATGAAACTGATGAAATTACATCAGTGACATACATAACCCTGGAACTGAAACTGAGATAAGCCTCTGACTTAATAAGCCTCACAATTCTCATGAACAGTTTAGTTTGCTATATACCAGTATTCTCACTGACTTCATCAGTGTTTCTACTGAAAAAAACTTGGAATCTTTGTGCTTTGCAACAGCAGCTCACATTTACATAGCACTGACACATTGCTTTACATATCTCCTTTGATCCTCTTAACAACCCTGTAAGGTAGGGGCTAATTTATGATTTTCATTCTACAGATGAGAAAACTGAAGCTCACAGAGGTTAGGCAACTTGCCCATGGATACAGAGCTATTACCTGTCTGAGGTGGGATCTGAACCTCAAGCCTTCCAAGTCCAGCATTCCAGACCTCTTTGCCTTGCTATGGAAGTCATGTAGCAGGAAGTGCAGGTTCTTCAAGGATGTGTCCTATGTCTACTCCATATTACTCTTCCCCATTTACTTTAACTTCTATGATTCCAGAACAGTCAAGACTCTACAAAAATGTATTACTTATTGCAACAAGTATAAAATGTTTCTCCCTGGCTTTCAAGATTCTCCCATAATAGGTTCCCATCTTACCTATAACATAAAGAAATTCAAATTCTCTCTCTCAATCTTCTTGACATTTCAGAAATCACTAAAAAATTTCATAGTGTTTCTGTTACTAGAAAAAACTTTACAGTTGTGGTACTAAGAGCAATTGTTTTTCTAGTGTACACCATTGATAGTTATACCTCCTTAATTTTCATGAGGCTATTATAGATAGCAAAATAACTATAGAATGAGTTCAAACAAATAGCAAGAGCACAAAAAAAATCGAAGTGTCACTACAGAAAAAATGAAACATTTAGGAATCACTTTACACAATGCCATTAAGAGTAATAATTTAAAAAATTGTTTCAGTGATGCTATTTAGCTCTTCTCACAGCTGATAAATACTGAGCTGGGTGGCCAAAAAGGTTACACTGAGTCCATAGCACACACCTAATAAGCCTTTGATCCATGAAACTGGGTCCAAATTAAAAAAAAAAATCTATTAGTCTTACCTGTATCAGTAAAAGACTGAATATCATATGTTAAATCTATGTTAACACTTTCTGCATTTTCAACTCGCCGGAATATTATTCCAAGGAACCACATTGATACATAGTCACTCCTTTTAAAAGTAGAAAAAAAAATTTTTTAGGACATTTCCCTAAATTTAACAATGAAAACTAGATACTTAAAAAAGTATTTTCAAACTTTTAGTTTGAAAGTCCCTCTGCTAGCCTAAGCATAAAACTTTAAAGTCCATCACTATAGATTATGAACATTCCTAAACACTAAAATGTTAAGACACACTAGTTCAAGTAAAGATTTTAAACTTACTCTTTATAATGTTCCTTGTTCCCTGGAAATGACTGAGGATTGACATGGGCAAGAGTAATAAATTCATTCCGCTCCAAATTTCCAACAAGTACACGGATTTTAGATTCAACTAAGCCAACCCTAAAAGGAAAAATGGGATAGTTTTCATGGTTTTATTCCAGTATTAAATTTGGTGGCTTGCAGATTAGCCACAGCAATAACACCCCCAAGTGTTCAAAGATGCACATTAGCTGTGGGGTAAGGCAATTGGACTTAAAATGTGGTTGCCTTCAAAACTCCTTACTTCTAGCCCTAACTTCAAACTAAGCCACGTATGTACTAGGCATAGGTAAAGCAACTTGTTTGCAAGGAAAAAGTATTTAAAATTTCTTGTCCATTTTTAATTACTGAAGTATATACCATTAATTATTTAAAATTTCCATATTTGGCTTATATTCATGGTATACCATTATAATTCAAAAAAATTTATTACATGTCTATTAAATACAAGCCACTGTGTGTTAGATGTTGGGAATCCAAGGAAGAAAGAGTTTTTACGGGACATTCTATATTGGGAGAATGACATGTATAAAGGTAGGTATAACAACAAGTAGGAAGCGATAGGGGCAATGAATAAAGTGCCAGAGAAGGTGGTATCAGAACTAAGCCTTGAATGGAGATCGGATTCTGAAAGGTGAAGAGGGATAGTACATTCTAGGCATGAGGGGTGGCCTCTGCGATATACAAAGTGGAAGGAGACTAGCATGTCAACTTTGGAAAATAATCCAATCTGTATGGGACATACAGCATATGAAAAGGAGTATTGGGAAATGAAGCCAGAGTATGGACAGTACCAAACAGCAGGCTTTATATTTTATCACAGTAGCAAGAGAAAGCCACTGAAGCTGGCTGAGCACGGGAGTGGCCTGATAAGATCTGTGCCATATGATGATAACTTTGGCATCTGTATGAAGGACAGTTTGGATAGGGGGAAAGTAGAGGCAGGTGGACCAATTAGGAGGCTATCATAATAGTAATTCAAAGAGATGGTCCTGAACTTCTGTGGTGGCAATACTTACTAAATAAAGGGGATTAATGGGATAAATCTCATGTATGTAGAATAAAAAGGACTTACTTCCTATACCCAGTTAGGTGCTAAGGGTAAAACAAGAATAAGAATATCTCTAAAGTTTCAGACTACTAAATTATTTTTTCATTCTGCCTAAACAGTCATGACTCCTTTCAATACTAAGTCCCAATTTAAAATGTTCAATTTAATTTCCATGGGAAATTAGAGACCATCTAGTTCAAAATTTAATAGCTCTCATTTAATAGATGAGAAAGCTGAGGCAGTAAGCATTAGAAGTGGGCTCTGAACCCAGGTTCTCTGACTCCACAGGCCTTGTTTCCACTGAGCTAAGTTGTCTTCCAAATGTACCAGTATTGCAAAGAGTAAAGCTTACTCAATTTAAAAGATAATTTGTTTACTGACCATATACAAGGGGTGTGACATAACTAGTCATAGCTAATACAAAATTAATATGCTAGCTCCTCCTTTCTAAGAGTCTATAATCTGGTTGTAAAGACAAGATTTTTATAAAATCATATTCCTTCTGAGCCACCTCCCCTTTACCCTCTTTTATACAGATATCTTACTCCAGATTTCAACCATTTGGAACTTTACCACAAATTTTAAAAGGTCTCAGAGCTTCAAAGAGTGGTTCCAAAGCCCATGTATTTATGTATACAGTAAGGCAGTTGATTCAGATTATAAGAAGCAACAGTGGCACACTGAAGAGCAGCAAGGAATGAAAACAGAGGGAAGTGGCCAGAAGAACTAAAGATATTTAAAACATTAATTCTACTATTTCAGGAAAAATAATCCTCAATACACCACATAGGGACATTGCTGGATTACAAAACAATGGAGTAACTATATTCATAATAAACTTGAGTCATCTTAAAAGGTTAAAATTATTATTTATATTAGAGAAACTCAACATATTTTAGAAAGGCTTCAATTAAAAAAAGTAGTTAGTAATTAAAACAAAGGGTAAACTTTAGTTTCCCAGGAAATACACTTATGTTGACTATCTTATTCCTTGATGACGAAGCATTATCGTGTATGCTGATAGGGGTAAACCAATATAGATCACAACCCCTTTACACCTTAGCAGATGGTCTTTGTGAGCTGCTATGGCCAAAAAAATAATCACCTGGTGGCCAAGCCTTTGATGATGAGCCTCTCCCTCTGAAGGCAGACATCCACTCCATTGCCGGGCCTGTACTCGAAGCCAGCTTGGTAGGACCTGCTAGACCTTGTGCTCCACTGGCATAGCCTTCGAGAACCCAGGGTCCCCTCCATGCCATGATGAGTAGGAAGGACTTTAGTGGAGGTACTATATATAACTAAGCGCTAAATTGGATATAATCAAGTGACAAAATGCATGGTACAGACAATAAATGGTATGGGCAAATAGGAAAGGGAGATAGCAATACTGACCGGAATTATTAGAAAAGGCTTCATGGAGGGCGTAAAGTTTAAGATAGGTATACACTGGGCTCACTCCTCTAAGTCTCAAATCAACTGGCCAAATTGAAATGTCATCACATGCAACAAAAAGATATTCTACCAGCCTGGTTATGTACTTGATGCCTCAGACTGCCATTTGAAAGGGAGTTTGGTAACCTTAATTCTACACATTAGATGGTAGTGTGCTGCCAATATGGACTATGTTCTCTGACCCATTTGGTGACCTAACTTGATTCAGATGACAGACGGGATAGGACTGGCCACAGAAGCAAGGGATAAGACTATGATTTCAGGGGTGCTAGAAAAGACCTACCTCAAAATAACTGTGTGTCTAGTTATAGATAATTTAAATTTCATTTTTAAAAGGGTAAACCTTTCATACAACAATTAGAAATAAGGCTTAAATGAAAATCTGGGAAAGACTATATCAATCTAAAGTTACACTAAGGGCAAAAGATTAATATGTAGAGGGACAGCACCAGAAGGATGACACTGCCTAGGAAGGGAGGTTGGGGACAGAAGACAACCTTTGTCTACTTATAATTCTGCCTAAGGCTGGTCTTGACACATACACAGTGGCCCGTGTGGTCAAGAATCTTAAAACAGAAAACAGGGAAAAGAGAAGGAAAACTGCCTTGTACATGCACCATTAACTCTGAGCTACCCCCCCAAATATGAAAAAAATTGCTCAACACCAGTTATTAAATTCAGTGCCACTAAAATGGCCACTCAACCTCAAAGCAGAAAAGTTAAGGATGCTGTTAAGGCAAGAAAATTTCTTATATCTATGTGGTCGAATTATATATTTGAGGTTATAAAAAAGGAAAAAAGCAGTCTTACCATTCTAAATGGTTCTCTTCTGTGGATGCACTGGCAGTCAACACTATATAATGTCTATGAAGAATTTTCAATATTAAACAGCCATTGGGGATTCAAGAGGGAAGTGAGGGGAAAAAAAAAGAATAGTCAGTCAGTATATATTCATCATTTCCATTACTCCTCCTCCACCAGCACCACCATCACTCTCTGCGTCTCTTCTTTAGCTACAGCCATATAATTAAGGTATAATCTTAGATGAATTTATGTCCTCACTGAAGTACAGTACTACTGGCACCCACACATTACAACCTCAAATGAATATAATATTTTATGAAAGAAATCATGGTCTAACTTCCAAAAACCAAGTTTTAGAACCCCATTTAAAGAAAAAGTTACTGTAAAAACCCATTAGATGTGAAAATAAACACTGTATTTTATACATAACTTGCATGTATCTGCCACTGTATTCCAATGTTTATCAAAAGCATTAAACTACAAAAGTTAAATACAATACAGACAATATGTCTATCAAACATCTAACCCATTTAGACAATTGTATTTTTGAATACAAATACCTGTATTTTTGAAAAAAATTTGGTGGTTCAAGAAGTTTGGACCAGTCTGATTTTCCTTGAAGTATTTCACCTGTTACTGCAAGACCTATTTTAAAATAAGACACAAAAATCTGCTGTTATCTTTTACTCTTAGAAACTCTAAACCTTTGGGTAAAAATTTCATCTTAGCTAACTCCTTTTCAACATACAAAAACAAAGTTTCAATTATATTAGACTATCTGTTTTTGTTGTTATTCCAACATAAAAGAACGCTTTGGAAACGGAATAGAATTAACATTATCAATTTCAATAGAACACTAAGAACAAAGAAATCAAAATAACCTTTAAATATTTTTCTTTACCAATAACTACAATGCTTTTTTGCTTTGAGAATCAAGTTGCCAAACCTAAACTTGTTAGCAGACCACAGATAAAAGGACAGACAACAGAGTGCTTACCTTGTTTGAATTCTTCTACCATTACTGTCCGAGTTGAAGTAGATACATTATATGTAGAATTTTGTTGTGGATAGGCAGGGGTGATTATGGGCATAAGATGATATCTATCGGATGGATTTACCTATGAATTTGGATAATGAAAGAAATAAGTCTTATTTTTATTTCTTTAACAACCATTTATTGAGTACCTACTATGTGGAAGCAAGCTATTTGAGTGGTTCCCATTTCATTTTTCCCCAACCTAAAATACATAAAATAGGAACACAGGTAAAAGTAATAATAAAGTTAATAAATGGCTATGAAGAGAAAGATGCAGCAAGCCTGACCTTGGACAACTTTTAAATATAGAGGTGGCAATAATAAAAATGTTTTTCATTTATTTCTTCTTATCTATCAATACAGCAAAAGGGAAGGAACAGACAGGAGAGGCAGGCAAAAAGGCAAACAGGGCCAGAATCATCACAAATAGATCTGAGCTTGGACAGTAATTAAAGAAATAATGTAACGAATTATTCACATACCCTAGGATCCCAAACAGGTAAATTCAGATTGCTGTCTTCAGGTTGTTTCAAAAGCACTGGATTTGGCCATTCCCTATATAATTGCAGATAAAATCTTTTTTTTTAAGGAACTTGAGAAAATATCAGAACTGCCATTTTTGATCCAAATCTCTTAAGAATGGAAACCTAATTCTAAAGCAGAGTAAATTTTTGTTTACATAACACAAATGGCTTGTGTATACAGTATTTGTTAAAAAAAAATATAAAGGGAAGGATTTTTGTTTCAAAATAGTGTCTTTTTCAAGAGATATATATATACTGTCTTGCATTACGTATCTAAGTAATAGACCTAGGGAACTATTGGCTGCACTGGAGTTTCCATTCCCATCTCTATTCCCCATATCCTAGTACTAGGGATGTAATCTAGTACTAGGGATTAAGTAAGATGTAACCTCATTTTAATACAATGAATATATAATACATGCCAGTTATCTAAAGCATTTTGACACTAAGTTATCAGTTTGGGGAGGGGCTTATTAGTGCTAAGAGGAAAGGGTAACTGTAAGGGTCTATGACAGACTAGCTTAACTCATCCTGAATAAGCTGTCCACTGCCAGCATCAATTGAAACTATGGGTCAACTACCTCCGAGTACTAAGAAAGTAAGTTAGGTTCCTCAATACAATAACTGCTTCAGCATACAAGCACTATGATTTACTATGCAAACAGCAACTTAAATATGTATATAGTATTTTGTCAAGCTGAACATTATGTAAATTTTTTTCCATCAAGCTTAATCATACTTGTTATTGATGTAGACATTATCCCTGAATCAGTGTACTTAGACCACACTTACAGCAAAGATCAGAATCAGAGAAAGACTTATAGCATACAACTGAAACTCAATTCTGCCCCATTTAAACAAGTTACTGACAATGAAAAATGGGCAATGGATAGGAGAAATGACATCAACACTGATTATAATAATTTTATAAAGAAATTTAACTGATACAAATTAACTGTCAAAACCAGATCAAAGGAGCATAAAAAATACCTTAGTTCACAAACACTTGACCTACTTGCCAGACAATGGCCAAAGGTAATACGAGTTGAGAAGTCACCGTAAAAGCTAACAAATGATGATTAGAGGATTACTAAAAGTATCCGCTCATAAATAGCAGCAGGAGCAGTAAAAGACAAAAACAGTTGACAAAAAGCTTGGTGACTTGACCAAAGTCATCATGAAGCATTTAAAGATAAAAATAGAAAAACAAACAGTAGAAAAGTGGAAAAGATCTGCAAACATTTAAAATATATATTTTTATTAGTATCTTTTCACATCACCTACACTTCCCATTGTAGCCCTTCCTTATAATAAAGTATAAAAAAGAATAGCAAATCTAACTGTAGTGGATCAACTAAGATTTTTATAGCAAACTGTTCACCATTAAGTATCGCAGAGATACCACTTGGCTTCTAATATCAATTCTACATGTGTATGTAGAAGTAGTAAATATGATATTAAAGAATTAGGATAAGACCAAGTATACAGAGAGGTGACACAACTTTGAAGGCACTGAGTGTTATTCACAAGATATCAGAAGGAGAGGAAGACAACAAAAGAATCCTACTGACACTGAAAAAAGGGCAAAAGACTATTAATCACCTGCCTCTATCTGCCTACTTTCCCATCTATACAAAATGTTTGAGATGCATCTACACAAGTATTTTAAGACTTTTAGGTATACATTAGCTTTTTCCAAGCAAAATTCCATAGTGGACCATTTATCCCTTTACTATCACACAGCTGACTAAAATATACAGTGAGTACAAGAACCCACTGTGCTCACTATTTGTTGATTAGGAAAAAGCATTTGCTTCCATACAGCAAAATGCTGCCTTAAGACAATAAAGCTGTGTCCTGTCTATATATATCAATATCATTTTAAAATTCCTTGAAAAATGTGTTTAACTACAAAGACAACCTTGTTCAGTAACCCAGGGATCATTAACATCAGGTAAGACAGAAAACAGAAAGATGGATGCCTTCTACTATGATGGAGGTATAAAGTCTAAGTTGATAAAGAGATTCACAGTGGATGGTAGGGGTATAGCGGACAGGAGGAAGAATTCCTCCCAGAGGCTCCTGTTTGGAGAAGATATTGTGTTCCCCTGCAGATCTTTCCATGAGAATCATTCAAGACTTTGGCTTGATAGCTTTATACTTCCTCCATCAACTAATACTGTGTGTTGAACATAGTTGATGCTCTATAATTGTTCAGGGGATAAACCAATGAATGAGCTATTACAAAATCACCTTTAGAACCCGGGAAGCAGGTAGACTCAACCTTAACTTTGGCTACAGATAGATGATGCACAGTCTAGGTGAAGGTTAGAGGTTTCAAGTTTATAAACCAAATAGCAAACTTAGAATTCCACATCAATAATCTTCCAGAGTCTACACGTAGAAAAAGGCACTAAGACTGAAAACCTAGCACTAGGGGAACTATTTTTCTCTGCATTTGTCTAGAGTATTGAATAAATTGAATATGTTCATTCAATTTGATTCAATAAATAAGCATGAAGCAGGCACTGCACTATCCTCTGGTAACCCCCCCCCCCAAACACACGGTAGTAAGTGGTTAACAGATATTTATTGACTGATGTACACTGTTGTTAAATCAGTGAGTATGCATATGATTATGCATATGGCTTGATCTTTGCCTAGCCAATGAAACCTGAAAAACTGGGGAGAAAAAAAAAAAGACTTTGGCTTGACCATCCACAGGCAATTTTTTGCGTACCAAGTACATAAAGAATGTTTATCTTTCAGATTTTAAACACACAGCTGGCTATCATCCAGCTAATGGAGCTTTTTAACCAGCATGTGTTATCAGTGAGAGATATTAAAATTGAAACTGAACTGAGCCCAGAAAAGAGTAAGAGAAGGAGAGTAAGCTGGATTGCTTCCAGGAATTGCAAGGCCTCTTTAATGTCCCAAACATCTCCCAAAAAAGGTCCCATCTTTTTAAAAACCAGTATTCCACCACAGCTGTTGTAACTGAGACACAGAACACAGAAGGCAACAGACAGGTGCATGGGGTATAAGCAGAATGCAACACATAACTAATGAGCAATGTTGCAGAACAAGGATATATGATGGAAAAATGAAGGGCATGTTACATAGTGAGGGAAGCTAGGTAGGCAGTGTGAGTCATTTTGCTATCTTCATGATGTCAGGAGAAAAGCAAGCAGGCCTCCAGCATGTTGGGTGGATCCCTTTTGGTGAAGTTATATGAAGACACAGAGCCGTCCAAGATGGGTAAGCACGAATGGGTTGAAATTGGAAGGAACATCCAAATCAATATGATCCATCTGAGTATTAATAATTCTGATTCTTTCTATATTATCTTCAAAGGCACTAAGTTTTTAAATTTTCATGTCTTTGTTTCCTTGACCTAATATAGAGTGTGTTCAATTATCATTTAAGAATTACTGAAATAGCTTCTCATACCAGACCCTTCTTTAGGTATAATTTCAGCTCTCTATACCTACTGAGCTAAGAATGAGGTGATAGGACAGTGACTGTTCCTAATTTCTGCCTGGAATCAGATGTGAGAATGGGAACTTCTTACAGCCAACAGTCCTTTACTGCCTGAAAGCATAAAAAGTACCAAACACCTTCCCAATACACTTCGAAATTTTTGTTAAATTTTACTATGATACTTCAAAAGACAATAGAATTTTAACAGCATTGCATTCTTTTCTCAGTGCAGATCAAAACTACTCTGTGCCCTAGCAGATTATTCAAAGTGTCATCAGATTGCTAGGACCTGCCAGGGCTTATATTCCATTAGTCTAGAACCCAGTGTCACTTCTACTGCATGATAAGGCACCGAAGAATGACTTTAGCAGAGTAGCCCAATTTTTAAAAGAACTGACATCTTATAGCTATTCAAAGTTAATAAAGATGTTTTTAGTATAGTAAATAAATTTGCTATGATATGAAATTTGTTATAATGGGGTTCTATTTTTATATGCTAGGCCAAGTAGCAACACTACAGGAAGGTAAAATTTACACTAGTGTAAATCAGAATTTAGGAGGAAATACAAAACAAGAGAAGTCTCCAAAAAAACCTTCAATTTACTAACAATTTAGAGAATACACATTCAGAAAACTTACGTTAGAGACGTAAATAACTTACCACTTTGAAAATACTAAAAAGAACTTGTGGACTAAAGTTGATGCTGCTGCATTTGGATATAACTGACAAGTTCTTGCAACCAGCATTGCCCAAGAGACACCACCAAGAAATCCTAGCATGTTGGAATAAATCCCACGTCCTAGGATAAATGAATATTCATTTAAGCTACATTCATTTGTTATTCTTAACTTACATTTTTACTACCTTTCCTCTCACAAAGAAACAAAAAATCCTTAGGAAATGCTAATCATGCCATCTATAAAGCAAGGACCTAAATCATGAAAGTGCAAGTTAGTTGTTTGATACTCTGAACAGGCTTTCCCACAGAAAAATATTATAGACAATGATCAGATTCTCAGAAAAGCCCAATTCTCCTTTTTCCAGGCCAGAGCAGGTCCTGAGCAAAATTTTCAAATAAATTACATTTGCTGTTGGTACCTACTTACCTCCTTCCACATGAAAAAAACAAAAACAAAAACAAACAAACAAAAAAACCCCTCAATTCCTGGTGATCTTCTCTGCTATAATGATACTTCTCCCTCAATGGCTTAACCTATAAAATGTTCCATAATCCAAAACACTCTACCTGCATTTCTCCCTCTGCAATAAAACATTCCATTCTCTTAATATAGATAATCTCACCTAAATGATCTGATCTTTCACAAGGGCATAAATAACTGTAATCACAATTCAAGAAATAACAAATATTCAAGCTTTAACAATACAGTTAACATAAATGGGCCTTTAAATTAATGGAATTTCAGGTAATGTAAAAAACTCCAGCAACTTTTAAAATTGCATATTAAGGTATTTTTAAGGAGGAGAGCCCTCTATGACATGTCTCTTTGGTCAGTTCCTAAGTATTCCAGTTTTCCTACAACTTTTTTCCTTCCTCTACTTCTAATCATACATGTTCTCTAAAAGCAGAGGTGTCAATTTCTGAGGGCCCAACCAGATTAAAATGTAATCTGAAAATGTTTAAACAAAATAAAAATACAATACAGATGTTAATTTGTGGTTTTCTAAGTCAATATGCAAACCACAGGGAATGTGACACCAATGGTGCTCTAAAAGCACCACTGTAGTGATTGTTCCTTAATAGTAATTTTTAAGCTGGTTATTTTCAGTTTGGGAAGCAACATACATACTAATTTTACCTAACATCTACCAGAGTTTTAAAACTGGAAAAAGTGTAACTCACCAAAAGCATTTTAAAAAATGACTTGGAAGTTAGTTTATAACTTAATTGGTACACCATGACCATACAACTATTTGTAAAAAGTATTATTTTATTCATATCAATTTTATGAAAGAGTAAGCCATTGATGTCATTCCACTCTATTTTCTTTGGGGTTTATAATATGATTGATCCCATGTTACTGCACATAACTAAAATACTAATTTAACATGATCCAAGTGTTATTGGGCACATTTTAAAATTAGAGGTAGTAGGTAAGCATCTGTTGCAGAAAGCAACACGATGAGGCGTTAGGGCCTGGGAGCCCAATCAGTAGCTAACATCTACTAATGCCAGTATCTCAGAGCTCTAAGTGAGTTCAAGACTCCAAGGTGAACCACATGTAGAGTTTATAAGCATCTGAGTGCCTAAAGAGTAACAGAACCTGTGCTTTTGGGGGCTTAAACCAGGAGCTGAATGCTTACGCGTGACATTTTCTAGGTGTTTTGGGATAAAATGAAATGCTCACAGTCACTGAACATTTGACAAAAAGGAAGTTTATTTTGCCATAACACAGCAAGGACATGCAAAACAAGGATATAGTGGCACTTTGGTAAATGAGGCCTCCCGAACTTCTTCATGGAAACTCATCTGTTCAGCAGGGTAGAGGGGACCTGAAGGGAATAAGTGTCTCCTTTTAGGGAAAGCTAATCCTTAATCTAAGGATTAGGGAAGGAAGGACCTGGGCCAATCACATCTGAGGCACAGCTTTGTCTCCTTTTAGAAGGGTTGGGGAAGGAGAGACCTTGGTCTCTCCATATTTTGAGGAGGAAGGGTAGGGAGGGAGAGACGTAGGCCCTATCATACTGGGTGTGCTTCATGTCTTCCTGTCTTGGCATAAGGCTACAGAGCTGGCAGCAAGCATCAGCTCATGCTAGTGTGTTCCATCTTCTCAGTCTAGCTCCTAAGGACCTTATTACCACTGACATATGCCTAAGGCAGGGTCTTTGAAGCAGAAGAGATCCTGAGCATCAGGAAGCCAGAGGCAATAGAGCACTTCCAACACAACTAACATCCACCTAAGACCCAAAACAAATGAAGAGGTCCTAAGTCTCAGGGTACTCAAGTTATTGGAAAGCCTGTACTCATAGAGACATAGAAATTGGGAGATGAATGCTTGTTTCACTTATAAAATATCTATCTTCTGGGTATACCTCATCCCACCTCCCACTTTGGGATGAAGATGTAGGACTACTACAGAGAACAAGTTCAGTTTGCTCTGGGTGATCAGAACTCTAATTATATTTAATGACCAAAATGCCCAGTGAGAACTCCTTGCTACTTTTTACCTCTAAATTTGTGTTAAGAATGACCAGCAATGAAAACTGACACTACTACCTCTATCAGGCTTAGTCATCACATGACCTTGTAAGAGTGTCCTTGATCAACTAGTTTCTCCAACCTGTGGCAGGCCCACAACACCAGCTCCTGTTCCCCTCATCCCTTTGATTCCAGGTCACTTTTTGCTCAGGTAATATGCTCTCTATTCTAATCCTGTCACCCCAGTCCATCCTTTTCAGTGTTCATTTTCTCCTCTACTCTCCCATTTCACTGGTTCTTCTGAAATCCCTGCTCAATCAACAACTTCCTTTAAATTAGAACTTCTCTTCATGTTCCTTGCACTCACTGAAACCTAGCTTCCCTTAGGAGATACTGACTACCTACTCCAGGACTAGATACAATTTTTCTTATAAACCTCAACTCACTCGATCAAGAGAAGAACAGACACATTCCTTATTCCTTTCATTTTCAGATCCTTCCTTCCTTCTGCTGCCACCACTTGGTAACTTCTCTCCAGAGAATCATTCCATCCTCCTCTGTCACCTAGTTTAGATTCTGGTTTTAGTCATGTATATAAACTATGGGTCGCAAAAAACACTGGCAACAGTAAAAGGCTTCTGAACACACAAAGGCCAAAAATTAATTCAAAATCAAACACATATTGAATCCGAGGTGTTTCTGGCAGTGCTTGCCCAACTTCACTGCAGCCTTGGCTCTGAACATAAAGCACGGGCACTTTGCACTGCAAATGCCCTCAGGCCACACAAAATGCATTAAGTTTAATCTGATCTAGATCACACTTCCCTTTCTACCCTAAGCTAGAGTACGGGACTTTTAATATATTTTGATGTCCCTTTAAATATCCTAGTCTTATAGTGCCAATCTCAATTCTTACGACCTATAATTTCCCCAACTTCAGTCACTTAGAGAGCTTGACCTCAGTAAACAAGCATGCTACTTTTATGATCCTGAGAGGTCATTTTTCCCTGACTATAACCTCCTATGCTTGCTTCCATCTCTTACTCTTCTTTATTTCTCTTTAAACTTTTTTTTTGTCCTGTGACTCCTACTGCCTCCTACTCTTCCTGTCCTTGGCTTCACTTTGCTGGCTTCTACCAATTAATCTTGACTCTGTGCTTTACCAGTTCAGTTATATATGCCCCTCTATTCTTGAATCACTTGAAGTCCTTTCCCTTTCCCCTTGTCCTACTGTTACTCATGCCTTGTCAACCCCAAATCCTGGAGTTGCTTTTTTTTTTCCTGCTCCCGTTCTTATGCTGTGGAACATGGCTGACTATGAGTCATATGTTCTCCTTTCTAGTCTTGGTTCTCTTCCTACCTATGTCTATTCCTAAATTTCTTTTGTTCCTGAGACAATTCTTAAACTGATTACTAACAAGATGGTTACTGAACATATAGAGAGGAAGCAGCAATTGCAAAAAGCCAACATGGCTACATTAAGAACAGAAAGTGCCATGCTAGCCTTACCTCCTGACAGTGGAACACAAGGAAAACAGACTAGAAGAATGCTATATAATTTACCTAGATTTTACTCATACTATTCTTGTGAAAAAGATGGAGTTGACTAGCCAATACAATCAGATGGATTCTAAACATGATGACTAGCCAGACTCAAAGATTAATCAATGTCAACTTCACAGAATTTGAGATTTGGAGGGGACATAAGCAACTCTCTTAATTTAGCCCATATATGAAAGGAATCCCCATAATCACCTACCTGACAAAAGTGTCACCAGCCTCTGCTTGAAGACGCCAAGGATGGAAACCTACCACCTCCTGAAGCAGTCTATTACACTTCGGGATGGCTCTAATCATTAGCAAATTTTGCCTGACATTGAACCTATATTTGCCTCTTTGCAACTTCCAATCACTGCTCCTAGTTCGGCTCTTCAAGGTTAAAGAGAACAAGTCTAATTTCTCCTTCACATGACAGCTCTTCAGATATTTGAAAACAACCATTATCTCTCCAGGAATAAACAAGTCCAGTTCTTCCTTCAATCAATCTTCACAAGTCATGGACTTCACATCTTGGTTGCTCTTTTCTAAATACTCTCCAGCAAAGGATAAACATATCCCCAGGACACACCCCTGAAGACCTCTTCCCACTCTGACACCAAACCCTTTACAAATATTCTTTGAGACCAGCCATCCAACCGGTACTAAATTCATCTGACTGTACTGTCTAATTCACATTTCTCCATCTTCTCTACAAGAATACTATGATAGCTTATGAAAAGCTTTGCTAACATCTAAACATCTAGTTATATCCACAGTATTTCCCTCACTTACTAATTTTAGCAATCTTGTGGAAAAAAAAAAGTTAGCCTGGCATGACCTGTGGTTGATGAAGCCGTGCTGGCCCTTTGTTATCACTGCTTGCCAACCATCTCTTTGATAATCCCTTTCCAGAATTTTCCTAGGAATCAAAATCAAGCTCATCGGTCTGTTTACAGACTTGTTCTTTTTCCCTTTTTTTCTTTGGAAAATCAGGACATTTGTCTTCCAGTGATACCTCTCCTTTTTCCCCCATGATTTTTCAAGTATCACTGACAGAAGCTTAACAATCCCACCTGTCAGTTTTCAGGCCCAAGAATGCAGTTCACCTGAACCAAGTAACTTGAATTCACTAAGGGCAGCTAGGTGTTTTCTTACTATGTCTTTACTTATCTTGGGTACAATTCCATGTAAAGGTCTTTCTTCTTTGCAGAGAAAACAAATGAAATAAGGAATGAGCAATTCTGCCTTCTCTCTGTTGTCAGTTACCATCCTATCCAACACAAGCAAAAGTCCTACTCCCTTTTTGATTCTTCCCTTCTCCCAATATAACTAGATCGTACTTCTTGTTGTTTTTAGCTCTCTGAGCTTCAGCATTCTTGACACTATTTTTATAGTATTGTGCCAAGTGCTCTTATAGTCATCTTCTATTACTGGGCCTTACTTCCATCTCCTATACATTTCTTTTTAAAATTTAGGTTGGTTGCTGAGTTCTCTGTGTATAGAAATCATCTAGCTCAGGAAAAATCTCATTTTTCCTCTTCACTGGAATTGTTTCCCTTTGTCTTCAGAATTTCATTCTGGAGGACTTCCTATCTCCTCCCCCTCCCCCGGGCTATTTTCCTCTGAAACATTTCAAGCCCATGGGATACTATCTTTTCCTTGAATCTTCTGAATATGTTTTCCCCAAATCTAGGGCAGAGACACTTAGCAAAAAGTCTTCAATAGAATGTTCCAGGTATACCTAAGATACCTTAAACTTAACATGTCCAAAACCAAACTCATTTATCTTCTAAACCTCCCAATTTCTGTTAAAGGTATTACTATTCTTTCCATTTCTAACTTTTATAACCTTGATGTCATCCTCGACTCCTCAATATCCCTCATCCCATAAATTTTATTGGTTGTCAAATTTTGCCATTTTTACCCCTAAACATCTCTAGCTTTTTATCCCTTCTCTCTACAACCTTGGTTCAGGCCCCAGATTACTGCAGTAGTTTTCTAATTGGTTTCCGTGCCTCAAGTTTCTCCCCTATGTAGGCCATCCTATACCCTGCTGCTGAAGTGATTTTCCTTCATTTCAGATTTGACTGTGCTTGAAAAATAATTGTTTGGTTGCTCCATGGTTTTCAGTTCTGGGCACATTATTTTAGTAAGGATTTTGTTAAGGTGCAATGTATTCAGATGAGGGCAGCAAGGATGGTGACTGGCTTAAATCCATGTCATGTGAGGATCAGTTAGGAGAGCAGGAGATGTTTAATATGGAGAAGACCAAGATGGGGACATAACAGCTATTTTTAAGAATTAGAAAGGCTGTCATCTGGAAGAAGGCATATTTTATTTAGCCCCAGAGGTCAGAAGTAGGATCAATGGGTGGAAGTTGTATATAAACAAATAAAGACTTGCTGTGTTCTTAAAATACAATTCTATTTTTATCATTCTCCAGCTCAAAAATCTTCAGTGTCTCCTCCCTTCTGTAGTCCATCCTTCAACACATTTATCAAATCAACACTCCTAAAATATGGTTCTCATTTTATTCTCCAGCTCAGGAATCTTCAGGGACTCTCTAATGCTACTAGGATAAAATCTAAACTCCTCACCCTGGAATTTAAAGGCTTCCATGACTCTTCCTTTCTAGACTAACATTTCATCACTGACTGACATAGCATTCTGTCTCCTGCCTCTGTTTTTGCACAAGCTGTCTTCCAACCTAACCTCTCCCCACCTCCCTAAATCCATGCCTGGATGCATTGGTTCTTCATTTCTAGCTCTGAGAAGCTGTGGTTTCTTCCAAAGCTCAACACAAAAGTTATCAGTTCCTACATGAAGCTTTCTTTGAAACTCTCAAATGTTTGTGCTCTCTCCTTCTCCCCTCCAATTACCTTATATTTGCTTATATGTTTACATGTTGTATTCCCCCAATAGAGCATAAGCTGCTTGAAAAGAAGGTTTCATTTTTGTTTTTGTATTCCTAGCACCCAGAATAAGGTATGTGCTTAATAAATGGTTGCTGAATTAAATTATAAACCGTAGAGTGATATATAAATGCAAATTATCATGTTAAACTATCTTGAGAAGTTCTAACTTCCAAGTACTCATTAAGTCAAGCTGAAGGCTAAAGCAGCATATTTATCATGGCATATGGAGTAAAATAATGAAGCATTATGACTCACCATATTCATATCACAAAGCTGTTTCTATTTGCAAAGCATTAGACTTCTCCCCACTCCACTACTAAAAAATGCAAAGGTAAAAATTCATGCAGTGTGGGTATATACTGTAGAGAATAGTGTACCCAAAGTCAAAAATCCTGGGTTTAAGCACAGAATTCAGCATATATGAACTATGTGACTTTGGGCAAGTCTCTAAATCTCAATTTCCTTATCTGTAGCAATCATAATATCTACACTAGTCACCTTTTGTAAATACTATATAAATTAGTTATCATTATACCAATTCCACTGGGGGCCGAGTGCTTTAGTCCAAGTTAAATGCTTACAAGTTGCTGGCAAAATCCAAGACAACTGTAAACGGCAGTCTTATTTCCAAAACATTTTTAAACACACATCAAATACTTACTTTTTGCCCACAGCTTGACTGCTCTAAGAGTGAGTCTAAAAGTCTCCTTATTTGGCACCAAATGTAAAATTTCATCAGTAACTCTGCAACCTGAAAGATTGAGTATTTATGCATTATCAGGATAAGAACCCCCCCCCCAACCACTAATCCAATTACTTCATGTACTGACATCTTTTCAAATACTAAAAGTGTGACAGGCATTGAAAATGTTAAAAAGGTTATTTTCTGAGAACTTGCTGTTACTAAAAATGTTAATACTTTATAAACTTTTTCTTTCATAGCCTTAGTTCCCAGAACTTTCTTAATTTATGGAGCCCTTAGTGTCTCAATTTTTTCATGGTGCCTCTAGACTGAAAGAAATATATAACAGTTCTGTTTATTAAGTAGTTGGGTCAAGAATTTATCCTTTAGTGCCCCTAGGAGCTCAGCCACAGTAAGGGAACCAAGGATCTATAAATTAAAAATATACAGGTAATCTGACTGAATACTAAAAAGCAGCTCCTAAATATCATAACTCCTTTGACTTCTAACTTTAAGCAATTTGGTGTGGTGATAAGTTATATTTACAATAATAAGACCTGCATGAGATCTGATTCCAAAGCACATAGTTATGAGCTTTAGCCAAAGTTAACTTCTATGAACCTCAGTTGAAATGATGATCACAATATTTGCACTACCGATATTGTGCAGGATTGTTGTGGGGAATCAAATGAGATCTCATGTTAATGGCTAAAATCTGTCTAGTTCTGAAATACTAAGCAACAAACTTAAGATTCATCAAGTACTTTAGAAATAATTTTATTCTCAAACATACAATCTGAGGCTTTTCTTTTAAAATCTTACCATTGAGGCTTCGGATGCATCTTATATCCAGGCTTCTTAGACGTGAGTCATCTCGTAGATCTAAGTTATCAGAAACAGTCTGTATGGCCAGTCTTGCAAACACAAGGTCAATCTTGAGAAGTACCAAAAAAACCCAGAAAAGCCATTAAGAGAAAAAACTAAAAATAGAAACACCCAAAGAAAAGTTTTGTATAGAAGATATAAAAAATTATGAAGAGTTCTAATTACTATTAGTCTGGCAAATTTTACTGAAAGAAAGAAGCTTTCCTATATGCTCAAATAAATCTTATATCAGATCACTATAGCAATGTATGACAAAGATGATTACTTCTTACACAAAAAGAAATTTTTTCAGTTATGCATGTCAAGTTAAGAAAAGTCATAAAAATTTTATCAGTGGAATACAGTAAATATTACAATTCTTACCTCAATACCATCAAATTCAAATTTGACTACTGGCACATAAGCATCTTCTACTGCCTGTCAAAAGAAAGCAAGAAACTATTATTTCTTATAGGGTTCCTTTTAGCACTCCTTAACTTTTAAGGCAGCATATGCCCCTTTCACATTGTATTTGTTTTCAATCATGGATTTCACCAAGAAAACAAACCATGTCCTTGGTCAGAACCTTATTACATACCTCATAGTTACTTGTGACTAGTTTTGCTTGATCAAACATTTCAACTGACAATTATAAAATTTAAAACCCAGTTGTTTTTGAAGAAACATGTAAGTTAATGGAAAATAAAATACAGTTTCAAGAGAGTACCATTAATTCAATAAGCATGTTAAGACCAGGGCTTTCTTAATTCAACAAGGTCTTCATATAATCTGGTAAAGAAAATATTAAGGAAAACTGATTTGTTTCAGTACCTTTTCAGGAGCTGGCCAAATTTACATGGAAGGAAAACTCCTCTGCACGAAATATGTACTCTGATTCTACCCAATCCATTAATGGGAACACACAAGTAAGCAAGGCTGAAAAATTACCTGAATCTTAAAATTATAGGCCTTTTAAATTCCCTCAATTTCATATTATAGTTTCTAACTTCTATTTTCACGGGTCAGTTATAAATTGATTTGAATTATCTGGGTTTAAATTCTGGCTCAGCTTCCTTTGTAAGTGTGGACAAATTGCTCAACTTCACTGGACCTCAGTTTTCTTTTGCCTTTTTTTGCTAGGCAATGGGGTTAAGCAATTTGCCGAGGGTCACACAGCTAGTAAGCGTCAAGTGTCTGAGGCCAGAGTCGAACTCAGGTCCTCCTGACTACAGGGCCAGTGCTCTATCCACTGAACCACCTAGATTCCCCTGGACATCAATTTTCACATCTGCAAAATGGTGTGGAAGGGTGTTAAAACTATCATCAATCTGTACGGTCCTTTTCAGTTTGAATTCCTATATTTATGAATTCATTAAAACTGAAATCAAATGCTATCCCACTCCAGAAAGCTCTCCCTTATCACCCACAAACAAAAGTTTCTCCTTAGACTTCATACAACACTGTCTTGTAACTGTAATGCACTTATCATATATCACTGTATATTTGTTACCTACATATCTTCTACCTCCTACTAGACCATTTCAAGAAGTCTGGGATTATGTGTAATCAACCTTTTTATTTCCCTCAGTATCTAGTCTACAATAAGCACTTAGGTGTTTACTCAATACTTACTAAATGAGAAATTCAAACTTCTTGACCTGCTGTTTTGGGCCTTTTTTTTTTTTGCTGGGGGGGGAGAGGTGGGAAGAGAGAAAAGGGTGGTTGTGGTGAGATGCCATTATTTTATTAGTGGAAGGAACTCCTGCAGGGAAAACCCTCTCTGACAATCCCGGTCAGCAAATGTTCAGCAGCTTTATAGTTCTAGAGAGGAACTAGGGAACTGAAAAATAAGTGACTTTCCCAGGATCACAGGCATGACTTGAACAGTCTTCCCAACACTGAGGCCAGCTCCTTATATACCACCATGCTGCCTCTTGAAATACTGCACGCTCCTAAAATATCATTAGGTGCTGAAAGCCCAATGATAATCTTGCCTTCAAAAATGATCTCACTTGCTCTACTCACCTGGACTCACAGCTAGAAGAAGCTGTAAGAGATCATCTAGTCTGAATGCTTTGGAAAAGTGAGGCACAGAGAAATTAAGGGACCTCTAAAGATCACAGCATGAGAAAGCAACAGAACTGGCCCCTGAACTAGATCTCTATGTTCTAAAAGTATTCTTTTGCCTCTACAATGCTAGGTCTTCTTGGTATGCTACAGGAATCAGATTCCAGCAACTCATAATGCAGAATTCAAACCAATTCCTTAGGAAAAACACTAGACTTAAAAAAAAAAAAAAAAAGAAAAAAAAAAGAAAATCTATTCCCAATCTATTCACCAGAGAGAATACTCAAAGAAAAAATTCACCAAATTTGTCAGATACAATTTGGCTGAATTCATAAAAAGTATTTCCTTCTCAGTCCTCTCTAACTTCTTAATATGGCCAAAAGTACTTTGTGCTTTTTTAATATAGTGAAATGTAAAGCTTCACTAATTTAATCTTATAAAAATAATCAAGCATTTAAAAGATGTTTCCCTAAAAGACAGAGTTCGTATTCCAAACAAATGTATATCATCAGTATTAACGCTATTAAATACCAATAGAATACTTGCCCTTAAATTTCTAATTCCATCCTGATGTTTGAGTTTCTCAAAAAAGGACTGAAAAAAATCAGATCTTTCCACATGTCTGGGTGCAACACACAGAGCATCAATATCAGCACCTACAAATACAAAACATCCTCTTTAAAAAAAAATATGCTAACCAACGTTGTTAAAATACTAAAAAATACAAAAGTTTGTACCTTTAGTGTGTACTCCCAGTCTGTAAGATCCAAAGGTAAAAATCTTACCACCAACATTAGCCACAACAGAAGGTGGGAGATTCTGAAACGAAATTAAGCAAATTCTTAACTGAGTAACAAAAATTAAGGAGAAACACCACAATAACATTCTTTACTGAGATAAACAGTATCAATACAATACAGTTCAAAGTAAGAACAGATGTATAAAATTATACCATAGTTCTTTATTTACAAAACAAATTTTGCTTGACAGACTTAAATTTTCTTCCTCCTTTCATTGTTACAGAATTGTAGGATACAGGAGTTAGAAAGGACCTCAAAGTTCATCTGGCTTAAACTGTACCTAAATAGGAATTCCCTTTATAGTATCCTTAACAAAGTGGTCATACAGATATCTGGTTACCAAATCTGATAATTGATTTAGAGCTGAAAGTACCCTACATTTCATCTAGCCCAAGAACCCTCATTTCACAGATGAGGGGACTGAGTCCCAGAGAAGTTAAATGATGTGCCTAAGGTCAATAGGCAGTAATGTTCAAGACTTGAACTCAGGTCCCATGACTCCAAATTTAGCACTTTCCACTGCAGTGGCCTACCTCCCCATTACTTCTTGATGTAACACAATCTATGTTTGGGCAGCTCCAATTATTAGTTTTTCATATGTAAAATCTAAATTAACCTCTGTAACTTCCACACATTGCTTCTAACTACATTCCCAAAGGCCAAGAAAAGCAAAATTTCTCTTCTTCAATCCCCTCACCATTGCAGTCTCCATCCTCTTAGATCCCCTGTAATTTGTCCATATTCTTTTTTTTTTGTTTGTTTGGTTTTTTTTAGGCATTTAGGGTTAAGTGACTTGCCCAGGGTCACACAGCTAGTAAGTGTCAAGCGTTTGGTCTGAGGCCGGATTTGAACTCAGGTACTCCTGACTTCAGGGCCGGTGCTCTATCCACTGCGCCACCTAGCTGCCCCCCATATTCTTACTAAATAAAACACGGTCCCTAAAACAGAACACAATACTCTAGATGTAGTCCCACTAGATGTGCTACCACCTTCCTCATGCCAGACATAATGATCTTGCCTCTATCAACCTACTACAACGACCACCCTCTTCATCATTGTCAAATCTATGTCATTTCCTTGGTTCTCTTTAAAACATGGGGTTAAACAGTGCTTCATCATACAAGAGATTAATGTCAATACTCTCCGTCCTTAGTGTTCATGATGATATATTATCCAGGTTCTTCTGACCTATTCAGGTTCTTTTGGCTATTTATTCCATCTTCTTTAGTGTTTCATCCTCTAATCTACCAAATATGGCAGTAGGGGGAAGGGTAGGAAAAGGCTCTTGGCCCTCCGTTGTCTCTAGATATACTAGGCCTACCCTCATGGCTGAAACTGTTACTTCCATGCCGAAAACTTCTGAACCTAGATCTCTTTCCCAACTTCCATTCACACATTTCCAACTAGCCTAATGGACATTTCTTTTCTACCTGAATGCTTGTTAGTCACCTCAAATAACATACTGAAAACTGAATTAATCAACCCAATGTATCAAAGGAGCTGCCCTCTACTCCCAAACTGTGTGTCCCTCTTGATTTCCCTATTTATACCATAGGTACAATCAGTCTCGCTCTTATTAGACTCCAAAAGTAGATTAAAACTTTTGTTAAACACTTACTATACGGTACCAGACACAGTGCTAAGTACTGGAAATGCAAACAAAACAGACACTCCCTATCCTCAAGGATCTAACATTCTAATGGTGGAGGGAGGGGGGAAGGGGAAGAGAAGATAACATAAAAAAGGGAGATGAAAAGGAAGGAAAGCTGATAGGAATGGAGCCAGGAGAGAAGATACCAAGTTTCTTTTTCCTGGCCCCCTCCATACAGATAATCAACCCCTAAATCCCTCTACTTTTTTCTGGTTGACCCTGAGGCTTCTTTTGTATCTCTGTCCCATCTGGCACAGTTCTACTACAATTCCTAGTTCAGAACTACTACACGCGCTGGTCTTGGACCAGTGCACCAGCCTCAGACCTCTAACTCATTTCACATGGCACCTCCAGATTAATCTTCCTACTGACCAACTCTGTTTTATCACACCCCTGCTTCAATATTCCCAATAATTCACCGAAGCCACCTAGTTGCTCTGGCTAGATTGGTCTTCCTGTCATCTTCCAGACATGCCTTGTATACTCTAGGTGTTGTGCCTTGGCACCTATTTCTCCTTGCCTACACCATCCTTCTATTGTCCACCTTTCTGAAACCACCTTTCAAGATCTAGTGGTGCTCTGTGAAGCCCTCCCTTGCCCACCCAGACCATAATGAGATTTCTCTTTTAAATTTCTACACTTAAGAGTTCCTGTACCACTTCTCTGACATTTAGCCTCTAATCTTACATAGTTTCTCTCATCTTCTCAAACACACTTAAGTAAGACCCTTGCTTGTAGGACAGTGTTATACTTCTCTGTACTCCCTTGACTTAAATGAAGTACCCTGCACATAATCAAACACATTTATATGTGTTAAAATTACAAATACCTTTTTTAGATTAATGGAGTATTACTATTTAAGGAATAAGACTTGTAGAATTAAGTATAAATCCTTTTCCATTTTACATAGCATCAAATACACAAAGACAGTTATGACACAAATCCACTCTTGTCCAGGCTAAATATCTCTACTTCCCTCACTATCTTGGTCACTCACCTGATGGACAACAGGCAGTAACTGTCAAGATGTCCTATCTTGTCACTGTCCACTAAAACGTGATACTTCAAACTAAACATAATACTCCATATTCACAATTTTAAATGTTAAACTGTTAGTGTGATGGCTATTACCTAAGTTGACAATGTTTTAAATGCGTTGACTTTCTTCTCTCAGGTTTTTGTGACATTGCTCTCTTCTAATTCTCCTATCTGTCTGACTTCTCATCTGCTAAATTAGTTAAATTATCCAATTCACTGCAACAAACATTTATTAAGGACTTATTATATGTGAAGCTCTGTTCCAGGCACTGAAGATACAATCAAACACAATCATTACTCTTAATTATACAACACGTAAATAGATAAGTATATGTGTTATAAATTGGAAGTGGGAAGGCTTCTTGTAGGACGTGGCACAGGACTTGAGCCTTGAAGAAAACTAGAGATTCTAAGAAGCAGAGGAAGGAAGAAACATTTCAGGTATGAGGGACCGATTTCAAAAAGGCAAAGGAACCCTGGATGCAGTATAGAGTTTAAGGATCCATAAATAGGCTGGTCTGATTGGCCTACTTAAGAGTAATAATAGCTAGTATTTACGTAATGTGTACTCGTGCCAGGTACTGTGCTAAATGTTTTACAGTTATCTCATTTGATCCTCACAACCACCCTGGGAGGTAGGTACTATTATTAATCCTATTTTAAAGATGAGGAAACTGAGGCAGGTACTTGAGTGACTTGCTGATGGTCACATAGGTAAGAAGTGTCTAAGGCCATATTTGAACTCAGATCTTTCTTGACTCCATATCCAGCAATTCTATCCACTGCACCAGCTAACTGCCACATGAAAGCAAGTAATGTATGAAAGAAGGGAACAAGCATTTATATAACACTCCCTATGTGCCAAGTACTGTGCTAAGCATTTACAAATATTACCTCATTTGGTTCTCACAATTATAGTTGGTAGATGCTATTATTATCATCATCACCCCCATTTTACAGACGAGGAAACTGATACAAAGATTAGGTGACTTGGTCAGGTCACACAGCTGGTTAGTGTCTGAGGCTAGATTTGAAGCCAGGTTTCCTGACCCTAGGCCCAGTGCTTTATCCACTGCACCACCTGGCTGCCTAAGTGCCTCATATCGAGTATGCAGCTAATTGGATAAATGGAAAGGAGATATTTGAGGGAGAGGGATGAATCAAGGAACCTAGCTGTTTCAACTGGATGGACAAAGGTACCTTCAAAAGACACAGAAAAGCCTGCAGAAGGGGTTTTAGGAGAAAAGAGAATGAAATCTGTTTCAGATATTATGAGTTTGAGAAGCTGATGGAGTGGAGCATTCAACAAGAAGCTGGTGTTAAAGGGACTGGAGTTCAGGAAAGCAAGTAAGGCCAGCTATAGTATAACTCTTCAACAAAGATAAGTAAACTTACAGGAGTTTCTAAGATCACAAAGACAGAGGGTATACAGAGAGAGAAGAGAAAAAAGGACAAAGGCATGAAGGACATCCAGAGTTAGGGGATGGGGGAAGAGCTTTACAAAATTAAACATTTTACTGACATGAATCTAAGAATCTGAGAGTTGGAAGGGATCTCAGTAACCACTTAGTCAGACCTATATGAAAGAAATCCTCACTATGACATCTAGCCTTGAAGGTTTAAAGACCTTCAAAGTAAGAGAAAACCACTACCTCTTGAGGCAATACATTCCATTTTTGGACAGCTCTGGCAGGGAGTTTTTCCTGACATCAACCCTAAATTTGCCTTTTTGCAACTACACTCATCATTCCTGGGACGAAACAAAACAAACTCAATCCTCCTTCCACATGACAGCTTCCCAAATGCTTCAAGAAATCTATGGCATCACCCTAAG
Organism: Phascolarctos cinereus; assembly: GCF_003287225.1. Classification (NCBI taxonomy): domain Eukaryota; kingdom Metazoa; phylum Chordata; class Mammalia; order Diprotodontia; family Phascolarctidae; genus Phascolarctos; species Phascolarctos cinereus. The sequence continues at coordinate 110,098,537 of NW_027555625.1, read as the reverse complement.
TCTTCTCTTCTCCAAGTAAACATGCTTAGTTCCTTTGATCAAGGCCTTTCGCCATCTTGGTTGCCCTTCTTTGGATGGGTTCCAATTTACCAATGTCCTTCTCAAATCCTGATTCCCAGGATTAGGACATCCACAATACTCCAGATGAGGTCTGACAAGAGTAGAGTATAGTAAGACTATCACCTCCCCATTCCTGTTAGCTATGCTTCTCATAATGCAACCCAAGACTGCACTAGCTTGCTTTGCTACTGTATTATACCACTGACTCCTACTAAACTTGAAGTCCACTGAAGTCTCCAGATCTTTTTCAGCATAATTACTATGTAGATATGCCTCTCTCATCTTGTACTTAGGAAGTTGATTTTTTTGGGTACTTAAATCTAAGACTTTACCTTTATTTAATTCAAACCCAAACCTTTAGCGTGTCAAGGTATTTTTCAATTTTGTCATTCAGTGTCACCCCTCCCAAATTTATGCCATCTGAAAATTTGATTAGCATGCCTTTATCCAAGCCACTGATAAAACTGTTTAAACAGTACTGCCAAACACAAATCATGTTCTATTACAAGAAAAACCATACACATCTGTAAAGTGTCAGTAACAAAAAGCACTGATCCCTCCCCCACTCGAAAATACAAAACTTTAGGAAAATCCAAGTCATATTACTTCATTAAAATTTTATTCTCACATGTTTCTTGAAACTTGTATTACTAATCTAATATCATGACCTATATAAACACAGCAAATATCAAAATACATTTTTCTACTTGAAGGAAAACTTATTTGAAGTAAATTATTCTGTTGTCGATCATAAGGCTCTAGAGAATATCTCAAATAAATGAGTAGTTTACACATAAGAAAAGGATTTATGCATAGGAAATAATGAGATTACCAATAATTTTATACAACCTATAGAATTTCTCAATGTTCAAGTAGGAAACACTGAAAAACTATTCTGAACTCCCCACAGCTCAAAATCTGTATATGATTATGCCAATGAGATTAACGTCAATCGCATCTGACAGATACAGTGCTAAGTGAATTTATCAGTGCCAATTATAGAACCAAAGGGCTAGATAACTCTTTAAGACCTCGAAATCTACCTCCCTACCTTTAATAGTCAGAGATCTTAGATTTGAAGTTGTATTCTAGTTAAAAATGTAAATTTCCTAAACTAATTCCTAGTTATACTGAAAAAGATAATTTTACCCAGGAGGGCATTTCAACAACTGCAGGGAAAGAATGTAATATCTTACGATTTTCCTGAGGTAGGAAGTAGGATTACTGAAGACAGGACAGTGTCTTGGACAGGAGAGGAATAGCTTTTGAGTCTTCCTAGGAAAGTGAGGAACTTTGTAACCTTTTTCTCCCCAGCTCTTGCCCAATAAAAATCAGATACAGGTTTAGGGCTGAAGTAAAACTGGCAAGCAGGAATAATCTTCTTGGATGAGTCAGTGATGACAAATAGGTAAGAGGTCTTAGGCAGAGATAAAATGGGCAAGATGAGACGAATGGAATGTTAACTTGGAAGATGAGAAAGGGGTTTGCCTGCCCAAAGACAGAGTGGTACAAACAGAAAATAAGTTGGATTAGAAATTAGAGGATCTGAATGTGAATCCCAGCTCTTCTACTGACAACACATGTGATCTCATGCAAGCTACAATGCACTGTTGGGATATTAAGTACCCTCATCCGTAAAAGGATGGCACTGGATAACAAAACCCCTAAAGTCCTTTCCAGCTTTACCTACAATTATACAAGACCTGTATTAGGTTAGAAACTTAAAAAAAGTACTAAATCTGACTAAAGGATATAACAATATAGCCATTTTGCCCCCTGGAGGAGGAGGCATTTGGTGGAGGAATTGAAGGAAGTCCTGGGTCATGAAACTTCCACTAATGCATACTGCCAAATGTTTGGCAACTTAATTATAGAAAGCTGCCTGGGGCACCAAGAAGTTAAGTGACTTGTCCATGGTCACACAGCCAGTATGTACTGGAGGTTAAGACTTGGACTAAAGTCTTCCTGCCTATATCTATCCAGCTGCATCTCTAAATAAGAATCATATAAATAATAAATTTCAGAGTTGAAAGGGCCCTAGGAAGTCATCCAGTCCAACCTACATCTGGGTAGAAATCTCTATAACATCCCTGAGGATGGTAACTTAATTTCTGCTTAAAGACTCCTATCAGGGAAACTCCCTACCTCCTAGGACAGCCCATTCCACTTTTCAACAGCTCCAATCATCAGAAAGTTTTTCCTCACTTTGGTACAAATTTGCCACTGCTCATTTGTTCAGTGAAATTTGCTAGAACTATGAAATGATTTTTGTATTTATTTTTATCTATGTATGATACTACCTAAAATCTACCAACTCCAACTATTCCAAATATCATGAAGAACCAAGAAGGCAGTAAAAAGAGGTCTCTGAGAAGCAAAACTTATCAAATTTCAGATTACAAAAAGCTGAACATAGATAACACAACAGACAAAAAGTAAGCTGCAAAAAGATACTGACAAGCTAGGACACTGGGGTGAAAAATCTAGTAAGATGAAATTTAATAGGGATAAATGTAAACTCTTATACTTGGGTTTGAGAACCAGAGTTTACAAATACAAGTTGAGGGAATCTTTGAGACAAAGATGTGAGGGACTACATGTTCAATGCATCAACAGTATGACACTGCAGCCCCAAAAGCTAGTGCAGTCTTGGGCACATTTTCCATGAATATTGAAGCTTGTTCTTTCTTCTGCCCTGATCAGATTATAGTTGGAGGATTCTGTTCAGTTCTGGGAACCACATTTTAGGAATGCCAATGATGAGCTTGAGGCAGAGAAAGACAATCAGGATTTGGAAACCCTAGAGTCCCTGTCATAGAAGATCTGCTCAAGGAATGAGGGTGATTTAGCCTGGAGAAGAGATGAACAGGACAATGGATAGCTGTCTTCAAGTACTTGAAAGGCTAGTCAAAGAGGAAGAGGGATCGGATATGTTTTGTTTAAGCAGAACCAGGAGCAAAGAAGTTGCAAAGAGGCAAATCTAGGCTTGACATAGGGAAAAAACTAAAAATAAGAATAGGAATGGTTTTCATTTGGTAGTTGTTGGTTCACCTCTCACTGAAGGTCAAGAAAAAGCTGTAGAGGTATTGAGTGTATTGTAAGAGAGATTTTCTTTTGGGTATGAGTTGGACTAGATGACACCTGAGATTGCTTCCAAATATGAATTTCTGTGAAAACCAGATGTGCAAAAAGAGTCTCCACTCAGGTTTTTCATTATGACCTTAACTAAGGCTCCTTTCATGTCTCACTTGTACCTTGTAGTTTCCTGACTAGTCCTCCTACCTCTATACTACCTTCTTCAATCTAACTTACTTCCTTTTTTTTGGCTAGGCAATGGGGTTAAGTGTCTTGCCCAGGGTCACACAGCTAGTATCAATCTAACTTTCTTATAGCTGCCAAAATAATTTTCTTAACGAACAAGTCTGACCATTTCACTCTAATGCTCAAAAACATTCAGGGACTAACTTTGCTCTAACCTACTTTTCCAGACTTATTAGTCTCCCACAACTGGAAAACTTTCCCTCTTCATCACTACCTGTTCTAAATGTTTTCTTCTTCCAAGGTCTATTTCAAATACTACGTTCTCTACAAAGCCTTCCCTGAACCTCTCAATTCTTTTTTTCTTCATGGAATATTTGAAGACCACTGTTTGATTTCATTTGCCCTCAGTACATTCTCTGTAGTATTTTAGCTGCAATTATTAGATCATAAATTCCACAGAGATAGAGACTACACTGTTTTTCATCTTCACATCCCCATCATGGAATGGGGCCTTTCACAAAGGTACTTAATACATGCTGAACCAAACGGAGAAGCATTCACTCAGTTTTCTACTGTTATTCTACAGAGTTCTTAGCTAGTTTGATTCCAAGCTCACAATAGATAAGAAGCAAATAAGCAGAAAAACTGCTACAGGAAAGCCACACTGACATCAGAGACAAGCAAGATGTGTAAACAGGAGAGAGCCATAAATATCATAAAAAGTAAACCTAAGAACTCAAAACAGCAATATGGGGCTATTTAATTTGGAGGTGAATGGTCCAACTACCTCTATAGCCCTTGAGGATGCTGCTGTACTCACAGTACAATAACTGACATCCATCATAATTTAATTTTTTGGTAATTGCAAGGCATTATTATACACAGTCCACGCTATTTAAGGAGACAGAAGCCAAAGGAATGTGAAAAATGTTTAAAATTACCAACCTAATTTTTTTATCCTCAAAAAAGATATTTAAATTTAAAAAGGTAAATAAACTCTCACCTATCTAGATTATTTAGATAATAGGACTATCCAAAATGACTCTTTGAGGGTTCCAGATACCTGAGGATTTTGCCAAGTATTTTAATCTAGTCTTGTCTTTGTTCCTTAAGTATATCCTTTTGACATAAGGAATAGCCTATTATTTTAAAAGACTCTTACCTTACTTTCACTGAGTTCGGATATCCATTCTTTTACCAGATTATTCAGTTTGCCAAGAACAACAAGCCTACAATAAAAAGAATAGGTTTTTGTTTGGGGAAAACAAAAACATGTCCTCAACATTAACTAGAATGGTATCCCTTGAAATGCTGGTTGCAGTGGACAGGACCAATAACCATGTTATAAAGACTAAAAAAAAAAACCTAATATTTTTTACTATGTGTCAGGCACCATGTACTTTACACTTATTATCTTATTTGATCCACAACCACCTTGGGAGGTATGTGCTATTAATATCCCCATTTTACAGAAGGAGAAACTAAAGCAAACAGAGCTTAAGTGACTTTCACAGGGTCACACAGCTACTCAGTGCCTGAGGCTGGATTTGAATTTGGGTCTTCCTGACTCCAGGCCTGGTGCTCTATTCACAGCACCAGCTAGGGCTCATGTTATTTCTGACTTTTTGTGTATCATTTTTATTTAGGGGACAAGATTTTTACCCATGTATGCAATTGGTATAAGTAGTAGCAGTACTACAATGGATGGTTTTATAAAATAATAGCAACTCACATTTGTATACCATTTTAAGATTTACAAACCACTTTCCTCCCAACAACCTTGTGAGGTAGGTATTACTTTAAAGTACTTCAGAGAGGGTAACTGACTTTTCTATCCAGGATAATGTCTCTATCACAAAAGAAAATTATTATAAATAGTCCCATCCTACTTTTCTAACCTTATTTCCCATTAATCACTTTCATGTACCTTACATACCAATGAAATCTGGGAACACTGAACAGTCCAAATACCCCACCTCCTACTTTTGCTCACACCCTTTCCCATGCCTAGAATGCCTTTCCTTAGCTCAGTTCCATCTGTCTATATCATACTTTTCAAAGTCCAGCTCAAATGCCATTTATTCCAAATGCCACTGACAATCTATCTTTCTTTTAATAGCATTTTGAATATATCCCTTATGTGGTACTTGACACTTTCATACTGTAGCTGTTCATATACATTTTAATCTTTAATCTAGATTGTAAGCTTCTTGAAGTTAGAGATATTCATCTCTGCGTCTCTTATTAGTGTCAAAATCAAATAGAAACAGGTACCACTTATCTGTACATGAAGAACCTTTCAGGCCACATATTGACATAGTTTTACAATGTGATAGTACCTGTTTTATTGTGTTTTTATTTATTTTGTTAAATATTTCCCTATTACATTTTAATCTGGTTCAGACCACACTCAGGAGTCTTGTAGGTTACATGTTAGACACTTGAATTACAGTACCTATCACAGAACCTTGCACATGGAAGGTACTCTAATGTTTGTTAAATTAATAACATACCTGTGATTTAATTCCTCTTCATCTTCAAATACACCAAATGGTTTCATGGCTTCAATTAACTTCTGCGTATAAATATGATCTATTTCTTTGGGAGATGCCAGACTAATTGGAGATGTGATTCCATAATGCTTTTGACGCTGGGTCTCCAGCACAGCACTTCTGCTTAAGAGAAAAAAAAAATAAAGAGAAAAGGCAAAAACCATCATGAGACATTGGTTAAGTGGATCTATCATATTTTAATTTCCCTTTAAGGGCTCACTAAAGGCGCTAACATACATTATGCCAGGCTGATGTTTTACTTTTGGTCATAAAAGGCACTTGTGATTTTCTCTGGTCTTTGGCTTTTGAAGAGAAGGTCATGGAGAGTATGACTTTTCTGTGTATTAGCATTAACGAAAACTGTCCTATCTACACAGTCAGTGCTCAAAGGCAGGTCCCTGAATAAAATCTGAGGCAGTGCCACTGTCATCACAATTTAAAGGAGTAAAAATCCAGCTGTTTGTCTGAAATTCATAAGGGCAAGTGTTGCTAATTCCTGTATTTACTTTTTTAAAGGTTAATAAAATGCTTTGGGATAGAAAAGGAGAGTCTGACTGGTTTTTTTTGGGGGGGAGGGGAGGGATGAGTGGATGAAGAACTAGAATTTTCAGAGCTCATACACATATGAATATCTAAACTCCTATTGGCCAGATATAGGCAGATATAAGAATACTGTGTTCTTCAAAGCAATTAGCAACTCTTCAGTTTGGGAAAAGTCTATTTGTAAACTACTCACCAATATAAACAGGATATACTTATTTTAAAGATATTCTTTATTTTAAATATGTCATCATTTGTAAGGTCAGTGAAATTCAAAACACTACACTAACTTTACATACATTTTCAACCCAGCCTTCCAAGCCTTTAAGTACCACAGATGTTTTTATTATCCCCATTTTACATATGAGGAAACTGAGTCACTTGCCGACATCTAGTCTAGTAAGTGTAGAAGGATGGATTCCAGCCTAGGTGTTTCTTGACTTTAGCTGCCATACTGGTGAGTGAAAACCATTATGATATGGCAGCCTCTAAGAGTTCTATAGAGGACCAGGAAGTATCTCCAGAGACTTTTCCTATATTCCCTTCTCACCAGTGTTGGCAGAAGGAAACATTCTCTTCCTGGAAAGAGACCTTGGGGGAAGAGGATATGGGATAAGACTAAGGAGGAAAGGGCTATTTGTCTTTTCAGGAAAGAATCTGTATTATTTGTGGCAATTATTAATAAATCTTTATCAGGTTTGGGACAGCTAGATGGCACAATGAATAGAGTGCCAGGCCTGGAGTCAGAAAGACCCAAGTTCAAATCCAGCCTCAGACACTGACTCTGGCAAGTCATTTAATCCTGTCTGCCTCAGTTCCTCATCTGTAAAATGGCCTGGAGAAAGAAATGACAAACCACTCTATTATCTTTGCCAAGAAAACCCCAAATGGGGTCACAAAGAGTTGGACTGAAAAAATGACTGAAAAATGACTAAATAACAACAACAAATAAAAGGTGATTTAGAATTATTCAAAACAAAAAAATACTATCAACTCACTCTGAAAGGGGGCAACCATTAACAGAAAAGTCAAAATATTTACTAGAGAGAAACAAACAGGCACAAATTAGAACGAACTTCTGAAAAGCAGGAGGGTAATAAATATAGGTTTCTGTAGGTAGAGGGGGGTGGTAGAGCAGGGAGGAAAACAGGAATTTGTTCTTTAATTCTATCAGAGCTAATCCAAATTCTTTTTATTTGGGTTGGGTCCATCTGGCCATTTGCTAATGTGCTAATTAAAATTTCCTAATGCATATGGTGCTTTGCTTGATACTACACAATATAAAGGGATAAAGGTTCCAGGACTTCTAAACTAAAAGACATCAACAATGAGAAACATACAGAAACAAGAATTCAGTCAGGTGATAAAAACATTAGTAGTTATCTATTAGACCAATAGCTACAAAAACGAATTAGAAGCTTCCTAAGTCAAAGGTTCTCAGTTTGTTTTTTAAAAGAGGGGAAGGAATAATGTACTGGGGTCAAAGGGTAACTTAATATCCTTCTTCTTAAAATACTCATTGATCTTTAATCATAAGAACAAGAGGGAAGGTAGTTTCCAGGCAATAACCAAAAACATTTTGTTGCCAGATATTTGTTCCCAGAGAGGGAAAGAGGGTAGAGGACCAGCCTTAAAGTCCAAAAAGGAGAGGGTTCAAGTCCCATGTCTGATTCATACTAGTGACCCTGGGCAAGTCACTGAAATTTCCCAAAACCCTAGGCAATTCTCTTAAGATTGAAATTCCAGAGTAAGTGGGGCTCTGAATCCAAAGATTTTCTTCATCTACACCAATAAAATCCTCCCATCTAAACCACTATTCCAGCAGCAGGAACAGTCCCCTATCTTTCCAATTCTGCCTCCAGTTGAAAAGGATTTCTTTTCCTCTTCGATTTCAACAATTAGTTGAAAATATACATAACAATTATGTTATATATAATAGTTATAAGATAGTTATAATATGCCATCATAAGATAGTATAACAAGTTATAAGACAGAAAGTATAATACAAGTTATTGTAAGATAGTATAACAAAATAGTTATTATAAGAAATTAAAACTAGGCAACACTCTTTCCTAAGAATAAAATTCTAAGTGGTTTTGACTTATCACCAAGACTTTAGGATGCAGAGGAGATTAAAGATGAGGTAATCTCTCTCTATAGTGAAAAGGGAAACTGAGGCAATTCCCCTCACTGAAATGAGCCAGCAAACTAAGCGTACTTACTAAATGACTATGGGGAAGGTGTTTTTTTGTGTTATTGTGGAGGGAGCCGAGAAAATCAGCTAAGCAGAAGCTGCCAAGAGCAGACAGCAGGAAGATAGGGTCGACGGACAGAAACGGCAGCCTGGATGAAGGGAGACAGGGTCTGGAAGCCCGTGCTCTAGGGGACGGGAAGCGGAGGTGGAGTGGGGATGGGGGAGCAGCACGGAGGCAGCAGGCAGCGTAGACGAGCTCGGACAGGCTGCGGAGCCAAAGGGTGTGCCGGACAAACTCCGGCCGCTACCCCCCCCCCCCGCCCGGCCGGCCCTCAGCATCATCAGCTGGGGGACACGTCGCGGGTGGGGGCAGACGGAACCAGAGAGCCACAGCCCCCCGGGGTGGGGGTGGGGGGACGACGAGGTGAACCCGGCGGGAGGCCCAGGTGGGGGTGGGGAGGTAACGAGGGTTGTGGCTGCAAGGGGGGGGCGCGACGGGAAGCGGACACCTCCCAACTGCCGCCCCTGCCCGCCGGCCCGCGGGCTAGGCCCGCACTCACGCTGACATTTCTTTCATAGCTTCCTGAGCCTCCACGTCTGGCAAGAGTCGTTCTCTCTTCCCCTCAGCGGCCCCTCTGGCTCCTTCCTGCTCCTTCCTTCTCCGTTCGCTCCCTCGGTTTTCCTAGGCTCGCTCGCTCTCTCGCCAGCTCTCTCTCTCTTTCACACTCACTCTGTCGCTCGCTCGTTTGTTCACTCGCTCACTCACTCACTGCGGCCGAAACATCCAACCCAGTAGCGCGGCCCGAGCCCGCGGGGCCGGCCCTATTTATGACAATACAGCGCCGCCGCCGTCGCCGCCGTCGCCGCCAACGCCAACATGGCGCCCCTTCCCGACGGGCCTCGCGCGGCGGGCGCCGGCGCCGCCTCCGCCCCCACCCCTTCCTCTCGGGCCACGCCAGGCTCCAGGGAGGTGGCTCCGTCCCCACCTAGCGGCTGCGCCGTTCTCTGTGCTCCTGGCGTGCGGGGCTAGCGGCAGCCAGGTGCTCGGCGCTCCCAAGCCAGGGCCCCTTCCCTCGGGACTCCCCCCCCGCCCCCCCTCCGCTGGACTTGGGCAGGTCTACGCTCGTCCCGAGGCACCGAGAAGTCCTTGGGAACCCACAGCGGGGGGTGGCGTTCTGCCCCATGGGCAGGTCTCCCCTAACTGAAAAGCTCCGCAATAACTTTCTTAAAGCTAGTTTTAGTTTTGAATGAACAAGAATTTAGTTCACTTTCTATTTTTATTTAGTTCTATTACATTTTTACTTAAGTTATTTTAAATTAAATTTGTTTTACAGTTTTTTTAGTTATCAAGCAAATTCTTGCTAATTGAAAAAAATGATTAAAATTTTTTTTTTCTGCTTTTCACCTCCATACTCACTGAAAAAAAGAAAAAATGCAGAACCACTATCATGCAAGCATAGTCATGCAAAACAAATCCTCACGTTGGCCACGTCCAAAAATGTGTTTCTCTTTCTGCATATTAGTCTCTGTCATTTCGTGGGCAGGTCATTGCACTACTCAGAGTTCTTTAGGTCTTTCAAAACTGCTCCTTTAAAAAAAAACAATATTGACATTGTACTATACTATACATTTTTCTGATTCTGCTCACTTCAGGCTGCGTCGGTTCATAGAAGTCTTCCTAGGTGCCTGAAATCTCTTCATTTCTTACAGGACAGTAACTTTACATTATAATGCCTATTATTGGTTCAGTCTTTCCCCAATTCATAGAGATCTCTTTAATTTCTATCTCCTTCTCCCCACTGCGGGGCGGGGGGGGGGTGGGGAGAGTGGAAAAGAAAACCTTTGTAACAACTAAACCAAGTCAAGCAAAATAAATTCCCATGCTGGCCATTTTAAAAAAAGTCTCATGCATATTTAGTCCATCACCTCTCTGTCAGGAAATAAATACACCTCACATCCTAGAAGAAGATGAACTCCAAATGGTTATATGAGAAATATAAAAGCTCTCTTCAAAATTATTTTGGGTTTGGACACCAGATGAGCATTTTTATATACATACTAGAACAGAAAAAGGATTATATATGAAATATATAACTTACACAGAGGCTTGTGCTGCCTCTAGGATCTGTCATTTTGTCCAATAGACAAAAGCTTTCTCTTACAGTACAGGTTGCAAGCCCTTTATAGAGCACTGGATTTTGAGTCAGTAACACCAGGATTCAAATCCTGCCTCAGACACTTACTAGCTCTGTTACCGTGGGCAAGTTATAGTTTTCTCATCTCTAAAATGGGAATGATAATAGAAGCTACATCAGAGAGTTGTTGAGAATACCAAATGAGATAATAGATGTAATGTTTGTAAACATTATAACACTACAGAAATGTGAGCAGTTGTTATTATAACAGCAGATGATAGGATAACAGGTTTACATTGGAAGGGATCTCAGAAGCCATCTAGTACAACACCCCAATTTTATAGGTAAGTAAACTGAGGTCCACAGAGCTGAAGTTCAAGTTCAGTATGTAATAAATTGCAAAGCTGGACATCAAACCCAGGTCCTGTTGGAGCATTGCTGTGACAGAAAATTTCATCACCCTAAAGACAACCAACCTCCTCAACTTAGCTAGGGTCCAGGGACAACTGACATAAGTCCATCACCAGTCAAATTGGAACCTGTGCAACTTGGTCCATTCCAACAGATGATATATTTCTAGCTGAAGTGGTAGGAAATCAAAAACATTCACCAACTCTTCGTAGCAACATACTTATCTGTATATGTAAGAGTGGGGTTGAAAGCACTGCATTTAGCACTGTGCCTTGACAGGTAACAAATAGATTTGTTTTTTAAATTATTGAATCGAACAATCAAAAGTGAATAGTAAACAGGGCGTGTACATCTCCCTTAATTAGTCAAAGCCATGAGAGACTGGGTCATGCTCTAAATACTTTATATAAAAAGGATAAGCTATCTCAAAATTAGGGAACGAATAATTTTTGAGGTCTGGATTTTAGAGGTTGGAGCAAGCATGGAACTGAGGGAAGACTTGTGGTTGTGTGGTTTGTCCTTCGTTCTTGAAGAGGACCACGACATCAGGGAGATGATAACATGACCTGCAATTGACTTTGAGCGAGAAAGGGCTGTGGCGTCACCTGCCTTATTTTCTCCTACAGAGCCATCTGGGTCCAGTGGCCAGATGTTTATCAGGATGACTAGAGATGGCCCAGGATGCAAAGAAGGAAGACTTAACTACATCATGAAAGGAGATCGCATGCTCAGCAAAGTCACAAGCAAGGGTCAGCTCTTTCCCCAACATCCCCTCCCAATACCTGTCTCTCCACAGACATTATAATATAATCTATTGCTTCATTTCCCAAATGGTTCTAGTAAACTGAATTTTGCTCCAACTTTAGTGCAGTGGATAGAGTCAGGCCTGGAGTCAAAAAGACTCCTTTTCCTGAGTTCAAGCCAGGCCTGTGAACCTGGGCAAGTCACTTAATTCTGTTGGCCTCAGTTTCCTCGTCTGTAAAATGAGCTAGAAAAAGAAATGGCAAATCACTCCAGTATCTTTGCCAAGAAAACCCAAGGGGCCCACAAAGAGTCAGACTAGAAGGAGCTATAAATGTAAGGGTAGGCAAAGAACCCAGCCTCTGTCTAAGTGTTATAAATTTTTCCTAACTAGGGTTCAGAGCAGTTATGACTGAACTCAAAATTTTTCATCTAAAATAAGCTTCCTAAAACCAAAGAAAAGGAAACCAAATGAAACCTTAGGGCTATTATATTACTCCCCAGTCTTAGAATGAGCTAACTATTATAACAGGGTGTTACGCAAATACACACACACACACACACACATATACACGCATACATAATCTGTATTATAGAATTAAATTGTTAAAGAGAAAAGGACAAATAGAAAGCTCTTTAGCAGCTCTTTTTTTTGGTCTTGTTTTTGCAAGGCAGTGGGGTTAAGTGACTTACCCAGGGTCACACAGCTAGTGTGTCTGAGGCTGGATTTGTACTCGGGTCCTCTTGACTCTACGGATAGTGCTCTATCCATTGCACCACTTAGCTGTCCTACTGTTTAACAGTTTTGGGGGAGGTCTGGGAGTCTGTGTGAAAACTCAAAACTGGATTAAAGTCTCCCATACTGAAATCGCTAGTTCTTTAGATAAAATACTATTTAAGTGTGGGAAAGGAAAGGCAAAAATAGCAACAGCATGCATTTTGTATGGCCCTTTAAAGTTCATAAAGTAATTTCCTTACAACACCTCTGTGAGGGTGGTCGTGCCAGTATTAGAGGATCATAAGAACTGAAATGAAAAGGGACCTCAGAGATTGTCTAGACTGAGTCCCACATTTTACACAGAAAAGAATTACTTTTTTTTAACCAGTATTAAATTTTTTAAAAAATTTCTGCTTTATATCTGGTACTGCTAGATCCCCTTTGTTCTCCCTTTTTTCCATTATTTCCTTTGTGAATCTTGACTTTCTTTGCTTCCATATCTATTTCATTATAATTTTTTCTAGTTCTATAAAGTAAACGTTTGGTAGTTTGATTGGTGTGGCTTTGAATAAGTAAATAATTTAGGTAGTATTATCATTTTATTGATTTGTTCTACCCATGAGCAATTAATATTTTTTCCAATTACTTATGTCTCTATTTCTGTAAAGAATGGTTTATAGTTGTATGTATACAGTTCTTATATGTCTCTTGGTAGGTAGATTCGAAAGCATTTTATACATTCTACAGTCATGTTGAATGGAATTTATTTCTTCCTGCTGAGTTTTATTTGTGTTATATAGAAATGATGATGACTTTTGTGGATTTATTTTATATCATGTGAGTTTGAAGTTATTGTTTCAATTAATTTTTAGGCAACTCTTAGAGTTCTTTAGGTACGCTCTCATATCACTGCAAAAAGTCATCATTTTGTTTCTTCTTTACTTATGCTTAGCCCTTCAATTTCTTTTTCTTGTCTTAGTGCTATAACTAGCATTTCTAGCACTATGTCAAAGAGAAGTGGTGACAATCAACATCCTTGTTTCATCTTTGATGTTCCTGGAAAGAATTCTAGTTTATCCCTACTATATATAATGCTAGTTCTTGGTTTAGATACATACTACTTATCATTTTAAAGAAAGGTCCAATTATTCCTAACTTTTCTAATATTTTTAAAAACAGAAATAGGTGTTGTAATTTGTCAAAAGTTTTTTCTACATTTATTGATATAATCACATGATTTTTGTTGTTTTTGCTATTAATATGGTTGTATATAGTTTCCCTAATATTAAACTATCCTTGTACTTCTGATAAAAATCCAATCAGATCTTAGTGCATAATTTTTATATGTTGTTTTTTTGCATCTTTGCCAATATTTTAATTTAAAATGTTTGCATGTATATTCATTAGGGATATTGGTTTATAGTTTTGTTTTTCCTGTTTTGGCTCTCCCTGGTTTATCTATCAAGACTATATCTGTATTACAAAAAGAATTTGTTAGGATTTCTTCTTTTGTTATTTTTTGCAAATGGTTTACGTAATACTGAAATTAATTATTCTTTGAATATGTGATAGAGTACACTTGTGACAACATCTTGTCCTGGGGTTTTTTCTTTGGAAGTTCATTTATGGCTTGTTCAATTTCTTCCTCTAAGATCATGTTGTTTACATTCCCCATATTTTGTTTTATAAACTTGTTAGCATATAGTGTGGCAAAACAATTAAAAAATATCTTTTATTTTTTCTTCATTGTTATGAATTCTTTTTCATTTTTAATACTAGCAATTTGGTTTTCTTTCATCTTTTAAAATAAAATTAGTTAATGGTTTATCTATTTTATTTTATTCTTTAAAAATTAGCACTTCATTTTTGGTTTTCTGTTCTGTTTTGTTTTCAATTTTCTTAATCTATTCCTTAAGTTTTAAGATTTCTGATCTGGTGTTTAATTGAAGCTTATTAATTTGTTGGTTTGCTAGCTTTTTTAGTTACACTTCCAATTCATTAATCTATTTATTCTCTTTTTTGTTAATGAAAATGTTTAGGGATAGACATTTTCCTTTAGGGGCTGCTTTGGCTACATCCCCAAAATTTCAGTATGTTGTCTCATTGTTATCATTATCTTTAATCAAATTATCTATTTCAGTGATCAATGGGACATGTGAGTTACACGACATAAGAAGCAAATGAATGAATCTAGCAGCCTAGTGTTCAATAAACACAAAGACCCCAGCTACTGGGATAAGGATTTGCTATTTGAAACAAAATTCTGGGAGAATTAGATAGCAGTATGTAAACAGTTAGATTTATATCAGCTCCTCACACCTTATACCAAGATAAACTCCAAATGGATGTGTGACCTAGATGTAAAAAGTCACATCATAAACAAATTAGAGAAACATGGAAAAAATTTCCTATCAAGTCTATATATAAAAGAAAAGTTCATGACCAAATAGGCAGTAGGGAGGATTACATAGGACAAAATGGATTAATTTTGATAGTATAAAATTAAGAGGTTTTTGCACAAAAAAACTTATAAATCTATGGAGATTAAAAGGGAAACAATTAACTGGGGAAAATCTTTTCAGCAAATTTCTCTGATAATCTCCAAGGAATATAAGGAACAGATTCAAACTTCTAAGAATAAGAGTGACTCCTCAATTAATAAATGGCCTAAGGATATGGATAGACAGTTCTCAAGAAATGAAATCAAGGTCATATGAAAAAAATGCTCTAAATTACTAATAAGTAGAGAAATGCAAATGAAAACAATTCTGAGGTTCTACTACACATGTATCAGATTGTCAAAGATGACAAAAAATACAAATTACAAATGTTAGAGGGGCTGTGGGAAAACAGGAACATTTACACACCATTGGTAGACCAGTGAACTGATCCAGCCATTCTGGAGAGCAATTCAGAATTATACAGAAAAAGTTACTAAACAGTGTACGCCCTTTGATCCTCCTATACCTTTACTAGGTCTGTGTCCAAAAGAGATCAAATAAAGAGGAAAAGGTCCAATATACCAAAAAATATTTATAGCAGCTCTTTTGTGATGGAAAAAAAACTGGAAACTAAGGGAATATCCATCAATTGGGGAATGGCTGAACAAATTATGATATATGAATATGATGGAAGACTATTATCCTATAATAAATGAGGAAAGAGATTATTTCACAGAGACGTGAAAAGCCTAATATGAATTGATGCAGAGTGATGTAAACAGAATCAGAAGAGCAATTTATATTGTAACATCAATATTATAAAAAATGAACAATTTTGAAGACTTTTATAAACTGATGAGGAATGAAATAAACAGAACCAACAGAATACTAGAGATACACTAACAACAACATTATAAAGACAAAACTTTGACAGCTATAAGAACTATGGTCAACACAGTTACCACCTATGATTCCAGGAGACCAATGATGGAGCATGTGACTCACCCCTTGACAGAGAGCTGATGGGTTCAAGGTGCAGAATGAGACATATTTTTTGAATATGGTCAGCAAGTGCATTGGTTTTCCTTAACTATGCGTATTTTTAACAGGAAATTTGCTTTTCTTTTTCCCCCCAGGAGAATAGTAGAAGGGAGAGGAACTATATTTCTGTTAAGTAACCAAAAACAAACAAACAAACCCATAACACTTTAAAAACAAAACAAAGAAAGGAACTTTGATTTACCCAGAGTTATACATGTAGTAAGTTGCTGAGCTGCACCTGAAACCTGAGATCCTCTGACAAATCTAGTACTCTTTCCACTATACAGTGCTGCTTTAAAAAGTAATGCTACACAATACCACTGCTAGGTCTATATCCAAAGAGAAAAAAAAAGGGGAAAAGGACCTATTTGCACAAAAATATTTATAGCTGCTCTTTTTATGGTGGCTAAGAATTGGAAATCAAATGGCTGCCCATCAGCTGGAGAATGGCTGTGGTATATGATTGTGATGGAATCTTATTGTGCTATAAGAAATGACAAGCAGGATAATTTCAGAAAAAACCTGGAAAGACTTGTATGAACTGATGCAAAGTGAAGTGAGCAGAAGCAGGAGAACATTGTACATAATAACAGCAATATTGTATGATGAACAACTGTGAATAACTTAGCTATCCTCAGCAATGCAATGATCCAAGGTAATCCCAAAAGACTAATGATGAAACATACTATCCACCTACAGAGAAAGAAATGATAATGTCTGAATACAGATTGAAGTGTGCTATTTTTCATTTTCTTTCTTTCATTCATTCTTTTTTTTATTGGAGTCTTTTGGTACAAAATGACTAATATGGAAATGTTTCATGTGATTGTACATATATAAACTATATCTGATTGCATACCACCTCAGGGAGGGAGGAGGAGAGAGAGGAAAGGAGGAACAGGATTCGGAATTTAAAACTTAAAAAAAAAGTGTTAAAAAATTGTTTTAACTTGTAATTGGGGGAAAAGAAAATATTATATATGTTATATAATACATGTAATATATTACATATATTATATATATGTATATATATAATAAATTAGAGATCCTTTTGAGAATGAAAAGAAATGCTGCAGGAACTTCCAGTCTAAGCCTTTAAAATCCCTTTAATGTTAAAAAAAAGTTCAACTCATTTAATTAATCTTCACAAAGATATTTGTGAACTATTACAAATAAATTGAAATATTTATTAGAGCTCAGAGCAAGTCAGTAGAGGTACCATCGTCCTGGTTGGTTAAGTTCACCTACTAAGTCATGGTCTTATTACAAATTCATTACACTGCTAGAATGTCTTTTTATTCAGAGCCCTGGTCACATTACTGCTCAAAAATCTTCAATGGTACCTACTGTGTAAAGCTCACCCCCCTTCATAAAGTGGTGCCAATATACCTTTCCAAACATCGCATATTACTCCTGTCCAAGCAGTCTCTGGTCCAGCCAAATTAAACCACGTGTCCTTTGACACACCACATTCTCACACCTCTATGCTTTTGCTTAGACTGTTAATTGGAATTCTCTTCCTCATCAACTGTTGAAATCTGAGTAACAATATTCCCCTTCCTCCACCCAAATCTCACATAGCACTTTGTTTTGTAACTCTCTGATTCACATATCACATGAGATTACATATTGTGGCTATCTGAGCTGGTGTCTTATCTGTTTATTATATCCTTGAAAGTAGTACTCTGACTTAACTAAACTTATTATTTCTCCAGCTCCTAGTATTGCTTTCTGCACAGTACTTGGATTTAATAAACATTCGTTGAATCTTAAATAGAAATCCAACAATTCCACTATTCATACTTTCTGCTAAAACGTTGTAGGAAACAGGAGAAAAGCCTTGCCATTTGCTTTAAAATGTTCAACCTTGCCAAAAAATAATTTTCCTCTAAAGTTAACAAAGATATTAGTGTACCATGGTGATATTAATTTTAAAAGCTAAACTTCCAAGAATACTAGTAGACATTGTATTCTCCTTCATTAATTATATTTCCACACAAAGTGAATTTACATGGGGAGAGGAGGAAGGGAGCAGTGCGGTTCAGTTTCACTTCCAATCTGCAGCCTTAAATTAAGATAATTTTGAATAGAGA
Organism: Phascolarctos cinereus; assembly: GCF_003287225.1. Taxonomy (NCBI): domain Eukaryota; kingdom Metazoa; phylum Chordata; class Mammalia; order Diprotodontia; family Phascolarctidae; genus Phascolarctos; species Phascolarctos cinereus. The sequence continues at coordinate 110,080,350 of NW_027555625.1, read as the reverse complement.
ACATAGTTTTTTGATGGACCAAAATTCCTATTGCACCAAAGGAAAATCTAGTCCTTGGAAAATTACTCTGAGGGCATCTGTTAAAGGACTAACAGGAAAAAAGTTTTAAAGTAAAAGAAATGGGAGGAGGAAAGTTGCTATTGGCTATGGACAGCAACGACAACAATATAAAGAGGTAAGCTTATATTCCAATACTCTTATTCACTTGCAACACACAATCGACGAAAGAAACAACAACAACAACAAATTCCCAAGCAGTCTGCAAAACACTCAATGGGACAGACTAATATCGGGATCATAACTTGTCCTCAGACTATTTCTATCTGAACTCTGTCGTAGGCAAGAACAAGATGGTAGCCAAAACAATAAAACATTAATCAACCTAAGACAGCTCCCACTTTTTTTTGGCCAAAAAGAAGGGATAGAATTGATAGCCATTCTCAGAGCACACAATAAATTAGCAAAAAACCTATAGAAATACTTTCAGAATAACCAGATTTCATTTCATTAGGCTACAGAAAAGGCAGGCAACAGTTTGACACTCTCGAATTTATCAAAGGTAGCCAAAAGTGGTTTACCTCCAGTTGGAGCCTGTAAAACAGCTACAATATGAGTGTAGTCGAAAGGCCTCCTATGGTTGACATCCGCACGAACTGAACCGACAATGTGTCCACAAAGAGACCCTAAATGATGTCTGAATCTCACAGATTTCTTTTTGGAAAGAGAGGGTTTTATGACAATTCAAGACCTGGTCATTGCTACCAGAAATGATAGAAGGCTTATCATTAAGGAGACTGGACTTGGTGGGATGAATGCAGATCATTCAAGGAAACACAGAAACTGTGAAATTTGCATATGCTACAAAAATTTATCATCTCCTGAATATCTAGGAAAGAGCAGCTAGGTGACACAGTGGATAGAGCGTCCAGCCTGAAGTCAAAAAAAGCTCATCTTTGTGAGTTCAAATCCGGTCTCAAACACTTACTAGCTGTGAGACTCTGGGCAAGTCACTTCACCCTGTCTGCCTCAGTTTCTTCATCTGTAAAATGAGCTGGAGAAGGAAATGACAAACCACCCCAGTATCTTTGCCAAGAAAACCCCAAATGGGGTCACAAGAGTTGAACATGACTGAAATGACTGAAGAACAACAACAAATACCTAGGAAGACATGAGCTAATGGCAAAAAAATTGTGTGTCAAATCTCTCTCTTTCATGGACAGACAGATGGCAAATCCCCATACTACAAATACAAATCTCAAAATATCCTGAAAACGTGCACCAATGTATTGTACTAGGACCAGACCATTGTCACAGACAGGACTGTAGTTAAAACCACTCAGACATGACATTAATCCAAACAATTTAAGAACATTTTAAACAAATGTTGCCGTGCAAAATACTCATACTTTCTAAGCTATGTAGAATTTAAAAACTTTCAAAACACAAAGAGCTAGCAGAAAAAATAAAAATCACATAGAAACAAAATGAGATAAATATCAACTTTGTCTTCCTATTTGCTCTTAGAGTTGAACCTAGGATGCTTGCAGTGAGGCTACAAAAGATGAACTGACATGCTAACACTTATATTGAAGTACGAAAAGCAGGTTTTTTTTTCACCTGTGCAATTGGCTGTAGAACACGAATTTTTAAAAAAAATTATCTGAACTCCATTGAATAAAATGAGAAAAAATTATTTGTCTCTAACGTTAATAATCAAACATGAGTTTGGACAGACTTTGGGAGACAGTGGAAGATAGAAGGGCCTGGTGTAATACAGTATATGGGGTCATGAAGAGTTGGACACAATTGAACAACTGAACAAATAACCCTGAAATGTTAATGAATCAGGCTCTGATAATACCATTATTTGGGTTAGCACCCTTGTTGGCATCATGCAAGTGTGTTCCTAAGAATCAAAACTATAATTCTATTTTAGAAATGTCCAACATAATTCACTTTTAGATATTATTATGGTACTTTGAACAGGATGTAGCATAAACTTCATTCAGAAAAGCCATAATAACCAAAAGAACTAAAAATAACTTTTAAGTGGTTGCAGTAATACTAAATTCTTTCCATTCCATGAATTAAAAACAAAGATTTCCTATTAAGCAGAATACTTCCAAGATGATCTGGTCACATCACGTACATAGTTAAGTTTTTGTTTGTTTTTGTTTTTTAAAAAAGATTCTTTTAAAAAAAGGAAATAAAATTTATTAAAGTTATACTTTTTGATGGAAAAACTTTAAAAATCAATTAGTAGTTATAGATAGTCCCATCTTGAAACTGCTATGGTGACCATCCTGGTGTTGAGGACAGTAGAGGTAGTACACTCCTTCAGGTTCTGGTACCAAAAAGAAGGCAAGATAAACCAGAACAAAGTAGAATTATTAATACCACCATCCCCTCCCTCCAACCCCTTTTGCTGGAGAGACTTTGATTCAAATGAAGCCGACCACTAATAAGCAGATAAACTGAATATAAATGACAAAGACTGAAGATTTGAATACTTTCATGCCAGTACCATACCATAACAAAATTGGAACCATATTATACCAATTATAAGCAAGAGATGTATACTACTTTTTGTTAGTAGAACTATGGAAGAAAAATTAGTGGAGGGACAGGGAAGAGGGATTTGAAGGGAACAAGTATTTATTACACACCTACTATGTGCAAGGCAATGCATTAAATGCTTTACCAAAATTATCTCATTTGATCCTCACAACCACACTGGGAGGAAGCCATTACTATCTTCATTTTATGGTTGAGGAAACTGAGACAGACAGAGATTTAGTGACTTGCCCAGAATGATACAGCTAGAAATGAGTTGAGCTCAGGTCTTCCTAACTAAAGGCTCAGCACTCTATCCAGCACACCACCTAGCTACCTAGAAAACAGTAGCCCTATTATCTCTAATTTATCCTGTATATATCTGGTTTGTATCAAATATATACATATATATGAAGAAATGTATATAAGAAAAAATGTGTGTATACACATATATAGCCAAGCAAAGCAAATTCATATGTAGCAGAAGGAGTATGTATCCCACATGTGTAGTGAGACCCACATGCAGCACTCAAATTGTTGTGTGTGACTCAAAGGGAGGTAGAATAGACATCTCTAGCTTCTTCTCCCCTCCACCCTTCTTCAGGATGGGAAGCAGGAAGTTTGGGCTAGGAGCCATGTCACTCTTCTCAGACAGAAGTAGTACCAGACTAGAAGTATATCTATCTGCTCTTTTAAATATTGTTCATCTAGGGCATATGATTAGTTTCCATCTAACTTTTGACCACTTTGTCATTTTGGGGAGAAGGAGGACCCCAAGCTCTATATGCAACCCCTTTCCCACCTAATACAAATTTTACAACAGACACACAGAGCAAATAGCAAAGAAACTCATTTATGCATACCATAGCAGAACAGACATCAGAGAAGGTATACACAGGAGAACATTTACCAGATAATGCAGAGTGAAGGAGCTCTCCCATTGGGATTAAGATAACTCAGCTTAACAAAGAGAGAGTATCCTTGATCATACCCAAGAGAAAATTCCCAAAAGTCTCTAGAGTAGCAAGCTGGGAATAGGGACATGATGGAGACTGCCCACTCTTCTCATGCCTTCCCAGAGTCTTTTCCTTCACCAACCTGAAGAGGGGTTAGCCTCTTCCATCTTTTTTCTTGATAGCTGGAAGCCAGAAGCACCCAAAGTGACTTGATACTCAAAGAAGACTCAAAGCTTAATGAGTCCCCAAAGGGGACATAAAGGGGACTGGTGAAAAGTTGAGCTCTCTCACCTCTCACCAACTCTGCCCTGCCCCTCATGCAGGGCAGGATCTTCAACTCCACCAATAAGGAAGGTGTCTTATGCCAATAGGCTTTGGCACAGGGATTAGATAGCTAGCTAGCTAGCTAGCTAGCTAGTTAGATGGATTGTTGGATAGATAGATATAGAAATAGAGTCAAGCAAAACAAATTCTCCTCATTTGTCATATAAAAAAAAATTTCAATCTGCACTCTGAGTCTATCACTTCTCTTTGGAGGGAGGTATTATGTTTCATCATGAGTCTTCTGGAGCTATGGTTGCTTTTATTGTGTTCATCAGAGTTCCTAAGTCTTTCAAAGTTGTTTGTCTTCATAGTATTGTTCTTCTGGCTCTGCTCATTTCACTTTGCATCAGTTCATGTAAGTCTTCCCAGGTTTTTCTAAAACACTCCCTTTCATCATCTCTTACCAAACAATAAATGTCCATTATCTTATCTTAATGTATGGCATAAGATGTTGGTCTCTACCTAGTTTCTGACAGATTGCTTTCCATCAAATAGTGGTCAAAATTGGTCAAATAGTGAGTCCTTGTCCCAGTAGCTGGGATTTTTGGGTTTATCAAGCCCTAGGCTCCTCCACTTATTTGCAAATGTATATTGTGTACCTAATCTGTTCCACTAATCAACCTCTCTATTTCTAATACCAAATTGTCTTGATGATTGCAACTTTTTTTTTTTGGATGAGGCTATTGGGGTTAAGTGACTTGCCCAGGGTCACACAGCTAGTGTCATGTGTCTGAGGCCAGATATGAACTCAGGTCCTCCTGACTCCAAGGCCGGTGCTCTACCCGCTGTGCCACCTAGAGCCCCTGATTACAACTTCGTAGTTTAGTTTAAGGTGTGGAACTGCCAGACCCTTTTCTTTTTCACCTTTTTTTCATAAATTCCTTTGATACATTTGACCTTTCATTGCTTCTTTTTTCTTCTCTGAGAGACAGGATACCAGGCTATAAGTATATACGGCCGCTTCCTCAAATATTGTTCATCAAGGTAATATATTCAGGTTCCAACTAACTTTTGGAAATTTTCCATGAAATTTTAAAATTATTTTTTCCAGCTTTCTAAAGTAATCCTTTGGTAGTTTGATTGGCATGGAACCGAATAAAGAAATTGATTTAAGTAGAATTAACATTTTTCTTACATTAGCTCAGTCTACCCACAAGACTCCATTATTTAGCTCTATCTTTATTTGTGTAAAGATTACTTTTTAATTGTATTCATAAAGATTTTGTGGCAGTTACACTCCCAAGTATTTTATACTATCTGAAGTTATTTTAAATAGAATTTTTCTTTCTATCTCTTCCTGGGTTTTTTTTTTTTTTTGGTAATTTAGAGAAATGCTGATGATTCATGTGGGTTTCTATCCTGCAACCTTGCTGAAGTTGTTAATTGTTTCAGTCAGTTCTTTAGATGAATCTAGGGTTCTCTAAGTAAACCATAATATCATCTGCAAAAAAGTGATGATTTTATTTCTTTTTTGCTATGCTTATTTCTTCAATTCTTTGTCTTACCTTATTACAATAGCTAGCACTAATATTTCTAGCATTCTCTTGAATAGTAATGGTCACAATGGACATCCTTGCTTTACCCCTAATCTTTTTTGGAAAGACATTTAGCTTATCCCCATTAGAGATAATGACACTTCGGCTTCCTTTTTCCTCCATCTTGGAGCCAGGGAGGCCTGATGGAAACAGGTCTTCTAGAACAGCATAATGTCTGGAAGACTGTGGTCGCAGGCCATTTTTGCTGGCTACAAGCGAGGCTCATGAAACCAGAGGGAACACACAGCTCTTCTGAAAATTGAAGGAGTCTATACTCGGGATGAAACTGAATTCTATTTGGGCAAGGGATGTGCTTATGTATGCAAAGCCAAAAACAACACAGTGACTCCTGGTGGGAAACAGAACAAGAGTTATCTGGGGAAAAGTTACTTGAGGTCGTGGAAATAGTGGAATGGTTCGAGCCAAGTTCAGAAGCAATCTTCCTGCCAAGGCCATTGGACACAGGATCCAAGTGATGCTCTATCCCTCAAGGATCTAGAATATGAAAACTAATTAAATAAAATTACACATTTGTAGCAAACATTTAAAAAAGAGATAATGACACTTCTTGCTTTCAGATAGATACTATTTATTATTTTAAGGGAACCTCTTTTTATTCCTGTGTTGTGGAATGGGTACTGTATCTTATCAAAAGCTTTTTCTGCATTTATTGATATAATCGTATGTTTTTTGTTGTTTTGTTATTAATATGGTCCATTATGCTTATAGAATAATTATACTACATTATTGACTGCATTACCCATGTACTGCATTACCTTTTGCATTCCTGGTAAAAAATCCAACCTGGTATATAATCGTTGTGATATGTTGCTCTAGTTGCCTTATTAATATTTCACTTAAATTTTTTGCATCAATATTAATTAAGTATATTGTTCTAAATTTTTTCCCCCGTGTTTTTATTCTCCTTGGTTTAGGTATCAAGACCATATTTGTGTCATGGAAGGAATTTGGTAGGGCCCCTTATTTTTTCAGAATGAAATGTTCTTTAAATGTTTACTTGAATTTGCTTGTAAATCCATCTGGTCCTAGGGATTTTTCCTTTGAAAGTTCGTTTATGGCTGGAGCAAGCATTTATTAAATGCCTACTGTGTACCAGGAACTGCGCTAAGCTCTTTACAAAACAATTCATTTAATCAATGAAATGGGGTTTATATACTGTTGTAACCTATTCAAAATACCTGGTATAAGAAGACTGAAAAGGAATGGGAGGACAGATTAAATTGCTCAGTTTTACATGATTCCAATTACTTTTCCAAATCTGTGAAGTTAAGTTTGGAAATCATGACAAATTTGAGAACCAAGCTGTATTCATTGTTTTTCAGGCCTAGAAATCTTATCTGTTTCACTATTTTTTTTTAATTTAAAAAATCCCAACACCACTACAAAATTCCCTAAAACTTTCATTGTCACTTTCTGTAATTTGGGGCTTTTCTTTTTCTTCTGTTTTTAGTTGTTTCACTCTGGAGCTTCTGATAGCTGGCAAAAATGAGGACCTGATTTAAGTGAAATTCCACTCGTTCTATTTTCTTCCTTCTACAAGATCATCTGGGCTCTAGGTGAATTAATGCCATTACATATTGAATTGCATTTTTACATTTTCTATCATGGTAGGGCATCTTTATGAATGTCTTTTGTCTTCTAATTGAGCTTCAAGTCTTCTATACACTTGATGTAAACCTATCTTTCATTTCCTTTAATCCTACATATTTAGTTACTGATTTGGATTAACTCAGACTGATTCTTACAAATCACAGAAGCACATTTCTCTTTAAATTCAGCATTTCACTTCCTTTCAAATGCTATTGATTTCTTTATACTTCTCTGCATCCAAATCATGTTTCAAACTATTTTCAGTTCAAGTTTATTTTTATCATTGAATTCTTCTGTTTGGCAAATTAGCCCAGGATATCTATATCTATCTCAAATTCATTGCAAAACTTTGCTTTTATGTTAATAGAGTGGAAACATCCAAGTTTAGAGGCAGTTTCTCTTTTCCCAAGTAAAACGTTTCCAATTTTGTATCTTAAGAACTTGAAAATGCATGTTCTAATTCCTTCTAGGTGGTTTTGTTCTAATCTAATTAAGTTATACCAGATCATTCAGAAGTTCACTGTGGTCAGATAAATCAACCTCTTAAAATGAAATATATATTTTTCTCACAAAACCATTTTGATTACCTTTTTCTGAGTCGCTTCATTTCCTGAAGTTATTTGAAATAACCCTTCCCTCCAAATTGTAGGGAAAAGTTAAGAAAACAAGACCTACATGCTGTGGTTCTTAGTACCAGGTAAGGCTGGCAACCTCCAGCTGCAGAACAGCTTGAAGCTTTTTTTCTCCCCCCCCCCCCCCAGTAACTAGAGGGGGGAAACAAAAACAAAAACTTATAAACTACCTTTATCTTTGTTAAGGACCCAGCACATTTTTCTGAACAGATATTATGGAAAATCCAAAGCAAACACTCCATTGCTAGAAATCACTTGTTCACACAATAATAAATTGAGAGCACGCCTAATTTAAAAGATCCTTTTCAGAAAAACTTCAGCCAAACCATGTTATGTAAGAATTGATACATTTCATTTCTCCAGCGGGTAAGATACAAATGCTAGCTTTTTCTAGGACAGAGACACCCTGAGGCTCCCTGAGCTTTTCTGTAGTTGGACATTCAGTACACTTACATAGTGGAAGGTCTGTTCTCAAAGCTTACTGGCCCACGGGAGCCTGACTCCAGCTTTACCCCTATAACAGGTGCTCTGGTCTTTTTTGGAGGAATGGCAGTATTGCTAGCCTTGTTTCCCATTCCTGAGGATCTGCTGAACACCCCCAAACAGGAGAGTGTCTTGATCAATTTTTTTTTTAAGTGAGGCAATTGGGGTTAAGTGACTTGCCCAGAGTCACACAGCTAGGAAGTATTATGTGTCGGAGGTCACATTTGAACTCAGGTCCTCCTGACTCCAGGGCCAGTGCTCTATCCACTGCGCCACCTAGCTGCCCCATTGATCAATTTTTTTCAAGCATTCCAAAATTACCAGGAAGATCTCTTAAGCAAGAAGTCAAGCACTTTCTAGGGACATTGTGATGTTGAGGGATCATATACCCTTACTGTGTGGCAATGTACTTATTTTAAGATCAGTCACTTCTCAGCAAGAGATAGAAAGAGAAATTACATTTAAGATAATTGTAGACAATATAAAATACCAGGAAGTCTACCTGCCAAGACATACCCATGAACTATATGAATATAATTACAAAAACACTTTTCACACAAATAAAGTGAGATCTAAACAATTAGAAAAATATTAATTGCTCATGGGTAGGCTGTACCAATATAGTAAAAATGACAATTCTACCTAAATTAATTTATTTATTCACTGCTATTACCAAACTGCCAAAAAATATTTTATAGAGCTAGAAAAAATAACAAAATTTATCTGGAAGAACAAAAGGTGAAGAACATCAAAGGAATCAATGAAAAAAACTGAAGGAAGGTGGCTTAGCTGTACCATATCTCAAACTCATTACAAAACGATAATCATCAAAACAATCTGGTACTGGCTAAGAAATAGAGTGGTGGATCAGTGGAATAGATTAAGTACATAAAACGCAGTAGCAAATGACCACGGTAATCTAGTGTTTGATAAGCTGAAAGATCCAAGCTTTTGGGACAAGAATTCACTATTTGACAAAAACTGCCGGGAAAACTGGAAAGCAATTTGGTAGAAACTATGTATAGACTAACATCTTATGCCATCTACCAAGATAAGGTCAGAACAGGTAAATAAAGGTGGATACCATAAGTAAATTAGGGGAGTGTAGAATAGTTTAGCTGTCAGATCTATAGATAAGGGGAGAATTTATGACCGACAAGAGAAAGAGAGCATTACAGGATGTAAAATGAATAATTTTGATTACATTAAATTAAAAGGTTTTAGAAAAACAAAACCAATACAGCTAAGATTAGAAGGAAAGCAAAAAACTAGGGAAAAATTTTACAGCAAGTTTCTCTAATAAAGGCTCATTTCTCAAATATATATAGAACTGAGTCAAATTTGTAAGTGTACAAGGCATCCCACCATTGATGAATGGTCAAAGGATATGAATAGGCAGTTTTCAGACAAAAAAACAATCAAAGCTACTTACAGCCATATGAAAAAATGCTCTAAATCATTATTGACTAGAGGAATGCAAATTAAAACAATTCTGAGGTATCACCTCCCACACATCATATTGGCTAATATGACAGAAAAGGAACATGATAAGTGTTGGAGGGGGTGTGGGAAAACTCCCTGTTGGTGGAGTAGTAAACTTACCCAACCATTCTGGAAAGCAATTTGGAACTATGCCCAAAAAGCTATAAAACTGTGCATATCCTTTAACCCAGCAATAGCTGGGTCTGTAACTCAAAGAGATTTTTTTAAAAAAGGAAAAGGACTCATATGTATGAAAATATTTATATCAGCTCTTTTTGTGGTGGCAAAGAATTGAAAATTAAGGGGATGCCCATCAATTTGGAAAGGACTGAATAAGTTGCTTATGATTGTTGTAGAATACTATTGTGGTATAAGAAATGACAAGCAGGATGCTTTCAGAAAAACCTGGACTTACATGAACTGATGCAGAATGAAATGAACAGACTTGGGAGAACATTGTACACAGCAACAGAAATATTGTCTGATGATCACCTGTGAATCACTTAGCTATTTTCAGCAATACAATGATCTAAGACAATTCTGAAGGACTCATGATGAAAAATGCTATCCATCTCCCGAGAAAGAACTAATGGAATCTGAATGCAGATTGAAGTATACTTTTAAAAAAACTTCCTTCCTTCTTTCCTTTCTCTCTTTTCTTTCACAACATAACTAATATGGACATTTGTAACCTGAATCAAATTACTTAACTTCTCAATGAGGGATGGAGGGAGGGAGAGAGGAAGGGAAGGAACTTGGAACTCAAAATTTTTAAAAAATGAATGTTAAATTTTTTTTACATGTAATTGAGAAAAAAATAATTAAACAAAAAAGAAAAGAAAAACTTGGTCACTACTGAGGCAGCTAAGTGATACAGTAAATAGAGCTCTAGACCTGAGTTTCAGTCTTGCCTCAGACACTAGCTGTGTGGTCCTGGGCAAGTCACTTAACCTCTGTGAGCCTTAGTTTTCTCAGCTGCAAAATGGGAATAATAATAATAATACCTAACTTGTTGTGTGAATGAGATAGTATTTGTATAGTGCTTTGCAAACCTTAAAGCTAGCTAGCTTAGGCCTTCATGTCTGTAAACAGAACATATTTATTTCCACTAAATAAATTATCAACCAACAACGAATAAAGTAACACATTTGTCCCTTTTAGCCAGCTGAGAATCCCTGGACAGTGAGTTAGCTATAAGGTTGTGGATTTCCTAGAGTGGTTGGGAGCAATTAAGCTCCTGATCATGAACTAGGCCACTGGTCCCTAGAAATCTGCTGCTCAATGATAAGAAGAGGGCAACAGAAGCATTTCTGTAAAGAATTCATCAGAGGACTAGTGTGGCCAAAATTGGCTTAGTCCCAGATTCTGTACATGATCATAGACCATAGTTGTTAAAGGAAGACCTTGCACCAGTAGAGTTAAAGTTTTACCATATATGACACACAAAGTGGTTACAAACATGGACATAAAAAGACACGCACAAATATCCTCTTGCTGTGTGTTCAACAAAGGTGGACTTTCTCTTAAATTGTCAGATTTGATAAGTCTGATCATAAGCCAGTGACACTGGGCAGTTTAGCTCCATGAAACCTCTTATAAGGGTTTAAAAGGTTCTTCACCTCTATTTAGTTGGCTGTGGAAGTCTTTTGAAGAGAAGGTAATTTTTACAGAAAGCTTGAACAAAGAAAAGTTTATAATGTGTTAAAATACAGTTTTAGGGGAGTGAACATTCTAGAACAAATCACTTGATTTTTAACTAAAACTATTCAATTGGAAATAATCAATAGAGGGAAGGCTCTATAAGAGAGATTGGGAAAGTTTTCTTTAGAAAGTGGGATTTTAATTGGATCATGAAGGAAGACAAGGAAGTCAGGAGGTGGAGATGAGAAGGAAGAGCATTCCAGACGTGGGGGGACAGCCAATGAAAATGCTGGGAGCCAGGAGATGGAGTAGCTTTGTATGAGGAACACCAAAGAGGTCAGTATCACTAGATCAAAAAATATCCAGGAGGGGAGGATGTAAGTATAAGAAGACTTAGAAAGGAGGGGGTCCTAGATTATGAAGTGTTTTGAATGCTAAACAGTATTTTGTATTTGATTCTGGAGCTGATAGGGAGTTGTTGGAGTTTATCGAGTAGGGGAATGGCATGGTTGGACCTGTTCTTTAGGAATATCACTTTGCTATCTGAATGGAAGCCAGATTGGGTGGGGAGAGTGGCAGGCAAACTCACCAGCAGACTGTTGCAATAGTCCAGGTGTGAGGAGATGAGGGCATGGCAACAGGGTAGTGGCAGTATCAGAGAAGAGAAGGCGGAATATTTGAGAAGTGGCACAAAGGTGAAGTTGGTAGGCTTTGGCCACAGATTTGATTTGGGGTGGGGTGACATATAGTAAGGAGTTGAGGTTGACATCTATGTTGTAAGCATAGGTTAGTGGGAGAATGGCAGTGCCCTTTATAGTAATAGGGAAGTTTGAAAGGTGGGAGAGTTTTTGGGAAAAGATAACGAGTTCAGTTTTGGATATGTTTGAGTTTAAGATGTCTACAGGATATCCAATTCAAGATATTTAATAAGCAGTTGGAGATGTGAGATTGGAGATCAGCATAGAGGTCAGGTCAGATAGGATAAATAAATTTGAGAATCATGAGCAAAGAGATGATTACTGAATCCATGGGAGATGATGAGATCACCAAGTGAAATAACATAGAGGGGGGAGAGAAGAGGGACCTCGAAGATTTAGTAAAAGAGATTAAGAAGGAGTAGTCAGGTAGGCAGCAGCAGAACTAGGAGAGAGGGGTGTCCAGCAAAACTAGAGAAAAGAGAGTACTAAGAAGAAGAGGGTCAACAATGATCAACAGTGATCAAAGCCTGCCAAGAAGTCAAGAAGGATGAGGAAGGCATTGGATTGGGCAATTAAGAGATCGTTGGTAACTTTGGAAACAGCTGTTTGGGTGGAATGATGAGGTTGGAAGCCAGACTGTAGAGTGTTAAGAAGAGAGTGAGAGGAGAGGAAATGGAAGCATTTGCTGTAGACGGCCTTCTCAAGAAGTTTAACCACAAAAGGCAGAAGAGATATGCAATAATAATTAGGGGGGTTGGAAGGAGCAAGTGAAGGGTTTTGAGGATGGAGAAGATACAAGTATATGTGTAGGCTGAAGGAAAGCAATCAGTATAAAGGGAATAATGCAAGTTAAGTGAGAGAGTTGGGATGATAGGGCAATCTTCTGGAGGAGATGGGATGGAACAGGATCATTTGTGCATGGGGGGGGTTCTCCTTGGTAAGGAGAAGGGCCACCTCTTCATGTGAAATGGAGTGAAGGAGGACATAGTGGCAGGAGGTTTCTGAGTGATATGAGATGAAGAAGAGGGGAGAAAAGAGGGTTCTTGGTGAATAGTCTTTTTTTTCCCTAGTAGAACATGAGGCAAGGTTCTCAGCTGAGAGGGGGAGGAGAGAATTCATGGAAGGTTTGAGGAAGGATGAAAAGCTTTGGAAGAGTTGCTGTGGTGAGTAGAATAGCGAATTAATAAGGGAAGTATGGTAGGATTGCCTAGAAGCAATGAAGGCCCAGTTGAGGTGATGTTACATAAATTTGTAGTGGAACCAGTCAGAATGGTTGCGTGATTTTCTCCACCTTCATTTAGCAACACACAGAGTAGGAAGGAAGGCAGCAGATAATTGAAGTGATCCGAGGCTGAGATTTGATAGAGGTACTATATGATAAGGGGCCAAGGACTCAAGGGAAAAGGACAGTGTAGAGATGAATTGGTTCATAGAGAAGTCTTTGATGAAGCATTATTATGTATATAGAAATCCCCATAGTATGAGGAAAGAAGCTGGGGAAGAGAGAAAGATTGTGAACCAGCTGTTGAACTCACTGAGGAAGGAAAAGGAGTTCCTGTATCACCAGTGCTTGGCACAGTGACTGGCACCTAGTAGGCACTTAATAAATGTTTATTGAATTGAATTGAAGAGGCATAAATAGAAACAGTCCTAGGACTAGTTACAATTCTTTTTTTTAAAAAAAAATTTAATGTTCTACAGACTTTTGTGCAAGTAAATAAAATCTGTTTTTTAAAATGGAATAAAAATATTTGGATGTAAGCTCTCCTATAGACTCACCGGGACCACTTCTACAGGAGACAGAATATTGGGGATGATATGTACCCCATCTGGCTCCTATATAATTTTGATTTATCCTGCTAGGTTTCTGCATTTTGTACTGATAATTCAGCTTGCTTCCGACCAGCTGGAAGGAGAAATCTTGAGAGATAATGAGTGGTTTTATGAAAATGATTCTCCAAAGGTATATAGCACAGTTATGACTATTGCTCTATTTGGTAAAGTAAACTGTTAACTGAACTGTTACCTAAATTCTGGATCCTTGATCAATCTTGACTGTTCAAGAATTCTATAAATTAGAACTTCAAATGACTTGTGTTAGAGAGATATCCTAGGGCATGAGAGGACTCGGTCAGTTTGGACAGAGCAATGTTTGGATTTAGAATAACCATAAATCAATAAAATGTTATTTCCCTAGAGATTAGTATTAATTGTTTTTCTTTGACAACTAGGATATCATATTAGAGTGCCAATACTTAAGTAAATGTTTTTAGATGGTATAAAAACTGTGTGATTCTTAGCATTCTCTGTCCCATTTCAGGATTGAAAGTGTAGCTTTTTCAAGTGGAAGTATGCTTCATTATTCATTATTGTTGGATGGGCACCTAGGTGGCACCATAGTGCATAGAGTGAGGGGCCTGGAGTCATCTTCCTGAGTTCAAATCTGGCCTTGGACACTTACTAGCTGTGTGACACTGGACAAGTCACTTATCCCTGCTTGCCTCAATTTCCTCATCTGTAAAATGAGCTGAAGAAAATAGCAAATCACTCCATTATCTTTGCCAAGAAAATTCAAATAGGGTAAAGAAGAGTTGGACATAACTTAACAACATAATACAGAGGAAGCTGGCTACAAGCTACAAGCTGACTATCGATTGAGAAGGCTCAAACTATATAGCCTTCCCTAGCTCTTCCAGGCTTCTTGTTTCTGTGTAGGGATGAGAATATTCCAATGTAGTTAATAATTCATAATTCACTTGTTTAATTCACAAGGGCTTGTGCACCTTCTGCCCCCTACAGACATGCATTTGATTCTACTTTCCTCATCCTGGCATCAAAGAATTTTCCGAATCACATTTAGGCTAAAATATATTTCCTACAACGTAGCTTTACATCTAAGAGGTGAAAGTAGTTTCGGCTGCTTCTGATTAAATCTGGATTTTCAACTCTGTCTATGCTTTGCTCCATTGTATCTCTTGGTTCTTTCAGAGAAGAGGGAAACAGACTTATCCAATGGCCTTTGCAAAGAATCATTATCAAACAATTTAGAGGAAAAGGATCATCTTACCACACTGCTCTCTGTCTTGAAAGCACTGATCTTTTGCTAGCCACCAGGAAGATCTGTTGCCTCAACAGGATATAGCAATTCTAAGCCTGGCCTTGAAGGACAGTAAAGATTTCCACAAGCAATATTGGAGGATAGAATTCATTTCAGGCATCAGGAGTTGAGTAAACAAAGACACTGAGATTGAGGGTGATATTGGGGAATAGTGAATAGTTCATTTTGGTTATAAAATAAGTATTGAGAATAATATAAAATAAGGCTGGAAAAGTAGAACTAATTTGCAGTCTCAAATGCCAGGCTTCTGTTTATACTTTATATGACAGGTAATGTGGAGCAACTGAAATTTTTTGAGTTGGGCAGAGAGAGGGTTGACCAAAATGACACATCCACCTGAGGAGGATGAAAGATAAGATTGGAGCAGAGAGAGAAAGGAGTAAGCCAATTTTCAGACAAGAGGTGCTGAGGGCCTGCAGTAGACAGTGAGAATGAAACTAGATGGGATAAGATATTAGGAAGAAGGATCAATAGGATTTAGCAACTGATTCGATGTGCAAGTCATGCTTTCTTGTGCTGGGAAATACGCCATATTCATCGGAGAAGCCTTCAATCTGCACACTTATGTGTGCCAAACTGGGCAAGGTAGCAATCAACAACTTTCCTGGAGAAGTATCTTAACTTTCTGCTTTCAGGGTATTTATGGATCTTTCCCAGACATTTCTTCCCTGTGTCTTCTGAATAGGAGGAAAAACTTTATGCCAATTTTAACCATTTTGGACAAAGCCCAGGGGATCATCATATAAACTGAGTGGATGGGGAGGCTGGTTCCCTATTTCACTCCAAATTGAAGCCAAGATTAATTATGGTGTTCACCTGTTCCTAGAATGAGCTGGTTAATGAAGACTAACTGTGTGCTCTCTGAAGCAGCCCCTATCTCCCCATTCTCAGGGAGGACCCTTGATCAGCCTGCTGCACTCTCAGTAGGCCAAAGTTACATAGCCACAGGAAGCAAGTGCTTAGTTTACAATCATGTTAATTTTGCTTTTTGTTTGTCTTGAACTGTTGGAGATTAATGAGCAGAAGTGATGTTTAAATTTTCAACCGGTATTCTTCTAACCACCCGGCAGTATCCTTGCTGGCAGTTTTCTTACTTGTATTTCCTGCATCAACCTGTCATACATTCAAGTTTTGTTTCAGAGTGTGACTTAGAAAATGACCACGACTGTGCTGTCCAGGCCTTCTATTTCTACACCTAGAATTCTTGATGTCTTCATTTTAGATGGCTCTGATCATACATGACCATTTATCACATATTTTATGAGGACTGAATTGTTGAATTCATGCCTGATATTTTTAATCAAGCAAATAGTTTGAAGTGTTTTCCTATAACCATTTATAGATAGGAAAACCAAGATTATTTCAAATGTTTAAACTGGTGATAAAAAAAAAAAACTAGGTGAGAACTTGGAATAAAGCTGTTACAAAATCAAGGATGGTGATGTTTTTCTTCTGACTCTTTATTCTATTTTAAGACTTAAAGAAAATGTTTCCTTTCCCATAATTGAGTGTTTTTCATTCCACTGCAGTATTTCTTCTATCATACTAGCTAAGCACATAAGCAAAACAGTCAAGTTCCCTGACACAGACTTTCAATCAATCAAAAAGTAGTTGTTTCAGTCATTTCTGACTCTGTGACCCCATTTGGGGTTTTCTTGGCAGAGATGGAGCAGTTTGCCATTTCCTTCTCTAACTCATTTTACAGATGAGTAAATTGAGGCAAACAGGGTTAAGTGACTTGTCCAAAATCATACAGCTAATAAATGTCTGAGACTGGATTTGAACTCAGGTCTTCCTGACTTACTCTCTCCACTTACTTTATCCACTGTGCCACCTAGCTGCCCTAAGTATCATGCCCTAAGTCTACTATGTCCTAAGCACCAGGCACCACCATGCTTTTTTACTTCTATGGAAAGTTCTGTGAAATCCTGCTTGCCTGCTTTCCTTCCTGCTGCTGCCTCAAGCCAGCCTCGTCAGGCAAGAAGACCTCAGACCCCTGGTGTGCTAGCACAATGAGCCTTCCATTTTCTGTTGGGTGCATCATGTCACCTGAGGAAAGTCTGACAGGAGCCAGGCTAAGCAACTTCTGTCTGCCCCAAAGCAACTACTTTCATTTGTACCAGCACAAGGCGCCTTCTATTCCTTGCTACCACTCAATTTCCCAAGTGGGATGTGAACCTCCAATGCAAAGAAGAGCAACCCTCCCTTCAACTTCAGGCCTCCCATCTCCAGCTGTGCCTGTCCTTTGAGTAGAGAAATGATCTCTACCCAGTGATGACCCCCTTCATATTCCAGTGACTCAGAACTCCTTTAGATTAACATCCAAACTCCATTTTGCACTCTCTACCACTCAATTCCTTATTCCCACCCCCTCAGCCCTTCTACCCCAAAGTTTCATCCTAACTCCACCTGGCTCTTCCATTGTGCCTTCTGGAATGCCTGTTCCATAGTCAATAAACTTCCTTTCATCTTTAATCTTTTCCTCTCTGATTCTTTCCATCTACTAGCTCTTACTGAAAGCTAACTTCTCCTCCTCCACCTCCTTCCTGATGACACAGCCTCCCTGGACACCCTTTCCAGTACTGGCTACATCATCAATCATTCTTCTTGGTTCACTATTTGAGGTGGGGACATTGGAATACCCCTTGCTCCCCATTGCCACTTCTGGGTTCTCCCCCTTTGTCTATCACTCAGTAACCTCTTTTCCTTTGAGGATCATGGTATTTATATTTACTACATAATCAAAATCCTGGAAACTGTTGTCTATAGTCTCCCAGGTCACTCCCCTTTCTTCCTCCATGAGTTTGATACCTGGTTTACAATTTTTCTTTCCTTCTCTTGCCCTCATATTAGGGGACTTCAACATACATATTCATTTTCCCTCAAATACCATAACTACTCAGTTCCTCAACTTACTTTCTATGAGCTACTCCTCCACTTAGCCTCAGTCACATGCAAAGATAAGTCATACTTTTGATCTTCTCACCATCCACAAATGTACCACCTCTATGTTCAAGAATTCTGAAATCCTTTTATCTGACCACAGTCTATTAGCTATTAGCTTTCAACCTCTCCCTCTCTCTCTCTCTCTCTCTCTCTCTCTCTCTCTCTCTCTCTCTCTCTCTCTCTCTCTCTCCTTACAAAGCCCTACTTTAACCACTTTAATCCAAACCCTTGACCCTTCAATTCTCTCTCAGGCCATTTTCTTCTCTTCTTTCCATATTGACTCCTTCATGAAACAATTAAACTCTACACTGTCTTCCTTTCTTGAATCCCTAGCCCCCTTGTCATGTCACTGATTGTATCCAGCCAAGCCTCAGCCTTGGATCACTCCCACCTTTCATTAACCTTTGCTTCTACATACATGCTGCTGAACAAAGGTGGGGAAAATCACACTACTGTTCCGACTGGGTCCACTACAAATTTATGTTACATAACCTCGACTGGGCCCTCACTGCTGCTAGGTAATCCTACTACACTTCCTTCATCAACTCACTATCCTACTTTCCACAGTGGTACTTCCAAACCTTTTCATCCTTCCTTAAATCTCCCATGGCTCCCATCTTCCCATTCTCTCAGCTAAGAACCTTGCCTCATATTTTACAGAAAAAAAATTGAGGCCATTCACCGTGAGCTCCCTCTTCTCCCCTCTTCCTCATCTATCATTCAAGTGCCTTCTGCGCATTGTCTTCTGTCACCCCTGTCTCACAGGGTGACATCCAGTTTGAGATGTTTGAAAGGCAGTTTTTACCAAAGGCAGTGTTACCAAGACTAACCTCTCTACCTGCTCAAGTGATCCCATTCTATTCCATCTCCTCCAAAAGATTACTCCCTCTGTCATACCCATTCTTTCACTTATTTTCAATCTCTCCCTTTCTACTAGCTCATTTTCTACTGCCTACAAACATGCCCATGTCTCCTCTGTCCTGAAAAAACCCTCACTTGATCTTTTTATTCCTACCAACTGTTATCCCTTATCTCTTTAGTTTTTTGTAGCCAAACTCTTATTCTCTTCTTAACCTCTTAAAGTCTGGTTTTTGACCTTATCATTCCACTGAAACTGCTCTCTCCAAAGTTATTAATGATCTCCTATTGCCAAATCCAATGACCTTTTCTCAATCTTCATTCACCTTGACCTCTTTTCAGCCTGTGACACTGTTGATCACTCTCTCCTCCTTGAAGGTCTCTTCTTTCTAGGTTTTTAGCACACCACTCCCTTTTGGTTTTCCTTCTATCTATCTGACCACTCCTTTTCTGTCTCCTTTGCTGAATCATCTTCCAGATCATGCTCTCTAACCATAGGTGTCCCTCAGGGTTCTGTTATGGGCCCTCTTCTCTCCTTTCTGTACATTATTTCACTTGGTGATCTCATCAGTTCTCATGTATTTAATTACCATTTCTATGCTGATGATTGTCAAATTTACCTTCCTGCCCCAATCTTTCTGCTGACTTCCAGTCTCACATCTCCAACTGCCTTTCAGACATCTCAAACTGGATATCCAGTAGACAACTTAAACTCAATATAGCCAAAACAGAACTCATTCTCTTTCTCCCTAAACCTTCCTACTCTATTAACTATGGAGGGTAACACCATCCTCCCAGTCCCTCAGGCTTGCAACCTAAGAGTCGTCCTGGATTCCTCACTATCTCTCATCCCTTCATATCCAATCTTTTGCCAAGGCCTGTTGGTTTCACTTTGGCAACATCTCGCAAATATGCCCCCTTCTCTCCTCTGAAACTGCTACCACTCTAGTACAGGTCCTCATTATCTCCTGCCTGAATTATTGAAATAATTTGATGGTGGGTCTGCCTGATCAAATCTCTCCCTATGCCAATCTATCCTCAACCACTAAAGTGATTTTCCTAAAACACAGGTATGATTATGCCCCATACTCAATAAATTCCAGGGGCTTCCTATTGCCTCCAAAATCAAATACAATATATTCTGTTTGACTTTTAAAGCCTTTCATAACCTAGCTCCCTTCTGCCTTTCCAGTCTCCTTAAATTTTACTCCCCAACATGTATTCTTCTATCCAGGAACACTGGCCTCCTAGCTATTCCATAACAAGACATCCCACCTCTTGGTTCCAGGTATTCTCTATGGATGTCCCCCATACCTGGAATGCTCTCCTTCCTCTTCTCCAACTACTGACCCACCTAGTTTTCTTTAAGTCCCAGCTAAAATCCTACCTTCTACTGGAAGCCTTTTCCAACATCTCTCAATTCCAGTGCTTTCCCTCTATTAATTATTTCCTACTTATCCTGTACATTGCTTGCTTTGTATGTATTTTTTACATTTTCTCTCCCCATTAGATTGTAAGCTCCTTGAGGGCAGGGACTGTCTTTTGCCTCTTTCTGTATCCCCAGCATTTAGCATAGTGACTGCCACATAGTAGTCACTTAATAAATGTTTATTGATTGTAATCCAAGAGATAAAGATGTTTTTATAAATTTAACCTGCAGGTTGTGTGAATCATTCAAGGAGATTCCCTGCCTGATCTCCAGCCATGTGCTTGCTGGGTA
Organism: Phascolarctos cinereus; assembly: GCF_003287225.1. NCBI lineage: Eukaryota > Metazoa > Chordata > Mammalia > Diprotodontia > Phascolarctidae > Phascolarctos > Phascolarctos cinereus. Next base: position 110,059,793 of record NW_027555625.1, on the reverse strand, counting down.
CGTAAGTGCTTTTGAGGATGACAAATTGCCTGGCTATTTTTGGCCACAACATGTGACTCAGAACTGAGGGGAACTTTGGGGATGATGAAACAATATTCTTATTAAATAGGAAGAGCCAATGATTCTGTAGACCAGTAACAGGGAGTAATCTGCTCTCAGGGGCCTCCTTCCATTCTAGGCTGCAGAATACAGGAATACTCTTTAAGCCTCTCCCTGGAGGAACGCGATCAAAACCTAGTAACTCATCCCCCACCCTGGCCATATAGCTATTATTCTGAAGCAGCTAAGTGAGCGGAAGCTTCAGCCTTCAGCTCTCTCTTTTTGTTTGGTGTTTCCTTCTTGAACATAGGTGACCAAGCATCAACATTTCCAGGCGAGAGGCAACATTGCGAATTAGAACGATCCACGTCTACTGCCCAGCCAGGTCAGAGCTTGGGCTTCTCTTCTTGTTGCATGTCTTATTCAATAATCCACAAACTCCACCTGCTGATGGTCAGCTCCACCTGCTGAACCTATGAATGCCGGACTTCTAGAGCTCACAAAGATCCCCACAAATGTGGAGGGCTTAGTTATCTCCTAGGCAAGCGCCAGCACGTAACAAGTACTCTGTGGATTCACTATTCCAGAGCCAGGTTGGCAACATTTCCTCCTCAGAAGCACTCTGCATATTCCTAAAGGCTGAACTCAGTGGCCAGTCTCCTGTTGCACAGGAAGAAATTGTCAGATTCCCCAGGACTGGTCAGTCCTCTGAGAGGGGGTCCTTAGTGGAGAGGAAGGGGGAAGCAGCCTTGGGCCTAACTGTGGCTTTTATCTTTAGAATCATGGATTATTCTTGGTAGTTGGGAATAATACAGCATGTTTACTGTAATTGAGAAACTTTATTGAAGTCATTAAGTCAAATAATATTGAGCAGTATAGCTAAGCAGTATAACTAGGCTATAAAGAAAGTAGAGGGAGAGAAACAAAAGGTCTGGGTAATCTATAAATGGGGCAATCAGATCTATTAGTAATTGGGTGTTGGCTATAAAGAACATTATTTGTGATGGCTGTTTATTAAAAGTGAAACTAGATAGTAATTTTTTGTGAATATTTATGACTTATAGAGGTAGTGTATTATAGTGGACAGAGAGATGCCTGGGAGTCAAGAAGACCTGAGTCCAAATTTTGCCTCTGATGCATACTAGATATATGATCCTGGGCAACTTTTTAGTGCTCTAGACAACTCTGTAAGGCTTTAAGTTATAGAGAAAGTATTCACATGCAGTTTCAATTTCATGTAACCAAAGACAGCTATTTTATTTTTTATAATTGCTTCTATTCCTTGTTGGTTAAGAATGCATCTCCTACTAATAGCTGCGTGGAGTATATGATTTGCTTCTCTTCTAATTTTTTAATAGCATGACCTTTGAGGGCCATCTTCAGTGGTCCTGATCTATATCTGGCCACTGGACCCAAATGGCTCCAGAGGAGAAAGTGAGGCTGGTGACCTTGCACAGCCCTGCCTCACTTAAATCCAATTCATGGCATCACCTCCCAGATGTCATGGTCCTCTTTGAGAACAAAGGACAAACAACAAAAAGCATGGCCTTTAATGTTGAGGTCATGTATCCATATGTTGTAGAATATAGCACAAAGCATTGGTCTAAGCCTAATTTCTGCCACACCATTTTCCCAGCAGCATTTGTTTTTAGTCAAATAGGAAGTTCTTTCCCATATAACTTATATTTTCAGCTTTATTGAACACTGGGTTATTGAGTTCCATTGCTTCTGATTCTCCCTTGTCTAGTCTGTTCTTTTGAGATATATATATTTATATAATTTACCAATACCAGGTAATTTTGATGACTGCTGGTTTATGATATAGTTTGAGGTCTGGAAGTGTTATTCCCCCCTCATCCCAACCTCTTTTCATTATTTCCCTTGATATTCTAGATATTTTTAAAAACTGAATTTTGTAGTTATTTTTATCATAAAGTACCATTTTGATAGTTTGATTGGTATAGCATTAGAAGTTTAAATGGACTTTGGTAGCATTGTAATTTTTACTATATTGTCATGCCCCAGCCATGAGCACTAAATAATTCTCCAGCTATTTAAGTTGTTCTTTATTTCTTTAAGGAGAATTTTATAATTAAATCTATACAAATCTTTTGTGTGTAATGGTAGATTGATCCCCAGACACTTTATGCATTTTGCAGTTATTTGGAATGGGATTTCCTTTTCTATTATTAGTACTCTTGGATTTTGTTATTGCAAAAATGCAGTTGATTTTTTTTAGGATTTATTTTATAGGCTGCTACTTTGCTAAAGCTATTAATTGTTTTAATTAGTATCTTTGCTGATCCCCTAGGATTTTCCAAGTATGCCATCATGTCATCATCAAATAGGGATAGTTTCATCTCCTCTTTAATTATATTTATGTCTTTAATTTCTTTCTCTTGTCTTATTGCTGATGTTAGGATTTCCAGGACTATATCAAATAATAGTAGGAAGAGTGGGCATCTTTGCTTTACTTCCAGAATTACTGGAAAAGTGTATCCCCACTGCATGTGATGCGTCCTTTTGGTTTTAGATAGATACTTTTCATGGCAATAAAAAAGATCCCTAATGATGGATGCCCATCAATTGGGGAATGGTTAAACAAGCTGTGGTATATGATTGTGATGGAGTATTATTGTGCTATAAGAAATGATGAGCAGGCAGACTTCAGAAAAACCTGGAAAGACTTCCATGAACTGATGCAAAGTGAAGTGAGCAGAACCAGGAAAACATTGTACACAGTAACAGCAAGATTGTATGATGAAGAATTGTGAATGACTTAGCTATTCTCAGCAATACAACGATCCAAGACAATCCCAAAGGACTAATGATGAAGCATACTATCCACCTCCAGAGAAAGAACTGATATTGTTTGAATACAGACTGAAGCATGCTATTTTCACTTTCTTTCTTTCATTCTTTTTCTTTTATTCAAGTCTTCCTGTGCAAAATGACTAATATGGAAATGTTTTATGTGATTGAACATGTATAACCTATATCTAATTGCTTACTGTCACAGAAGGGAGAGGGAGAGAAAGAGGGATAGAATTTGGCACTTAAAACTTAAAAAAACCCCCAAATATTAAAAAATTGTTTTAACATGTAATTGGGGAAAAATAAACTAGACAAAATTTTTTAAAGGTTCCTATATGCTAATCCTTTTTTTTTTTAGCATAAATGCTGTACTTTGTGAAAGGCATTTTCTGCATCTATGAAGATCATATGGTTTTAGATGTTTTGTTTTAATGTGATTAATTATATTTATTGCTTTACTAATGTTGAGCCACTGGAATAGAGTAGACATACAATTTACAGCAGCAAACAAACACAATAACCTTGTATTTGACAAGTGTAAAGACTTAAGATTTTGGGATAAGAATTCATTATTTGACAAAAAAAACTGTTGGGAAAGCTGGAAAGAAGTATGGCAGAAACTGGGGATAGACCATTATCTTATACCCTTTACCAAGATAGGGTCAAAATGGATACATGACCTAGATATAGAGATTTTGCAAGAAAATTAGAAGAACATGGAACATATTACTTATCAGACTTATGGATAGGTAAAGAACTGATGAATAAACAAGAGATAGAAAGTAAAGTTATGTGTAAAATGGATAATTTCAATTACATTAAATTTTAAAGTTTTTGTGCAAATAAAACAAATGTAACCAAGATCAGAAGGAAAGCAGAAAATTGGGGAACATTTTTATAGACTACCAGGTAAAAGTTTCATGTCTAAAATACATAAAGAACTTTGTAAAATCTGTAAAAATATGTCATTCCCCAATTGATAGTTGGCCAAAGGATATGAACAGGCAGTTTTCCAATGAAGAAATCAAAACAATTTATAGTCATATGAAAAAATGCTCTAAATCATTATTAGAGAAATACAAATTAAGACAACCTTGAGATATCATTTTATACCTACCAGATTGGCTAAAACGATTGAAGGGGAAAGTAACAAATGTTGAAAGGATTATGGAAAAATTGGGACACATTCATTGTTGGTGGAATTGTGAACTGATCCAACCATTTTGGAGAGCAGTCTGTAATTATGCCCAATTATTCCCAGGGGTGGGAAACCTGTGGCCTCAAGGCTAGATGTGGCCTTCTAGATCCTTGCGTACAGCCTTTTATCTGAATCCAAGTTTTATGGAACAAAGACTTTAATTAAGGGGATTTGTTCTGTGAAGTTTGGATTTGGTCAAAAGGGCCATACTTGAGGACCTAGAGAGCCTCTAGGCCACAGGTTCCCCACCTCTGACCTATACCCTTTGACCCAGCAATACTGCTACTAGGTCTATTTCCAGAGATGATTAGGGAAAAAGAAAAAGAACCTATGTGTTCTGAAATTTTTATAGGAGCAAAGAACTGGACATTGCAGAGATGCCTGTCAATTGGGGAACGGCTGAACAAGTTGTGGTGCCACAAGAAATGTTGAGTTCAATGATCTTAGAAAAACATAGAAAGACTTGCATGAAATAATGAAGAGTGAAATGACCTTCAGTCTGCTTTTGAAGGTTCTACAGCCACAGGAAATAAAGTTCTTGCCACCAAAGCCCCTGGCACAGTCAGATGGTTCAACATTTAATTTTATTATTCTATTTCTGACTCTAGGGTGGACTTCATTGCCAAGTTGACCCTGGCCCAGGAGGCCTGGGGCAGGGAGGCTCCCATGGCCAGGGAGGCAAGAAAGGAGATTTTCAGGGCTGTTTGAGTGGCTGCCAGAGGCAACTGGTGAGGGAGCTAAAGAGGCTTTTGGTACCATTGGCAAGGTCTCCATTCACTGCTGTTCCTCCTAGTCCAGTAGAGTCTATTACTGTATGAAGGTTTCCAGCAGGTTGGTCTTCTAGGGTATAGGTTTCTAAGATTGTCCCAGCATCCTCCACCCCATTCAGGGCAATGGTTTTGAGGAAGGTAGACAGGCCCAGGCCTAGTCGAGTCATCAGAGTCACAGGGCTGCACCATTATGAGACTGAAGCCTAAAAGCCTCCTTACAGTCAACCACTACCAGGCATGTTGGGTCACTTTTTAGGCATGAGATGTCCTTGATATCGTGACATCCATCCTGAAAGAGGTGGTATGAGATAAAGTCATGAGGGTCCACACTATTGATGAGGAGAAATATTGTCATGCCAGTTTTAGAAATGAAGATCACAGTGAGTAGGGGAGACTGCTGGAAAGAGGATCTCAATACCCAGATGCTTTTTGAACCTTCAGCCTATGGCCAGTGATCACTCAGAGTGCAGCAGGATGCCTGTCAGCTGCAGGACTAGACTGGACTGGGGTTGGTAATATGGCTTTAGCATTTAGCTCAATGATCATTTGTCCAAAATTCTTAAAATACTTGTCTGTTCTCCGGAGCTGCTGAATGAGCACAAGATCATTGTCAAACTCATCTGTCATCTTTTTGCCATTCTCATTCACAGAGTTGCTTCCAAAGACATAAATTAGGTTTACAGTGTCCCCATCCCCAAGGAGCACTGCTCGGCATAGCTGGGGCCCTCTCGCTGCTACTGTTTGTGTTATGCAGGTGAAGGCAAACCCTGAATCTGGCTCTGTCCTGGGTCATGCAGTGGGCTCATCATGTGTATGCATGAGGCCACTAGGCTCAGCTGGGCTGTAGCCACAGTCAGTACATGCCCTGAAGGCACAAAGGCAGTGCCAACACCTGCCACCACCAAGGCCTGAGACTGATATCATGTTGTCAATGGAAATGACATTAAAGAAGGGACCTTAACATCTGCTTTGCCTCTGCACCCTAAGAACCATGGGCTTTTCCTTTCTGACTTGCAGCTAAAATCTTCCATATGTATTGTTTCCCCCATTAGAATATTGAGCTCCTTGAGAGCAGAGACTTTTATTTTTCTATTTGTATCCCTTACATTTAGTAGAATACTTTGCACATATTAGGTGCATAATAAATGCTTTATTTATTCATTTCTTATAGCAAATGTACTTCTTTCACACATATTCTAAGAGTCCGAAGAGTGTGAAAACTTTCAGTTTTGGCGATAGTGTATTTCAGTACATTGGACCCACTTTCAAAACTCTTATTAGAAAACAGAAGTCTAAATTCATGAAGCTTAAAGGGTTAGAATATATATTGATCACATTGGGAAATTTTTTTTTAGCTGAAAGATAAATATGCCAATCCTCATTCATTAAAATTAAAAGTAGCACGATCAGATTATTTTCCATGAGGGATTTAGCTTTAATGACTTCTAAGAAGAACTCAACAATCTGGCAGAGAAGTCAGATACAGAAGGTAGATGAACAAGGCTCATGGAAGGGAGAAGAAACATACAATTGACACACCCATTAGAATGTGAACTACTCTCGGTTTGGCTTGAGGATGGGTTGCCGTGGGCATCATTGAGGGAACACATGTCCCTACTGCTGCTGTATCTATTTCCTCCTGTTTTGGGGGTGGATTACTGCAACTTTGTAAGTTTCTCATAACTTCCATTTTGGCAATCAGCTTTTTGGTGGGAATTAGGACCAGGAAAACAAATCCTTATGTTACTTCCTTCACTTGAAGAATGAAGAACACAGGGATGTTTTCTGTTTCTCTTGGTGGTAACCAGGCTCAAAACCTCAGCATTATCATTAACTCTTTCCTCTTCTGTACCTCCAACATCCAACCAGGTGCCAAGCCCATTTGATTCTATCTTCATAACATCTCTCCCATCCATCCCTTTCTCTCACCTCACACTGTCCTACCTTGTCATTTTTCACCTGGAACACTGCGATTGCCTTTTCACTGGCCTCTTGTCTCTAGTGTCTGCCCCCTTTCCAATCCATCTTTTACGCAGCAGGTAAATAATCTTTCTAATTGACTGTCTGGCCACATCACTCTATTGATTAAAAAAAAAAACAAATTTCAGTGCATCTTTATTGCCTTTATTATAAAATATAAACTCCTCTGCCTGGCATTTAAGAACCTCTATCTTCATAAGTTCAAATCTGGCCTCAGATGCTTAGTAGCTGTGTGACCCTGGGCAAGTCACTTATGCTTGTTTGCCTCAGTTCCCCACTGGTAAAAATGAGCTGGAGAAGGAAATGGCAAACCATCCCAGTATCTTCACCAAGAAAACAACGAATGGGGTCATAAAGAGTCAGACCACAGCTGAAATGACTGAACCACCACCACCACCATTACCACCAGTCTGGCTTCAAACTACTTTTCTAGTCGTATTTTACATTGCCCTCCATATACTCAATGTTCTAGCCAAAGTGGATTTCTTGATGTTGCCCAAACTCTGCCACCTATCTCCCATTTCCATACAGCCGTACAGGCTATCCTCCATTGATATCTTCTTTCAAAATCCTTTTCTTCTAAGGCTTCACTTGGATGCTGCTTTCATCATGAAACCTTTCCTGATTCCTTAAGTGAAAGTGTTCCCTTATTCCTCAAATTTTGTTAAGGCACACTGTATCTCTCCTTTGGCCCCATCTCAGTCAACATTGTATTATGTTTATTATATTAGAGACTCTCATGTTTCTTCTTTGTTTCCTTGATGACTAATACTGTGCCCTGCATACACTTAATATGTGTTGAATTGAATAAATTTATTAGATGCCCATGTGCAGGGCTCTATGCTAGATAGTGGACATGTTAAAAACAAACAAATAATTCTTGTACTCAAGGCGTTTATAATCTAGTGGAAAGTAAGAAATAGGCATACAAATAATTGTAAGACAAGTTAGAATGGTGAGTGCTTGTTGCTGTCCAGTCATTTTTCATTCATGTCTCCATTTGGGGTTTCTTGGCAAAGATAATGGAGTGATTTGCCATTTCCTTTTCCAGCTCATTTTACAGATGAGGAACTGAGGCAAACAGGGTTAAGTGACTTGCCCATGGTCACACAGTAAGTGTCTGAGGCAGGATTTGAGCTCATGAAGATGAGTCTTCCTGATCCCAAGCCAAGTGTTCTATCCCCTATGTCATCCAGCTGCCTTGTTAAGTTGCTTGCAACAAAAAGACTAGCATGGAAGATTCAAGAAAGAGGATGTCATTTTTAGTTGGGGGAATCATGAGAGCTTCATGAAAGAATTAGCACTGAGCTTAGTCTTACATGAAGAAAAGGATTTCACTTTTCAGGGAAATGACAACAATCTATTTCAAGCATGACTTGTAGGTCTTCTGGTAAATGTTAACAACCAGCTTTCCAAAAAACAAAACAAAAAAATCCTCCAAACCACCCACAAACTTAAGTTTAATCTGTGTTATCAACATTTTCTCCATCACTTTCTTAGGTCTAGAAATCAACAAAACAACAAACAACAAAACAATAAATCAAGCCCTGATTTGTAGCACTGATTTCGGAGGTGTAAATGTTCAAATTGAAAATTCAACAATTGGTCCAAGCTGGCTTCAGCACACCCCTGGGAGTGAGCAAACTCCCAGGGGCAGGAGAGGGCAGGATGGGCCTAGGAAACAGTTAATAGCTTAAATAGAGTTAGAGACTCCAAGTGTAAAGGAGGTCGACCTGTGGTCAGGATGCTGTTATTGTGTGGCTCCAAGTGAGGCAGAATAGACATCTCTAGCCTCTTCTCCCTCCATCCTTCTTCAAGGGAGACTTTCATTCCTGCCAGGAAGGTAATCAGGAGGTTGGGGCTAGAAGCCACCTTTCTACTCTCCTCAGAGAGAGGGGGTAGTGGTTAGAAGTATATTCTTCTACTCCTTTAAATACTTTTCATCTAGGATATATAATCAAGTTCAAACTAACTTCTGACAACATTGACATTATTTATTAGACTCCCAGGCTTTATACTAAAACCTGACCCCTTTCTTACCAAATAGCTGTTCCATAAATAACATGCATATTGAATAGAAAAGAAATCCATTTATCCAAATTGTGGCAAAACAGAAATCAGAGAAGGTGTACATAGGAGGATATATATGTATGTATGTATGTGTGTAATACATAGATACAGTACACACACACACACACATATGTATATATATATATATATATATTATATATATTAGATAATTCATAACAAAGGCCCTCTACTATTGGGAGTAGGATAATTCAGTTCAACCAAGAGGAAGAATCCTTGATTTCACCCAAGGGGAAACTCCCTGAAGTCTCTACTGTAGCTAGCTGGGAATAGGGACATGATAGAGATTGCCTACTCCTCCCATATCTTTCCAGTCTTTTCCTTTAGTACCCTGAAGTGGGGTTGTTCTCTTCCATCTTCACTTTCAAACCTGGAAGCCAGAAGAAAGACTTGAAGCTTGAGGATTCCCAAAGAGGATTCCTAAATACTTGAGCTCTCCCAATCTCTTGCCAACCCCTGTCCCACCCCTCACACAGGGCAGGGCATTCATTTCTGTTCATAAGGAATCCCATACATTGGGCTTTGGGACACGGGTAACATTCCATTTTATAGAAAAAAAAGAGTGGGAAGGAAAGTATTGTGAAACATGACTCAAAAGACAGGTTGTGAAGGGACCAAAATGCCAGCCTAGAGTTAATACTTTATTCAGTAAGCAAATAAAAACCATTGAAGATTTTTAGGCAGAGTAGTGACATGAATGAATAAATGAATGAAAAGCAATTTTTTTAAACATGAAATTTTTTTTTTCAATTACTAAACTTTTTTTTCTTCCTTCTATTTCTCTACTCCTTCCAGGGAAAAGAAAAAAGAAAAAAAAACACCTCATAACAAATAAACAATTGCCATATTGGCCATATTGGCCATATCCAAAATGTGTGTCTAATTCTTTATGTTAGTCTATCACCTCTCTCTCAGTTGGCAGGAAGTAGTCTTCGTCATTGGTCCTGTGGAAACATGATTGACAATTGCACCTCTTAGAGCACTTACATATTTCAAAAATGTTGATTTTTATAATATTGATGTTATAGAATAAAATTGTTCTCCTGATTCTGCTCACCTCACTCTACAATAGTTCATATAAATTTTCCCAGGTTTTTTTGAAACCATTCTATTCCATCATTTCTTACAATAACACTTTATTATATTACTATACCATAATTTGTTTAGTTGTCCCCAAATTGATGGTGACTTTCTTACTTTCCAGTTCTTTGTCATGACAAAAAAGGCTATTTTAAGTATTTTTGTACATATTGCACCTTTTACTCTTCCTTTGATCGTTTTGGAGTATAGGCCTATTGGGGTATTTTAGGGTCAAAGGATATGTGCAGCCTAATAACTTTGGGGGCATAGCTCCAAATTGCTTTCCAGGATTGCCTTACCAATTCACAGCCTCACCAACAATGCCCATTTCCCCATAACCCCCTTAACATTTGTCATTTTTCTTTTTTGTCAACTTTGCCAATCAAAAAAGCAATTATTAAATAATTTTACACCAAGCATTGTGATATGTGATGTGTGATACCTACTGAGGATAAAAATGGAAATTTCTCTGAAGGAGCTTACATTCTTATTGAGAAAGGTTACATATGTTTTCTTTCATAACATGACTAACCTAGAAATATGTTTTGCATGATTGCATATGAATAACCTATATCAAGTTGCTTATTGTCTCAGGGAGCGGAGAGGGGAAGGAAGAAGGGAGAGAATTTGGAACTCAAAATTTTAAAAAATGAATGTAAAAAATTGAGTTTTTTACATGTAATTGGGAAAAATGAAATAATATTAAAAAAGAAATATTTTATATATATATATAAGAGGGTTTAGATGTAGGACAGAAAGTAAGACCCAGAGGTCTTTGGAGTGTGGCTATAAGGCAGAAAGTGTGGCTCAGTGGTCTGCCATCTTAGTGGGAAAATATTAGTGACTCCATGTTCATTCAAGAGATATGAGTGTCATTGTACATCCTTAGCCAGAAGACTAGAAAGGTTGGGCCCACAACCATTGGGAAGGGGGAAATGGACTTAAGGGTCAGACTAGAGTGGGTACTCTGGGCTTCTTTGTATTACAGAGTGGGTGGAGTGGGGGATGTCAGTGACCAGCTAGGAGGGGGAAAAGCAAATCCTGGTAGTATGTGATCAAGTGGTAGGCTGAGGTGAGTGAAGGGCTCCCACAACCTGGTATGTTATACCTTCAAGCCTAATGGGATCATTAGGCTAGGCAAGAAATGATGAAACTCTGTACTAGAATGGTAGAGTGAAAAGGAAGGATTAACAGATGGAAGAGATACAGAAGATACAGAGTTGATAAGATTTATAATTAATATAATATGAAGGGTAGGGGAGATGAAAGAATTAAAAATAGTTTTGAGGTTTTTGGCCTTGACTTGGAAAGTTCTGATGTTATCAAGAGAAATATAAAAGTTAGGAAGAAGGACAGATTTTAGGGGAACATGGGTTCTGTTTTAGACATATGGAATGAGTTGACAGTGGGACATTGGATGGAATTATCTAAGAGTCAAGTGGAGATTTGGCGTTAGAGTTCAAAAGAGAGGCCAGGGTGAAGATCTAGATTTGAGAATAATATGAAAAGGATTGGTAGTTGAAGCCAAGAAAGAAGACTAGATTGCAAAAGAAAAGAGTAAAGAAAGAAGAGGAGAGAGTTAAGGATAGAGTTTTGGAAGATATTCAGTTTGGTTAAGGTAAGCTATACCTCATGAAGAATCAGTGGTTCTTCCAACCTGATTGGTTGACAAGAAGGTGAAGTGTCATTTTCCAAAGGACCTTCTTGGGCTACTACCAGGTTAGGTCAGTTGGCTGCTCCTCAGCTCATTTCCATAAAGCTAAGTACATGAAAACAGAGCCCAAACAATAACCCTTGTAGTAACTACCTCACAGAACTGTTGCATGGCTCAAATAAGAGAATTGTATATAAAGCACTTTGTAAACTTCATGATGATATCAATATCAATTATCATCATCATCAGTTACAGTAAGATCACAGCATACTGGAGGTAGGAGGGACCTTAGAAACTGCCTAGTCTAAATCTCATTTCATAAATGAGGAAGTTGAAATCCAGGGAGGTGAGGTATCTTGTTGAGGGTCACATAAGGTAATTAAGAACTGAGCTGACAGTAGAACTCTGGTGATTCCAAATCCAAAGCTCTTTCCCCTTTGCCATGGTGCATTTGAATATACTTTAGAGAAGAAAAATACTTTGGGACCTGGTCCTTGGATAATTCAGCTGAAAGCAGACAGACTACAAGGTGTTGTTTGTCTTTTAGTATTTGGTCTTCATTGAAGTCTTGGAAATGATGAAACTTTCCACACAAACTTTTATGCTTTCTGTTTTAAACTTTAATGAATCACCGTAAAGGATAAACCCTCTCAAGCCCTGTGCAGAGACTGTGAGAGTTTTATTCATGTTAGGTCTTCTTTCATTTCTACCTCTCCAGGTATATTCTGGACTTTATGACTTATTATTTTATGAGCTGTCTATTTAACTAAGAAATCACATTGAAATAAGAAAGGAGAGAAAATTTTAAAATCACTGTATTATTACAGTTGTTGTATGTTTCTCTGTGGAGAGAGAAGAATATGTGAACTTCCCACCCCCCTCTCTTTGGCCTTTTCTTCCCCAGGCCGCTTGGCACTTAAAAGGAAAGCAACAAAAAATACAATATTTTGAAGAGATGGGAGAAAATATTTTAAAATGTTCAAACAAGAAACATCTTGTTTGGTCCCAGATCTTACCTAGCAGCTCTACTCTTCTGACTGTCAGTTCTATTTCCATTCAGACACAGTTGCACATCTGGTCTTCAGCATTCATGTCTGATTCTAATACCCCTGATGAAGTGTCTTTTATCACGTCTAGTGGTAGTCTTTGTTAGGAATTCATTAGATCCATGCTGAGATTGGATATAATTCTGTCCACTGCTTTATGTGAAACCTTACAGGCAAGGATATATACTGATAATTATTGAAATTTTGCAAGCTTTATGTAAAACTGAATTTTTCCTCACTGTATCAGTCACCAGCCTATTAAGACTTTGTTGGATTAGAGTTGTTTGGTAAATTTTAAATGATATTATCATTTCAAAAGTAAGCTCCAATTTAATCCCCATTCCTCAAAGCTTCCTCATTAACTTGATGGCTTTTGTTCATGAATATACATCTGTAATTATGTATACACATAAAATATATATGTATATATAAACATGTATGCATGTAAACATATACTTATACATACACACATATAATGTTAGTATACATATGAGAACTATTTTATATATGTATGAAACATCTACCAAATAGGAATGTATATGAAAGAGATCTTTCATATATACATGTGTGTATGTATATATGTATGCATGTATGTGTATGTATATATATGCATGTGTGTGTGAATGTTGCTTCTTTGACTATTGGGTGAATATCAACATTTTGTCACGTTTGAAAAATTACAAGCAATTAATTGCACTCTCATAATGACTCTCCTGAGGAAAGTACTTTCTATCCCAAGATTACTGGCCCCATTTTTCTGAATGAAAGAGAGGAAAGGAGAAGCTGAGATGTAAATAAAGTTAGTGCCAGGAGAAGGATAAATGATATCTGGGTCCTGCTCACATATGCTATTTTTCCAAGGGACAGAATTATTGACTTTTAGGACTTAGCCTGGTGGGAAGGGTTTTGTGAGTAAACTTCCCCAACAGAGATCTATTCAGGTCCTGTAAGTTAACAAAAAAGCCTGTAGTTTGTGCTATAGTCTTTCAAAAGAGCTCTATGCTCCAGATGGTTGACCAGTACTACTATGTGTGTATGACAGAGGGGGCGCTGTGGTGCCTTGTGAACAATATTTTTCCATCCAAGTTCTTAGAGCTTTGTGTCTTTGAGTCACGGACACTATCTGTTGCAGAGATTTCTTACATAAGGTTTTGCTTAGAGTAGTGGGCAGACATAAATAAACTGCCATGAAAAGCCTTCATTTACTGATAACTGACACCATGCCTGTTTGGATGGGGTCTTCCAAGTGGAAAAGCATTGGGCTGATTGTTAGAAGATTGGGTTTTAATTCTAGTTCTGCCACTAATTAGTTTGTGTAGTAAGTAGTATGATGCAGTAGAAAGCATGCTGGATAGGGAAGTAGAAGATCTGGGTTCAGATCCCTGCTTTGCCCCAGATAGTTTTACTGGGGTAAGAAGACTGGAAAGATAGGAGGGGGTTGGGCTTATGCCCTAGTGAAGAATGTGGACCCTGGATGGAGGCTGATTGCCAAGCTGCCTTTGTCTAGTCTTTTTGTTCTTGCCCTTAATTTCACTTGCACACTAATTAAGGAGCATTCTGGGAATGAGGGGGAGATTGGTCAAGGAAAACCCACTCTACCCTTTCCCTACCTCCATTTGTGGACTCTTTGGAGGAAAGGCAACATCACCAAAATTGGTTATGGAAATACAGACTCAATCTAAAACATTTAATAGGAGTTAAAAGGAATTTGTAACTTCAAGTTGGATAATTTTCCAGAACCAAGAACCTTATGAATTGTCACCAGAAGAGAAGTTGTTAAAAAAAAAATAGCCTTAATGTTAGCTAGCAGGATTCTTCTAGCGGTTGCAGGTTGCCTGGCTATGGTAGCTCATAGCCATAAGGTATCCACTAAAAGAACATTGACTTTCTCTTTTGAGGAAGAAACTTTATAGCTCGAGAAACTTTCATTATTATATTGTGAGCTCTTTGAGGGCAGGATGACTATGCTTTGCCTTTCTTTGTATACCTTAGCATTTAGCATGGTGCCTGGCACACAGTAGGCACTTAATAAATGCTTATTGACTGACTAGCTACTGTACCCTAGTCTATGGTAGCAGAGAAAAGTTTGGCAGATAAGCATATTTTAGAAGATTGAAAACCCCTAGTAAAGCCTTGATAATCTGCTCGTGTGCACATCAGGAAGCACTTTATAGCAGTCTAAGCTGATCTGGTTACTCAGATGACAATCACTTCTGAGATTTGTATCATAGATTGAAGTTCAGCGTTCTTCTCCCCTATCTGCTGCCCCTTTTTCTAAACTTCAAGGAGGATACCTGGGAAAGAGAGATGACTCCAGAGAGCCAGCATGAACGTTGAGATTTCTGTTAATCCTCTTGAAGACCACAAAAAGAAAGACATTAATTCTCTGACAGCCAAAAAATGTGAAAGCAGAGTCTTCTGGTATTTCTATACCCCCTGGCAAAACAAAGACAGACCCTTGAAAGGGTCAGTCTTTATGAGTTGAAGGATTATGTATGTTAGCTAAGGGGAAAGGCATATTATCCATATACGCCAAGGGACACTGTGGTGCAAAGTTAGTGATTTTCATCCTTTTTAATTTCTGTAGTTAATGTAGTTAGTGACTTGTAAGATGGAATTTTCTTGCAGTAGTTTTTAGCAAGATAGTGTGAAGTTTTCTCCAGAGTAGTTTAATTTTGAAAAGCAATATGATGTAGAGCTAAACCTGGAAGGTTCTGAAGAGCAGCATTTGACTTATCCTGGCTGTCTGGCTGGTTTCCCTTCTTTAATGTTCTGAGGCTTCTTTTGCTGATTTTAGACTGGATACAGGTACTTATCATAGTTTCTCTCTTCATTTCTTAATCATGGTTCAGCCTGGCATTCCTTTGTTTTCTTTTTTGGAGTACATATGTGGGAACTGGGCTGCTCTGTTCCTATTCATTCTGCCATCTTGATCAGAAGTCTTTGTAGATCATTTCCATTTTTTGATTTATCTTCCTTGGATTTTCATCCTTAAATGCCCTTGGGATGATTTTACTTAGTTAGATCTCTAACCAACCTTTCCTGTACATTGATTTTAGCTTCTACTGTTTCTGTGATTCTTATAATCTTCCATTATCCTTCTCCATGTGATTTTTCAAAAGAATTTATTTTCTAAATTGGTGGTGCCTGTTGCCGTCATCTCTCTTCACTTGTCAAGTAAGTCTAATGTTTGCTGGCTGGAATGCTTTTCAGAATCTTTTAGTCTCCTTGTTATGGCAATCTATTTATATTGGCTAAATATCTGTTTGAAATTGTTATAGTTTGTGGTTTGTGTCTATGTTCTTTTTCTGTTAATATCCCATTTTTCAACATCAATGATGTGTTTCGATATATTTCTTCTGTCCATATCCCATTTTGATCATTAATAATTTATTTGAATAGATCAGGGTTGAGCTATTTCAACTATATGTCATATCTTTTCCTAATTTTTATTCTTTCTTATAGCTTTGCACTAACTTGTGAATAGTCTGCACAAAGACAACTCATTTCATTTTGACTCTCAGTCTGTTAAAATTAAATTGTTAATATAATATTTTAATTTCTTGTCTATTAAAATTTAGTTGATTTCATTGTTTATGGTGTTATTTTCTGCTTAGTGTTTTTTGATTCTTCTTATAAAGAATAAATCTTTGGCTTCTCTCATTCTTTGTACCTGCCCTACATTTTCTGATCTATATCTTTCCATCTTCATCTATTCTCATTTTTGCATTGAAGTCCCTGAGTATCGAAGTGTATGTTAATTTAATTTGAAAGGTCTAAATGAGCTCTTTGTAAAACTCTTCTGCCTCATCACCCTCTGCAACAGGGGTTGGTGAATAAGTTGTAATTATTTTATTTTGATCAATTCTGGAGGTTTTTTGGACTTTTCCCCCCATTTTTTCTTGGGAATCAATAGGATTTTGTTTTTCATTAGGCTCTATTGGTTCACTTTCCTTCATATCACAGTATTTGCTTAGTAATTTTGGCTTCTATGAAAATTTTCTTATTTTTCTAACTTTAGTATCTTCTCAGTTCGTTTATCTGCTTATGTACTGGGATTTTCATTGAAGCTTTTTCACTTGATACTTTTGGCATTTCAGCCTTTTTCTTGCATTCCGCCGTCATTCACTCTTTGCTTCTCCCACTCCACTGATGTACAAGCCTCCAAGGCTGGGCTCCAGGGTTGCCTCAGATTCCTCAAGTTGGATGGTATGAGTGTTGCTCACCTCAGTTCCTTCCCTGAGTAACCTCTGCGGGATAAGGAGGGGAGGGAAGGACTGGCCACAGCTGGTTTTCCTGTCAGGCCCAATGACTGGATTCCCTCTGTACTTTCTAAGTACAGCTGCCTGTGCCAGCACATTTTTACCCAACTGATTTCAATGTGCATTCTCTGCCCTTTCTTCTTGTGGCTAGACAGAATCAGCTGTCTTTTAGGGTGGAGTGTCTAGACAGAGTCACTCTAGTCATGAGGCAATCCTTACAGTCAAATCTTCTGACCTATGAACTTTTTCTGTCTTCTTTGTGGCAGACACAGTGAAAGTAAAGGCAAGTCACTGAGTAAAAGCTCTAAATATTAAACTTGACCCCAATGATCCCTGATGATGATACAGCCCAGAAGGGACACATGCATCATCTCCCTATATTAGAATATAGAAACAGCTTCCCTTTCTTTAGTCCCCTATGTTTGTTTGTTCATGCTTGCCTTTTTATGTTTCTCTTGAATCCTGTGTTTGAACTTCAAAGTTTCTACATATCGCCAATGTTTTTGTCAGTCCTCTATTTCATTAAAAATCCATTTTCTCTCCAATAGGATTATAATCAATTTTGCTGAGGCAGTTATTCTTGAGACTACATCCTTTGCCTTAGGGAATATTGTATCTGAGAAGGTGCAGTGGATAGAATACTGGTCCTGGAGTCAGGAAGACAAGTTGAAGTCCAGCCTCAGACACTTACCAGTGACGTGGCCTTATACGAGTCACTTAACTTCAGTTTGCCTCAGTTTCCTCAATTGCAAAATGGGGATAATAATAGCACCTTGCCTCCCAGAGGTGTTGTGAAGATCAAATGACATAACATTATAAAGCACTTAGCACAGTGTTGTTGTTCAGTTGTGTCTGAATCTTCACGACCCCATGGACCAAACCGGCCATGGGATTTTCTCAGCAAAGATACTGGAGTGGTTTACCATCTCCTTCTCTGATGGATTAAGGCAAACAGAAGTTAAGTGACTTGCCCAAGGTCACACAGCTAGTTTGTGTCTGAGAATGAATTTTGAATTCAGGTCTTCCTGACTGCATGCCCAGCGCTCTATCTACTGAGTCATGTAGCTGCCTCGCTTAGCATAGTGCCTGGCCTGTAATATGCATTATATAAATGCTAGCTATTATTATTTTTATATGAATGTTTATTGACAGTCTACACATTGTGCAATTCTTAGCATCTTCTGCTCTCTTTCCTGCCACTTCCACCACTACTGCAGAAGTGGAAGGAAGTCTCACAGGAATGGGGACACACACACATACGTATATTTGTATGTATGTGTATGTGTATGTATGTATATATGTATGTGTGTGTATATGTATGTATGTGTATATATTTCCTGTATTTTATGGGTTTCTCTGGCCAAGTAATTCATTACCAAGTAGCCATTCTAATGGTGATGAGCCTCTCTGTACTTTGCTAGGCTAGTCCTCTGAAAATAAACTCAGTCTATAACTGGAAGCAAAGACTTTCCAGTATTGTAAAACCTTCTAGAGTCGTGCTCCATTGGCACAGCTTAGTAGAATTGAGATTTATCTTCACAACGGGTTGAGGGATTAGAATAGGTTTCGTGAAGGATCTAGTGGATTAAATACATCACCTAACCCACATAACTTTAAAATGAGCTAAGTACTTTATATACATTATCTCATTGATATTCACAATAATACTGCAAGATGAGCGCTATTATTTTAGTATTGGTTGCACTTTCACTTATACCAACTCACTAATTGTTGTTGAAGAGTCAGAATACGTCTTTCTCCCCATTGCTACTTCCAGACTCTCCCTTTTACTCCCATCACTCAGTAACCTCTCTTCCTCTGAGTTTCACATTATCCAAATTTAGCACTCAATCCAAATTTTTGGTGGTCATTATCTAACAATTCCTAAGACATGAGTCAGTTTTTCTCTCCACCCCAACTCCAGTATTCATACTAGGGGACTTCAAAATACATACTGATGTTCCTTTGACTGAGTTTTGTTTTACTTTTGTTTTTTACATCTTTAACTTCTTGGTTCCACACTCTCCTCAATTCCTATGACCTACTCCTCCACTCCACCTCAGTTACACACAGAGATGGTAATGGTTTTGATCTTGTGGTACAGAGAACTAGATATGTTATGAAGCCCCACATGTGATGAAGGGCTGTCCCCCCCAACCTATCACATAGGGGTGTCATGTGACTTAAAGGAGGCAGAATAGACATCTCTAGCCTCTTTTCTCCCTATCCTTCTCCAAGGAAAACTTTCATTTTTTCCACTAGGGGAAGCAGGAGGTTGGGTCCACAGGCTGCTCTTTTTTCCTTAGAGAAAGGCGATATCAGACTAGAATTATATCTATATCTGTCTGCTCCTTTAAATATTGTTAGTCTAGGGGATATGATTGGATTCAGCCTAACTTCTGATCACTGTTTCTCATTATTTGGGGGGAAATAGGACCTTTAGTTCTATATCCAAGGTTTGACCTCTTTCCTACCAAATACTGGTTCCACAATGAATATACATAGCAAATATCAATGAAACCTATTTATTGTAGCAAAACAGAAACCAGAGAAGACATACAAAAGAGAATATGAACCAGACAATCTTGAGTGAAGGAACCCCTCCCCCCCCCCAATTGGGAGCAATATAACAGCGAAAGAGAGAGAGAGAGAGAGAGAGAGAGAGAGAGAGAGAGAGAGAGAGAGAGAGAGAGAGATTGAGTTCTAGATCTCCCCCAAGGGGAGACTCCCTGCAGTCTCTACTGGAGCTAGCTGGGAATAGGGACATAATGGAGACTGCCAGCTCTTCTCATGTCTTGCCACAATCTTTTCCTTCAGTACACTGAAGTGAGATTGACCTCTTCCATCTTCTCTCTTAAAGATGGAACCCAGAAGCATCTGAAACAACTGAACTTTGAAGAGTTCCAAAGAAGGATTAAACCTTGAAGAGTCCTGAAGAGGACTGACGAAGGCTGGCACTCTCCTGCTCTTGCTAACTCTCCCCAACTCTTATGGAGGGCAGGGCATTCATCTCCTTGGATAAAGAGAGAGTCCCATATCAATGGGCTTACAATGCCATTTCCTATCTAAGTTCTATTTTCATGTTCATGAGCTCTGAAATTCCTTTATCTGATCAAAACCTTTTATCATTTCATTTCCCTGTGTGCCTTGCAGCCTTTTACCCTGTTCTTCATTTTCACAACTCTCCTCAAGCCTCCCATTGCACCTTCTTCACCCACCTTCTCAGCTGAGGATCTAGCTTCAAACTCAAAAAAATGAGACGATTCACTGAGGACTCATTTTCTTCTCTTCCTCTCCCATCACCCAGATGTCTTCCCCCAATAGCTCCTCCTTTACCCCTTCTTCTTGCCAAGGTAAACTCTTCTATATTCAGCATTTAATCTAACCTCTCTGGCAGATTGCTCTCACTATCACCATTCTTTCTCTACTCTTCAGTCTCTTCCTGTATGCTACTTCCTTGCTGCCTATAAACAAGCCCATGTCTCCTTCATCTTCAAAAAGTTTCTCACTTTAGTCAGCCATCACTACTAGCTATTGTCCTATATCTCTTCTCCCCTTCTTAGCTAAACTCCTTGAGAAATCTGTCTACTAAATGCCTCTACTTCCTCTCTTCTCACTGGCTTCTAAATTCTCTGTAAACTGGCATTCAGCCTCACATTTAGCTGAAACTACTCTCTTAACTGGTAAATTTAAAGGTCTTTCCTTAATCCTCTTTCTTGTCCTCTCTGAAGTCTTTGATGTTGTTGATTGTCCTGTCTTCCTGAATACTTTTTTCTCACTAGGTTTTTATGACGTTACTCTATGCTGTTGTTCCTCCTATTTGTCTGCCTGCTCCTTCTCAGTCTATTTTGAAGGACCTTTATCCAGATCACTCTCACTAATTGTGGCTATACCCCATGGCTCTGTCTCAGAACCTCTTCTTGCTTCCCCCTATATTATTTTGCATGTTGATGTCATCAGTTCCCATGGGTTCAACTATTATCTCTATGTAGATGATTCCCAGATTTATATATCCATCCCTAATCTTTCTGAGCTATGATTTTACATCACCAATTGCCTCTTGGACATCTCAAATTAATTGTCTCATAGGCATCTCAAACCCAAAATGTCTAAAACATATCTTTCCCCCAAACTTTCCCCTCTACCCAATTTCTGATAACTATAGGGGGTATATGCTACCCATCTTTCCGGTCTATCAGGTTGTCAGTCTGGGTATCATTGTCCACTCCTCCTTTTCTGAGATTGGGTTATTTAATCACTGTCTGGTCCATTGATAATTTGGGCATTTTATATTTTTGAATGTATTCTCTATTTCTTTTGTATTTTCAGTTTTGTTAGCATATAACTGTGCATAATATGTCCTGATAATTCTTTTTATTTCTTTTAGTTTTGCTATAATTTCACCTTATTTTCTGTTTTATTGATTTGATTTTTCTGCTCTCTTCTTTTTAGTCAGATTAGCTAAGGACTTCTCAATTTTATTGGTCTTTTTTAAAAAACAGCTTTTAGTTTTATTTATCATTTCTATGTTTTTTAAAAAAATATTTCTTCTTTATTTGTTAATATCTTCCCTTTTTTCTTATTTTAGATTTATGTAGCCAGTTTATTAATTTTCTCTTTTTCTATTTTGTTAATGTATGATTATAAGGATGTGATTCCCCCTGAAGCTGCTTTAGCTGAATACCAGAAATCTTGGTATGCTGCTTCATCATTATTATTTTCTTTTATATAGTTATTCATTGTTCCTATGATGTATTCTTTGACCCATTCATTATTTAAGATTTCACTGTTAAGTCTCCATTTGGGTCTGTATCTTTTTTGTGGTCTTTGAATCAATTTCTATTCTTATTTCATTTTAGCCTGTAAAGAATGTGTTGACTATTTCTGCCTTTTTACATTTATTTACACATGTGTGCCCTAGTATGTAGCCAATTTTTGTAAAAATTCCATGTGGAGAAGAGAAATATGGATATTCTTTTGCTGTTCCATCTAGAAGATGCCCTAAGTCTTTTAACTCTAGTTTCTCCAGAAACATATTTGGTTTCATATTTTCCCTCTTCTTTATCTTTCTGTTAAATTTATCCAAAATGTATAAAGGGATATTGAAGTTTCCTGTCACTATTGTATTATTATCTTTGTCTTCTTGAAGCTCAGATATGATTTCCTTTATCAATTTGGATGCTAAGGTATTTAGAGCATATAAGTTTATTATTAATATTAGCTTTTTGTCTACGATTCTTTTCAGCATTCCTTTCAGTTTCCTTGCTTATCCTTTTTTACTTTTTTTTGAGTGTTCGTTTTTGCTTTGTCTGATTAGCATAATGGCAAATCCTACTTTTTGGATTCCCTCGATACATAGTAAAAATTTTTCATCCCCTCAATTTTATTTTATGAATGTCTTTATTTTTAAAATGTGTTTCTTGTAAGCAACAGATTAGAGGGTTTTGTTTTCTTATCTAATCTGTTACTTTTTTATTTTGTTGGATTGTTTGATTCTTTCACATTTAAAGTGGTAAGAGTTTTATATTTTCCTCCATCTATCTCTAAAATTAGTTTTTTTCCAAGTTTTATACTGAAAACACAATATTATGTTCCTTCAGTTACTTTACTTCAATCTTTTTTTTTTAATGTGGCCCTGTTCCCACTGGCTCTCTTCCCCTCACCCCTGATCCCCTTTTTTTCATTTGTTACTCCTTTCCCTTTAAGGTTTTGTTTACTTGTTCTTCTCTCCTGTTTTTATCTGACTATATATTTCTTCCCCCCTTTTCCCCTCTCAGTTAGGTAGATTACCCCTTCTCCTCTCCTTCAGCCTGTTAGTTTTTTTAATTTTATTTTTTCATCCCTTTTGAAAAAGCATTTCTTTCATTAACCAGCTGGAGGTGCTTTATATTTGGTTCATAGATTGCGTTTGGGGAAGGTTTGGGGAAGGTCATGGGGATTGGAGAAAATGTCTAGTCAGTCCCTTTGTTGCTCACTTGACTCCAAAGTCCTACAGTAACCTTTTGTTTGGTCTCCCTATTCATTCATCACCTCTTGAAAGAACCCCCAGAATGAATACTAGGAACATCATGGCCCAAATCCAGAGCTTCCATGTTAAAGAGAAAACACAAAAATAGCCAGAAGGAAATAATTCAAAGATAGGAACTGTAGTTAGAACCACGTGTGATTTAGTGGCCATCATCATGAAACAGAAGAAAGCTTAGAATATGATATTCCAGAAGACAACGTACATAGACTTAAAACCAAGAAAAACTTACCTATAAGAACTGAGTATACTACTACAGGGGTGGAAGGGATGGATCTTTCTTGAAATAAATGGGCTCCAAGCATTCCTGATGAAAAGATCTGATCTACATAGAAACTTTGAAATTCAAACACGAGAGTCAAGAGAAACATAAAAAGTTAAACAAGCAATAATAAGAGATTAAACATGGTTAAACTGTTTATATTCAATTATAGGGAGATAGTGCATATTTCCCCTTCTAAACCCTATCATCATCAGGGGTCATAGAGGGAGTCTAATTAGACAAAATGCCTGGTAGTAGTGCTGTTATACCTTGATGAACTTAAAAGAAGAATGGAAAGGGAAAAAGGACTGCATTGGGACAGAGAACTATATAGGACCCTGGCAAACACCTGGCCCCTGGGTCTCAATACAAAAATCCCCTGTGCAGCCCCAACCAGATTAAAATGTAATTGGTAAATGTTTAACCAAATATATAAAAATACAATACAACATAGATAATCCTAATTTGTGGTTTTCTAAGTCAATGTGCAAGCTTAGGGATCTGTTTTGGGGTACACTACTGCACTGGCGGGGATAGGGGGGAAGGAGAGGAAGGTTAGGGAGAATTATCTCGCATAATTAGGGCATGCAAATATGTAATTAAGGCATACATCTGTATAAACAAGGAGGAAGGGGCTTGTGGGGGGAATGGCTAACATTTGAACTTCATACTCTTCTAATTTCCTCACAGGAGGAATGAATACAGACAGACAGTTGAGTACAGAACTACATTTCACTAAACTGGAAAATAGGAAGGAAAAGGTAGAAGGGGAATTAGAGGAAAGGTAGACTAAGGGAGGGATTAGTCTGAAGTAAAACAAACTCTAAGGATTTACAAAATATTCTTAGTGCTTTGTTGGAAACTGAGGGAGTGAGTGACCATCAGTTGAGGCATAGCTGAAAAAGTTATGGTATATAAATGTGATGGAATATGATTGTGCTGTAAGAAATGATGAAGGGGATGATTTCATAGAAACTTAAGAAGATTTGTATACACTGATGCAGAATAAAGCAAACAGCACCAGGAGAATAATTTATACAATGACAACAATATTGTAAAGACAAATATTTTAAAAACTTAGAAATTCTGAACAGTGTAATAACCAACCACATTCCAGAGGACTAATGATAAAATATACTGCCCATCATTTGGTAGAGAAGTGAAAGACTGTGCAGAATGAAACAGTTTTTTGGACAAGACCAAATTTGTTTTACACATATTTGTAATACTAGCTCTGTTTTTTTTTTTCTCTTTCAATGGATGGGGGTGGGGGAAGAAGAGAGGGTAGATTTTTGCTAATTAAAAAAAATAAAATCAAATTTGAAAAGAAATTGAAGAGAATCAGTTTAATTGTTGTTACCATTTTTTCTGTCCTTGACTTAAAGATGTGACTAAAAGCCACAGAACAACGTCAGACTCTAAACAATGTTTTGTTTTTATTTTATTGCTATACAAATCAACCCTAACTGATAGTAATTTGAAAATCAATGAAATATAAAGCCTTCTCAAATGCTTTTCAATTAATGCACATTTAAAAAAAACCTTTCACATTTCATTTAAAGAGATTTGGGTCAGAAAAAAAATTCATTCTAGTACTGAATGTTTTGTCTTCAAATGTTGAGAAAGCCTTTTTGGCTTTGTGCTTTTGTTTGGCAGTGTATCTCCACAAATGATACATTTCTGCCTTGGCAAATGCTGTTTTGATTCAAGCCAAAAACCAAAACTAATTTGTAAATAATCATTATGACATCCCTGACTGGAGCTATAACATTTTAATCTGGTACAAAAACAACTGAGTGGGTTTAGGGGTAGTGGTGATTTGTTTAAGGTTACTTAACAGACCTATGGATGGATGAGCTGGTATTTAAACCCACATCCTTTGATTTCAAATCCAGCGCTCTCTATTCCTACTGCATTGTCTCAGATGGGCTAAACCAGGTTGAGGCTAACCAAGAAGACTTAAACCTGTTGGTAAGTTAAGGGAATGTCTTCCCAAGCATGTGAAGACTTCCCTGATGGAATGGGAATGGGCAGATGAGAAAAATTTGTTCCAACGGCCATGGAGGTGGCTGAAGCAGGTGCTGTGGAGCGCTTAGAGCTTGATAAGACATCAGAGATGCCAAGGTCATCCACTGCCTCCTGGGCCATGACCAGTCTTCTTGCCATTTAATTTCTTGCTATTTTATTTTGTCTTGCCATTTTATTTCAATAACTCTGCAAGAGAGAGAGTGAGGCTGACAACTTTGTGGAATCTGCCTCACTTAAGTCCAATTCACTCACGTCACCAGTGATGTCATTGGTCCTTTTCCAAACGAAGGACAAACAACATTGCCTTATTTTCAGAGAAGGGAAGTGACGTACCTCTCATGGAACAAGTAAACATGGCGGGCCTTAATTTCAAGAGAGGCAGCAGGGTGCAGAGAATTGGGGAGAGGAAGCGCAGGATTTTGAAGAAAAGGATCTGGGTTCGAATCCCTACTAATCTTGGACAAATTCCTTAACTTCTCCCTACTTTCCTCTTTCAGTTTCCAAAGTGAGATTGTTGAATTTATAGACTTCTGAGGTCCCTTCCAGCTCTAAATATTAGAAGGGCTGCCACAGCACACAGGGATTATGCTTATTCTGCTTGGTCTTAGAAGGCAGAACTAGAAGCACCAAGGTAGAAGTTGCAAAGCAGAAGATTGAGGCTTGATATAAGGAAAAACTCCCCAACCATTAGAGCTACGCAGACGTGGGATAGAATGCTTTTGGAGGTTGCATGTTGTCCCCTTCTCCTCCCTCCCTCTGAAAGCCCTCAAGCAAAGACTTCAAACATGCTGGGGGAATTGATTTTTAGGTAATGTGTATTGCAGAAAAAGCGTTGGCTCACAATTAAAAGGACCTTAGTTCAACAACCACATCTAATACATACTACCCATGCAAGGTCTTATCTCTAAAACGAGAGGATTGGATTAGATGACCCCTGATGCCCTCTTTAGCTCCAGAGCTAAGATTCTACGATCCCCTGGATGTCAGCAATTTAGAGCTCTGAACTAAACAAAGCATGATCTCTCTTCTTAGACAATCAAGATTCTGCTTCATTTTTATCGTAAAGAATAAGCAAAACTGAACTATTACACTTACTTTTTTGGAGGAGTGAAAAAACAGGTCTTCTTTTTCATTCATTTTGATGTTGTCTTTATATTTTATGTGAATGTTGTGGCAGCCAGGTGGTATAATGAATAGAGCACTGGATTTGGAGTCAGGAAGACCCGAGTTTAGACACTTACCAGATGGCAAGTCACTTAATTGACTTCTGTCTGCCTCAGTTTCCATCTGTAAAATGAAGATAATAAAAGCATCTAGCTCCCAGGGTTGTTGTGAAGATAAAATGAGTTAATATTTGTAAAGTGCTTTGCAAACCTGAAAGTGCTATGGAAATGCTAGCTATTCTTCTTCTTAATGTGTTGATCAAAAGAATATACTGGATAACTAAACCAGACTACAATAATTAAAATAACTGTGTAGTATCAATAAAAGTGGAACATCTCCTACCATCTGCTGGTGAATAACTGATTTGTAAACAGGTGTGAAATTCCTGATTGTGGGGAGCTAGGACCAATGATCTCTCCCACCTATGTGTGTGGCTGCGGAGATTCTCCACCTCAGAAAATAACTGCTTTTAGATCTGCTCACATCAGTTTCATTGAGTTAGGGCATAATTCACTTTGTTCAGTTAGGTTGCAGGGTTTCCTACCTTTTTTTGTATCATGGACTCCTTTGGCAATGTGGTAAGATCTATGGCCTGCCTTCTTAGAACAATGCTTTTAAATTAAAAAATAAAACATATAGGATTACAAAGAAAGGCAGTTACATTGATATATAATTGTCTAAATATTTAGAAAAAAAAAACAAGTTCATGGACTCCAGGCTAAGAACCTCTGATTGAAAATTTGTGAGTTTATGAATTTCTAGAAACAAGGACATTTGACAATGAAAGTTTTTCATACTGGTAAAATTTTGTCCCAGTGGCAATTGAAAGCCACTGCTCTAAGAAAGAAGCATGAAGCTTTATCTTCTCTCTCTCCCCCTATTCTTTCTATTTTGTCACCACAGTAGGATGTGGTTTATTGGTTGAACCAGAGTGTAAAGTATTTAATACGAGAGATCAGCAGAAGCAGTTATAGCTCTCCCACTGACATCCCTTCTTTCTTATATCTTCTCCCCCCTAATTGGCCATTAGCAGTGAGCTAACACAAGAGTATTAGATAATTCATTTCCAGTTACATCTTGGGACTTCCATAATAGGTTCTTCAAAGCTCTTCAGAAACAGTAATCCCCTTAATGCCTGTGGGAAGAGGCTAAACATGTTAGCACCCTCCTTCAACAAATGGAAAAGATGGTCTAACTCTAAGACAGAGAGATTCAGTAATTCCACTTAAGCCATAAGGGTCAAATATAAGCAAAATGGAATGAAAATGCATATGTCCTATCTTTCCATCTTAGATTCAGATCATTAACTAATCTCTGTTTCTCTGGACATAAGACGGGATAATTAAGAACAAGATGCATCACCTAAAAAGAATGTTAACATTGGAGTAAAATCTCAAACGATTTGCCACCAATCAGTCAACAGGCATTTCCGAAGAAAATGCCGTTTTGTGGGCCTGATTTTCAGACTTTGAATGTTTGACTATTCATTTGCCCCCTCTCGAATAGATGTGAACATCTCTCCATTTGGGAGCCAACTTAGGTAATCCAGTTTGAATATTGACTCTATGTCTCAGTTCTCAAGATCCAGTATTTTATCTGCCTGCTTTACTTACAAGAGGTCTTTCTTATAGAATCAAAACTCCCAGCACTCTTTTCTATTCTTTCTTTCTAGTCATTCTGGTTGTCTCATGCCTTCATTATAATTTAGTTATTTTTAGGCAATTGGGGTTAAGTGAATTGCTCAGGGTCACACAGCTAGTAAGTGTCAAGTGTTTGGTCTGAGGCCAGATTTGAATTCAGGGCCTCCTGACTCCAAGGCGGGTGCTCTATCCATTGTGCCACCTAGCTGCCCCTCTTCATTCTAATTTTAGACGGTCTTGATAAGAAAAGGCAACATAGAAAGTTCAACCTCTATTGGTCCTGTTTAGGCTTGTTGAATTATTTTCTTAAAGTATTGCATATAACATTTCAGATTCCATCATGAAGACTCATCCTGAAGATAGTGTCAGTTTATGGTATGGACAGCATGATATACTCTTTTAGGCAAACGCCATTCTTCCTATGTTTCCCTTCACCATCCCATGATCAAAAAGCCAGAATTCTGGTCTGGAGGCAATAGGATTAAGCTCTTTGGTGTTACTTTGGAAGGCTATAATACGTAAAATCAAAGGATGGAAATTGTAAAGAGGTCAATTTGACTTTAGACACTTACTAGTTATATGACCCTGAGCAAGTCACTTAACCTTGACTGTCTCAAAAAAAAAAAGAGGTCAATTTGGGTCAAATATAAGAAAGAACTTTCCAGTGTCCTTGTGATACTCTCATAAAACTTTGTTCCAGTCAGTAAATAAACATTTATCGGGTGCCTGTGCTAAGTGTTGGGGACACAAAGAAATGTAAAAGACAGTTTCTGCTCTCAAGGACCTCACAGTCTAAGTGGGGAGAAAATATGCAAACAGCTATGTACAAACAAGTTATATATAGAATAAATTGGAAATAATCAACAGAGGGAAGATACTATAATTAAGAGGGACTGGGAAAGGCTTTCTAAAGTGGGATTTTAGCTGTGAGTAGGAGGATAAGATATAGAGGGAGAACATTCTAGGCATAGGGTACAGCAAGTGAAAATGCCTGGAGTCAGGGAATGTATTGCTTTATTCAAGGAAAAGCAAGGAGGCCAGAGTCATTGGATAGCAGAGTATATGGAGGGGGATACAGAGGAAGACTGGAAAGGTGAGTGGTGAGGGGGGGGAGAGCTTAACCCTATTGCCTCCAGACCAGAATTCTGGCTTTTTGGTCATGGGATGGTTAAGGGAAACATAGGAAGAATGGCGTTTGCCTAAAAGAGTATATCATGCTGTCCATACCATAAACTGACACTATCTTCAGGATGAGTCTTCATGATGGAATCTGAAATGTTATATGCAATACTTTAAGAAAATAATTCAACAAGCCTAAACAGGACCAATAGAGGTTGAACTTTCTATGTTGCCTTTTCTTATCAAGACTGTCTAAAATTAGAATGAAGAGGGGCAGCTAGGTGGCACGATGGATAGAGCACCCGCCTTGGAGTCAGGAGTTTGAAGAACTTTGAACACTAAACAGAGGATTTTACATTTCATCCTAGAGATAATGGGGAGCTATTACACTTTAAGAAGATCATTTTGACAGCTGAGCAGAGGATAAACTGGCGTAGGGAGAGATTTGTGGCAGGCAATCCAATTAGCAGGCTATTGTGATAGTTCAGGTATGAGGTAATGAGGGCCAGAGTGGTAGTAGTGTCAGAGGATGGAAAGGGGCACATGTGAGAAATGTTACAAAGGTAAAATCAAAAGGCCTTGGCAACAGATTGGATATAGTAGGGGTGTATGTGTGTGTGTGAGTGTGTGTGTGTGAGTGTGTGTGTGAGAGAGAGAGAGAGAAAAAGAGAGAGAGAGAGATTAAGGAGTCCAGGATGATACTTAGGTTGTGAGAATGGTGGTACCCTTGACAATATTAGGGAGGTTTGGAAGGGGAAGGGTTTTGGTGGTGGTGGTGGTAGTGGTGGTGGTGATGGTGGTGGTGATGAGTTCAGTTTTGGACGTGTTGAGCTTAGGATGCTTATGGGACATCCAGATCTAGACATCTACTAGGTAATTGGAGATGGGAAACTGGAAGTCAGCAGAGATTAGGACTGGATAAGTAGATCTGAGAATCATTTAAACAGAGATGATAATTGAATCCATGGGAGCTGATGAGATCACCAAGTGAAACAAAATAGAGGGAAGTAGAAGAGGCCCCCAAGATTGAGCCCCGTAGGGCACCATTTGTGCACTGATCTGAATGAGGTTCCAGCAAATGAAATGAAAAGGAGTAGTAAACAGGTAGGAAGAGATCTAGGAGAATGTGGTATCTAGAAAATCCAGAGAGAAGAGAGTATCAAGGAGGACAGAGTAATCAATAATGTCAAAGGCTACAGTGGTCAAGTAAAATGAGGATTGAGAAAAGGTCACTAGATTTGGCAATTAAGAGATCATTGGCAACTTTGGAGAGAGCAGGCTCAGTTCAATGATGAGGTTACAAGGCAGACTTCAGAGAATTAAGAAATGAGTGAGAGAAAAAGAGGAGACATACATTATATGATGAGATAGATCTCATTGTACTTTCAGACTGTACTTCGTGTATGTTTTTCTTATGAGAGGTTACAAGGTGAGTTAAAGAAACCTGGTTTCAAATCTGGCCTGGATATTGATATGCTAGATTCACCACTTGTGCTGTTAACCAAGGTTCCAACTATCACATGTATCAAACAAAGTATATTGCACATATAAATGTTAGCTATTATTATCTCTGTGAAGGCTGAGAGTTTCTTACTTAGATTTATAGCTATGCTGTGCTTAACATAGTGCCTTTCCTTTGGGGGTCGGGGTGGGGACAAATTTATTGAATGAATGCCACACTCCCATTCAGTTAAAATATTCTCTGAATGGAGTTGTCCAAATTGGAATAGGATGTTCTAGCTTCTGGTCCTTAAGGGTATTTAAATAGAGACTGACTAGCCATCTGCCAATGACTCTGTTGAAAGGATTCCTGGTTGAGGGGAAGATTAGACTAAATGACCTCTAAGATCTCCTCTGCTTCTTGAAATTCTGCTTATAATCCTGAAGTGTATTTTGTCACAACACGCCCTCTAGTGACTTTTCTATGGAAATAATCAAAATCCGTGCACAGTATTTGGGGAGCTGCAGTTTAGCTAGGTCAAAATAGTAGGAACCTGGGGATCCAGAATTAATTCTTAAATTTGGTTACAAATAATGCTTGCATATAATCCCTCAGGTCACCTTGCAAATCAGCTAGTAGTGCACTGGTCATTCTAATGAAAAGTAAAAACATACACAGTGTTATATCAGGTTGACTGGGAAAACTTTTTACTAAAATGGTAGGTAAGATTTAAGATATTATGGAAAGAAGGGGACACAGGTGTAATTACCACGTTATAAAGTGAGATGAACAAACCTTAAAGTTTTTGTTTTTGTTTTTATTTTTTGGCTAGGGAATGGGGTTAAGTGACTTGCCCAGGGTCACATACCTAGTGTCAAGTGTCTGAGGTTACATTTGAACTCAGGTCCTCCTGACCCCAGGGCTGGTGCTCTATGCAATGTGACACCTCGCTGCCCCCTAAAGTTCTTTTTTTTTTTTTAAGTTGGCCATTCACCATACAATACGTATGTCTAAGTATGAAGCTCAATAAGAATAATGCAGTTCTTCAGAAGCTCCCGCCACAGACACTAAGGAATGAATAGCTCTTATGATGGTCCAGTAATTCTTCTTCAAGACCAGTGACATTATAGAAAATGGCAGGAATGGAAGCCAAAGGCTAGAAATTGTGACACTAGTTTCTTTCCTAATTCTATCTGGACTTGACACTCACAAAAAATATATAGTTAAGAGTAAAATTGGGGAGAAAGCTTTACAAATATCAGATGCTGAGGCATTGAAGTATCTTGAGAGTAAGTTCAAGCTGATCCAGTCTAACACGAAAGACAAAGGCTTGAAAAATAAAGCTCTTCCCAATACTAGGAGGAGGTCACTGGAGTTTCGCTCAGACAGCCAAAATTTAGAAGGCATTGACATACATATAGTAGGCAGAAACAACTGGACTTAGCATCTACTTCATTTTTCTAACTATGCTTTCTTACCTCAGGTGAACCCCTTCCCTTCTTGGACTGGCTCTGATCTCTTCCAAAGTAGCAGCTTCCCTAGCAAACTTCTTGGTGGGTCCTTAAGTAGGTCCCAGCTCTCTGTCTCTTCCCAGGAGAGTGTGCTAGGCCCTCTCCTTCCAGTGGACCTTGTGAGGAAAAGTCTGCAGCCTGTCTCTGTAATCTGATCATCTGAATTTGTCTTTATAAGTTTATTTGGGGCTTTGGGGCACCAAAATTAATAGTTCAGACTCTTCTACATGGGTCACCAAAACAATACCTCAATAAGTCAGAGATGGGTGATTTCATCCATGTTAGTCATCACTCTATCCACACAGATTGCAGCCCTCTCCATTACTTAATAGACACTTTATTCAATTGCTGTTGTCAAAAGCTCCACCACCTAGTGGCCAATTGTATGGTGACAAGTATCTCTGAATTTTGGCTTTTCCCTCAACCTAAATCCACTACTAGGTCCACACTCAAAACCACTTTGATCTACTGACAAAGATGTTGAGAACCTAGAGTTTCCTCCATGCCACAATGAGGTATTGGGTTAGAACTTTTTAAAAAAATTATTATTATCAATATATAAGAATTTGTGGGCTAGTAACAACCACAATGTGTGATGACTAACTTTGATAGATTCATCTCTTCTTAGCAATGCAAGGATCCAAGACAACTCCAAAAGACTCATGATAGAAAATGCTGTCCATATGAAGTCAATGCAGATCTAAGCATATTATTTGCTCTCTCTCTTTTTTTCTTTTCTTTTCTTTTTTTGTTTCTCCTTTCTCCCATTGGCTCTAATTCTTCTTTACAATATGACTAATGTGAAAATAGGTTCAATATGAATGTATATGTAGAGCCTATGTCAGACTACACGCTGTCTTGGGAGGGGGGAGAGATGGGGAGAAAATTTGGAACTTAAAATCTTACAGAAGCGGATGTTGAAAACTAAAAATAAATAAACAAACAAACAAACAAAAAAGATGGTAATTCTCACACAAGAAAAAAAGAACTTGGAGGCAGCATGATATACTGGCAAGAATGCTGGAACTGGACGAGAGAAGATCTAGGTTCAAATCCTGCTTCTGACACTTACTAGTTCATGGCTAGGTCATTTTCTCTCTCTGAGCCTTAGCTTCCTTGTCTATAAGATGGGGATAGTAATGGCTGTAGTACCTACCCCAAAGGATTGCAAAAATCAAATGAGATAATATAAGTAAAGTGCTTTGTAAATCTGTAAGTGCTATATAAATGACTGCTATTATTATATTATTATAAATCAGTTAACCAATGTAAGTTTGGCCATCATTATTACCTGGAGACACACCTACAAACCAAATTATATTGTAGATTGGTTTACAAGTAATACATATATTGTCTAGTGAGCTTTGGATATCAGTGACTTTGTAATATTTTTCTTCCCAGCTGATTCTTCCTTGGGAATGGATTAGTGACTTTGATGGATGACAATTGAATTAATTTTTTAAAACATTCAGTATATCTTTCAGTATGTGTAGTATGGCATTCACTTAACAACTGAGACATTTACATGTGACTTTTAAATGTTATTGTTTTCTGAGTTCTTTTTTTTTTTAATTAAGTAAGACTTTTTTCCTATAGTTTAGATTTCAATCTGTGAAGCATTTTTCCCCTGGAGGAAGTCATGTCAAATTGATGAAAATTAGAATTGCTTGTCCCTTATGAAATGTTCCACTTACTCTTCAAAAATAAGTCTGAGCAGCTCTATATTTTACTGTCTTTTTTTCTTATTTAAACTTCTGCATAGATTCCTCATTCTTTAATGATATTTAGTCAATACTATTAATTACTCTGTTTAAGGCTGTTTTAAATTATGTTCTCTTCTATTAAGTTTTGGGGATTTTCATCGGGGATAGGTATGGGATGGAAGACATATTAGTACTTTGTTCTTGTACATATAGGGACTGATGAGGAAATTCCTGATTGTCTGTGGTGGAATAAAGGTTGTCCTGTACCTGATATATATTGTTACCTTGAACGCCTGGAGGGGGTCTGAGAATTCTTTTACTCATGTCTTGAGGAGATCTAAACCCATAATTTAGGGTGCTAGGTTATAGGTTGCATTCATACTCAACTGTGTTCTTCCTCCCTTTGTAGTTAAGCTTCTTGGAAAGGCCATCTACAATAGATGCCTCCACTTTCTCTCTACCCCTCACTTCTTAATCCCTTATAATCTCACTTAATCCCTTACACTGACCTCATCATTCCACCAGCACTGCTCTTACCAGTTACCAATGATCTCTTAATTGAAAAATCCAATGGCCTTTTCTCAGTCCCCATCCCCCTTGATTTCTCTACAGCCTACGACACGGTTGATCCCCCTCTCCTCTGTAATAGGAGATCTTCTTTCTAGGTTTTCAGGACACCATTCTCTCCTGGTTCTCCTCCTATCTCTCTTCCCCTCTGTCTCCTGTGTTGGATCTTCATCCAGATCATGCCCTCTAAACATAGGTGCCCGACAGGTTCTGTCCTGGGCCCTTTTCTTTTCTCCTCCCTTAACTACTTCACTAGGGGATCTCTTCAACTCCTACGGATTTAATTACTACCTCTGTGCTGACTCTTCCTAAATGCACCTATCCTATCTTAACCTTTCTACTGACCTCTAATCTTATATCTCCAACTGCCCTTCAGACAGCTTGTAGTGGATGTCCAGTTGACATCTTAAAGTCAACATGTCCAAAATCAAACTCATTACCCCCCTTAGGTCTTCCCCACATCCTACCTTCCCTATTACTATAAAGGGCAACACTATTCTCCCATTCCCTCCAGCTTGTAATGTAGGTAGGTAGGCTTGTAAGGTAGGTATCATCCTCAGCTCCTCACTCTCTCTCACCCCCTACATATCAAATGTGTTGTCTGTCACTTTCACTTTTCCAATATCTCTTGAATGTTCACCCTTCTCGCCTATGAAACTGCCACCACTCTAGTGCATGCCCTCATCACCTCACACCTGGACTATTAAAAAGCCTGCTGGTGAGTCTGCTTGCCTCAAGTGTCTCCCCTCTCCAAACCGTCCTCCATTCAGCCCACAAAGTTTTTTAAATACAATTTTTAAGTGCAGGTTGATCATGTCACACAACGCCGCCCCTCAACCCCCCATCCACTCAATAAACTCCAATGCTCCCCATTCCCTCCAGGATCAAATACAAAATCCTGTTTGGTGTTTAAAGCCCTTCATAACCTAGACCCATCCTACCTTTCTAGTCTTCTTACACCTTGTGCTCTGACACCTACTCTTCAATCCAGTGACACCGGCATCAGCTGTTCCACAAATAAGACACTCTGTTTCTCCACTGTGAGCATTCTCTCTGGCTGTGTCACATGTCTGGAATGCTCTCCCTTCGCCTCTGTCGGCTGGCTCCCCCGGTTTCCTGTAAGTCCCAATTAAAGTCCCATACAGAGAAGCCTTTCCCAGTGTTCTTAACTGTAGTGCCTTATTTATTTATCTATTTATTTACTATTTCCTCCCCCCCCATATTACTCATTTGTATATATTTGTTGTCTCTGCCATTAGACTATGAGCACTTTGAAGGCAGGAAATGTCTTTTGCCTCTTTTTGTACCCCTAGCACTTAGCATACGGTGCCTGGCACATAGTAGGCACTTAATAAATGTTTTTTTAACTGCCTTACCTTTGCCCTATAAAAGCAAATGACTTTTACTAGGATTAAGACAAATCTCCAGGTAAAATTCCCATGTGCTGCATTGAAAACAGGTCCAGAGCTATTTTCAAGATAGCACTAGAATTTCTAATCATGAGCAAGAGCCTACCATGCCTAGGTGTTCCTAATCCTATCGCAAGTTTGCCCTAGCATGCTCCAGTATTCTGAACTCCCTACCTACGATAACTCTCCAATTTCCTAAGAATTTAACTGAGATAATTTTAAAATTATTTAAATCAAACAAGTGACACCAGAGAGCAGATTCTAGAACACATTTGGAAAGCTCCTAATCCCAGGGTTGCCTCTCTAGTTGAGAAGCCGCCAATCTCAGCTTTAGGTTTGGCCATCTGAGGCAAGTTCATTTATCCAGCTGTTTCACTGAAGTTGGTGAGGGTTGGTTTTTCCTGATTTGCATAATTTGTTCTACAAGATGATCATGGATATATTTACAAGAGGTAAACTGGACCTCCTTATCTCTGGAAGCTTTGCTCCCCTTAATGGGTCCCAAGATAACATTAACTTTTTCAGCTGCACTTCACACTGCTTATCCATACTGAGCTTTCAGTCCACTAAAACCTCCGGAATATTTTTCAAGACAACTGATACCATCCATGCCTCCTTCATTTTGTACTTCTGAAGTTGATTTTTATGTACTCGTGTTCATGACTTCACCTCTTGTTTTAGGCACTGCTCTAAAGCCCACACTCTCTTAGTTCAGGCTCCATGTTGGGATAGAATGAAGCCCTCACAAATCACTGAACATTCAATAAAGGAGGATATGCAACAGGGTATAGTGGCACTTAGCTTTTCTGGATGCAGCCCTCTATGCCTCCATCTGGAAATATGTCTAGTCAGTCGGTCATTAGAGTATCACTACTATGTGGCTTCATGTACCCACCAAGTCCACAAGGCTTGAGCTTTTTATTGGTCCAAGGCCAGGAAGCTGCATCAGAGAAACTGGGGCCAATCAGATTTTGTAGAGAGGATGAAGTTCCATGGTGGAGCCTCCAGAGAGTCTGGAGCTGAAATAAATTGGGGGGTGGGGAGGAATCTGAGTCAGGAAACTGCTATGCTATAGCACCCCTATTAAAATTTAAGATTCAACCCAGTGGTCTAGTGTCTCAAGAACTTTTTGCATCCTGACCTTGTCACCTACTGTGTTAGCTATTCCTCCCAGCTTAGTGTTATCTGCCAATTCGTTGAGCATATCATTTGTGTTTATTCAAGTTACTGAGAAAAATGTTAAACAGCAGAGATGCTTGGGCTACTTCACTGGAGACCTCCAATCATGTTGAGCTTGAAACATTAGCAACTACTCTTTGGGTCTAGCCGCCTGACTAATCCTGAATCCATCTGATTTTATTATTACTTAATCCATCTCTTTCTATATTCTCCATGAGAAGAATAGAAGATACTTTATCAAAGCCTTGTCTAAAATCTAAGCTCACCAAATAAATAGCAAAGGGGTAGCTAGGTGACATAATGAATAGAGGCCTGGAGTCAGGAAGACTTATCTTCTTGAGTTCAAATCTGGCCTCAGATATTTGCTAACTGTGTGACCCTGGCAAGTCACTTAACCCTGTTTGTCTCAGTTTCTTCATCTATAAAATGAGCTGGAGAAGGAAATGGCAAACTGCTTCAGTATCTTTCTCAGGAAAACCTCAAATGGAGTCACAAAGGGTAGGTCGTGACTGAAACAACTGAACGACAACCTCTACTGGTTTAGAAATACCATCAAAAAAGGAAATGAAGTCAATCTGGCTTGACCTGTTTGTAATGAAGCCATGTTGGCTCTCTGTAATCATTGCTTCTCTTTCTAGGTGTTTGCCAACCATGTCTTTAATAATCTGTTTTAGAATTTTCTCAAGAATTGAACTCAAGCCCACCGGCCTATCATTTGTAGGCCATGCTCTCTTTTTTTGGAAAATTGGAACCTTTATACTTCTCAAATCTTGTGGTATCACTGCCATTTTCTGTAATTTTCCAAATATTCATGACAATGACTAAGCAATCACACCTGCCAGTTCTTTCAGGACCCAAAGATATAGTTCATTCAATTTGCCAAATACCAAATGGGAATGCTTAGTCTACAAGCTCTCATAATTGTCTTTCCTGGGTTTGTATCTCAGGTTTTAAATCTAAATGTATGATTTAATCCCATCATACTTCACACCTACGTAGGCTCACGCTATTCCCATAGGATTTCAATCTCTCAACTTTATGAGACCCAAAATAATTACACATTCATCCGTGAAAGGCAAAGTCTCACAGTGGATAGAGGTATAGAATTGGAGTTTGGAAGAACTGAGTTCAAATCCTACCTTAGACACTCACTTGCCCTGTGACCCCTAATGTCTGTGAGCCTCAGAATCCTCATATGTAAACATAGCTAACTTTTATATGATGCTTAAAGATTTACAAAATGCTTTAAATATGTTTTCTCATTTATTCCTCACAACATCCCTGAGAGGTAGATGCTATTATTATCTCCAATTTTCCGGGGGAGAAAACTGAGTCTGAGAGAGGTTAAACGACCAGCCCAGGGTCACCCAGTTAGTGAGTGACTGAGGTGGGATTTGAACTCAGTTCTCTCACACTCCAAAACCAGTACTCTATCCATTACAGTACCTGGAGGTAAAATAGGAATGATAAAAACACTACCTTGAAAAGCTGATGTGAGAATCAATGAGATAACATAGATAAAGTATTTTATAAACCTTCAAGCCCTTTTATAAATGAGAGTTAGTATTATGTAGATTAAACAGTCTTTTTACTAAAATGAAAATTAAATTTTCTAAATTGGCTCTAAAAGTCTTGAGGAAAGGGTTGTCTGTTGCTGCTTGAGAGGTCTGAAATGTCAATGATCTTCAACTCTCCTTCTGTGACAAAGATAATACTGGTAGAATATCACTCCTCCCGAACATTTTGGCCTCAAATATAAAGGATGCCAAGCAGTCTCAGTTCACCACAGTTGCATCCCATTGTTTGTGAACCTGTAATTCTACCAGCAAAATACCTTCTTTCCTCTCCAGCCTGCACTACTGATTCATCTCTACAGGACTTTCTCTGCCATGCCCTAGAAAAACTCTTTACCTTGGAAGTTCATATCACTCCTGAGCCCTGGGCCTTGAGCCTTGAGCCTTGAGTTAAGTGCTGGTAGGGAATACAGACATATTTCTCTGCTTAACTGTAGAGATTATAACTAGGGGCAATGGATGGAAGCATTATGTAAGTAAATACACATTATGCATGTATAGATTTCTGTATATTCCAATATATACATGGATATGCATCTGCACACGTGTTAAAATATTCCAGTGGTTCTATGATCTTACCAACGTGGTAAGATTCAATAATGTGAATATATATTTTAATATTTCAATGAATTACCAATATTCCTAGTGACCAACCCTCTGAAGTGACTTACTTGTGTATATTATATTTGTATGTATGTGTATGTGTATGCGCCTATATGTGTATATATACATTTACATACATCACCCATTTACATAGATAAATGTAAACAGGTTACCTTCAGCTGAGAAAAAATAGTTGTTGAGTTGTCTGCCTTGATAGCTCATTTATCTGGGGTATAGGATTACCTAAAGGTTCTTAAAGAAGTAAAGTCTGACTCAGAGTTCTGAGAAAATAGTTGTTTATTTGCATATGGGAAGTTAATATTGGAGAGAATAAAGTACACAGTCTACTTCAGTAATTTGCAGGTGAGGAATTGAAGAATTTTAGGACTTTTAGGACACCAGAACTCTTCTATGATTATGACACGTGGTAATAGACAGAAAACGAGAATTTCGTTGCTAATCATAAAAGCTAGAGGCAGCTAGGTGGTACAATAGATAGAGCACCAGGCTTGGAGTTAGGAAGACCCATCTTCCTGAGTTCAAATTTAGCTTCAGACACTTAATAGCTGTGATCCTGGGCAAGTCAATTAACTCTGTGTTTACCTCAGTTTCCTCATCTGTAAAATGAACCGGAGAAGGAAATGGCAAACCCCAAATGGGGTCATGAAGAGTTGTAAATGACTGAAATGATTCAACAATAACAACAACAAGGGTGAAGTAGTTTGTTGCTAAGAAGACTGATTGGTCAATGAGAAACCTGAATACTCCACTCTTTACTGCCACTTACTTCTTAGAAGAAGAAGAAGGATTGGAGAGAATATACTCTTCTCTCTATTGTGATTTGTTGGTGAAAAGAAGAAAAGAGAAAAGGAAAGAAAAGAAGACTGAAGATATTTCTCTTCATTGTCTTCTATTTTTCCTGAGAGGTTCAGAAGGAGAAGAATAAGCCTTCAAAGGAGCATGATAGGAGAGGCTATTGCCAACTTTAGGGAAAATGTCATTGCCTTTGCCTAAAAGAACGTAACACTACTTTAGCTGGAGGTATAAGCTAAGCTTGAAGCTGGAATTGATGGATACTACAGGTGTTTTGAAGTTCAGTTGAGCAAAGGAACAACATAGAAGCAGAAAATTAGAGAAGCAGTCCAAAGGATTGACTAGTCTGGCTAAGACAGAATACCTAGTGAGGTATTAGTCAACCACAGTATGGGATCACCTCAGCATGGTGGTAGCAGCATCTGTTTAACACAGAAGCTATATTCGTCAAGGAACTTTTGTGGGCAATTCCCAGTCTAGAAAGATGACACAGAAATCCTTGGTTCTTACAGTTGTGAGTTATCTCAAACACATGTATTCCCTACATGTATGTTTTTCTATCCTGGAATTTTAGGTATGTGCCCACTCTCCACATGAAGATTATGTGCATTTTGGTGGGGGAGTTTAACTGAGCCTTATATGTTATGTTATGTAAATGTTATGTGTTTGCTTTGCATTTTCAGCATGTTTGGTTAAGATAGAATAATAGTAGATGATTTGTTCCTGGGAAATAGTAACAATAATAGGTATCTACATAGGACTTTAAGGTTTGCAAAATAGTTTACAAGTATTTTCTTATATGAACCCTGTGAAGTAGGTGCCATTATTAACCTCCTTTCACAGACAAGGAAATGGAGACTGAAAGAGATTAAGTGACTTGCTCAGGGTCGCATAGTTAATAAGTATCTGAGGCAGGATTTGAATTCAGGTCTTCATGAATCCATGGCCATAATTCTATCTATGTACTGCTTAACTCCCAATGTGGACTCATGAGATATAATGTTGATAGGAATAGGTGCCCACAAAGGTTATTTCTAGAACTCTGACAGTTTGAGAAGTAGCTGTATGGCTTACCCATTGGGGAACGATCCTAACCTGTCAAAGTGGGGGCAGGTGGGGTATACAAACCATTTTCAGTCCAGGGGGAATGAGAAAGAGAGAGAGAGAGAGAGAGAGAGAGAGAGAGAGAGAGAGAGAGAGAGAGAGAGAGAGAGAGAGAGAGAGAGAGAGAGAGAGAGAAAAGGAGGGATGGAAAGAGAGAGTATGAGCCTGTAAATCTTGTACAAATACTTCAACTG
Organism: Phascolarctos cinereus; assembly: GCF_003287225.1. Taxonomy (NCBI): domain Eukaryota; kingdom Metazoa; phylum Chordata; class Mammalia; order Diprotodontia; family Phascolarctidae; genus Phascolarctos; species Phascolarctos cinereus. Next base: position 110,018,526 of record NW_027555625.1, on the reverse strand, counting down.
GGTAATTGGAAAGTAGGTTTATTATTAATTATAATCAATAGCTATTAATTATTAACATTAAATATTAATGACCAAAATGGTAAATTATCAACTGTTAATTATATTAAATATATTATAAGTATATACAATTATCTATTAATTAGTCTATCATGTGTCATATAATAGATTAATATATAAAGTTAAAATATGAAGACCAATTTCAAATATTAATTAATGTATACTATTGCTATATTAATAATAGGCAGCATGGCATAGTAGCAAGAGGGTCCTGCCTTTGCCACATACTGACTATGTGATCTTGGACAAGTTACTTTAATCTCTTGGTGCCCCTCCTCACTCCCCCCCTCCCACCTGCAACTTTCTCAGACACAGGTGCAGATCTGAATTAAGAAGCTCTCTAATACTGACGAAATGACAGTTCTTACAAAAAAGCTCACCAAAAAGGAAATAATAATAGCAATAATAATAAATTCACATCTATATAGTGCCTCCAAGTTTTTAGAATATTTTCCTCACACTATTCCTATGAGTTAGGATGTGTGAGTATTAGTGTAGACAGTCCATGTGAACTCTGAGGCTTCCAGAGCCCAACTTCTACTCTCACAAAAGAGTCAGGTTCCCAGAGTTCACTTGGCTTTATTTCCCACTCTGGGTTCTAGGGTTACCCCTGAGCAATCAGGAGGTGATTCTCTAATGCAATTGATTTGAGCCCCCTCTAGTGTGTCTCTTTCCCTCCCCTGCCCCATTATCAGTTAAGAATCAATTTAACCAGTCAGCCTTGAGTGGCTTTTAAAAAGATATATTTACTAAGGTGGTATAGTAAAAACAAATGGTAGAAAACACCTTTCTCTCTCCAAGGTCTGTGACACATTTTCCCATAAGTACGTATAGTGTCCAGGGGAAATTGGACTCAGGCTTAAAGAACATGTATGGCAAAGGGATAACTCATAGCTCTTATTTGCTGGAAGTCCTTTTCTCTTATCATTGAGATGCACAAGAAGTTCCCCTGGTATGTATATGTGTATGTATATATGTATGTATATATGTATGTATGTATAAGTTCTCAATTTCTTTACTGGGCTCCTTGTAGAGCAATGAATCCAGGCTGTCCTTAGCTGCCAATGCTGACACTGCCACCAGCTACTGCTGTCCTGGGATGATGAAGCTAAAATGCAGATGGGAATATGGGAAGCCCAAAGTCCTCCAGACCCTTTGGAACTCCTAAGGTCCTCCTCTGGCAGAAGGGGGAGACAAGGAAGGGGAGGAGATCTGGCGAAGGCCAAACTTAAGTCATGCAGGAAAGCCACATTCGTTCTAATTTCTCCAGAAATTATCCTTATCTTCAGAAATTAATCCTTATGTGATTGGCTTGATAAGTTTATAACTAATCCCTGAGATGTGTCCAAATTTCTTCCATCTATCAAATAATATTCTTGTGCAATGTCATTCCTCTATCCTCTAATAAAAGACCTTTTAAGTGCTTAGTCTAAAGCCTATGAATGACTGATTGAGATGTGTTTTCACTTAGTTAAGGTATCCTGGCTAAAATTAGGTACAGTAGTTTCCATCTTAGGATAACACTAGCTTTCCTATTTTATAGATTAGAGCCTTAGGCTCTGAAAATTTAACTGGTTTATCTGTACTCACCCAGGTAGTAAGAGTGGGAGGCCAAAAAAAATCATCACTTGGTGGACAACCCTCTGAGGTGAGCTAGGCTGGTCCTTGAACAACAGACACGCAATGAAGTCCTTTACAAGGTCCATATACAAAGTCTTTTTAGCTTGATAGAACAGAGTTTGAACTCTTACCTGTACAGCCTTTCAAAATGTAAAGACATCCATCTACACATCTTGAGAAGGGATTGGAGGAGCACTTTTGCAATGTCACTGTCATTCAATATCCTTTATTAAATTAGCAAATTAATTTGAGTGATTCAACCTTCTTGGTTGGTCTTCTAGAGCCTCCTTAACCTTCTGACCTTTGAATCTTGCTGGAATTACTTGGACTTTAGCTTTACTTAAGTCAATATGGTTGATATGGTCCCCCAGGATCTAATCCAAATGGGCTTTCCAACAAGTGGGCTGCCATGGCTGGACCCCTGAGGAAAAATAGCTGCTAGGACACTTTAAGAACCTTTTTGATAATAAGAGATTACTAAGAGCCTTAGAGATAAGCTTTGTGAACCTTAAAAAGATTGGTTAGTCTGAGCTGCCTTGTAGAAAAACAGGCTTCTTTTTGATAAATGGATTTCCATTGTGTCTATAGGAAAAAAACCCCCCACATATCCACGAAATTCACAACTAAAATGCCTAACCTTTGCTTAAGAATGCAAACAGACTTTTCCTGAGTTCACAGTAAATCCCTGAGCTGCTAGGAAATGCTGAAAGCAGTGAATATTTAAAGAAAAGATCTCTTCAGGAACGGGCTGCCAATAAAATATTCTTTAAGTCAAAGGGTAATCTTATCCCTAAGCTTCTTAATAATGAAATTCCTGATTGGGTCAGCTGAACTGCTCCAACTGTGGAGTTAGGGAAAGGCCAGTCCTTACTGATCTTCTAGTGAAGAATCCTAGTTCACCCTTAAAGAAAAAAAGTTCTTTTCTTCAAAATTGATCAGTTTTTAATTTTCTTTAAAAAAAGACCTCAAAAGTTTACTTTAAGCCATCTTATTCCACCATATTATGTATAAAAATATATCTGGTTGTTAACAAAGACAGAAAAACTTCCCACATCAGTAACTATATTAAGAGAGAGGGATTATTCTTTAAGAACAATTATATGGTGATGCTAGGGTTGGGTGGCAAAAGGAGAGAAAAGAAACAGGTTTTCACAATATTATCTTAATATTTTCAGAAGCTCGTGAGATTCCATCTAAATAGTCCAGAAGTGAAAGTCCATGCTAGGGTCCGGAGTGTATGTATGAGTATTCATTTTGGATGTCCACAGGGTGGGAATACAATCACTGCATCTGATTCTTTTACTGTACTATTTCAGAGTTCACATTCATTTATAGGGAGACTAAAACCATTAAAATACTAAATGCCGTAAAGTCACTCACAGGGCTGTGTGGACAACTTTTCCATTTCTTAATAATACCAGGTAAAGTGAAACATGTTCATTCCATTATTTTACATTTTTAGTTGATGAACTAAGAATTACCACTGGTATACCTTTAAAATTCCACAACTTTTAAATAAAAATGTTTTTATTGATGCCTTTTATTTTCTACAGTTGTTTCTATCTATGCCCTCCCTCTATTGATCCCTCATTTATAACAAAGAAAAAGAGCCAAGCGAAGTTGACAGAACAACTCCATCTTATGGCACATATGACATTCTGAATCTATAATCCCTTAACTCTCTACTGACAAAAGGGAAAGATGTTTCATTATTGATTTTTAATGTCTCCTTGAAACCGAGTAATATAGTAAATAGAGCGCTGGGCCCAGGAAGACCTGAGTTCAAATCTGTCCTCAGGCACTAAGTTGAAGTGTGACCCTGGGCAAGTCACTTAGCTTCTATCTGCCTCAGTGTCTTCATCTGTAAAATGTGGATAATAATAATAGTGCTTAGCTCCCAGGGTTATAGTGAGGATAAAGTGAGATAAAGCTTGTAAAATGCTTAGCATAGTGCCTTGAACATAGTAGGTATTTAATAAACCCTTCATTCCCTTGTTCTTTCTTTCTTTCTTTCTTTCTTTCTTTCTTTCTTTCTTTCTTTCTTTCTTTCTTTCTTTCTTTCTTTCTTTCTTTCTTTCTTTCTATCCTTCTTCCTTCCTTCCTTCCTTCCCCCTTCTGTTGAAGAGCAGATATGGTAGAGTTGATGGATTTAGCAAGAACTTGGAAGAGGAGAATTCTGTTTTTAGCTTCTAGAAGACATATATTTCTACGGTATTTTTCTGTTTTTCTACAAGGCAGCTCAAACTAACCAACCTTTTTAAGGTTCACAAAGCTTATCTCTAAGGCTCTTAGTAATCTCTTACCATCAAAAAGGTTGTTAAAGTGTCCTAGCAGCTATTTTTCCTCAGGGGTTCAGCCATGGCAGCCCACTTGTTGGAAAGCCCGTTTGGATTAGATCCTGGGGAACCATATCAACCATATTGACTTAAGTAAAGCTAAAGTCCAAGTAATTCCAGCAAGATTCAAAGGTCAGAAGGTTAAGGAGGCCCTAGGAGACCGACAAAGAAGGTTGAATCAAATTAATTTGCTAATTTAACAAAGGGTATCCAAATCCTAGAGCTGTTTGGTAAATCCTGAGTGAGCAGCCCTTACATAGATAATGACCAGGAGTAGTGTAGGTTTCAGAGATTTAAACCATGAGACAAAGGCAATGTACGCTATAGGCCAAGGTGAGTTCTTTGACAGATACACAAACTCCTGGAGTAGGAAGGTCAAAGAAAAAACAGACTTGAGCCTGAGGGCATTAGCTACTTACTTAGGAGGATTTTTATTCTTTATTCTAAAAAATTTACAATTTGGAATAATGCTTTTTAAAAAAAGTGACCAAAATGTCCGTATTCTTTGATTCAGACATCTCAAGGGAAATACCAAGGTGGCCAAAGACAGAAAAAGGTCCTATATAAATCTAAATATTCATAGCAGCACTCTTTCAGTGGCAACTAAAGAACTAGAAACAAAGTGTGATCCATTGAGGAATGGCTATACAAATTGGGTATATGGATGTAATGAAATATTGTTACATTGTAAGAAACCATGAATTAAGAGAAGCATGGAAAAACTTATATGAACTGATACAGAGCAGTAAGCAGAACCAGGTAAACAGTATGTGTCGTTATTACAACACGTAAATAGAGAGGACAAAAAGAATGACGATCAAACTTGTCAACTGAGAACAGTTAAGAAAATGCAACTCACTTATTTCATTGCAGAGGTGGGAAACAATGGATGTGGACTGTTGCATATGCTATTAGACATAGCTGATGTTGTTAGTTTTGCTGAACTGCCTTTTTTCCTCTTTCCTTTTAAACTTTTGTTTCAAGGGATGTTAATGTCTTAATAATGAGTTAGCATTCTAATATCCTTTTATGAAATGTGGACGTATTTTTCTGATTGAGTCAGGAAAAGTGACTGTTGCTTGGACTGAAAATTGGCCATGCCCCCAGAGGCTTTTAAATAGCTCAGCCTAGGGTTAAGGAGAATCATCTAAATGAAGACAGGAGGAAGAGGGGGTCTTTCTGTACTTTTGATTGCCATAGCTAGCTCTTTTTTCTGCTGCCAGATGTCTCACTCCTTGAAGCTGCTTACTAGCCTCATCAATTACCTCTCTGTATCCATGTTTATCTGCAGAGTATGTCTCTGCTCCCTGCTGGATATGGTTTAGAGGCAGGGGTTAAACTCTCCTCTCCTCTGACCCTGGGCTGCCTAGAACTCTTGAACTAAGTCTCCCACTGCTGAATAGGGTTATTGCTTTCTTGAAAGAGTAATTAAAAAACAATCACAACCCTTGTTTGCCTCAGTTTCCTCATCTGTAAAAATGAGGGTAATAATAGCAACTACCTCTCAAGGTGGCCATGAGGATCAAATGAGTTAATGTATAAATTCTTTGTAAACCTTAGAGTGCTATTTAGAAGCTGTTACATTATTATGTACCTTATCCTCTTCTCTCCTAAGGAAGTGTGCTATCACAACACACACACACACACATACACACACACATACACTCACACACACACACACACACACACACACACACACACACACACACACACACACTCTTTAACCCCCAAGACTAGCGCTGTCCAAGAAATCTCCTTTCTCTAGAAAGAAGGGCAGATTCTGTGTTAGTGCCCTGAAAAAAAAAATCCTACTTCCTCTATAGAGAAAACCAAGCTCCAGAAACACTGTGAACTGTCTCAGACTACATGACAAACACCTCTGTTATGGGCTTCTTCAATAATTCTTGATAATTCACTGATCTACTGCCATCTCTTGCCAGGAAATTTAACTCTCCAGAACTCTCATCTTGGCCTGTGTGGACTAGGTCAAGTAAAGAACTCCTATGCTCTTCTGCCTCAAGACAGCCATTAATGGCTTCTGGTAGGGGAAGAGACCAAAGAATGGAATCTAACCACCACATTCCCAGACACTAGAAATTCAGAATGAAAACAGACCTTCCCTCACCCCCATCCCCCTGTTCCTCCTATCTTGGGCATAGATCTTCAGTTCTGGACTGTTTTATTCATGAGGTATCAACATAACCCATCGACATCTAGGCAAGTCCATTTGAGAATGGGGAGGAAAAAGAAAGAGGAAGGTGTTTACTCAACGAGTATGTCCCCATGTACAGATCAGAGGAAAGATAAGGATGAGGACCAAGGAAGCATTAGGCTTATATGGAAGTATATACTACTTACAGAACAGATATACTCTTGAAGTAAAGGAAAGTTTATAAATCTGAAGGAAGAGGAAATTCTGAGTTGGTTGAAGAATGAAGTCCTCCAAACCCTTTGACAAACCTGGGAATTCAGAATTTCTTTTGAACTAATGGGGCTTTCAAGTGAATAGTGAGAGCCAGCCATTGTCCTGGGTTACATGCACACATAACTAAGCCAGGTTCTGAGGGAATATTCCAGGACTGAAAGCCCTTATCCTGGTTGTCTATGCTACTGTATCTTGTACTGGAATGGTAGTAATACCTGCACAAGGAAAATCTCTCTCTCTCTCTCTCTCTCACTCTCACTCTTTTTCTCTCTCACTCTCACTCTTTCTCTCTCTTTCTTGATGTGCCAGTTTCCCAAATAGAAATGCTGACCCCTGTGCTTCCCCTTCTGCCCCTATCCTTCAAAACTAGAAATGGAATGGATGGGATTCTAATCAATGCTCTGATGGCTCCTTCCTCCTTACTTTTGGGTCCTGCTCTGTCCTTGTACCTACCTTGCTAACAACTGCTCCCAGTTATACCATTGAGATAGACTCAGCGGCGTCTGAGTTAACTCTTCTCTTTGTTGAAGGGGTTAACACTTGCTGTGTTCAGATCACAGCTCAGAGCATAAAAAGAATTAATCTGGACTCATGCCTTGCCCCTTAGGTTCCAGCAGTTTTGTGTAAATAAGGCTTTTGTGATGATCTCATGTGGGGCATGAAATCAGGACGACTATGCCAGTCTGCCCTTATGAGGATCAGACCAACCCCTACATGGGGCAGAATGAGTGACTTTGTGTAATTCTCTTTCAAGAGCACTAGGAAGGTTTGTCTACAGCTCATACTTCTGAACTTCCCCCAACACTAACTACTACCAGAAATTGTGAATGGAATATTTTAGTTTAAGAATTGGACCTGTTAAAATACAAATACCCACTGGGAAAGGCAAAGCTTAAAGGTTTCCAAGCATTTATATCTTAATATTAATGAGTTTATTAGAGTCTTTTTCTGGTAGTTTTGATCAGAGAGAGCCAATATTTCTTCTTCAAGAACAAGTCATACCAAACTAACTTAATTTATTTCTTTGATGTGGATGCAGGGAATCTTGATGATATAATTTATCTAGATTTCAGCAAAGCATTTGAAAAAGCTCCTTATGTCATTCTTGTGGGTGAGATGGAGAGGTATGGATTATACAATAGTAGAATTAGCTAGATTCTGAACTGGTTGAATGGATAGAGATGAAGAGTGGTCATTATAAGTTTGATATCTGCTTTGAAGGTGGTATCTAATGGAGTGCCCCAGGAATTTGTACTTTGCATGTGCTGCTTAATTTTTTTTTTATGAATAATAAAGCCACTAGACAGCATGCTTATCAAATTTGTAGATGTCACAAAGGTGGGACATTTAGCCAACATGCTAGATGATAGAGTCAGAATAAAAAAAAAATCTCAGCAGGTCTGAATTTTGGATCAAGTCTAATAAGCTTCAATTTAATAGAGATAAATGTAAAGCTTACACCTGGGTTCAAAAAACTGACCTCATAAATAGGGGATTAGAGGAGGCATAGCTAGATAGCAGTTTGTCTGAAAAAGCCTTGGAGATTATTTTGATCTCAGAGAATAGATCATAAAACATACTTCCTGCTCTCAGGAGAGGGAATGGGGGTCTAATGGGGCATTAATCAATCAATAAACCTTTATTAAGTGCCTTCTGTGTGCTGCACAATGCTAGACATGGAAGATACAAAGACAAAAATGAAGCAGTCCCTGATCTCAAGAAGCTTACATTCTTCCATCTGGGAAAGAGAATGTACATGTATAATTATAGCATAATAAATATGAATATAGGCAAAAAATACAAATACAGTGTAAAAGAAGTATAAAGAATGTATAAAGAAGTGTTTATACTTCTTATTCCTTTAGGAGGTATGAAGAAAATAGCCATTGATTGGATGAAAGATCAGTCATTCTCCCATTGGCCCTAAAAAGACAAACTTATCAGTTCTAGAGTTAGTCAAGACAGGAGCTCTGTCACTGAGGGAATTACCTCTGGAAGTTGTGAAGAGAGCTGGCTATAGAGGAAGAATCTAGTCATTGAGAAGGAATTCGTCATTGCCTTTTTCCTTACACTTCTTCAGAGTCAAGTGGGCAGTGAGGAGATTTCACTCCCCAACCATGGCAGCATCTAAGGCTGTGTGAGTCCCATACATTAGAGAGAGCAATCAAGAGAAAGTTAGCTCTGACAGTCAGGAGAGGAGGAGGTCCAGGAAAACCAGCTGAGTAAGCAAGGAGCAGAGTGAGGACACCACAAGAAGAGATAGGTCTTGGATCCCAAGGCATTAGAGGCATAAGTTGTCTTGGCCATATGTATTCCCTACACGTGTGCTTCTCTACTAATGTACTTTATTCATTCTATTATCACTAATCTTGTGTGTATTTCTGGGAGATGGAACTCTAAGTTTATGGGAGAAGGGGATGTTATATCACTATTATTCATGCTATGCCCTATTTCTGAGTGTCAGCTTCAAACCAAATGTGTCAGCTGTTTGACAATTAAAGATGAATGCATAAGGAGGGTCTTATGATCTGTTGTTTTATGGATCCTCAGAGTACCCTGATTCTGAGGTAGTTGCTCCGTTGGGGAGTGGGTGGAAGGGTACTTTAAAGGAAATACCTACACAAATTTAGGGAAGGAGGGTACTAACATTTTCAGAGGGATAGAGAAAAGCTTCATGTAGATGACATAATTTGAAGCATCAATAAATCATATTTTACAAATGATCTGTCAACAGTTGAATATGGCAGCCCCCAAAAAAAGCTAATTCAATCTTAGGCTCCATTTGGAAAGTCAGTGTCCAGGACTGGGGAAGTGATGCTTCTGCTATCTTCTACCCTGGTCTCACAGGGTCTAGAGCTTTGTTTTTAGTTCTAGATAGCCTGCTTCAAGAATCACAGAATAATGGGATCTCAAACTTGGAAGGGACCTCAGTGGGCATCTAGTCCAATCTATACTTGAAGACTCCCAACTTCAGCACATCTGACAAATGATTGTCATTGAAGTATCATTTAGTCAATCGTTGCATACCATGGCTGTCCTGATACAGTGGACATGGTCCAGAGGAGAGCTGCAAGGAAGGTGGAAGGCCTCAATATCAGTCTTATGAGGACAGGTAGAAGGAACTAGAGATGCTTAGCCTGGATTTGGGAGCAGGGATGTTAATTTTTAACATCTTTCTCTTCATTCACCTCCTCCTTCAAAATGGATATATGACACCCTTTTAAGTTTAATCTGCCTCATTAACATTTTTCTCTATCACTTTCTTAAATCTAGACCATCAAGAAAACAATCAATCAAGTCCTGATTTGTAGCATTTGCTGATTTTCCAAGTGTAAATATTCACATGGAAAATTTAACGACTGTCTCTCACAAGCCATTTCCAGCTGGCTTTAGTACACCCTTGCTTAGGAGGGCCATGAAGCCTGCCTTCAGGTTTATATGAAAGGCTCTCTTGTGGCAGAAGGGTTAGACTTCAGCTTGGCCCTAGAGAATAGAAATAGAAACAGTGTGAAGGGGGCAGACTTTTGGTTTGATGTGAGGAAAAATTCCTAACTTTAAGCTATCTCAAAGTAAAAAGAGCCATCCAGGGAGTTGGTGGGGTTGTACCTCACTAGCCAGTCAGTCAACAAGTATCTATTGTGCACTAGCTATGTGTTAGGCACTGTGCTAAGGTGTACAAATTAAGGCAAAAACATGGCCCTGCCGTCAAGGGGCTTACATTCTAATGGGGGAGAAAACCTACAAATTATTGCATACTTAAAAGATATATGCATATGAGATTTTTTTGGGGGGTGCAGGTTGAACTAAAAGATCTCCAAAGGTCACTTCCAAATCTAAAACTCTGATTCTTGGATGGAAAGAAGGAAGGATAGAAGAATATAGAGGTAGAAGAATGTAAGGAAGTAAGTTGAAAAGAGCTAATAGAGGGATTAGGGCACGGCTCTTCTCAGTAGAACAGTCTGGGGGCGCCCAAGACAAATACCACCTATTTCACAACTTTGCCTAATTCTGGCCTTGTATGGTATGAAGCCACAAATGACATCAACATATGGAATGTAATCATGATGTGAAGAGCAAGTCAGAGAAGGTGGCGTCTGTATGTTCATCTCTTAGTTCTGGAGGAGTCTTTATGTATGCTCAATAGTAGTAACACAACTGGTATCCAAAAATCCATTTTTTTTGTGATGGGAGAGGGAAGGACCACAGCAGGAAGACTAAAAGCTGGAACCAGAACCAGCTGTATGGAAACACTGTCAGAACCCAGACAAGGAGCCCCATGGCCTCAGTGTAGGGTTCCAGGATCTGTGTACCTAGTTCAACCTATGGTCTTAAATTGCTAAGACCCATTTGATCTAGCAAGTAACCTGGGAAGAGTACCTATGTCTGAATATCAGGGCAAGAGCCCCCAAAGACTTGCCCACTCCTGCAATGAGTTGCTGAAGGCTCTTTGTGACATGATGAAATCTGCTGATTGACTTAGCAAGTTGTCCTACCATTACAATACTGCCAGCCAGTCTGTCTGTCAAGCATACTTATTGGGTGCCCGCAAGCTATGTGAACTGGTAGAATATCCAGACATTGAAAAAAACAGTTCCAAGAGTCGAGGGATAAGCAATCTTTCTATCAAATCCTGTCGAATATCTGACACCTGCAAAGAACAGGTGACACCCACCCACCAGAGTCCTTGGCAGCATCCTAATTAGAGGTTGCATTTACCCTTTAGTCACTCACTGACCTTTGGGCTTGGGGATATAGGGAGACCATGCGCTATTTGTGATCACAATGACTCCATTGTTTCTGAGTCCATTTGCAAAGCAAAAAAATCTCTGTCTGTAATGACCATCTACTGGAATCTTTTCACTAGTCTGACCTGGGTTTGGTTCCTGAACACTCTCTGACAGCCTTAAACATGCCGCTAGATAAAGGTTTAAATGGACTTTCTTTCAGTGAATTGCATTTAATAGTTGTGTGGGCACAGCCCATGGCAGGAATCCACACAAACTCATAGGAGATCTGTGGGACCCTGGGGTGTCATAATGTCACTCTGTCTGGATAAGTGACAGCAAGGACGTGGGATTTGGCTATTATTTTTGGTTTGGTTTGTTTCTTGCTCAGAAGAGAGACTATATATAACACTGTGAGAGGCATAATTTCCAAATTGTCAAGGTTGCTGCTAATAGTGAATGATATACTAATATATATTACACAGAAATGCGGGCTTGCCAGTGCAGCGCTTGAGAAGTAGATGAGCGGATACATCTTCAGTTACATTGTGAGAAAAGAAAAGCTGGTCATGTAAATGCAGCCCTAACTTTTTTCCTCCAATGTTGCAAAAGTAATTAAGCGTTCCGTGATACCCTCAGCTGTGAAAATTTGACTTTAATGAGAGCTTTGTGACTAAATGTCAAGTCAGTTTCTTGAAAATGGGGTGATTATAGGAGAATAGGTCCTTAAAGATAGATCCCACTAGGAGATAAAATATGTGTATAGATTCTGGAAACACACTCAGAGACCTAGGAGCTAGAAAATTAAACCAACAAAAGACCAGTCACATAGTTCTCATCTCCTTAAATATACATCAAGTTTTAATCATTTGAGGTTAAAAAAAAAAAGGGAGGGGTAACAATGTAATGAGCATTTTTGTTGTTCAGTCATTTCCTGTTGTGTCCTACTCTTCATGACCCCATTTCTGGGGTTTTCTTGGCAAAAATACAGAAGTGGTTTGCCATTTCCTTCTCCAGTTCATTTTACAGATGAGGAAACTGAAGCAAACGGAGTTAAGTGACTTGCTCAGGGTCACACAGCTAGTAAGTTTATGAAGCCAGATTTGAACTCAGAAAGATGAGTCTTCTTGACTCCAGGCCTGGCACTCTATCCATTGCACCACTTATACTGGAAATCACAACTTTTATAAAAGAAATATACACTATCTTGAGAAATAGCTCGGATGGATGCAGGTTTTGTCATCAGGAAGAAAAAACTAATTTTTAAAGGGTATATGGAGTCAGATTTGCACACAGTAGGACCCCTCTCTGTTCTCTCTTGCTACCCACACTAAACTTTCAGAGAAGTTTGACCTGAGAATACTTTTCTAGATTTACAGTAGTGGTGTAACTGTGGCAACATGAGAGAGCACAGCATAAGGCCTAAGTGAGATATGGGTTCAAATCTCTTCTCTGACACTAGTTGCATAACCTGGGGTAAGTCAGTCAACAAGCATTTGTCAAGGGCTCACCTTCAGCTAGGTACCATGAAAAGTGCTGTTCAGACAAGGCCAGGCAAAAATAGTTTTCAGGAGCTCATATATATTTTTTTTGGCTAGGCAATGGAGTTAAGTGACTTGCCCAGGGTCACACAGCTAGTAAGTGTTATGTGTCTGAGGCCGGATTTGAACGCAGGTCCTTCTGAATTCAGGGCCAGTGCTCTATCCACTGCACCACCCAGCTGTCCCTAGGAGCTCACATTCTAAAGGAGACAACACATAAAGTTGGGATTTGAGCTGAATCTTAAAGGAAGCCAGGGAAACTCAGAGATGGGAGTGAGGAGGGGAAGTGTTCCAGGCACATCTGTGCATGAAGAACAACCAACAGGCTGGTGTGGACCGATCAGGGTGGGTGGAGGCAGGGTTTAGAGAACCAGAACCTTAGGAAGGGGCCAGGTCTCTGTGTGATTCTTTATAATTTATTTACTCAATCTTAGATGGACTGCCATCTTCATTACCCACACCTTTTCGTTCTTTCTGTGCGCACAGCAGATAGAGGACAGGGTCAACGAACCAAGAGGAAAGAATAGGAGTACTGTGATCTCCTTGAGAGCAGGTCTTTTATGCTTTTTTGTATCCCTAACACTTAGCACAGTACCTGGCACATAGAAGGCATCCAGTAAATCTTTGTTGACTGACTGAACATCCTTTTAGGGCAGCCACACTTCCCAGTTCCCTTTTCTGATATGTCAATTCACATTTCGTTTTTAGTATTATTTGAACCAACTGACTCGTCTTTGCTTAATTGTATATGGAGTAACTTGCCAAAGTCTTTATGTGGTTTTAAATCCAGGGCTTCAAGTCTAGTCTTTTAGGGGAGATAATTCTTACTAATAAATGCTCGCTGATTAACTGAAGAATTCTTGTTATGCAAATAATGATTCTCCCAACTTTTTTTTTTTTGTAAAAAAGGAAAACATACCTATTGCTCCCTCTTCTGGTAATTCGGGAGAAATATTTAGAGTTGTCAAAAGGGGGCATCATTGCTTTTCCAGACACTTGAAAATGAAGGTCCTTAGTCTGATTTTCATCCTAAAAGAAGCTGGAGCAGAAATTGTAAAAGCCTGCAGAGCACTCACCAAATGCAAACAGAATAAGTGGATTAAAAAGGAGGGAAGGCCACTTCTAAAAGTGTGAGTCCTGGGTCTTTGGTACCTGACCCTAGGTTCCTTTGTCCTTATATACAGAATGTGTAAAAATCTGTTGGCAGAACATGTACTCTCCAGTTCCTGTTTGCTTCCTGAAGATGCTTTCCCCTTTCTTTGTCCCACTCTCCTTCAAGGTCTTTATGCTACAGGAACAGAACAGTGTGTTTCTAGGAATGCGTGTTAAGGAAGAAAACCAAGGCCTACTATAGGTTTTCATGAGAACACCTATAGGTTTATGGCCTTTGAGACCAAATCAAACAGGTCACTTCTACACAAAATGAATCTTTTTGGAAGGAGGCATGTTTACATATAAAGGAAAGCAGGGAACTGAAGCATAGATCCTGAGATTTGGGGCTATCATGCTTGGCCTGTCCAAGGGTTGGAGGCTGTGGTGAGCTGGCAAGAGTGATGGCTTACGGCCTAGACCAGGGATGAGGAATCTGCGGCCTCCAGGCCACATGTGGCCCTCTAGGTTCTCAAGTGTGGCCCTTTGACTGAAGCCAAACTTCACTGAACAAATCCCCTTAATAAAAGGATTTGTTCTGTAAAACTTGGACTCAGTCAAAAGGTCGCACCCAAGGACCTAGAAGGCCACATGTAGCCTTGAAGCAACAGGTTCCCCACCCCTGGCCTAGACTGTCCTGGTTGGGCTGAAAAAAGAGAATATGGAGGCTGCCAATGTCTTGGGTTTCATCATCTTATCTGGGCCCAGTACCATATTGGCTAAGCTACAGGAAAGAATTGTTGCCTGATTTTTTAAAATCACCTATGTGATTTTAAAGGGGAAAGGGGAGGACCCAGGGCTCGGAGCTGGCAGCAATGGCTAGGGAATGAAGGAACGAACCCCTTGAAGCCTTAGGGACATTAAGGTCTGGGGTCAGAACCGAGGAGGCAGGGCTGGAAGAGGAAAGTACGCTGGAGCCAGAGGGCTCACGTTCAAACCCTTGCTCTGCTACTTACCATGTCTGTGACCTCCGGCAAGTCACTTAATCTCTATGGGCCTCAGTTTTCTCATCTATAAAATGAAGGGACTGAATTAAATGTCTCTTTCCAGTTCTAAATGTGTGATGCTAAGCACAGGCTGGTGCAGGGCTTAGCACAGTGCCCGGCACATAGTAGGTGCTTAATAAATATTTATTAATTGATTGCAGAAAATGCAATGTAACAAGCTAAAGTATATAAAGGACTCTAGGCAAACTTTAAGTGCCTTACAGATGTCAAGTTATTAGTATTGTAAAACTGGCTTCAAAAGCCTCTTCCACGGAGGCTATGGATGCTATTCCTGTATCTTTAAAGAAGAATAGAATCTTCAGGAATTACAGTACTATTAATTCTCTGGCATAAGCACAAGAGATACCTATTCATCAGCATATTGAATGCCTACTATGTGCCAGGAACTTTTAAAGGGCTTTTATGTTTTCCTGAGTTTGTTTTAGAATCGTGTTTTTAGCTAGTAATTTATTTAGTCTGAAAAAGAGCAAGTCCGACTGGGATAGAAGTCCCCAGAGCCTAACTCTAAGCTAGAAAACAAGTAGAAACAGCAGAAAAAACCCCCCACAAAAAAACCCCAACCACCTCCAGCTTTACTTTGTGCTGTCCTAAATTGCACATGTCCTGAATGGAAAAGCTGTTTTTTAGCCTTCATCCCTCTTCTGACTTCTTCAGTTGGGTCCAGTTGGCCTTTCATTAAAGGCTATACATATCACATTCAAGTTCAGTTTATTCCTTTGTGGGCATTGTTCTGGGTTTTAGTCATTTTGAGAGCATAGCTCTTAATTTCAATCTGATTTTCCCCTTTCCTCCATGCAAATCGAGAGGAATCCTTAATGCCATTTTTCCTTAGATGGATAGACACTAAAAGAGAATTGAAGGGCCTCCAGCTGTTTGAGTCTCTGTCCTCTCGACAATCAAAATTCTCCATCTTTTCTTGTTCTTGGCACTTTCTGATTGAAATAAGATTCCACCATTTATCTGCACCTGCAAGTTTGACAAGAAAGGAAAATTTAAAGGACAAGTGAAAGAATTCTCCGGGGGAAGTCAACAAGTCTACAGCAGTCAGATGTGTATGATTTTTTTTCTTTTGCATTACTCCATCACTTAAGCTACTGTAACATATTAGAGTGCTGAGCAGAGTTTGCAGAAGGGCTTTATGTTATGTTGTAGTGGGTAGAAATGTGAAAATCTGCACAGGTCGGTGGCAAGAACCTCCTTTAGGAGCAAAATCACTAGAAGAGGAGCTGATGATCTTCTTGTCCTTGAGATGGGGCAGAGGATTTTTGAGTCAAAGAGGCCACTGTTAATTATAGATTTGAGTTAAGTTAAAGGTCAAATTTACCTGGAGTGAAAAAAGTCTCTAGAGATTTCTGAACCTCCTCTGAAAAGTCAGGCTACCTCAAGCACATAAGCATTCCCCTCAAGGGCTCAAATCAGTCAATGTTACAGCCCCCTGCATAATTATTGGTCTCCTTAGCATATGGGGTACAGAAAGGGAATGCAGAATCACAATCCAATGAAAACCTTCTCCACAGTTCCAAGCATATGCTTTGCCCGAATATTCCATGAGTATCTCCTGGGATACTAGGAGAATTACAGAAGGGACCGTTTGGTCCGTGATTTTATTTCAGCTTTTCAGATGGCAGAACTGACCAGAGAGAGGCAAAAGATTACTTGGAAAATCACAAAGCAATTGGGTGGTGATGCTAGAAACATAACCCCTTAATACCTAAACTTCTCCAGTCAAAGGCCCTTGAGCATCATAAACTTGTGGAATTCTAGAGATGGAAGTTTCCTTAGAGATAATCTAGGTCAAGCACCTCATTTTACAGATGAAGAAATCATGGCCTACAGATTATAGCCTAAGTCAGAGGTGTTTAACTACTCAGCCTTCAGAGCATGCAGCCTGCAACAATGTCTGAACCAGATTAAAATGTAATTGGGAAATATTTAACAAAATAAATAAAATACAACAGAGCATAGAAAATGTTAGTATTTGGTTTTCTAGGACAATGTATGCCTACAGGGATGCCTAGTGGCCCCCAGTTATGTTTCAGTTTGATGCCATTGGCCTATGATCCAACCCCACTCCAGTGCTTCTTAGCAGAGGTGATTAGTGCCTGAAAGTGTACACTCTACTGAAATGGAAAACACTTATTAAGGATTCACTGTGTGCCAAGCATTAGGGATCAAAAATAAAGGTGAAACAGTGATCACCTACCTATGAGGCAGCTAGGTATTGAAATGGATAAAATACTGGCCTTGGAGTGAGAAAGTCATTGTTGTCTTTTGGTCATTTTCAGTCATGTCTGACTTTTCATGAGCCCATTTGGGGTTTTCTTGGCAAAGATATTGGGGTGGTTTGCTATTTCCTTCTCCAGCTCATTTTACAGATGAGGAAACTGAGGCAAACAGGGTTAAGTGACTTGCCCAAGTTCACATAGCTAGTAAATAAATGTCTGAGGCCAGATTTGAACTCAGGAAGAAGAGGATTTCTGACTCGAGGTCTAGCAGTCTATACACTGAGTTCAAATCCAGCCTCAGACACTTATTAGCTATGTGACCCTTGGGTACATGGGAGAATTGGTGGTCTTTATCTCCTTCCTTTCCCTTTCTTCATCAGGATGTGACCAGCACCTATTTCTATGCAGGTTCTTTAATCTATTAAAGCCTGCATCAAACTGATCTAATATTATTTCTCATAAATACCTGTGGTTGATCCCAGCCTATATATTTCCTTATATTATTTTGTTCTGGGCAAGAGAGTAATGGGACAGCTCGTGTAGTAACCCAGGAAAGAGTTACCTTTCCTACCACAGGGCCACTACCCCCAACCCAGGCTATTGTTAGAGCATTTCTCTCTCTTTGTAACTAAGGGCATAATCATGAAACATTCATATATTTTGTGACCACACACCCAAAAGCAGAATTAATATGAACTTGGGCCTTCAGTCTGCCCCCAACAGATGAGCTTCAGCTGGAGATAAATTCACTCTTTGGTCTTAACTCAGATACTGATTCTCTAGAGAAGGTGGGGTGGGGGGAAGGTGGCTGTGGCCCCTAATGCTACATATAGAAGAATAATTTTATTATGCTCTTTGGGATTCATATTTATCTGAATAATTCACTTCTACTTTGAATGCTTTAAACCTCACCTTGAAATTATCAAAGGCTCATAGGTAGGAGAAAGTTTGGGTTCTTCACAAGAAAACATTCTAATAAGTAGAGATAATTTCTCACAGTCACAACATGCTATTTCTAAAACAAGTGAATCTCAGAATGGTTTTTCTCTTCTGTAACATTAGCTTTTGTAGGCAATATACTTTTCAATGTGATTTTACAATATTATGTTCCAAGAGAAAGAAATGATATGAGCAAGGCATCTAGCAGTCCTTGCATGAGAACTTGGGTCAGTGGAAAGACTTAGATTTGGAATAAAAGAACCAGAGCTTACATCCTGGTTCTGCCAATTGCTACTTAAGTAAATTTGAGAAAGTCAC
Organism: Phascolarctos cinereus; assembly: GCF_003287225.1. NCBI lineage: Eukaryota > Metazoa > Chordata > Mammalia > Diprotodontia > Phascolarctidae > Phascolarctos > Phascolarctos cinereus. The sequence continues at coordinate 110,000,185 of NW_027555625.1, read as the reverse complement.
TTAACTTCTCTGGGCCTCATTTTCCTTAGTGAAAATAAAACTACCCACCAGTGACAAATCCCAAGTGGACTGTATCATCTAAGTCATTCCTTGCGTGGGTTCCACACAAATCAAGAGTTACTCCATGTTGGTGTCCCCCTCTGCTCCTGCAGAAATGGTCCTTTGGGGTCCTTTTCCTATGTCTGGCATTGTCTTTTACTTTCTCTTACTTTGCTTCTTCCAGCTTTTCTCAGCTCCCACAAGGTGGCAGTCATTTCTCATGGGGCCCTCCTCTGTTTTCTAGTACTCTGTAGTTCTGCAGCTTTGCTCCATAGTTCTCTTCAACCTCCAGTAGATGGTTCTCTTTCCCTTTCCAAGAGGACCAGCTCTTTAATATGGCCTGTAAAATAAAGAGCATTAATATCTGACATCTCAATATAGGATGTACTGAACAAAAGGCTCTGAGTGAATATTAACTTGTTCACTTAACCTCAAGATTAGAGATCAGTAACTAGCTCATAAAAATTGAGTTAAATTCAAAATTCTGGCCATCAACAAATTTTTGTACCCATAATCCTTGTATGATTATTTGTGCAAGAGAGTTTCTTAAAAGTCTAGCCAGAGCCATGAAGAACAGAGCCTTCTCTCTCTATGAGAATAGACCTAACGTCAGCTAAGGGATGAGTTAGAGTTAGACTCTTACCTCATTTACCTTTTTTTCCTCCTTTACTCTTGCAACCAATTAAAAGGCTCAGAAAATTTCAACTTATAGATATAGAAGTAAAGGATACAGATACCACCTGGATTCCTCACCAGTTGCCACCCTGGAATCCCCTAAAAGAGAAGAAGCATCTTTAATGTGTGTGAGAGATGGGACCCTTCTTATACAAAAGGAAAAATCTGGGAAGCCATCATTAGAGGAGGTATTACTACCACTACCCTAATCTGGAGGAGTGGCCATATTACCACTCCCTTCTGGACCTAGATTTGGAGGACTGTAGCATTCTTCCTGTCTCAAAACTAGGTGTGAAGAAAATATTTAATAAATTTCAGTTGGTCGTGTCTTTTGCATGAATGTTCTCCTCTCCCCTTCCCTCTCAGTGATTTACCACATAATTGCTCATTTAGAAGATCCTTTGTTGTCAAATGTAGGAACTGAAATGGATGGCGTATAGTAATCATCTCCTCATTTTAAAATCCTAGAGTCCCTACAAATGGGCCGCATTCAAACTGCTTCAGTGAGTGGCCTTAATTCATTCTCCAAGTACCCAGGCCATTTATCTATTGCCATTGTCTATACTTTACCCTGGGTCTAGGGACTCATGGCAGCACATTCTCTTCTCTTTTCTTTTCTTCTCTTCTCTTCCTTTCCCTTCTCTCTCTTTCTCAATCTCTCTCTCTCTCTCTCTCTCTCTTCTCAGTCTACACTCCTTCCTCCCCAGCAGCTAGCCAGTTGTTCAAATTGCTAGGGGTTGACCCTTCAAATGTCTATTCCGCTGAAGAAGAAAGAGCTGGGCACTGATTTTGGCAATATTTATTGCTTTTCTCCCTGCTATATAACTGGGCAAACTTGAGCAAGCCACAACCTCCCTGAGTTTACTTTAAAAAAAATGCAGCTGTTGGACTAGATGATCTATATGTCCAATGGTGTTCTGGAGCTGACTGTAATGGCTTGTGAGAATGTGAACATTTACACCTTAGAAATCCAGCAAATGCTACAAATCAGCCTTTATTAGTTCGGTTTGTTTTATTGGTTGTGAGTTTATTCTTTTGTTGATTGTCTTGATTCAAAAAAGTGATGATGAAAATGTTAATAATGCCTATTAAACTTAAAAGTATTTTGTACAAACATTTTCTTTGAAGAACCATTTATTAAACATTTACCAGGATGCCTCTGGCTATGTCTCTTCCAGCTCAAAGATTTTAGAGTCCCACAATGACAAGTATTGATGAATATAATATGACTCCATCTAAACTGTTCATTGAGTCTCTTTCAAAGCCAGTGCTATGCATTTTTGAGGTAACTGTTGATGCCAATAAGTAGTTCAATTTGTGGCCATGAAACAGTTTCAGGTTAAACAATATGAAATCATGATCTTGGTCTCATTAACCCAGTTCCACCCAGGTGGGAGAAGTAATCAATGCATAGATGCACCTGGAGAGAGGTGGATTGAGTGAGACAAGCCTGGTGAAGATAAAATGAGTAATTTTTTCTTTATATTTTTCTTTTTGGTTTATCACTGATTGGAGCAAATATAGAGATAACAGTTATTTGGATTCACAAGCTTAAATTAAATTTCATTTCAATAGATATTACTTATATTGATTATACCTATTATTACTGACACATATTGGACATATATTCTTCTTACAATCAATGTCACAGTATATTCTTCCACTCCCAAAGCATCCAACTATTATCTCTATGTGATTAACTCCAAAATCTGTGGCTAATCCTGACAACTCTCCTGAGTTCAAGTTGTCTACTAAACACCTTCACCAGAATGTCCTGATTGCATGACAAATTCAACATGTCTAAGAGGAAATGAGGATCTTTTCCTCCAAATCTAGACTTTTTCCTGACTTTCCTATTTCTATTATTGTACCCACCGTTTTCCTTGTTTAGTCAAGACCCACAGCATGGAGTTGTGTGTCTTGCCTGGTTCATAATTGACACCCAAACTGGGCAGAGATAAGAATATTCTGAGGCCAATTATTAGCAAGTCAGTTCAGTTGGGATTCATCCTGAAAATAGGGAAATTCAGCAGGTGGGCTCAGGTATATGCCTAGGAGAAGCCTAACCTCTCACTTGCATCTCCTTGGTAAGGAGTAAATTCTGACAAGGTATGGATGGACTTGTCTTATCCTGGGCAGTTTGCCCACTGACATCATATTAATGATGAAATTCGCAGTCAATTCATACACTGGAACTAGACTCTAAGCCTTAAAGTCAGCCTTTAAGAGGGGGCTACAAGTGGATTCCAGAGATTGTAGATGAAGGTGGGGTGTTGGACTACTCACAAACAAGGTTTAGGTTCTCTCTCTTAAGAGGCCTGAACCTCTATATTGAATGAGAAGTACTTATTAGGTCCATGAAGGGAGCAGCTGTGGATTATTTCATCTTTGTATTTCTAGCACCAAGCACAAGATATATAGCTATATTCCAGGCATTGTGCTAGGTGTTGGTAAAAAAGAAAACAGCCCTAGCTCTCAAGGAGACTATGTTCTATTGGAAGAAACAATATGTAAACTACAAATATGTCAACAATAAATACAAGGTGATTTTGGGGGAGTGGGTACTAGAAGCTGGGGGAAGGTGAGAGGTGATGAGGGCCTCAACTCGAGTGGTGGCTGCATGGGTGGAGGGAAGGGGACAGATAGGAGAATCATTATAAAGATAAAAATGACAAGATTTAGCAACTGCTTGGACATGTGGGGTGAGTGAAAGTGAAGAGCTCAAGATGATACTGAGGTTATGAAATGGGGTGACTGGAAGAAGGGTGGTGCCCTCAGCAGAAATAGGGAAGTTCAGAGGAGGAGTGGGTTTCAGGGGAAAGATACGAGTTCTCTTTTGGATATGTTGAGCTTGAGGTACCTATGGGAAATTAATGAAAATATCTAATGGACAGTTGGAGTTCAGGAGAGAGATTTGGATTGGAAGATTTGGAAATCATCTGTGTAGGGACGTTAATTGAATTTATGAGAGTTGATATATTTACCAAGAGAGGGTAAAGAGAATTGAAGAGGGCCTGAGACAGAGCCTTGGTTTGGGAATACTTAGAGTATTTGATATGAATGATGAACAAGAAAAAGATACTAAGAAGTAATAGTCAGACTGGTAAGAGGAAGAGGACCAAGAGAAAAGAGTGTCAGGAAAACCCAAAGATGGGAGATTATTTAGGAAGAGAGGGTAGTTAGGGCAACAAGGCAACAAGCGCTTATTTAGTGTTTACTATTTACCAGGCATAATGCTAGGTACTAGAGATGCAAATTCAAGCAAAAAGTAGTTAACATTCTAATTAACATTCTAAGTAGTTAACATTCTAATGGAGAAAGAGGACACATAAAGGAGCTGAAAGGGGAGAAGTGGGGCATAGAAAGGGATGGGGCCATGGTTTCAGTCCAGAAAGTCAGAGAATGAACCTGTAAGGTTGGCTGGCCTGGGCCCATCCCCAAAAGGGAGGCCCCAGGAGGAACTACCCAATGGGAAACTGAGGTCGTCATGGAGGGGGGAAGTTCCAGCATGAGAAGGCCCAAGGAATTGAAGAAAGTTCCAGGGTGCTACCGAGGAGATTAAGAAGGATAAGGACTGAGAAAAGGCCATCAGATTTGCTAACTTTGGAGGAAATTGTTTCAGTGGAGTAATGAGGTCAGAAGCACTATAATGAGTCGAAAAGCAAGAAAGAGTAGAGGAAAGGAGATAACAAGTAGACAGCATTTTCTAGGAACTTGGTTATGAAAGAGAGGAGATATATAACATGATAGCTTGATGGAACGGAAGGGTCTAGTGAATTTTTTAAGAAAGTGGGTGGGGACATCTAAGTGGTGCAGTGGATAGAGCACTGGCCCTGTAGTCAGGAGGACCTGAGTTCAAGTGCAGCTTCAGACACATAATACTCACTAGCTATGTGACTCTGGGCAAGTCACTTAACCCCAATTGCCTCACCAAAAAAAAAAAAGACAGAAAAAAAGAAAATGGGAGACTTGGACATGTTTGTAGGTAACAGGGAAGGATCCAGTAGACAGGACAATACTGAAGATTAGAGAAAGAGTGGAAACGATTGAAGAGGCAATCTGCTAGAAAAGATGAGAGGGGATGGGAACAAGGCCTTGATGAGGAGAATGATTACTTCTTCAATTAAATTAAAACTCATTGATGGAAGTGATTGTTCTATAACATATATAAAGCCATATATAGATGGTAACTATTATTATTTTCCACTATCTTTTGGAAACATGTTTTCTCACTTTCCTAATATCTCTTCACTTTCAATTTCCCCTATATTTTTGAACAGAGAAAGTATTTTTTCTTTTTGGTGAGGCAAGAGGAGTTAAGTGACTTGCCCGGGGTCACACAGCTAGTAAGTGTCAAGTGTCTGAGGCCGGAATTGAACTCAGGTCTTCCTGACTGCAAGGTCGGAGCTCTATCCATTGCACCACCTAGCTGCCACAAGAGAAAGTCTTAATACTAATAGTAACTCACATCTACATAGTGCTTTCCATTTTCCAAAATACTTTCCTTGCCCAGTGAGGTAGACAGTATAAGTATTAACATCCTTACCTGACAGTTTAGGAAACTGAGGTTGACTTGACCATAGTCACACAGCTCCTAACAGAGTTGGGATTCAAATGAAGTTCTCCTGACTCCAAGTCCATCAGCCTATTCATAGTTACTACAGTGGGAACCTCACGAAGGGCAATTAGTAGGTAAAATATTGCAGGGGAAAAGTGCCGTAAACAATCAATGAAGCAGCTTTGGTTGCAAGGAGTTACATATTGTTGTGATGATGCTAACTGTCTTTTAGACTCCTCCAGCACAAGTCAAAGAAGTCCTCCAACTCCTGGGCAATTGCCTCATTTGGCCATATCCTAGGTACTGCTCTGCAGGAAGAAAAACATCAAACTTGATTTTGAAGTAAAATCCAGGAATTGGTGAGTGAAGGAAGTTAGAATCATGGGATTTAGAACTGGAAGTGACCTGGTGAGACCTGAGAAATCAAGTAGTTACAGAATTTAACAGCATTTTAGACTTTAAAGTGACCTCAGCAACCAATTCCAACAGCATCCTATCTATCTAGTTCAATGCATACCCCAACAAAGAATTCCCATTACAGTGTATCCAAGAAGTGGTTAAACAGCCTTTGTTAGAAAATCTCTAATGAGGGGAAATTGACTCCTCCATGAAGGAGCCACTCCACTTACATATGCTGTAATAGTTCCTGACAACTAATCCAGTCCCCTTACTTTATAGATGGTTTCAATTAGTTAGGAGGCTTGCTCAAGGTCACATGAAATGATGACATCTAAGTCTGGTGCATTACAGAAGAGTGAATTAGCAGTGGCAGGAAAGGAGGGAGAATCTAGTCAAATGTTCCTGGGGTTTAAGTTAGAGAAGGAAGGTAGATAAGGGGAAGAAACAAGAAAAATGAGGAGGCTTTCTAGGAGTGGTCTTCATCAGCACAGAACTTCTACTTTCATAACGGACCATGTCTACTTGTCGTTCTTTCATTTCTACTTAACCAAATTGTCATTGACAATCTAAAGTACTATGAGGTATAGCAAAGTGAGAAACAGTATGAAATGGAGCAGCAGTTTGAGGTAGCAAATATAACTGGGTGGCAAAATGAAAGCAAGAAGATAAGAATAGAATAAGATGGCAAGAAAAACAAGGTATTTCTTTTTAAAAAGAGGAAGAGAAACTATGTCAAAAGTCAAATGAAAACAGGATTAATTCTAATGAAATACTGGAAATTAGAAAGACCAAGGGAGGTAGGGGAGAAAACGACAGTACTCTATGTTCAAAATTCGTTAATATTATTGACTTACTGGGAAAGAAAAAATAGTCTGAACAAGTGAACGGTCTGAATTATGGAATTTTTTGTAAAAAATTAGGTTTTATAGCTTTCAGGTTTGGTCATTTGACCATCATCTACCTTTTTCACTCCTATTCACATATTGCTGAACAGAATTGGAGAAAATCGCGAAAGCATGGTGACTTGGTCTGTGAACAAATTTATATTACGTAATATCAATTGGACCCTCACTGCAGAAAGGCAATCCTTTTGTATTTCCCTAATCAGTTTTGTATTTTACTTACTGCAGAGGCTATTCCAAACTTTTTTTTATCGCTTCTGAAGTCTCCCATGGCACCTCCTCTTTCCATCCTCTCAGATGAAGACCTTCCCCTTTTTTTCACTGAAAAAGTTCACCCCCTTCCTCCTCATCTCACCCCATTCATATATATCTCTCCCAACTATCTCCTTTACCCTCTGTTTCACATGAAGAGGTTATTGTTTGTCCTTCATTCTCGAAGAAGACCATGACATCAGGAAGGTGATGCCATGACTTGCAAATGAATTAGATTTGAGTGAGGTAGGGCTGTGCAAAGTCACCAGCCTCACTTTCTCCTCTGGAGCCATCTGGGTCCAGTGAAAAGATATAGATCAGGATGCCTGGAGATGGTCCCCCCATCATGTGAGACAGATTCAATTATCATCTCTGTGCAGATGATTCTCAGATCTATATCCAGCCCTAACCTCTCTCCTGAGCTATAGTCCTGAATCAACAATGGCCTCTTAGACATTTTAAACTGGATGTCCCATAGATATCTGAAATTCAAGACGCCCAAAACAGAACTCATTATCTTTCCCCCATCGAACCTTCCCCTCTTCCAAACTTCTCTATTACTTTCAAGGGCACCACTATCCTACCAGTCACCCAGACTGTTGACCTTGGTGTCCTTGACTCTTCACCCACATATGTATTCTATTTCAAGTCCTATTGTTTTTACTTTCACATTTCTTCATATAGCCGTTGCCCTGGTGAAGGCTCTTATGTCTGAACTACTGTGATAATTTTCTGGTTGTTTTCTATGTCTCAGATCTCTCCCCACTACAATCCATTCTCTACTAAACTGCCAAAGTGATTTTCCTAAAGCACAGGTCTTACCATTTCACATACACCCCATACTCGGTAAAGTTCAGTGGCTCCCTATTATCTCTCTCTCTCTCTCTCTTTTTTTTTTAGGCAATGGGGTTAAGTGACTCGCCCAGGGTCACACAGCTAGTAAGTGTTATGTGTCTGAGGTCAGATTTGAACTCAGGTCCTCCTGAATCCAGGGCCAGTGCTCTATCTACTGTGCCACCTACCTGCCCCACTATTATCTCTTGAATCAAATATAAAATCCTCTATGACTTTTAAAGATCTTCACAACCTAGTCCCTTCTTACATTTTCAGTTTTCCTACATGTTATACCCTTCCATGTACTCTACAATCCAGTGACACTGGCCTTCTTGCTTCAAACACTGTATGACACTACCTTTTCATTGGCTTTCCTCCATGCTTGAAATGCTCTCTCTCCTAACCTCTGTCTCCTGGCTTTCCTGGCTTCTTTAAAGTCTCAGTCTAAATTTTAGCCTCTGTAGTAAGCCTTTCCTGGTCTCTCCTTATCCCCTCTACCCTTCAACTGCAGTACCTTCCCTGTAAGATTGCTTTCTAATTATACTGTACATTTCTTATATGTATAAATCTTGCATATTGCCTCCCCTATTAAAATGTGAACTACTTAAGGCCAGGGACTTTTTTTATTGCCTTTTTGCCTTTTTCTGTGTTTAGCACAGTGACTGGCACATAGTAAGCACTTAATAAATGCTTACTGGCTGACTAGCTGGAAAGGTGGGTAGGGTGGTATGTGTAAGGTGGCATGCATCTAGAGGTGTGCTGGTAAAAGCTCTCTGAAAATGCATGAGACTCTTTTAAATTTAATTTGCATTATTAACATTTACTTCATCACTTTCTTAAATCTAGACAATCAAGAAATCAAGCCCTACTTTTTAGCATTTGTCAGTTTCTGAGGTTTAAATGCTCACTTTGAAAATTTAACAATCATCTCTCTTGAGCTTGTTTGAGCTGGCTCTAGCTCATCAGAGACATTAATGATTATTACCAATAACAGTCAATATATAGATGATACCAATTAGAACAAGATTTAAAGAAATTTAAAGAAATATAAATGCCCCAAAATTGGGCACAATCTTAGTAATCCTTGACTTTCATCTATTGATACTTAACCTAATCCTGATTTCCCTAGGCTTAATTAGAATGCCACGTTTAACTCACCTGGAATAACCATGTTTCCCATCTGATGATCTTCTCTACCACAACCATAAGTCTGAGCCTTTAGCAACATTACCAAGAGTCAAACCCCCTACATCTTATTTTCTATTATAACCATAAAATAAGAAGATTGGACAAGATGATCTCTATTGTCCCTTCTATTGCTAAATTTTATGCTCCTAAAGGATGACTCAGGTTTTCTAATAGTGAGTCACATATTCAGGAATCTATATGTAGGTCTAGGAAAGGTTAAATGACTTGCCCATAGTCATGTAACTAATAAATATTAGACAAAGGATTTGAAACCAAGTCTCTTCTGACTTTAAGTCCAATATTATTTTAGGGGATCATAGATTTCTAGCTGGAGGAAACCTTAGAGATGATCTAGTCCATCCCCTTCATTTTATAAATGGGAAAACAGAGAAGTGAAATGCTTACCTTAATTCCCATAGTAAATAGCAGATCCAAGATTTGAACTCAGGCCCTCTCTCATAGTAAGATCATTTTTCCCTTTCTCAGTGATTTGCCATTTGACACTCAAATTTGGGCTATTCCTGATTTTATATCAAGCGCTTCCTTGTTAACTGTCACAGGCAGGATCAGATGTTTCTTCTGTTTGCTCAACTGGTAGTCTGGTTACTTCTTTAAACAAAAATTAAGGCTTTAAAAATAATTTTTTTAATCACAGAAGTACCTACTATAAATTGAATGCTAACAAAATGTATATAAATAGAGTTTCTGCTGGGCCCACTTTCATGAAGAGGTAATTAGCAACTTCCTTCTGCATATATACTGTCTTAAAGATAGTTTGTTCTCCTAAGTGGGTTAAACATCTTCCTCCTGCTCTATTAGCAGTGTTGAGTTGTTTTCTTTGCATAGTAATGCAGAGCGTAACTTCAGCTGGGCCCAAATCAAGTGGTGAAAAATTCTGAATGGAAAGTACTGTAGAGTGAGAACCATGAGGCTTGGCTAGAAGGTTCCAACTGCCCCATTAATCAGTTGAGTGACCTTAGGCAAGCCATTGAAACTCTTGAACTCAGTTTTCTTATCTGTAAAATATGGGGCAGCTAGGTGGTGCAGCGGATAGAGAGCACCAGGCCTGGAGTCAGGAAGACCTGAGTTCATATCTGGCCTCAGACACTTACTAGCTGTGTGACCTTGGGCAAGTCACTGAATCCTGTTTGCCTCAGTTTCCTCATCTGTAAAATGAGCCAGAGAAGGAAACGGCAAACCACTCCAGTATCTCTGCCAAGAAAGAGTCTCACACAACTCAACAACAGCAAAATGCAGATGTCTCAATGACCTATAAAATCTTTTTTAGTTTTAAAGCTCTCCACACCTATGAATTACTGGTTTTCCTGTCCTGATAGTCTGTGTTTGGTGTCAGCTGGTGATATCTTATAATAGATAGGTTGTCACAGATTTATAATAGACATCCTCATGTAACGACATCTATTATCATGGGCCAATTACTGCATCCAGTGTGGAATATCTACTTTCGCTCATAGAGACAGTCAATAACTATATATTAAATACTTACTATACATTAGGCACTATGCTAAGCACTGGGGATATAAAAGAGGTAATTCCCTGTTCCCCAAATTCTAAAAACAGTCCCTGTCCACAAGGACCTTACGTTCTAGTGGGAGAGATAACATGTAAATAAGTAGGTGTATATAAGTTAGAGGGGAAGGTTTTGGCAGCTGGAAGGACCAGGAAATACCTCCTCCAGAAGGTGGGACTTGAGTTAATCTTGAAGAAAACCAGAGAAACCAGAGGCTGAAGTAAGGAGGGTGAGCATTCCAGGAAGGAGGGGCAGCCAGTGTAAAGGTGAGAAATTCCGTATTGGGTTCCAAGAAACAGCAGGGAGGCCAGTACATCAGGACTGTAGAGTATGTGGAAGGGAGTAAAGTATAAGAAGACAGAAAAGGTAGGAAGGGACCAGGTTATGAAAGGATTTAAATGCCAGAGGATTTTCTTTTTAATCCTGGAGGTAACAGATATTATTGTTGGTCAGTCATATTCAGCTCTTCATGACCTCATTTGGGGTTTTCTTGGCAAAGATACTGGAGTAGTTGGCCATTTCCTTCTCCAGCTCATTTTACAGAGGAGGATGCTGAGGCAAACAGCACTAAAGTGACTTGCCCAGGGTCACAGCTAGTAAGTGTCTGAGGCCATATTTTAACTCAAGGAGATGAGTCTTCCTGACTCTAAGCCTGGCACTCTGTCCACTGTGCCACTTAGCTGCCGAAGGTAACAGCAGACATTAGAGTTTAGGGAGGTGAGAGGTGGGGTGATGGTGACCTAGGTAGAGATACTGGTATCTCTGCTCCAAGAGTTTTCTCTAAAGGCTAATATTGCTTATAACAAGAATTTAGCACCTATAAAAAAACTAAGCTAGCTCAAGGAATAGAGCATGCATTAAAAGGGTAAAAGTACATAATGCACCCAAAAAGATGACAGAGACAGAGGTGAGGAAGCAGTGCGTTGGTTGTGCCAAAACAGGAATGGGGGTGAGGGAATGTGATGTATTTTTTTTCTTTTCCATTCTCATTGTTTTCAGGGTTATTGATCTTTGCATCATATAAATATTCTCCATCCTGGGCCTATTCTGCACTTTCAGTGCCAGATGGCTCTCCTCAGGGTTCACTGCTGTTGAATATAAATATAAAAATTGCCACTTTGAAGGCAGAGTCCGATGATGCCCAGGTGTGCGGTTCAAGGATAATTTTGCCCTGTGTAAATCAGTATGTCTGTGTCTTGAGACAAATGTCAATTTATCACACCTAGGTTTTATGCTTTGTCCTGACATTAACAAAATTTTGTGCCAGAAATTCTCTCCTATTTAATCTTGATGGTATTGGGACTACACATAACTCTACTATTAAAACAAGAATGTCTTGCAGATAGGGAGACTATAAATCTAAAGAGTTTTTGCAGTGTGAAATTCAAATGCTTGGTGACAGGTATGAACAGATCCCCTAAAGTCTTCTTAATCTGCCTATAAAGGGATAGATCCAAAGGTTTAATTGTTCTGTTAACACAAATAAAAAGCCCAGCTACTGCTCAGCAACCTTTCTGTCTCTAATGCCCTTATCATTTGCTTCAGTTAAATGTCCAAACCTGAGAGAGCTAACCTATTGCTATTTTTCCTCTGGGTTCCCTGTGATAGGTCTATAGTTTGGGGCTACCATTTAAAGAAGAAATAGCAAAAGATGTGAAAGTCCATGCCATCTGTTGGTAACATTCTTCCTCTATCCTCATTTCTGTCATCTCTTGATCTCTGGGGTCCCCTTCCACCTTTCTCAAAGCCATTGTATCTGACTTGGGGTTCTGGGTGACTTTAATATCCGTGTGAATGACTCCAGAGCCATAGTCCTAGGGCAAAGAGCTAAAGGTAATACAGCTTACAACACCACTGGAGGTGAGGCTTGTCTTGGTTTCAGAGCTGAAGGACGGAACCTCACTTTTTCATTTTGTAGATGAAGAAAGAAGCAACTCTTCCAAACTCATAAATTTTACTGCAAAGTCCAGACGTGGCTCCTAGGTCAGTGGGGTCGAACTCAAATTGAAGCAGGGGCCACTTAACTGTATTTAAGGCTCCCTGTGGGCTGCATGTTGACTTAGAAAACCACATATTAACATTGTTTTCTATTGTATTTTTATTTATTTTATTAAAAATTTCCCAATTGTATTTTAATCTGATGGAGGCATTGGGAATTGACATAACTTGTTTGACACTTGTGTCTTAGGAGACCATACTATTTTCTAGCTGTTATCTCTTCTCCTTTAACAGAGTTCCCCGAATTCCAGCTGGCTGTGGGGAAAGATTATAGATTTAGAACTGGATGGGACCTTTTTTTGTTATTAACATTATTCAGTCATTTCAGTCATGTCTGACTTTTCTTGACCCAATTTGGGGTTTTCTTGGCAAAGATACTGGAGTGGTTTGCTGTTTCCTTCTCTAGTTTATAGATCACTATATTCCAACTCCTCATTTCACAAATAAGAACATTGAAACCACTGGTTTGCTGATAAATGTTTAACAACTAGCTGTCTGGAAAAAATGTATACAAGACACACTCGTAAGTTTAATCTGCATTATTATTATTTTCTTCATCACTTTATTAAGTCTAGACAATCAACAACAAAATAAATCAAGCCATGATTTGTAGTGTTTGTTGATTTTTCAGATGCATATGCTCACACTGAAGATTTAACACTTTGTCCTCACAGCATGAGCTGGCTCCAGCCTCTGATCTACTCAATATATAATGAATCAAAAGATATAGGGTTTTTTTTTCTTTCACAACTCTTTGAAAGTAGTGTACTACTTTAAAAAAACACACATACGCATTTTGAAAGGGATTGAGTGAAATCCACAAAGGAAAAATATGCAGGGAGCTACAGTAACCAATATGTTAGTTGAGGATTAGATGATCTTTTAGGTCCCTACCATATTCTATGATTCAGTCATTCAGGTTCTCAATCACTGCAAGTAGACACTTTGACAATGAAAAGAAGGTGACTTAGGGTATATCCATGCAATGTGCAAACACATCTATTCTGTGTTTATGTGATGTGTATTGGTTAATCCCCATCCCTGACCACCACAGCTGTAACTAGCAATTGTTTCAGGAACAACATGAACAGCTCTGAGGGCAATGGACATGAAGCGTGCCCTCACATCAACTTTTTCAACCAGGACACTGTGGGGCTGTTGTTGCTGGGGAGGCTGTCATGGAACAATGGTGAAAGAGGAAGTGGCTGCTCAGAAGAAGCATCTGGTAGCTTCCTATTTTAACAAATGCTCCTTGCTCAGTAAGTTCTTTTGTTTCCACAATGCTGAAATACTGAAAGTCTTCTCTGCACCTTCTGGATTTGAGTTCTAAGGGCAAAGACCTGGTCGCCCCACTCTGCATACAATGATAACCACGCTGCTCACAGGGATAGCTCCCTCCTCTGAAGTTCTATGGCACATCCTCTATATTGTGCATTTGGCACACTACCCAAATACTTGGTAGTTAATTTTTCATAGATGTATATTCACCTTGTCTCCTGAACTAGACTGTAAGTTTTCTGGGGACAAAGAGCTTATGCTATTTTACAACCCTTAGAGCACCATGACCAATGTTTTTGCACCTAATGGGCATACAGAAAAGCAGGCAGCTATAGTAAAAAGAAAACTGGATTCGGAACCAAGAGGCTTAGATTCTAGCTTTAGCTAGAACTGACTAGCTGTGTGACCCTGGGCAAGTCATTTGATTTCTCTGACATTTGGTTTTCTTATACATAAAATGAGGGGCTTGACTACCCAGTCTCTTTTTAATCCAAAATTCTATCCTCCATTGTAGTGGTTTGCAGTGATCTATGCTTAGTTCCTGGTGGGGAGGAGGGGAGAATAGCATGAAATGTGTTTTTGAAAAACAAAATCCATTGTCACTAATGGGCCTCATCCCTACTCCCAACTGTAAGAGACTAAGTTGCCAGGAAACCCAAAGAAAAGGTAAATTTATTCACAAGGATGCTAGCCAAAGATCCCAAACCAAACTGTGCTTTTAATATTTTATATTAACATCAGAAAAATCCTTGGGCTTTTCCATTGAAAGATGAGAGGCTAGAATCTGCTTTAAACTAACAACCTAAGGGTCTCTCTTAGCTAGGAGAAAGTCTTAAAAGCATCTCACCAACCACAATGTTATTTGGAATTCATTTTGGACAGCATAGAACTATCTGGACGAGCAAAGTTGACGCTATATTTTAATAGTTAGCTACCCAGGATCACAAGAGGGTGACAGGGGAGTGTTGTCGGGGAATCTCAGAGAACAGAATGTATTGCTAACAAACTCCAAGTTCCATCTGTGCCAGAAACAACATTTATTGGGCTCATTTTGCCTCTTGAAAGAAAGAATGAGTTGGTACCTTTGGGGTCTCAGAAGATTTAAAGAGTGTTATTGTCTATTAGAAAGCAGGGTAAGATTGCACTTCTGTTTAGCTGTAAACATTAGAGAAGTCTATTAGAAATCCGCCAAGTAGAACTTGAATCTTTTTTTTCTTCTTTGATTCAATTGCCCCAAGTCATTAGGCTGTATTAACACCACTTTAAACCATGCACTATAAATAATTAAAAAGTAAAAACATGTGTGGTCACATGATTTGGCCCCAAAGGGCAGTAGTATTTGACAGAATGGCAATTACCACAGTGCTGGAGGTTAGCATTTTAGATATGTATCTCCAGCCCTGATTTCTCTCCTGAGCTTCAGGCTAGAACTTCTGACCATCAGCCAGACATTTCCTATTTTTCCCAGTTGTCCCGGATGAACTTCAAGCTCACCATGTCAAAAACTGGACTCATCCTTGCTCCTCCCAAGAAGACAGTGTGGTTCAATGCAATGTGCACTGGCTATGGAACCACATGACCCAGGATCAAATCCCAGTTCTACCACTTACTACTTTTGTGACCTATCTGGGTCTTAGTTTCCTCATCTGCAATATGAGGGGATTGGACTAGAACCCTAGCTTTAAATCTATGATGCCTGCCATCCTATGTCCCCAACCACACTCTCTTTCTGATTTCACAATTTCCCCTAGTCACTCAGCCTTGAAAAGATAGTCTTCTTTGATTCCTCTTTTTCCTTTGGCCCCCACATTCAATCAATTGCACGATCCTGCAGATCTTCTGGATTTGGGTTCTATAGGGCAAAGACCTGGTTGCCCCAACCTGCTTAGAATGGTAACCACCCTGCTCACAGGGATAGCTCCCTCCTCTGAAGTTCTATCAGCAAGCATTAATTAAGCATTATTATGAGCAAGGCATGGTACTAGGCACCAGGGATATACATTTAATGGGTGAAACAGTCCTTACTCAATAGGAGGCTACTTTTGAATGGGGAAAGGCATCTACAATGTCTCTTGTATCTCTTTCCTTCTTTCTATTCCTATGTACTACCTGCTCATCTCTTCCTCATAGAATCTCTAGGCTTATCATTTAAAGCTCAACTGATGTGCCACCTCTTCCAGGAAACAATGGCATCATCTATCTTCTCTCTTGAAGCTGGAAGCCAGAAGTGCCCAAAGCCTAAAGAGATCAAAGAGCCTCAAATAGCCTGGCATTCTCCTCTCTCTTGCTCTTACTAATTCTATTCCTCTACTTCATGAGGAGCGTGGGCACCTCATGCAGGTGCAGGTCATTGAGTTCCACCAATGAGGTGAGCATCTCATACCAATGGGCTTTGGGATTTGGGTACAAATAAATATCTCTCCTCTTAGATTTGACTATCTAGATCAGAGGGAGCTACTTTTTTTTAAACTTCTGTGTCAACTATAGTGCCTCAGCATACTTCCTTGCATATGATAGGAATTTAATAGATACTTATTGAATTGAAGTCCCCAGTATACTACTGTGTATCCTATACGGAATGGGAAAGTGTCACAGAATCATAGGATAGTGGTGTTTTAAGTGAGCTTAACCCCTCCCCCATTTTACGGGTGAGGAAACTGAATCCCAGAGAGCTGAAATGATTTGCCCAGGATCATACAGGTGTTAAGTGATACAGGACTTGAATCCAGGATGTCTGACTAATTCATTAAAAGGTAACTTCTTTTTTTGTGTGTGTTCTTTTTTTTTTTTTTTAGGCAGTTGGGGTTAAGTGACTTATCCAAGGCCACACAGCTAGTAAGTGTCAAGTGTTTGGTCTGAGGCCAGATTTGAACTCAGGTCTATCCTGACTTCAGGGCTGGTGCTCTATCCACTGCGCCACCTAGCTGCCCCTAAAAGGTAGCTTCTTAATATAACCAAGGTTCAAATTATTTTTATAGACTTTCCTTAGACTCTACATCAAGTACCTGAGTATTTTGCATTGAAAAACGAGAGGCTAGAATCAGCCTTAAACTTAACAACCTAAGAATCTCTTAGCTAGAAGTAGTAAGAAATAGTGTATAGAGGATTGGCTTCAGAATCAGGAAGACTGGGGGTTTAAGATCTGCCTCTAACATTTCCTGGCTGTGTGACCCAGGACAAGTAACTTAAACTCTTGGAACTCTAAGCAACTATGTGAGACTATCTACCAGTCTGCACTGGTAGAAAAACTTTCTTCACCAGGGGCTCCTTATATGGATAAAATCATAATCCTGGAACCCCAAAATCCATAATTCCTTTATTTTTATTTCCTTTTCCCTTCTTCCTTCCTTCCTTCCTTCCTTCCTTCCTTCCTTCCTTCCTCCTCCTCCTCCTTTCCTTCCTTCCTTCCTTCCTTCCTTCCTCCCTTCCTCCCTTCCTCCCTTTCTCCCTCCCTTTCTCCCTCCCTTCCTTCCTTCCTTCCTTCCTCCCTTCCTCCCTCCCTCCCTCCCTCCCTCCCTTCCTCCCTTCCTTCCTTCCTTCCTTCCTTCCTTCCTTCCTTCCTTCCTTCCTTCCTTCCTTCCTTCCTTCCTTCCTTCCTTCCTTCCTTCCTTCCTCCCTTCCTTCTTTCTTCCTTCCTTTCTTCCTTCCTTTCTCTTGTCTATCTTGCATAGGATGGAAGTATATCAGTCACTCATAACCTAATCCCACTACTGATTAGCTCAAAAGCTTTGACCTGCTCCGTTTCTGACCTGGAGTAGTTCACCCCTTCTTAGGTAGCCTGGTGTTCTCCCACTGAGAGGTCACTCTGATAGTTCTAGTCTTATTGTGCCCTATTGGCTTAACCTTATTGCAGCTCAGAATTCCCAAGCCTAGGAAATCAGCCAGTCTCATGCTCCCTGGAGGCTGGGGATTATAGATGTGAGCTGTCATACGTGGTCCTGACTTCTTAATACTTTTATCTTTTTTTTTTCCTTGGGCGTATGGGAATGGGGAGGGACAGACAATTAGCTTATCCTTAAAATCCTGAAGCATATGTGCTATCTTGAGGTAACATTACTGGTGATTTTGTTTAAGAACAATTCTGCAATGAAATACTCAGGTGTGAGGAAATGAGACTGTAAGCGATGGATCCTTCTCAGTTTTTTCTTGGCATGTGGGTGTGTGATAGAGAATATGTGTGTGTGTGTGCATGTGTGGGAAAGTGGGGTGGGATGATAAATGGTGTGCTGCCTCTCCCTTAAGAGCCTGTCCCTTTATTCCTGACACTTAAAAAGACACTGTCAAAACGATGTTTTACTGATTTGACTTTCTGTGCAGGCGAACGTGCAACAGTTACCTAGTAAGTGGTTTTAGAGGGAGTCTCACCCACACGTTAGAATAAACTGAGCACGAAGATAACATATCTTTTGTGCTTTTACAGGGCTTGGATGATAACTGTGAAAAATTATCTAGTGAAGGTTAGCGAGCTCTACCTGTGGCCATTTTCTCATGACCTCTGTATGATAAAGTTGACTATCTTGGACCATGATGCATTGTCAAATAATAGGTTTGCTTGTCTGGCCAACAAGAAGTAATTGAGGAGTGTTACAGTTTTACAATCCACGTTTCAATGAATCTGCAGCTTTTGAGTTGTTAGACCTGAACAAAATAGGTCAACATTGAAAGAATAAAGTTTTCTCTCTCTCCTCCACCCCCACCTCTCAACCCCCTTCATTCCTGAGACTTTCTTTCTGTGAATATGTTGAAAGATAGGGATGGGATGCTGGCATTAGCCACCACCAGATCATCCTTGGATTCCCAAGCTTAGAATTCTGGGTTTGAGTTAGGGGTTCTGAGTTTATTTACCTACTGATGTCATATATGTATTCCAATCACTCCACCAACAAATCTTTATTAAGCATCTTCTATGTCCCAGGCATTATTCTTCTTATCCTTTAGAAAGCAGAAGGGAAAGCACATCCAGAATTTTATTTTGATAAAAAAAAGCTTAAGTTTAATTGATGTCTTTTTAAGAAACATCATGACAATTTCCCATTTTCTCCCCCAACTGAACTGCCTTTGTCACAAAGAAAAACGGTTAAGAAAGCCAGGATCAAACAGTGCATCTAATAATATATTCAATATCCCACCTCTCTATGGGGACAATGGAAATATATTTCATCATCTATCTTTTGGCCCAAGGTAGTGAGTGCACTTGTCTTCTGCTATTGCTTTTACTTATATTCGTAGGATCTGGGGGCATCCTCTTTATACCTAGATTTCCCCCCTAGAAAAGCTATTCCAGGTTCTAAATACTCCCTGGGTCCACATCCACCCATTTGAAAACTATGTTATTGTTTAGTCAATAGTTATGTCTGACTCTTTGTGACCCCATTTGGGGTTTTTATGGCAAACATCCTAGAGTGATTTGCTGTTTCCTTTTCCAGTCCATTTTACAGATGAGGAACTGAAGCAAACAGGGTTAAGTGATTTGCCCAGGATCACACAGCTAGTAAATGTCTGAGGCTGGATTTGAACTCAGGTCCTCCTGACTGCAGGGCCAGCACTCTTTCCATTGTGCCACCTAGCTGCCCCTACATATTTGTTTGTTCAGTTGTTTTTCAGTTGTTTCCGATTCTTTGTGACCCCATTTGGGGTTTCTTGGCAAAGATTCTCCAGCTCATTTTACAGATGAGGAAACTGAGGCAAACAGCAGTAAGTGACTACACTGGACCACCTTCTCCTGACTGCTCACTCCTCTATGGGTTTTCATGACTGTTCTCTCGGGATTTTTCTCCCACCTCTCTGACCACTCCTCAGTCTTGTCTGCTCAGTCATCATTCATATCACTCCCCAAATCTCAGTCATCATTCATATGATGAGGACCCAAGCCCTCCCAGGGTCACATAGCTAGTAAGTGTCTGAGGCCAGATTTGAACTCAGGAAGATGAGTCTTCCTGACTCAGACCAACCATTATTCAAGTACCAGCCAAAAGTGTTTAGTAGTCAGAGTACACAATTAGTTCAAAGTAAAGGCATTTAACGAAACAGAACAAGAAGGCAGTAAGAAAACATTTGCCCTATAAACCTGGGGCATACTCTCCCACAAATACCCATGCCATCAAGGGGAAGATTCATACCTAGGAAATACTCACAGAAAGGCTCATACATAGAGAACATGCATAGCCAAGGTGTAGGTGTAGAGGGGCAATTTATACTTCTGTTACTGCAGGGCCACCCTTGTTTTCTGGAGACATTATTGTATGGTTCGGCTAAGCCTGATTGAACAAAGTGAAAGCAAGCTAAAAAGATATTTTGGTTACATGAAGAAACTTGTACTTCGTCTCCTGGAGAGCCTAGAGATTTAGTGAGGGTGTCAAAACATAAGGGGATGGCTTTATTCGTAGAAAGGTATGGCCAAATTGCTTGATTGGATCAAGGCTGGAAAAAGTCTAGTAAAACTCAAGAGAAATCTTTTTTTTAAGAAAAGACACTTAACAGTTATTTAGTGCTTTAAGGTTTTGCAGAGCTCTTTATGAAGATCTTAGTTTATCCTCACTAACACCCTTTGAGGTAGGTGTTAATATTATCCCCATTTTAGGGAGGAAGACATTGTGATGGAAAGAGGTTAAATTACTTGCCCAAGGTCATACAGTTAAGTGTCTGAGGTTGAATTAGAACTTAGGTCTTCCCGATTCCTGGTCCAGCATTTGATCCACTGTGCCACCTAGGTGCCTAGAAGCATAAACTCAAGGCACATTTGCTTATTACATGGATGGGACTGAAAAAAGCTTAAAATATTTGAAGCGAGGGGGGGAGATGATTAGTGCTCAGAATACATTAAATGTCCTCATATGAAAAGAGAAGCAGTTATCAGGAAGGCTTCACTAAAAAACACATGCTCTGTCAGGCTCTGCCAAACAGATGCCAACTCTGTTACTAAAGTTAGCTCCCTGTGAGCAGAGTTGGACAGGCTGCCATCACAGATGTATTCAGAATCCATGCTTCCGACAAATGGGAAGTAAGGCCTTATGTAACATCCACCACTACCAAAGTGGAGGAGCTGAGGTGTTGAGAGCAGTCATTTAACCTGTAACAGTTTCCTCAACTCTAAAAAGGGGATAATAACAGAGCCCGTCCCAAAGGGTTGTGGTGAGGATCAAATGAGGTAATACTCATGAAGCACTTAGCACAGTCCTGGCACAGAGGAGACACTACATCAATGCTTAAACCCTCCCGCCTTCCCTAGGTCACTGCTGAAGTACAAACTGTGCCTTCTTGAGTCAATGGATGACAATTTAGCTAGATGCTATAGAAGATTTCTTCCAAATAGATGAAGTCTTTTTCTCCTCCCCTGCCCCTCCCAGATTCCATCTCAGGTGTTTACCTGCAAGGTGTAAATCACTTGAATTTTGAACCAGCCCCCAGGTTTTAAACAGGTTCCACAGGGTGTCATTAGGTCCCTCATCTAATCAGAACAGACTCCCTATCAAACCTAGCTGAAATGTCTTTGATTCAAGGTGGTGTCCAGGCCTCTTGAAAAATCAAGATTTGTTCTCACTTGATAAAGTAATAGAGTTGAGCATCTGATCACTTCCTTTGAGTGGTGTGACATAATTCAGCAAACACCCTTACTCATATAAAATGAATACACGGCAGTTTGGTAAGAGAGGGTACTAGTAGCTGGGGAGATAAGGAAAGGCTTCCTATGGAAGATGGGGCTTGGGCTGAGTTTTGCAGAAATGCAGGGATTCAAAGAGGTAGAGGGAAGAAAGAAGTGTGCTCCAGGCATGCAGGGATAGGGCAAATGTACATAGATGGGAGACAGAGTGAAGTATATGAGGAAAGGTAATTAGGCCAGTTTGGCTGGATTATAGAGTGCATAAAATGTATGAGAAGACTATGGAGATGGGAAAAGGGCATAGTGTGAAGAGTTTTAAATGATAGATGGTTTTTTTTAATATATATATGATACCTAAAGGTGTCTACTTGAATGTATTTGGTTGGGAGGTAACATAGTCAGAATTTTGCATTATGAAGATCACTTGGGGGCTGTATGGAATATAGACTGGAACAGAGAGAGACATATGTCAGCATCCTCTCAACAAGAAGAGCCTGGATACACTTTAAAGATGTTTTTTGTTTGTTTTTGTCTCGTATAAGGCTGAGCCTCTTCTAATTCAATTCCAAGCTGAGCCTTCCAATTCAATTCAATTCAATTCAGCAAATTCAGTGTGATGGGCACTGACCTTGGTGCTGATGGCACAAAGTCAAAACAGTAGGTCCCTGTCTTTAAACAGCATGTCAATCTTTTGACGTCATATCTCTCGTGTAAACTGAGGGCAAGGAGGTATGATGACAAGTGGATAGAGAGCTGGCGTTGGAGTTGGAAAGACTAAGGTCTTGCAAGCATTGCCCAGTATGTCCCATTCTGGCTGTGTGACTGTGGGCAAGTCACTTAAACTTTTAGTGTCCCCAGGCAACTCTCTAAGACTGTAAATCGAAGAGAAGGTGCCCACTACCACCTATAGAAGTTCTTCATGGAGGAGCTCCCTATATAGATGAAATCACACATCAAGTCATAAAAATGATGAAGGCAAAACCAAAAAGTTCTCTTCTTCCTTAATTGCCATTGAGCTTCCCATCAGCCCTTTCTCTTCTTTACTTTGTTCAGCTTCTCCATACCCATCACTATGCTCATCTCTGAGTGGAAAGTCCAGTGTCTAATGCATGGCAAAGCAGTATTTGTTGACTTGAATTGCTGCATTTAACTTTTTTCAGCTTCTCACATGGGAAATGGGGGAGGAACAGCTGTTGCAACACTATCTTGCTGTGTTTGTGCGGCTTAAATTCTTGTATTGCTCATCTACCACATTTAGTTGACATCAAAGGTCTTTTGATACTTATTTTTAAACTTTTGTTTTGTATTTTTAAATTAACAAGCATTTACTTTAGTTCTTTCCACCTTCCCCCCCCAAAAAAAAAAAGAAAAACAAAACCCTTGTAACAAATATGCATTGTCAAGAAAAACAAACTCCCACATTGGCTGTGCTCTCAAAATGCATGCATCTTTCTGTAACTTGAGTCCATACTCAGTCAAGAGATGGATAGCATGCTTCCTCATCAGTCCTCTGGAATGATTTGGGCTACTGAATTGATCAGAGAGTTCTTAAGTCTTCAAAAGCTATTTATCTTTATGCTGTTGTTGTTATATTACGAATTGTTCTCCTGGCTCTGCTCATTTCACTCTTGATCAGTTCATACAATTCTTCCCAGGTTTCTTGGAAACTATACCTTTCATTATTTCTTAGGTACAATAGGATTACATTGTATCCTTATGCCATAATTTGTTCCATCATTCCTGAATTGATGGCCATTCCTTTGGTTTAGTTTGCCAGGACAAAAAAAGCTACTATAAATAATTTGTAATATGGGTCTTCCTCTTTCTTTGATATGTTTGTGGATTATAAGCCTAATAGTGGTATTTCTGGGTTAGAGGCTTTGCCTATTTTGCTGACTTTTAGAGCATAATTTTAGATTGTTTTTGAGAATAGCTGGAGTAATTCATAGCCCCTACCAACAGTGAATTAATGGATCTCTTTTTCAGCAGCCCTTCCAACATCTGTCACTTTCCCTTTTTTGTTATCTTGGCCAAACTGAGAGGACTTTTGCTAGTTTTCACAAATTATATCCACTTTTGCCACTGCTGAGGAAATCCAAAATAATATGCTTCTGATTCTGAAGACAATTTCTATAGAAGAGCTCCAAGAAGTGTAGGGAATATGATCAACTGGATAAATATAGAGCTTCCCAGAGTGTCTTCTTTGAAGAGGATGACCTGCATTTTGATGAGTTCTTGCTTGTTAAATATTAATCTTGTTACTTAGAGTCACAACTCATACACAGCCTTCATCATTTCTTTCCCTTTTCAGTTGAAACCTGATACAACTGTGTCCAAAAGGTCCTAAAATTGGAGTTTTGAGTAATTTCCTGCCCCAGAAGATGTCCAGTCTGGAAATTTATTAGCATAGGCTGCCTGACCTAGATATGACCACTAGGGGTCAGGCTCCCACACTGGTTTAGTAGAGACTTGTTCGAAGGAAAATCCTAATGGAACATAGATGGGGGAACTGGCTAACAGTCTCATTTACATTAGGAATTTCTGTTACTTAGTAAAATGATACCAATTCAGCAATGGGAAAAGGTAAACAAGTAAGTGATTAGCTTATTTATGTATTGTGGTTCTTTCATTATCACAGGTTATATCATTTCAAGGTGACCAGTTAGATGATATTTTCATTTGCATAAGATCACTATGTCTCAAGACAGATGAACCCATCATTGTAGACAGGAGTGTACTACATCAACCTCACAGTGTCTGTCTGTGATGTAGTAGAAGGAATACTGGGCCAAGCATGAAGAGGACTTGGTTTGAATGCTGTCTTTCACAATACTAGCTGTGTACCTCTGGGCCTCAATTTCCTCATCTATAATAGTGTTGATCACCTTCTCCTCATAACCTGAATGGATGTAGGTAGAGGATTTGGGGGTGGTGATTAGCTCTAATGCTGAACATTCTAAAGGACAAAATGATGCTGAATGTGGGAGACATTCAGATCTTTAATACAGATGCAGTGGAGGCTTAGGAAGACAGCTGGCTCTTTGAATTCTTCAGTGCCTAGCCAAGTGTCTTAGAACAGGTGTTTTGTTGAATTGAATTAAGTCAAATGGAGGAAAGGAGAAAAAGAAGGCTTGAGGACCACAAATGAATATTGATGGAGGCAAGGAATGAGTATAAAGGAATGAGCATGACAAAAATAGTAGAGGAATATGAGAGATGCTGTGATAACTAAATTAATTTTTGTTGCTTTATCTTTCAAGTAAAAAATGGATGGTGGAGGCTCCCAAGAATTAGTCCTTGATGTTTAACATTGATTTTAATCAAATGTGCATGACCCAGAACAAAAGTTTTTCATTATATGTATTGGGTTTAATTTGGGGGACTTCTCAATAATCATACCTTTTGGCTTATGCCTCCACTAGGGTCTCCTAGAAGAACATCAAAGTTTGCCTTGTGTCTTAGTTACCACAACAAAAGGAAAAGAGGCCTCAGTTCCCATGCAAGCAGCAAAGATTTTAGGTAAGTTGACAAAAAAAAAAATGAAAGAGCTCATACTTGATCTCGTAAACTAAGATAGGTCTTCTCCGTCCAGTACAATCCTCCCATTTTAGAGCACTGTCCTAGGTGTGGCCTTCCTAAAAAGAAAGAATCAAGCAACACCCATCAGTAAATTCTACTTCCCAGGGATGTATATAGTCTTCTAGATATATATAGGCCCTAGGAGGCTCTCTCCCACACATATCTCTGACAAAGGAAACAGACTTGGGGTCTCTAGAGAGCCAACCCAACCTTCCCACTATTGAGTCCATCTCTCCTCAGTTTCTGTCTCTTTCCATCTCTCAAGCCACTAGCTTCTCTGCTCTATATTTACTAAATGCTAGGCATTGGGGATATAGTAAAAAATCAAACAGCCTCTGAACTAAAAGAGCTTATATTCTATTGAGCTTTCTTCAAAGTAAGTGTATGAATGACCATGGATACTAATGATCACTTAATCACCGTGCTATCCACAGAGCAACAAAAATAACCAGAATAAGAAAAAGTTCAC
This sequence comes from Phascolarctos cinereus, assembly GCF_003287225.1. Lineage (NCBI taxonomy): Eukaryota > Metazoa > Chordata > Mammalia > Diprotodontia > Phascolarctidae > Phascolarctos > Phascolarctos cinereus. The sequence continues at coordinate 109,974,883 of NW_027555625.1, read as the reverse complement.
AATTTGAATTGATGACATCAAAAAAATCTTGACTTTCACCATGAGGATTTTATACTTTGTCAGGGGAGACATTATCAATCATAGAATCATAGAACATCAGAGTTGGAAGGGACTTATGAGGCCATCTAGTCAAATCTACACCTGAAAAAGAATCTCCTCCACTATGTACCTGCAAAATGGTCATTCAGTCTTTGGTTAAAGACTTCCAGTAAGGAGGAACTTACTACTTCTCAAGGCAGCCCACTTTCATCTCTAATTAGTAACAATTTTTCCTCATCTCAAGCTGAATTTTGCCTCTTTGCAATTTCCTCTCATTGTTAATAGTTCTACCCTTTGTACCCAAGCAGAGGCAAAGGTTAAAACTTCTTCCATCTGACGGCTCTTCAAACACTCACAGCTGCCTATCATTTCCCACCAAGTCTTCTCTTTTCTAAGCTCCTTCATCCTGTCCTCACATGGAGTGATCTGGTGGTCCTTCATCAGCCTAGTGGTCTTCTGGATGCTTTCCAATTTACCAGTGGCTTTCCTATCAGTCCAAGAACAGAGGCCCATGTTAGCATAGCTATAAAGACTGAGACCAATGTCTGGTCCTGCCTGATATAGATGTAGTAACAGAGTCAGACAAAGATCTAAAGAAAAAGATGCTTTAAAAAAAAAGTTCTACTACATTTATCAGAAAAGAGTTTCACCATCACTGGCTTCCTTAGTCTTCCCCTCCTCCTTTCACTGCTAGAGTCTTCCCTCTGAGGTTTCCTTCCATTTACACTGTAGGAGTCCTATATGTACAATTTTTTGTACATTATGTTCTGAATTAGAAGGTGAATGAATTTCTTGAAGGCAGAGACTGTGTTTTTGCCTTTCTTTGTATACTCAGTATTTAGCGAAGCACTTGGCACACAGTAAGCTCTTCATAAATGCTTATTGACTGACACATATCAGTGGCATGCAGCCCATGGTCTGTTTGGTAGTTTGAGCCATCCATATGATATTCTGTGAATATTATTGGGTAAATTGCCTACCTAAATACTGCTTGTCAGTATCCCAATGCACAGCACAATAACCAAGTTCAGCAAAAACCAGGGAGTAGGGTTTTAGTTGGCAAATATACCAAAACAAAGTATAGCATGAGAACAGAGGAAGAGAAGAATTTATAGGACCATGGTTGGGATGGATTGTCATCATATGATGCCTATCTCCAAAAAGCCTAAAAGGATCAGAGGCTGGCAAGTCTTGGCACTGATAATAAGCTTTGGCTCATTGTCTGTGCTTCAGTGGAAGGCGGGTTAATATTGACAATGCTAAGTGCTACAGTTGGGAGACTTTCAGAATTGTGTGAACCAGGAAGCTCCTTGTTTTTAGTGTTGGGTTATTGCTCCTTATTTTCCAGTTGTATGAGCATTTGTGGTTTCCTCAGAGCCTACTCACTCAGATATGATTCTAGGAAGTCCTGTCTTCTTTGCACATTTCTGGAAGAATGCGGATGCTTTGGAAGGAGACTTAGCCTTTGTCTACACAGAAGGAAACTGGGGAAAGGGTCTGATCTATTCATATTAAGAAAGCTAACTGCTATTGATGAAACTTTGATTCAGACTAGGTCTAGTTGGTTCTTGCTTAAGAAAGTAAGTCAGGGACACACCCTGTAGCTTATTAAAAATTGTAACATCTGAGAGAAAAAAGAAAGAAACTTCATATTACCCATCTCCAAGAACCATATTAAATCCTACCTCACTCATGAAAACTTTTGTGACAAATGAACCCTTCCAATTGCTTCTTCCTTTCTTGAACTTCTATTAATATAAAATATCACTTTTCCATAATTAAATCTTGTTTCTGTGTTGCTCACTAATTGTTTCTTTCATGTATGTCTTCTCTCTGTCCAAGTTCTACTCTGATGCCTTATTGTGGCATGGAGGTGACCCTGGAATCTGGAAAACTATGTCAATGGAGCACAAAATCTGCTAGATCCTACTTGGCTGAGAAGTGCCTGAAATGGTCTGTCATTTGAGGGCCAGCCTAGCTAAGTTCTGAGATGTTCATAACCAGAAAGTCGGTCACCTGGTGACGTGCTTTTTGGCCACTGCAATGTAAGAAATAGTCTACTGAGGCATCTGGGGACTGGATCTGTGTTGGCTAAGGGAACAGCCACACCAGTTAAAAAACAACAATGATGTGTCATTGGCATGTGCCATAGGAGCTGAGCCAGGTCCTCCCACTGCTGTATACCACATTGCATATGCATTTTAAGTGTTGAAATTTAACTTCAACAAAAATTTCTTATGTATTTAGAAGTCAGTGCACTGGAATGGAAAGGGCCCTGAATTTGGAGTTAGAAGACATGGTTCGAATTCTAGCTCTGCCATGTAGTCCATCTGTTGTACTTTGGCCTTGCTCCTTCATCCTCTGAATCAGTTTCCTCATCTATAAAATGAGAAGATTAGATTAGATGGCCTCCAATTACTGGGACAACATGAGAGTTAAATAAAATCTGGTCTCTGCCTTCCAGAAATTTACTGTCTGACAGAAGCATACAACACATGAACAAATAGCCACAATACAAAATGATATATAATTGCATAAAAGAGCTATAAACCAAGTATTACATAAGGCTTGAGAGAGGGGGGAATCATTGCTGGCTGGGTAAGTTGGGGAAGCTTCGTGGAGCAGATAACACTTGAGCTGGGCCATGTAGAAGGGGTAAGATTTCAACAGGTAGAGAGGAGGAGGTGGAGGCACTCTCTAGGTACAGCGAATGTAATGCAAGCAAAAGCCCAGAAGCAGGTCAGCATGTGGCATGTACAAGGCATGATGAGGAGTCCAGGGTGGTCTGAGGGTAGAGCATGTACAGATAAGTAGAGTGAGATAAGGCTGAAAAGGATGAGGTGGCATGAGATTTCGAGAGTCAGGTAAACACTGGAAACAAAGGAATCTGGACTTTGTTTCATAAGGTTTGGAGCACAGCAATGCACAAGGAAGACAAATTTGGCAGCATGTGAGGGATGGAATGGAAGAAGGAGAGAGTGGAGGCAGGGAATTACCTGGAAGTTTATTGCAATAATCCAAGTGAGTGAGTACAGTTAGGTAGTTCAGTAGATAGAGTGCCAGCCTGGAGTCAGGAAGACTCATCTTCTTGAGTTCAGATCTGGCTTTAGATACATACTAGCTATGTGAATCTGGCCAAGTCACTTAACCTTGTTTGCCTCAGTTTCCACATTTGAAAAATGAGCTGGAGAAGGAAATGGCAAACCACTCCAGTATCTTTGCCAAGAAAACCCAAATGGGGTCACAAAGATGGACATGATTGAAAAACAACAAGTGAATAATAATGAGGACTTCTACTAGGATGGCAGCAGTGGGGAGAAAGAGAATGGAATTGATTCGAGAGAGATTTTGGAAGTCAGATCCATAGGACTTGAGAATTACTTGGGCATGGGGAATAAGGGACAGGTCAAAGTAAAAGCATCAAGGTTTAAGGGTGTTTGATAAATATATCACTAGATGAATGAGGCACTGTGGCAAAGTGGAACATATTGGGATTATAACCCTGGGCAAATTCACCTTTCAGTGCCCCCAAATTTAAGACTGCAAGCTGCAGAGTAGGTGTTCACCTGCACTGATAGAGGAGATTTCCTTATTGGGGATTCCTTATGCTGATAAAATTTCAGGTCTAGTACAGAAACAAACAAAAAGAAGACTTGGGTGAGTAAGAGTTTCTTTGATGGAAATGGTGCAATAGAGGAAAATGAGTACAGTTTGAGAGTTGTTGAGTTTTGAAATACCAGTGGGACAGTCAGAGAAAGAGAGAGAGAGTGAGATGGCATAGGCTCAGCTTAGGGGTCATCTAATCCAATCTTCTTATCATCCAGATAAGGATTCGGAAGCCCAGAGAAGCTATGACTCCCCCAAAGTCACTCAGGTTGTAACTGGAAGAATCAGGATTCAAACCCAGGACCTTGACTCCAAACCCAGCATTCTTTCCACATCACCACACTACTTCCTCACCCTGCCTCTTCAATTAGATTGTAAACTCCTAGGACAGTGTCTAAGACAGTGTTTTATACTTTTCCCCTTTAGAATTCCCAACAAAGTGTACATAGTAGTCACTCAGTGAATTCTGAGGGATTGACTGATTGACTGAGATTTATGATGCCAACTTTCTGGCTCTCGGATTTTATTCTCTGCCCTACTTGCTGGAACTGACTTTTGAGGCTTCACTCTACTGTCTTCAACCCACCTGAAATGGATCATCTGAAAATTCACTACTGCTGTCACAGGCCGGGTGACATAATCCAATACAGTTAAATGACAGTTTCTCTCTTGCTGAGAAATTAACACCTTCTCCTTTGTCCTAACTTTCTGGGATCATTTCCAATAGGTCTTGGTCATGAGTTAATTAAATCTGTGTTGACACATACTCAATTTCCAGTGCCTTGCACACACAAGAAACTTGTTGAAATTTTCCCTTTGGGGTCCAGAACCAGTGATCCATCTCTTCACCCCAGTTTCCAGTGCAGGTTTCTGCTGGCTGAAAACGAATGGACTTTAAAGTGGGAAAATTAAGGAATAATACAATGGTAAGTCATAGTCTGCTGTGCCCTCCCAGAAGGCTCCCTAAATTTCAGTACTTGTCTTACAAGCAAAGCTCTGGATGTCTAAGCCTGACATCTTCCATCAAAATAACCCACTAGGAGGTCATGGGAAGCTCTTGGGGGTGGGTAGATGTAAATAACAAATAAGGTCAGAATCTTCAGCTCTACAGCAGCTGTTTCAGGAACGTGGAGCTCAAAATCAGAGTCAGAAGATGTAAATCTAGGTCATATAATTGTGAATGCAAATTGGATCGTGCATATGCAAATCATAAAGAGGCTTCCTTTTTCTTTTTCTCCTAGAGCTGGGTGGGGTGAAGTGAAATAGATAAATACACCAATCTCATATTCTAGCCTTTTCCAAGTCCACTTCATGATTCAAATGTAGAATCCTCTTTGCAAATTTACTTGACCAAAGTCTTTATATAAATACATAACCCAAAGGGCATGTAGATATAATGTAGGCATCTGGACCTCCCTCAAAGGGGTTCAGAACTTGATCTATTAATATGGTTTCTATTCCCATCAGTGAACAATTTCACAGAAATGGCCTAGCCTCTTCAGCTGGTTAAAATGCAAATGTTACCTGTGAGGAGGCAGATATCAAGCCATTATCAGTTATTAATATCCCTGCAGGAATTAGCTTATCAGATGTTAGCCTTCAGTGAGGCTCTAGGGAAATAGGGAAAATTTGGGGGTGCTAAGGAGTAAGGTGTTTGGAGGGGCTCAGTGGACAGCCTTGGGGAATGGGAAGACACCTTGTGTAGTGACACTTTGTCTTTTCTCCTTTCCCCTCTCCTCTTTCCTCTCTCCCCTTTCCCCTTAGGATAATTTCTTCCCAAAACAGAAATCAAGAGGAGCTCAAGAACCAGTGGTTCAGATGCACTGTGTGAGACAGAATCTGATCTTACAGCCTTTTCATCACAGCTTGCACCCTGCTGATATGTGCTACAAATTGGGGGCGCTAGCAGCCAGGTCACTGTTGTACTCCCAAAAACAGTCTCTCAACCTCCAAATGGACCCATATCAGCTCTATTGCTCCTAAATAGCCTTGTGGAATTGTAGTCACTCAGCCCCACATTGTTCCAAACTCCTGACAGCATGAGGGCAATAAGCCTGCCCTGGGAGGAGGGGAATGCCACAAAAGAGTATTCATAATTTTGGACAAGACAGGCTCTGCACACACGAATGGAACTCCAAGGATTTGGTCACTTTAATAGGGTAAATATTTAGGGGTGGAGTGGCAGCAGGGAGGAAATTAAATCCTTGGTGATGTTGAAAGAGGGGAGAGGAAAGTGGACTTGATCTTTTCAATTTATGGGGCCCTTATAAAATGTGTATAAGTTATGTTATGGTGTTATAAAGATTTATCTTCACATGTGGATTATACAACTGAAAGCTGAGATAATGCAGATAAGAGAAAATCTGTAAAGCACTTCTTGCAGTGCTTAGCACATAGTAGGTGCTTAATAAAAGCTTATTCCCTCCCCTTCCCCTTTAAAAATGGCTCTACTTAATTATACTTCACACTCTCATCCTAGGGTAAAACACCAACATTGCAGGAATGGGCTTTAATCTAACCTATAGGATCATTAGTTTATACCTAGAAAAGACCTCAGAGACCAGCTCTCTCATTTTACAGATGAGGAAATCGAGGTCCAGATTGGTTATGACTTGCCCAAAATAGCAAGGTAATAATAATGATAATAACAATAAATGACAATAATAGCTTTCATTAGTCTGGTGATTTAAAGTCATCTAAAATGCTTTACAAATATTACATCATTTAATCCTCACAACAACCTTTGAAGATAGGTACTATTATTATCTCTATTTTACAAATAAGGAAACTAGGGGCAGCTAGGTGGCGCAGTGGATACAGCACCGGCCCTGAAGTCAGGAGGACCTGAGTTCAAATGCGGCCTCAGACCAAACACTTGACACTTAACTAGCTGTATGACCCTGGGCAAGTCACTTAACTTCAATTGCCTAAAAACAAAACAAAACAAAACAACAAATAAGGAAACTGAGGTGGGGAAGGGTGGTAGTAAAGTGAGTTGTTCATTAGGCTAGTAAGTGTCTGAGGCTGGATTTGAATGCAGGTCTTCCTGATGCCGGGTCTAGCACTCTATTCACTGCATCATCTATCCCTCAAACACTTCAACTCAGAAGTGGCAGAGCTGAGATCTGAATCTAGATCTTCTTTAAATTCCAGTCCTCTGTCACTCTTTCCTCTGCACCGTGCTACCTCTGTATCTTGCCTTACCAGAAACCCACAGGAACAGGATTGGGTTAATAGTGGACTATGGTGAGAGAATGAGGTAGGGTTTTTTTTTCTTTAAAATACTTCTACGCTGTCTCTTCTGTGATTCCCTGTCTTTCTCCCTCCCTATTCCTATCCTCAAAATACACTTAGCATGCTACTTATCATGACGGATGTTAAAAGTTCAGGGTTAAACCAACTTCTCAACTTGTGAATAATTTCCATTAGAATTAATTCCTCTGCATGAAGACATCCACATACTCAGAAGAAAGAAACGCCTTTTAATGACAAAGTTGGTTTGTGTTTTTTTAAGGTGCCAGCTTCTCATGAAACTACATTTATTTTCTATGATTGGGGTGGGAGGCACACTGGTTACCAAATGGGACATTACAGACAAGTATTCTCTCGACTACGTGCATATTACATCCCCCACCCCCCGCCCCAGTGATGGTTATGCCTCAAATATTGGAGCAGGCTTTGCAGCATGGGAAATTCCCAGATGCCTTACCCTTTTGTATCAGTCCCCACACTGGACCTCTTTGCAGAAACCCTTTCCTATAACTTGTGTATGTAGTTTAATGTCCTGCTATTACACTGGCCATTTCGAATCCTTCTGGCTGCCCAGGCGACAGCAGGAGGGCCCTACACAAAACCTCACTCCAATTTTTTCCTCTTTCCCCTTTGGGAACCTTTGGGTCTTCATGGGCTTGGAATGAAAGCCATTTTTGGACCTGCAACCCATATGCTGGATCCCATAGGTCTAAAGTCCTTGTCTCAATGTATGAGGCAAGAGGAAACCCTTGCTGACCCCCCCCCCCTTTTATGAGAAGACACTAGAGGGGCTTTATAGAACACAGTCTTCATGCAGGTTCCCTCAGCCCCATCTCCTTGGATGAGCACGTCAGGCCAGATACTGTAGCTAAACATAAATGAACTGTTATTAATGATGGTCATAATGTTTTCTAGCAGTTAGCTGGCTGTGATTCTACGATTTTTTTTCCACTGTGTTTTGAAGGGTTAGGTTATTTAAACTTACCATCAAATAGAATCAAATCAAAGTGAGCTAATTTTTCTTAAACACTAATCATTTTAAGGCTATTGAACTAAATATAGAGGCAGTTCATTAAATCATTAAAACAGCCTGCAATAATACTCACAAAGTCATTACAGTACTATTCCCTAGCCAGAGAGGTAGTGTTGCCTTAAGCACAGTTTAATCAAATTAGATGGTGGGCTATGTCATGGGGTTTCTCCTATTGATATTCATTAAAAATACATGATTTATCACTAATCTCTGTAAGGTAGATCCCACTCTTCCAAATGAATTTTATAAATGTCAAGGGGAGGAAAACAGAATGGTGCATTGTTATAGTAATTTAAGTGTGGTGTGATCACATTTACATTTTATATATGATACAATTTAGGAACAGATAATAGTTTTAATAGGGCTAAACTTTTTCCCTTAGTTAAAGTTAGAACAGAAAGAATGAACCCTGAGGATTAGCTATTATATTTTTTCACTGATAGGGCCCCAGCATCCAAGTTTTCTTTGTGCTTTGCCAAGGCACTTAGTATTGTCAGCACGTGGGCTTCCTAGTATCACTGGTACACTGCTCCTATCCCCCAGTGTTCTGCTATGCTGACATGAGATTCCTGTCTTTCTGCCTGTCCCCATGATAGGTGATTGGTGATCCATGGGCAAGGTCCACCGTACTCAGGATCTTCCTGACTAAATCCATTGCTCCATTTTCTTGGATACTTTTGGGGTGGCAGAGAGTACTGGATTCAGACTGAAAAGACCTGGCTCTGTCACTAACCAGCATAGGGCATAAGATACCTCAGTTTTCTCATGTAAAATAGCGATAACCTGCGTGCAGATGAGAAGCATTGGACAGAAAGGCTGGCCTTGGGGCCAAGAAGACTTGGGTTCAAGCCTAGCCTTTGATACACACGTTACCTATGAGCTATGTAACCCTGGACAAGTCACATAAATTCTTTAGACTATAAGTGGGAGAGCGATTGCCATCTGTCTTGTCGGGAGTGTTAAGTCCCTCACTTTCTTTACTCAGGGCTCCCTATGCCAATGGAATAAAATTTGTTAGGATAAAGTGATGTATATTATGTATATGTCACACACATACACATAGATTATATATGTATATCTATATACATACACATGTATAGAATACATACAAACAAATATGTGTGCTGTAGTGATGTGAAGTTCAAATAAGATACTATATGTAAGGTACCTTTAGCATAAAATACAAACTCCTTGGCCCAGCACTTGATGCCTTCCACCCTTATTTCATATTATCCCATTTCATTCTCCCACCAAGCTAGATACTAGCTGTACCCCGATTTCATGCTCCCTATTACCAGACTGCCCCTATTATAAGAATGCACTGTGTCCTCATCTCCATTTACTGAAATCTTTCATTTCCATCAAATCCCTGCTCAGATGTCATTTTCCCCACAAGGTGCCCTGCTTGAAAGTGTTCAAGCAAAGGCTGGACAACCACTTGTTGGGAATTCCTTTGGTGTATGAGTTAGACCACAGGGTCCCTTCCAATTCGCAGTTTCTAGGAAGTCTTCCCTCATACTCCCAGCTGAAACTGTTGTCTCCCTTCTTGAATTTTCTTAACACATGGTAGGAATATATAGGAACATAGAAACCACATAACTCTCTTGTTTGAAGGCCTTCAACGCTTCCTACTGCTCTAAGATAAAATACAAATTCCTCTGTCTGACATTTAAGCACTTCTGCCATTTGGCTCCAGTTTACTTTTTGAGCCTTATTTCCGTGTTACCAGAGTCAAAGCTAGTGCTGGACAAGAGTGTTTTCCCTCCCAAGAACAAAAATTTAGAGGGATAGTCACTTTTTTCTCCATTGGGAGTCACAGACAGTTCCTAATTGTAAAGAGAGCCAGATCAACAAGGGCATCCTTTTGTTTCCCAAACTATTGGTCTAATGTGGTTGGGCTTCCTTCTGTTTAGCCCTAACTTCTGCTCTATCTTTATAATTTAGTTTCTTTACTCCTGTGTTATCATTACATTAGAAACAATCTTATTTATACACAAACCTCATAGCAAAGTGTTGTGGTTGTTGTTGTTTTGAGGGAACTCACCTCAGTCACTAAATACCTCTGACCCTAGGTAAGTCATTGACTCTCTTTGGGCCTTGGTTGCCTCATCTTGTAAAACAAGGCAGTCGGACTCGATGGTGTCTGAGGGCCCTTCCAAAATGAAATCTCTGGTCTGTGGACTGAAGTTACAGCAGGAACAGCACCACATTGCAGGTAACTCTCCTAAAGATTCTGTTCCAAAGTTTAGAGTCTTCCCCACCTCCTCCTTCAACCCAGCGAGGAAAGCTATGAAACCAATGAAAATCAGTACCAATAAGCAGGATTCTGCCTTAACTCCTAGCAAGCCTGAAGCAAGGCTCAGGCTTTTACCACAAAAGCCATGTCTTCAAGCTACTCATCTGCCCCGCATCCAATTCCAAACCGGAGTGAAACATATCACCCAAAGCTTCCATATCAAAGATCTGTTCAAGACACCTTAACAAGAAGGGGCTTTATTATAGCAACCTGGAAGTGGGTAAAGGGAAGAGTTCTGAAAGGAACTGACAACATGGGGAATAAAGTGAGGGAGCCATCCTCCCAGCTGTCTGATCCAACGGTGCACACATGTTACTGGCCCTGCTCACTCACTGGCTGCCATATCTGATGTGCAGGGCCTCCCACTGTGTCTGCTCTACAGCCTTGCCCTATTCCAAGAGAAAGATGTGCAACTGCCATTACTTCCTCCTTAACCTCCTTATAAAATAAGGGGCAGGTCTTGTGACTCGTCATTTGTTCTGAAGTACCGGGCTCCCTTGGTGATGATTCTTCTGTCCATCGGTCTTTCAGGTAAATGATTGCATCCAATCACGAGCAGCTTCAGGCAAGTCACTAAACATTTATTAAGCACCTACTATGTGCCAGGCACTGTGCCAAGCCCTGGGGATACAAACATGAATAAAGAAAGATAGTCCCTGCTTTAAAGAAGCTTACAATCTAATGGGTGAAGGCAATATACAAAAGGAAGTTGAAAAGGGGCTAAAGATACCTGGAGGGAGGGGAGGAGAATGGTGGAGAAGTCAGAGTAGTCTGGAAGTAGCGCAGTCAGGTGGAAATAAGACGCCGATGTGGAACCCCCTCAGATGGAGGCTTTGGAGCTCGGAGTTCTGCCCCCCAGTTAGAGTGGCAGAAGGTAATGATGAGGCATAGGTACCAGGGACGATTCCGTCTTTCAGGATGATGAGGTTTTTGTAGTGATGAGTTTCCTCAGGCATGATAGAGAAGTCAGAGAAGTCCCCAAAGTAGTGCAGCTATGTGGGGAATGAGGAGGAAAGACATCTGCGGCGTAATGAAGGTGAAGGTCAGTGAGCCACGGAGCTTTTCAAACCCGATGTGACTTCCTTCTGGGACCTGGCCCTGCTCTACTCTTTTCCTTTCTTGGCCTCACGGTCCCTGCCCAGGTTTCCACCCTCTATTCTCTTTTTGTTTCAGGTTCCATGATCCTTAGAAATGGGCACAGCCTGAAACACCCCTTCACAATTAGACATTCCCATGAAACTGAACCACCTGTAGATTCCTGACTCATGCCATTCCTTACCTCTGGACATTTAGACATGCTATAGTCCGTGCCTAGAAATCTTATCTCCCACTCTCAGAATCCTTTTTCTTCGAGGCTCAGCTCAGGTGTCCCTTCTGCAAAGGCTCCTTTCATTATCTCCAGCTGAAAGAGTATTCTCCCTATGCAAGTTTTCTGAGAGTAGCTATTGTCTAGATTTTCCTTCCCACCCCTCATCTTGTTGTACCCCATATTTGTATGTTTGTCATAACTTGCCTCCTTTGATCACCAGTACGATATAACTCTAGTGGGCAGAGGCGGTTGAAGTTTATCTTCACACCCAGCACACCTTCTATAAAGCGGATACTTTAATAAACATTGAATTCATTTGAATTAAATTCTGTGATTTTTACAATCTGGATTACTTTAGTTGTATCTCTCATTTGTTCTCAACATATTCTACTTTGTATATGCATTTGTGTATACAAAGTATCCTTCCTATTAAAATGTGAGATCTTTGAGAAGCCCAATGAGTCATCTTTCATTTGTTTCTCTAGCACCTAGTACCTTGCCTTAAAAATAACATGCCTATTATGAATGTTTTTTAAAGTGAATTTGGCTTTCTTTCCATCAGCCTTTCTCCATTCCACCATTCTTCCTTTCCTCCTCAATTCTCTGTCCTCCCAGCTTCCTCACATGAGTTCTCTTCAGTCATTTAGTATCCTCTCCATCTTCTCTACACCAGGATAAAACAGTTTCTCAGATCTCTTACTCGCATTTGCCGCCTGAGTTCTTGACTCCAATAGGCACAAAGGAGAGGATGAAAGTGATTTAAGTACTGATGCAAAAGAGTAAACAGAGTACTCAAAGTTAAAAGCTTGACAGAAGTAACCAACCAGTTCAGGGAGACAGGAAGAAAGCCATGAAACAGAGCTGAGCAACAGGTGCAAAATGTGTGTTTTGGGGGAAGGAGATAGGTAGAACAGCACCTCTGTTTATATACTTGAACCTATCCTTTTCTGTCTTCTTTGGCAAGTTGTCCCATTGATTACTCCCCTCCTTGTCCATCTTTAGCCGTGGTCTGACACCTTCCCTGCTGCCTCCAAATAAATCCACTTTGGGGGCTCCTTCATCCTAAAACAAATAAATCTTTCACTTGACCTTTATCCCCTAAACCCTCTTCCCTTTCATTGTCAGAAATTAAAAATATTTTGAAAAACCATCTATATTTATTACTTCCACTTCATTCCCTCATTTACTGCCTTCCAATCAGCTTCTGACTTTATCATTCAGCTGAAATTGCTTTCTCCAGAAGCACCAACGAGCTCTTCATTGTTGAGGCCAATGCCCTTTTCTCAGTCCTCATTCTTGGCTTTTTTTGCAGCACCTGACACTGTTCATCGCCTCCCCCTCCTAAATACCCTTTCCCTTTTTAATTCTTGTGCCAGTGCTCTCTCCTTGTTCTTTTCCTATAGCTCTGGCTACTCCTCAGTCTCTTCTGCTGGATTATGGATGTCCCATTCCCTAACCATGTCTGTCACCTAAGACTCTACCATGGTCCCTTTCCCTCCCCCCCCATTGACATCCTCTAAGAGACTTAATCAGCTGCCATAAGGTTCAATTATAACTTCTACATCCATGACTTCAGGACACACACACACACACACACACACACACACACACACACACACACATGTCTGTGCGTGTATCCAGCCAGAGTTTCTCTGCTGAACTACAGTCTTTTTTTTTTTTTTGCTTAGGCAATCGGGGTGCTGAGGCTGGATTTGAACTCAGGTCCTCCTGACTCCAAGGCCAGAGCTCTATCTACTTCGCCACCTGGCTGCCCCTTGAACTCCAGTCTTATAACACCAAATGCCTACTGGATGTTTCTAGCTGGATGTCCCATAGGCGTTGCAGATTTAACATGTACAAAACAGAAGTCATTCACTTTTCACTAAAACTTATCCCTCTACTTAATCCCTATTTTATCAAAGTTGTCACAATCCTTACAGTTACCCAGGTTCTTAACCTTGGAGTCGTCCTTGACTCTTCCCTTTCCCTCACCTTCCATATTCAAACAGTTGTCAAGTCTTGTATTTTCTATCTCCACAACATCCCTTAATTCATCCCTTCCTCCAACTGCTATAGACCTAACTTTCATCTGGACTATTACAACAGCCTCTTAATTAGTTTCCCCACATTGTCTATTGTTTTTCCAATCTATCCTCCATTCAGCAACCAAATTTACATTAATGGTCTGACTACATTACTCTTCTGCTCAAAAACTTCAATAGCTCTCTATAAATTCCTCAATGTGGCACCTGATTTCTACTTCCATTCTACACTGTATTCCTGTTACGCTCTGTCTCTGCTCCCCCATCCCCTGCCACCATACACTCCACATTCCAGCTAAACTAGCTTACTAGCTGTAATCCACGCATGATATTCCAATTCCTCTTCTATACCTTTAAACACAACTCCCTCTTCTGTGCCTATCTCCCATGCCTAGAATACACTCTCTTTTCACCTCTGTCTTTAGAAACACCTTCTACATGAATCTTTCCTAATTCTCCAGGTGTTAACAACCCTCAAAAATTATTTACTTTGTGTATTTTGTATTGATTTATCTGTGTACATGTTTTTTTCTCCAGATGAATGTAAGTTCTTGTGACTGACTAGGAAAAAAATCTTTGTGTCAAATTTCTCAGATAAGGGTTGGATATTCAAGGTATATAGATAACAGAAACCTATAAGAACAACAACCATTCAACAACAGACAAATGGTTAAAGGACTTGAACAGATAGTTTTCAAAGAAGAATTGCAAACTATTAACAAACATATGAAGGGAATGTTCCAGATCACGAAAAATAAGAGAAAGGCAAATCAAAACATCCCTGAGGTCTCATTTAACAACCAGCAAAAATAAAAACAATAATTATAGTAATAGTATTTATGCGGTACTTTAAGGTTCACTAAGTGCTTTACAACTCTTATTTCGTTTTATCATCACAACAATGCCATTATTATCTTTGTTTTTATAGATGAGGAAGCTGAGGCAGACACAGGTTAAATGACTTGTTTAGGGTCACAAACTAGTGAGTGTCTAAGGAAAAATGAAAAAAATGAAAAGAATGGGAATAGTCTGTGTGGGTGTATGTATGACAAAACAGGTATACCAATGTATTGCTGGTAGAACTGTTGATTAGTACAACCATTCTGGAAAGCCATTTGGAAATACGCAAATAAAGTGGCTAAAATGTCTATACCCTTTGACCCAAATATGCCACTACTAGCCATACACTTCACAGAGGTCATTGACAAAATATTGATAGCAGCATTTTTGTATTAGCAAAGAACTAGAAACAAAGTAGATGCCTATCTATTGGAGGAATGTCTAAACAAATGATGATACATGGATATAATAAACTATTATTGTGCCTTAAGAAACATGAAACATGGAAAGACATATGAATTGATGTAAGTGAAGTAAGCAAAGCAAAAATAACCATATATTTGATGACTACAACATTGTAAATAGAAAGAACAACAAATAACATTTTAAAAATGAATGATGTAAAATTATAAACAACAAGCTTGGCTCTCAAAAAGAAGTATGAGAGGGGAGGTTCACGGGTATAAAATATTGCATATGATGTCAGATTTTTTCAAGGTATTGATCAGTTTTGTTGAATCTTTTCTCTTCTTTCTCCTTTTTTTTTTTAAATAAGAGATGGCACCCTGGTAGGGAGCAGGCAGAGGTACATAGGAACATGGAGGGGTAGAGGTGGAAAAACCAGAGGTGGAATAGCAAATTTGGACCAGTAGGGTGGTCTTTGGAGGGATATTAGGACTTTCCTAATAGCTGTGTAATTATGTCGTATGGATAAGACCAGCTCTGGGTGTGGTATAGGGAATACAGTAATCCTCAAACCAACATTACCTTTTTCCCTTTCTCTGTTTCACTGAGGCATTTTCCTGAGAAACTGTGTTTCAGACACTCCTTTGTAGGGCTCTGGCTATGAGAAATCAACATTCTGACCTGTTCTATAGGCAATGGGATTTTCCTTCTTTAAGCTGGGAATTAATGCTAGAAATGCAGATCTATTGTTTAGGTTAATACTCTAATTCTGCCTTTAGAACATCTCTGGAGAAAGAAAGACATTTTAAAACCATTTTTGATATGAAAGTGTGCCTCCTCCTATAAGACACATGAGATGTCTCTGTACGCTTTAGATTCCTATTAAATGCCTTTCAGAATGAAACTTGCAGCCAAACCAGTCTAAATCAGCAGACAGAGGGAGGCACATGATTTTACAAGATATGAGGCTTTTAGCATCTCGGTCACTTAACCTAATCTCAAAGAGAAAACAGCCAAAATTAAATCCTAGTGTTTCTGTCTTTTATTTTACTTTATAATATGGCAGAATAATGGATTGCCTGACCTTTGCTGAAAAGGAGATCACTAACTTTATTTTTGGCTCAGTGGGAAACTATCAGAAGTTTTTTCAAAGCCAAGTTCAGGATACAATAGGGAGGCTGGCTATTAGCCATGGAATCTACTGCTTTAAAGCCTATAAAATAACAGAGACCCGGACAGAGATGTACTTAATTATTGGCAGTAACTGGCTTTGCTTTTCAAAATAATAAATGAGGGTCCCGGCAAAGTCCCCTGTTAAGTAGCTAAATGTGTAATCCACCTGGGACATTGTTTTAAAATTCATTTCATCTTCAGTGATTTGATGAGAGGATGAGCTGGGCTGGTCATTTCTCTTGTGTGATGCTGGAGCGCACCTAAGGGCAGGGAACATTTATTTTGATGATTAATACCTGCAAGTTTCTTGGCCTAATGAGAAGTCGTAGATATATTTGAAATGAAATTGCCATTTCCCACCCCCCAACCCTCACCATCCCCTTCATTCATCAGGTAAACACTTTGATTACTTGCTTTTGAAGTTTGCACCCAACAGGACTGATGTTACCCAATGACACCATGAAAACATTACTCTTGTATAGATGCAGATGGAACTGCCAGAGAGCTGTCTAGAGACTGACTTCAGATGGTCAGTGTTGTGTGTGCATTGTTTAACTTATCTGCACTTCTCTGAGATGAATAATAGGAACTGGGGAAATAAAATAGATGAAGTGGGATATTCCTCCTTCTGCTCCCAGGATACCCCTTTATGCTCACAGAAAACCCTGGTGACAGATTTGTTGCCACTTGAATTAAGCCTGCCACGCTTTGATCATAGGCAGCTGTTTGCACAAGGGAAGCAGGAGGACTGGATTTGGAGTTTGAGGATCTAGGGTCAAGTCCTGACTCCCTCATTAGCTGGGCAAACCTTTCCAAGCTTCCATTTCTACATTTGTAAAATGGGCAAGTGTGGTATGGTGTAGTGGATAGACAAGTGACCTTGGATTGGGAAGATCTAGCTTCAAACTCTGCCTCTGACATTCTAGCTATGTGCTCTGAGGACCTGGGACAACTCTGTAAATTACAGAGCAGGTGTGGATCTGCATAAGTAGAGGGATTTTCCTCATTGGGTGTTCCCTATACCAATGGAAGCATAGATATGGTCCAAAAGGGGAGAAATGGATGTAATAAAACTTCTCCTACCTCTCTCACAGAAGGTATTGTAAGGATTAAATGCAACTGCGGATGTAAAGTGCCTTTTGTAAGCTGCAACATGCTCTGTAAAATTACTTATTAAGTCAGAAATGGGAGGGCTACTACCCTCTTCTGAACAAATCATCAAAAGGAAAATTGTGTTTCTGTTGTGTTCCATTATTTCTCTCATAGAGTAAGTTAGAAAGTATTACTTGAGCCCTAACTTGATAACAATAATAATATTCTGGGTTTATATTTTCTTCAAAATTCTTTCATGTCTACTATCTTATTTTTACTTAATGACCAACACTTTGAGGTAGGTAGAGTGTCTGTTTGACAGACGGGCAAAATCAAGGCTGAGAGGTGGTGATTACCCTTCCTCATATTCTTCCTGCTGCATTTTCTTTCTTACTCCATCTCCAATGGAGATGGAGAATAGCTGCTCACCACCATCTTCTTAGATTCAAAGGCTATTTTTAGTCAACAAGTATTTATTGGGCACTCACTTTATGCCAAGACTGGGCTAGGCACTGTTTTCAAGGGTCCCCCTAAGCTTTCCTTATACCAGGATAAATAATAACTATAGCATAACCTTACATGACCCCACTACAAAATAAAACCTTAGGCTATCTTGGCTGAAAAAAAATAACAATAATTTGGTGGTCTACAGCATTTACTGCTACCTAGGGAAGCTGTGGACATTTAAAAACTGGAAAACAATGGAAGTATCCTGACTGGCAAAGTGCCTCTGTGTGTGTGTGACTTCTAATAAAGGCACAAATTTTTACTACTCTGTCTCAGTGCTCCAGAGGAGCTGTTATGGTCAATTATGCCATTGTTAAAAAGGAGTCTATCTCTTTATTGACACAATATAGACTCTATCCTGTACGAAGGAGCCATTAGCCTCCATGTGGTCATAAGTTGGTTCCCCCCAAATGTCCCTTAGATTACATGCTCACCAGGATGTAATTAACCTTAGAATAATATGGGCTCTTAAAAAAAGACACACGTTTTAGTATCATCAGAGGCCCTAATGCAGTACTCACCCTGGACCTTTGACTGCAGTTTTCCATTAAGTTTGGTGCATTCCAGGGTTCCACAGGGGAGAGCCATAAATACATGTTACTGATAGCATCCAGCACAGTCCTATGTGCTAGTGGCAGCTCTCTGATAACTTCCCTGAGCCATCACCCATCTCCTTACTGCTTGCTAATCCTTTTCATTCTTTTTTCTTTTCTTTTTTAGAGAAAGACAGACAGAAGGGGGGCAATTTTAATGAAACAAATTTTTACTCTGGGTAAAGTACTGTCCTAGGTGCTGAAAGAGAATTTCAGCCCTCAAGGAGCCTACCTAACAGGGCAGGTCAATTGAGGACACTGAATTTAGAGAATGTTGAATTTAAAGGGGGCTGACAGTACTTGAAATCCTTCAGCAATATAGAAACAATGGCCTTTAGCACCTGGTTTGCAAAAAATAAAGTAATTAAACAGCAGACAGGGATGAATTCTCCATTTCGCCCATACCGTCATTCCCTCAGATCTACTGAGGGCACACTTCATGCTGCTTGCCCAGGATGCAAGAATTCCTAACTATAGATCTGTAACTGAATAGGGAAGAGAAGACATGCACATAAATAAGTGTAATATCAAATCCAATGGAGTAAGTGGGTATAGAAAAATCTTAAGTAATTTTTATGCCTCATCCTACACCTAAAACAATGTTTTGTCCATAGAAG
This sequence comes from Phascolarctos cinereus, assembly GCF_003287225.1. Lineage (NCBI taxonomy): Eukaryota > Metazoa > Chordata > Mammalia > Diprotodontia > Phascolarctidae > Phascolarctos > Phascolarctos cinereus. The sequence continues at coordinate 109,956,079 of NW_027555625.1, read as the reverse complement.
GTACAAAAGACTTATTGGTTTTTACTTTATTTCAAGGAAAGAGGCAGAACAAAGAAGGGACTGGTCTGCTGTTCAAGGTAGATGGAATCATGACAATGGAGAGAAGGATGAGACCGCTCAACTCCTACTTCTTTGCCAAGGGGAATAATCTCTCAGCTGGGAAAAATGAATGAAAATAGTTAACAAGTAATTAATTCCCAAGATAATAGGAACATAGTAAGAAAATATCTACCTGCCCTTGGTGAGTTCAACAGGTTCAGATATACTACTTCTCAAGCTGTTGGAAGAAGTGATGGATATGATTTCTGAGCCACCTTCAGTGATCTTTGAAAGATCATAGAGAACAGGAGAGACATTGTAGGGCTGGAAGAGCTCAAATGTTTAGATTTTTTTAATGAGAAGAGAATGGAGTCTTCAAATCATCTTCAAACCAGTCAGTTTGATTTCTGTTCCTGGTAAATTTCTACAATGTATTATTAAATGGATGGATAGTGAGCATACAGAAAAGGAAGCAGTGGTCACAAAAAGCCAGCATGATTTCATCAAGAACAAGTCATTTGAAACTAACTTTGTTTCTTTTTTTGATAGGATTGCAAGGCTATTAGCCTAGCAAAGGAAAAGAATCATTTATATATAGTTTAACTAGATTTTAGGGGAACATTTGACAACATGCTGTTCTCATAGAAGGTATAGAAAAATGTGGGCTATACAATAGTGTAGTTAGGCAAATATATTTTGAATTGGTTAAATGGCCAGATCCAAAAAGCAGTCATTAATGTTTTGAGGTCAATGTGGGAAAAGACATCTAGTGGAATTTGTTACAGATATATATTGTTTAATATCTTTCTGAGTGCCATGAACAAAGGCATAGACAACATATTTATCAAATTTATAGATGACATTAAATGATCACATTTTTGGATGACATTAAGTTAGAATGCAGATTATTTTAGCAGGCTAAAAATGTCAAGCAATAATCAATAAGATAAAATTTAACAGGGTATATTTGTGTATATTTGTGGGAGATTGTGCCTCAAGCTTATATTAATAATAATAATAACCATAGCTGACCTTTATATAGTGCTTACTCATTATCCCATTTGATCCTCACAACAATCCTGGGAGATAGGTGCTATATTATTCCCGTTTTTACAGATGAGGAAATTGGGGCAAACAAGGGCTGGTGGCTTGCCCCGGGTCACACAGCTAATAAGTGTCTGAGGCCACATTTGAACTCAGATCTTCCTGACTCCATGGCTAGCACTTCATTCACTGCATCACCTAGCTGCTTATTGTGTAGGGGGAGGCTGTTATGCTGTCCTTACTATGTTTCTTAGTAGAAGTTTTGATATTGAAAAAAAAAACTAATATACTTGGCTTCAAAAAGTAATTTACATGAGATCAGTATGGAAAAGCCATAGCTAAACAATACTGTTCATTTGAAAAACATTCAGAAGTTTTAGTTTTTAGTAAGCTCAGTACAAGTCAGCAGAGTAATATGACAGGGGAAAAAAGTGAATGCATTTTTTTGGTTGTAATAAGAGAGATAGCATGTCCAGATGGTAATAGTTTCACTGTACCCTGCCTTAGTCAGATCACAATTAGGGTATTGTTTTTGGTTCTTGGATCCACATTGATAAGTTAATAAGAAACAAGACCCATATACAAATAACTATAGAATAGAATTGTATACGTCTCTAAGAGAGGACAAAATATTATATGAAGTCTCATCCTGATCCCTTCCTGGGATAGATTGCATTTGGGGTCTAGACTCTTCTTTGGGCTACATATTTTAGGAAGGAATTTGACGAGTTAGGGAGTATCCAGAGGAAGGCAACTATAATGGTGACGGGTCTTGAGTTCATGCCATATGAAGATCTGTTGAAAGAACTGGATATTTTCAGCCTGGGGGAAAAAAAGGGGGTTAGGAAAGAGTCAATAGGGCAGCTATTGTTTATAATTGTTCATTTATTTTGATGTGCTGCCTTATGGAAAAGAAGAATTTGGCTTGGCACCAAAGACAAAACCAGGAGCCAGCAGGTAGAAGTTGAAAAGAAGCAGATTCCATTTCAACGTGGAGAGAAAGTTCCCAACCATTAGAGCAATGAAGAAGGGATGCCTTCAAATGTAGTGGAGATGATGGTGGAGAGGACTTCATTATGCTTTCTACTTTATCTGTGGTACAAAGTTATTAGGATGGGAATGAGTGATCTTCATTATGGTGGGAAGCATAGGTTGGGAAATAATACAAAATAAATTGGCCAGGACAAGATTATGGCTTCGAAAGGCATGAAATAGAGCTTAGACCTGGTGAGATTACCCAGCCAGGAGAGCCATGCAGCGCTCTGGCAATACTGGACAAGCTAAGGATACTTAGTTATGCTGAGCAAATAGCTGAAAACAGGAATATCAGACCTAATTTGCAAGGGGAAGGGGTCTATTCTCTTTACTCTTCATAGCTTTTTAAGTCTCTTTGGTTTCTATTTCTATGCTTCCTTCCTCCTATTCTGTGATCCAGTGAAACTTGCTTTGCCTCTAACATAACACTCCATCTCCTGACTCTGGGCTTTTTCCATTAGCAACCCCTCACGTGTGGAACTCTCTCCTTCCTCGTCTTTACCTATAACTTTCCTGGTTTTTGTCAAGTCTCAGCTAAAGGTCTGCAAGACAGCTTTCCCAGTCCTCTTTAATTTTAATGCCTTCCTCTAAGATTCTCTCTGATTTATCCCATTTGTAGCTTGTTTGTACATAATTGTTTTCATATTGTCTTAACCATTAGACTGTGAGTTCTTTGAGAGCAGGGACTGGAGTTTTTTGTTTGTTTGTTTACTTTATTTTTGTATCCTTGGCACTTACAACTACAGTTCCTGGCACATAGTAGGTACTTATTAAAGGCCTGTTGACTGACTTTCTGTATCAAAACATCAAAGAGTCCTAGAAGAAAACCTAAACAGGGGAATAGAATGGTGGACTTGCTATATTTAGGGGGGTTATTGTGAGCTTTTGCAGAGTTAATGGCCCTCTGATAAGATTTAATAAAATATGTTTCTCCTTGGATTCAAGCCCCTTTCAGAATTCAATAGTATTTTCCTGTAGCTTCCCACTTTCTTTGTATGGAGAAAGAACAGGAAAGAGGACCAACAATGAACCCACAAGGGAAAGAGCAGTTATAAAAAAAGAACTTGAAAAGGGGGCAACAGATAGATGTGATTGAAATACTGGAGGAGAGAAGGGAGTCAAGCCTGTATCTTCTGGAAAGTTATAGATAGGGACTGAAAATATGGGTGACCTGACCTACAGCTATTGGTGCCAATTGTGAGTTCCCTTGGGCTGAAATGGACATGAGTGACATTCTGATCTATATCCTTCCATATCTCTAGGAATCCCTTGTAGCTTTTAAAGGGTATCCCTTGGTTTCAGATGGGGCAATAACTACCAACAAAGAAAGTTAACTCTGCCTTCTTCAATCTGATAAGATAGCAATGTTGGGGAAAGGGGAGATGAGTTTCAATATCTGAAAGGCACACAAGCACAAGGGGATCAGGGAATGTCAGGGAAGGCATCAGATAGTGGATGCTTCCAGTTCTTCTCCTAAAAAAGAGGGTTCATGGCGCAGTAGCACACCCGAACTCCAAACCTTTCCAGAGAGCCTTTATAGCTCTTCGCTTAACCCCTGGGGAATATGTCAGACAGAACGAAGTTGACACATGCCAGTGTCATTTGGATCTGTTTCTAGGAAGAATAATGGTGTCCTGTTAGTTGTAGATGATAAACACTTTGGCTAGAGAGTTTTCATGTCTACCTGAACATTTGGCATTTATAAAACCCTATCTCTTGCCATTCATGGAGGGGAGAATTTCCTTCCATTACTTGCAAACTCTAACTATGGGTTTAATCAGTGAAAGACTCTGGCATATTAAGAACACATTTCCATGTACCTTAATTGTGAAAAGCAAAATGCCACATACATTGGTCTCTGAAATACTTTGTTATATCATGTGGAATTGGATAATTCTTAGAAACAAGCAGAGTTATGAGAAACAAATTAATTCACTTTTATAACTATAAAACACCTCCCTGTTTACAGATGTATTTTTCTCTTACCCCTCAAAACTGGGATTACAGATATCTAAATTTATGGGACATAGAAAAGATGCATACACCATAGTGTTTCACCATCCTAAATATCTTTATTTTTCTTCTAGGAATATTTTTCTTCATACAGGAAAAGAATATTTCAGCTAATGTAATAGATTGGTATTTGCTTGACAACCTCGTGTGGATCGTATTTGTTAAAAGTCAAGACAAGCATTTATTAAATGTTAACTATGTGCTAGGCCACACAAAGGTAGCCAAGTAATTCAGTGAATAGAATGCTGGGCCTAGAGTCAGGAAGACCCGAGTTCAAATCCAGCCTCAAACTCTCACTATTTGTGTGACCCTGGGAGAGTCACTTAACCTCTGTTCACCTTAATCCACTGGAGAAGGAAGTGGCAAACCATGCCAGTGTCTTTGCAGAGAAAACCCCAAACAGGATCACAAAGAGTGAGACACAACTGAATGACTGAACAAATATTCTAGGCACTATGCTTAATTCTGAGCAACAAATACAAACAAAAATAAACACTGTACTGCCCTCAAGGTGCTTACATTTAATAGGAGTAGACAATACTTAAAAGAGGAGCTTAAAAGTAGGGGAGATAGGGTGGAGGAAGGTACTCTCTCAAGGGCATGGTGGTTAAGTCCAGAGGATAAGGGATGACTGGTCTGGGTCCTCCCCCAAAATAGAGGTTCTGGAAAGAACTCACCAATGGGAGGAGTGATCCAGAGAACCAGAGTCAGAAGGTAGCTAAGACATAGTGCCATGGAGCAGAGATGCTGGCTTCTTGTAAGAATCAAATGAGGTGATATATGTAGAGTGCCTTGCAAACCTTAAAATGCTGTATAAATATCAGTGATAATTATTATCTATGGAACATCCTTCTTGTCTACTGGAATGCCTAGTTATTCTTTAATCACCACAACCTCTTCCTGGAATCCCCCTGATTCCCCAGACTCAGAATCTCAGAGTTGTAAGAGAACTCAGTCCAAACATGATTAAGAATCACCTCCATATCATCTCCAACAAGTGGTCATCCAGTCTTTGCTTGAAGACCTTGAGTGACAGAGAACCACTATCTACGAGGCAGCTTATTTCACTTTTTTTTTATTTGCTAGGCAATGGGGTTAAGTGACTTGCCCACATTCACACAACTAGTAAGTATTATGTGTCTGAGGCTGCACTCAGGTCCTCCTGAATCCAGAGCCCGTGCTCTATCCATTGCACCACCTCGCTGCCTCCAGCTTATTCCACTTTTGAATAGCTCTAATTGTTAGGAACTTTCTCCCTTAGATCAAACCAAAATTTATCTCTTTGTAACTTCAGCCTTTGGCTCCTACTTCTGTCCTGTGAGGTCAACCACAAAAAGCCTAATTCCTCTTTCAAGTGCTAGCCATTCAAATACTTGAACATAGCTATCATATATCCCCATAAGTCTTGTCTTCACCAAGCTAGACATACACAGTTCATTCCTTTAAAAATGGTTTTCATTTATATATATTGTGTGTGAATTTGACAACATGAGCATTTCCATTTACAAAGAAGACTAGAAAAAGATGATGGTATTTGGTATCATTGATTTCTATTATATACAGCTTTTTAAAAAAAAGTATATGTTAAATTTAACATGGTTTTTCCAATGTAACTCTTCTTGGCTGTGGCTCCTTCTGAATCTCCTTCTGCTCTCTTTTGTGTATTTTTAAAAAATGTTCCATTGATTCTCTTTACTTTTCTTCTTTTAAAAAAATTGCTATCATTACCCTCACCAAAGGCCCCCCCCAATAAGTAAACATAGTAAAGCAAAACAAATAAAACATTAGCCACATCTGAAAATATATGTCCCATTCTGCCAATCTGACCCATTGCCTCTCAGCTAAGAGGTAGCAAGCATGAATCATCAGTCTTCTGGGGTAATGATTGGTAATTGCATTGATTTTAGTTTTTAAGCCTTTAACAAAATTTTCCTTTCTCCTTATTTCACTCTGCGTTAGTGCATGCAAGTCATCTTAGGTTTCTCTGAATCCCTTGCCCTTCATAATTTCTTATGGTACACTAAGATTCCATTATAGTCATATAGAGACAGTAGCTTGCATAATGGAGAATGCTGGACCTACAGCCAGGAAGACCTGCACTCAAATTCTGCCTCAGAAACTTGTTTAACTATGGGACTTTGTCCAATCACTCTCAGGCTCAGTTTCCTCAACTATAAAATGGGGATGATAATAGCACCTACCTCTCAGGGTTGTTATTACGATCAAATGCATTAATATGTATCAAGCATTTTGCAAACCTTAAAATGCTATATAAATTTTAGCTATTATTATTATATCAGATAATTCATAAACTGTTCCCCAATCAATGGGCACCTACTTTGTTTCCAGTTCTTTGCTACAATAAAAAGTTCTCTGCTTACATATTTTTTACATATGGATCCTGTTTTCATTTGATCGTTTGGAGATATATACCTAGTAGTATTATGCTTGGGTCAAAGGGTTCTAAGGTATCGCTCCTGTTGAGATCCTGTTCTGACCCAGGCTTGCCCTTAGTTCAAGCTTGATGTTGGGACAATATGAGGCATTTGTGAGTCATTGAACAAAGGAGATTTACTTTGTCCAAATACTACAAGGACATCCAACAAAAATACAATGACACAGTTTCCTTTTCTAGATAATTCTCCCTACTCACCCCTATATTCATGGCTGGGACTTTATATAGTCCCAGGCCAGGAAGTTGTGTCAGGGCCAATCAAGTTGTGGGGTGGGAGAAGGAAAGAAGAAGTCAGGGTAACTGCATCAGGAAATTGCTAGTTTTATCCATTTCCAGTTGGAAACAAAGTAAACCATTTCTCTTCAATAATTCACAATTGCCTCATTCCATCCCGACATCATACCTGAACTAAGAGGGTTTGGAGCCATGCCGATAACAGTTTCAAATTGCTTTCCAGAATGGTTGGATCAATTCACACCTCTACCAACAGTGAAACACAGTGCCTGTTCTTCCAGAGGCCCTCCGGCAATTATAATTTTCCTTTTATGTCATCATTGCTAATATAAGTATTGTGCAGTAGAATCTCAGAGTTGTTTTAATTTATATTTATCTGATTTTTAGCAATTTGGGGTATACGGTGTTTTTTTTTTAATATGGCCATTGATAGCCTGCTTTGCTTCTTTTACAAATTGCTTTTTCACATCCTTTGACCACTGACATATTGGGGAATAGCTCTTATCCTTATATGTCTGAATCATTCTTATATTCTTATAGGTTTGAATCATATAAATTTTAGATATCAGAACTTTGTCAGAAAAAAATAAGAAGAATAAAAGTAACAAATGCACATTGAGTAGTGGACAGCCTTTATTTTACCTTATAGAAAATGTGTAAGGTACAAAGAGACCATAGGAGCCCATAAATAGATACAGAAAAGCCATAATACACCCACAATAGCCTGTAAACTTCACTCAGAAAGCAGCTGAACTTGTGTCAACAGCTTGACATACTGTTGAATCATTAGCTTTCCCACAGGGTCCTACATATTCTTTTCCAGACTCAGAATATCACTCTTTAGTCTGGACCTCCTTCTGTCAGCTGGTGGTGCAGCAGATAGAATGTTGGACTTGAAAACAGGAAGACTTGAGTTCAAATCCAGCCTCAGACATGTAATAGCTGTGTGACCTTGGACAAGTCACTTAACCTCTATTTACCGGAGTTTCTTCAATTACAAAATGGGTGTAAAAATAGTATCTCCCTCACAGGATTGTTGTGAGGATCAAATGAGATATTTGCTGAACACATAGTAAGTACTTTTATACTGCTTTTTCCATTTGTAACTTTGGAACTGCTGAATAGGCAACTTGTCTCCCATCTAACTTGCACTGTCCAAATTATTCCTGATAATGAGGGGGAGGGAGCAAAGTCTAGGTCTTCTGCTTTTCCATGCTGTGCTTTTAGTCCATTTTTGTTCCAATAGTCAGAAGGACCATGTGGGTGATCCTCTTCTTTCTACATGGGCCTCAGGAACTCCCTGTCTTTCTCTAAGAGCTCAGATCTATGAACTCTTAGATTTGGGCTTGCTTTCAAGGTCAGCCCAAAGGTTGACACTACCCAAAAATGTCCCTTCTCTGATTCTCCCTCTAGATTCCGTGATCATGCTAATTAGGAAATGTCCTCCTCTCTCTCGGTAAACTTATCTTGATATCAGTTTTAATTTGTTTAACTAACATCTCTATGCATATGGCTCCTAGTTCTATAAATCCAGTCCTAGTCTCTTCCCTGAACTTCAGTCCTATATCACCAGTTGACTATTAGACATTTCAAACTGTATCTCCCAGAAACATCTGAACTCAACAAGTGTAAAACAATGCTCATTATATTTCCCCCTACAGGCTCCCTTCTCCCCTACTTTTGTCAAAGGCATCATCATTCTTCTAGTATCACAATCTCAGCATCATGGATTCCTCACCCACCTTTCCAATTAGTTGTTAAATCTTGCCATTTCTACCTCCCCAACATCTCTGGTATCAGAATCTTTCTCAGGCTCTGATCACTTCTCACTAGATTACTGCAAATGCCTATTAATTGGTCTTCCAGCTTTAGTAGTCTCACCAGTCCAATCCATAATCCACATTACTGCCAAAGTAAATGTCCTTAAACAGATCTGACTCCCATACTCAGCCAACTCCAGTGGCTTTCTATTGTCTCTAGGATACAATAGAACCTCCTTTGTTTAGTTTTTAAAACCCTGTCCAATCTGGACTCAACCTATGTTTCCAGCCTTATTGGACATTACTCTGCCTCATACCCTCTGCTATCCATCTGAACTAGCCTTCTCTCTGTACCTCACACACAATACAGTCATCCCTTCCACTTCATGACTTTCCCTATTGAAATTTCAAAAATCATGTGTTGGTGTAAGAAGTTAAATGCAAATTTGGGGGGAGTTTTCCAGAAGCCACAGACAACACGTGAAAGCCGGCAGATGACACAGAACCTATAAGGTACTGTAAATGCCCCATAAAAGAAAAGAAGAAAAAATTCAGACTTTGTTTCTTTTACAAAGGGAGAGCAAAAAATTTTTACTCAGATTTTCAAGATCTCAGGGGCACAGCTCCCCTAATTCCCGAGATGTGGAAGGGACAACTATACCCCATTTCCTTTTTCTATGTCTTTGCCCTGGCCTGCCCCCAATGCCTGTAATGAACTCCCTACTTACCTCTGCTTCATAGAATCCCTCTCTTCTTTTAAGTGAAAAAACTGATAAATAGAAGTATGTATAGAATGATTTTACACATATATACATATTTGTGTCTAGTGGTAGCCATCTGTTGGGGGAAAGAAAAAAATAAAAAATAAATTTACATGATTACTTTATTATATATTTAAAAGGAATAGCAAGTTACACATAATGGATTTTCAGTTTCATGTACAATCATCTTTTGTATTATACTATACTACAGAAATGCTTGTTTTATTCCACAAATTAAAAATAAAAAAGATACAACTCAGGGGGCAGTTAGGTGGTGCAGTGGATAGAGCACTGGCCCTGAAGACAGGAGGACCTGAGTTCAAATTTGGCTTCAGACCAAACACTTGACACTTACTAGCTGTGTGACCCTGGGCAAGTCACTTAACCCCAAATGCCTAAAAAGCGGGAAAAAAAACTAACTAAAAAAAAAGATACAACTCAGTCACCGTCTTCTGCGTGAAGCCTCTCCTACTTCCTCCAACTATTAGTGCCCTCCCTCCCAGATTATTTTGTTTTTAACTACTTTGTAGGAATTTACATTTATTAACTTTATATGAATGTGATATATGTATGTGTGTATGTTTGTATGCATGTATGTATTTATTGTTTCCATCATTAGAAAATAAACTTCTTGGGGAGGGAAACTTTCATTGTTTGAAATATATCCTCAGCACCTAGCACAGTGCCTGGCACATAGCAAGTAAATGCTTGTTGATACCTTGATTTTCAGGAACATTGTTCATGAACTCCTCTCTTCAGCCTGAGTGAGATTAGGGAACTCCCATGTGCTCCTTGAGCATTTTCATGGATACGAAACCTTTACCCCAGCTCCTGCCAGCTCTTGAGTTGGGAAAAGTTCCCTGTGCTTCCTTCACCTCAGGACTCAGATCTACTCTGCTGCCTTCTTGAGATGTTGAGGACAAGATACAAAAAAAAAAAGAGTTCAAGAAGGACTACGAAGATTTATAAGCTCATTTTTATAGGCTTTTGTAAAGGAACACTTCTTGCAAGCAGAATCACAGGGTCAAAGATTTAGAGTCAGAAAGAACCTTAGTGATCATTGAATCCAACCCGTATATTTGATATATATGAAGAACTGAAGCCAAGAGGGGGTAAATGACTTACCCAGGGTCACTCTGCTAGTAAGCGTCTGAGGTGGGATCTGAACCTAGGCGTTCCTGACTCTGAGGCCAACACTTATCCACAATGCCAAGCTGTTTTCTTCTTTTCTATGGTCCCAGATAACCAAATCATCTTTGGGGCAGTCCCGGTTACCGAATTTAATTAGGAGCTGTCTTTTATTCTTTTAACAAGGTATCAAAGTCCACATTCTGCATACATTCTGATCACCTCTTCTCTCTCTCTCTCTCTCTCTCTCTCTCTCTCTCTCTCTCTCTCTCTCTCTCTCTCTCTCTCTCTGTGTCCCTCTCTGTCTCTCTGTGTCCCTCTCTAAGGATCATGAGGGCGGGGAGTAAATCTTACCTGAATGTTGTAAAAATCTTGCTACAGTCCTCTGCAAACAGTAGGTACTCAATACATGCTTGTTGATTTGAACTACCCTATTTTTTGCTTTCCTATTTTAGCTAATATCAATGCTTAAATGCTTTTCTGGAAGACGCAATGGAAGGCTCTTGGCAGGTTGCACTGAAGGCACTGGGTGTTCTCAAACATGATGCCAAGCAAATCATTATGCCTTTCTGTGTTGATTGATGCTAAATAATCAAGCTTCTTTAAAAAAATTTTTTAAACCACCTCAAACCTTGTTTTTGTGATGAGTGTAAGGGATTGCTGGGAGTAGCTTTTCTGTGAAACTTCCCCTGCCCACCTAGCCCACCATGGTCTTTACATCCACTGAACTTTCACATTATTTAATGGAGGCCATTTTAGCATGCCACTGTCTTGCTGGAAAGATGTAGGGGAAAGAGTATTTGCTCAAGGGTGACATACTTGAGCTTTTATATATATGCTAATTCAATACTCAAATGGATTTGTGATCTCAGAGATGTGGTTATTCTTGCCGGTGGTGCAGATTGCATTCTACCCTTAACCATTCTATGCACCTCTCATCCCTATACTCCTATATGTTGATCTTGGTGGTTCCTCTCAACAAGCTTGGGGCCTTCCTTGACTTCTCTTGGTATTGTGAGGATGCTAGAGCAATGTGATGGCTGTTGATCCTTTGCTGTTGTCATATAACCAGCCCATCTTTTTTCATCATGCATTTTTTGATTGCATCCTTTGCACCACTTATCCCTTGTAATTCCTTGTTTGGAATTGCTACAGCCTGCTGATGGCCACCATGCACTTTTCCTACTTTGATTCTTCAGAGATAATGGTATTTTTTGACTTTGAGTTGTACAGCATTATCTGAAGAATTTTTTCCCCCTCTATCTGTGATTTCATAGGTATAAGGAGCTACGGGTAAAGAAACTCTTTACTAATGCACATAGCAACTGCTCTGTAATTTATAGTCTTAGAATGCAGCCTGGGGCACCGGGAGGTTAAACCACTTGTGCAAGGTCAAAGACCAGACTGGAACTAAGTTCCTCCTGACACTAGGCAGACTCTTGATGCACTATACTATGCTGCCTCGTGGGAAGAATATTCTACTAAAAAGAATGACCCTTGTTTCAAACTATTGTAAATCCTATGGAATAATAATGCTATTTTCTATTGGTATGTATTTTTAACTTATTCAAATGCTTTCATGCTTATTTTATTTTTTCCTCTCAAAAACTTCAGAGAAATTGGAGCAACTATCACTATTCTCCTTTTTTTTTTTACATGAGCAATCCAAGGAGCAGAAAGATTAAGTAAATTATCTAAGTTCACCCAGCTAGTTGGAGCCTAGCCAGGACCTAGGACCAGACCCTAAGTCTGCTAATTCTCTCTCTAGCTAAAGCGCCCCTATCCTCCCCTCCCCGCCCCCACCACACACGAACGTATCACACCCTTGGCTGCTACCAACGGGAGCTACTTTTCATTTATCCAAGAAAGGTGATTGACCTTTTTGGCAGTGAGCTAGTCAGGCCTAATCGTCCTCCCTTCCTTCTGGGAAGATCTTTTAACACAGTGCTTGGCACATAGTAGGTGCTTCATAAATGTTTGTTGACTTGACCTCTTTAATACTACAGTCTCAAAAGAGTCTGGAGGAACAGCCAATAGATACATGAATGCAATGGCCCCTGGCCTCCCTTCTCTCTCTTCTAAAGGAATTCTGTCTATTCTTTCATGCAGTCTTATCTAGATTGCTCACAACTGGTATATTCAAGAGGTATCTAGGATCTGCTGGTGCATTTGAAAAATGATCCAGCTGCCTTTACCCTCCTGATTACCAAACAGAGCTATTCTCTATTGCTAGAGTGTGGCCTGTGGCCCGGACAGGGCTAGGATTGCCTGGACCTACCATGTATGCTGCTTTGCCTCTCAAAGACCAGAATAAACAACTGAGAACAACCAAAGAGTAGATTGGTGCGTGCGTTCTGTGTATCCTATCTCCACATACCACTGATGCTTTGTATATTTGTCAATAAAACCTTGTAGAGTTGCTTTAAGGAGTATGCCATGTGTTTCTATTCCCTGAGAGCTGGAACTGGACTAATTTAGCTGGTAAAGGCCAAGCTGGCAAAACAAAGGGAAAACAAAAGGGAAAAGGAATGTTGGCACATCTTGGAGTTAAGATGGGGATAGAGGGTGAGAAGGGAGGAAGCAGGTTAAGATGCTTTTATAAGGGTTCACTGACATTCCATTCATGGTACCTGCTTTTACATAAAACAATGGCTCTGAACCAATGTTTCGTTTTCTGCTTCTCACATATAAGAAATTAATTACTTTGATTTGCAGAAAGTGCAGAGACAACTAGCTCTGGATTATTAAGGCAGTCTGTGATAAATTTGTTCAACACAGAAAAGAAAAACCACTTATGGTGAAATCAAAATGGATCTGTCTTAATTAAGTCCTTTCCAGAGACAACTGCACCTGGACTGAGACATTTTTTTCCAAAGGGCTCATCTCATAAGGCTGTCGGCATAAACTATAGACCTAGGCAGATGAAAGTAAAGTGTGCCTGTTGGGTGATAGTATTCAAACTAATCACCTTCTTTTGCAAATGGAAGAATTCCATTTTTTCCACTTTAAAAAAGGGAGGAAGAACCTGTTTTCTAGCTGTCCCCTCGAAGACATTGGAGTTAATCCGCAGAAGATAATGGTTCCCTCTGACCAAAGACATAGCCCCAGGCAGTTGATAGCTTCATTCCCATGAAGTGTCGATAGAGTCCAAATCTTCAGGATGGTTGTGACTTATTCTATTTATGTAACTCTCTTCAAGAACAGCATCCTATAATTTTTATCCACTTGGTGTAGTTGCTGCTGCTGGTGATTCATATCTCTGCTAGAGCCATGCTGGGCTGAATTGACCCTTTGCAGGCAGTCCTTCATGACAGTGAATAGGAAAATAGAGGGGTGGAGAAAAAAGAAAGAAAGAAAAAGGGGAGGTAAGAGGTAACGCTGGAGAGACAGGGAGTTGAACAGAGCCATACTCTTTTGATAATCATAACATCATACACCATACTGTGTATACAGCAACAACCCTAAAATAATTTCACCACCAACATGGAACATTTTTTCTTCATTACTGTATTCTCTAGGAAATTAATACATCCAGACATCCTCATTATCATCCTCATCACAACTCATATTTATAGAGTGGTTAATTATTTAAAGCTTTATGTGTATTATCCCTTCTGTGAAAAGGGCAATAGTTGAGGAAATCAAACTTGTTTAGAAGCTCAACGGACTCAGTACCATGCACATAGGTAGATTCTTAATATTTGTTTAATATAATTAGTTGTGGTTTTTAAAACAAAACTTTCAGTGCTAAGTCATTGGTTTTAAAGTCTTTGTGATTGTCATTTCTCTATTATGTGTGTGAGGAGGGAACCATTAGGAAGTGTACATTGGGGCATTAGAGTTTATTAATTTAGCAAAGGTAAGTACGGTGTAATGGAAAGAATGCTTGGAACCAGAAGATCTGCTACTTATTAGCCAGATGACTCTGGGCCAGAGTGACCTTTCTTTGGATGTAGATATGATGTCACTATTCATAACACTATTCATAAATTGATTTGATGTTATAGTTAATAGATTTAGATCTAGAAAGTGTCTTAGACACCATTGGGTCCAACCCCATCATCTTACAGATAAGAAAACTGAGGCTCAATGAGGTTTAATGACTTGTCCAAAGTCACACAGGTAGTAGCCATTAGAGGCAGCATTTGAACCCAGGTCCTCAGACTCCGGAGTCAGTGTTGTTTTCCCATGATGTCATGCTGCTGTCTCTCTGAAAGTCCTGCACGTGTGTGTCTGCAATAGAGTTGTTGGTCTTAGACTGTAAGCAACTAAAGGGTTCTCTCTTCTTTCTACCATACACATCTGAGTCCTTGGTATGATAATACTGACGCCAGTAATGAATGCAAAGACATACCCAGGAACTAGAAGGGAAGACAAGATCAAAGATATAGAGTAAGAAGGGACTTAAAAAGTCATCTTGTCCATCCCCTTATTTTACAGATTAAGAAACTGAGGCCCAAAGAAATTAAAAGATGTGTCTAAAAGGTTTTCAGGACCCCACTCTCCCTTGAGTCTCCTCCTACTTATTGAATCACTTTGTTTCAATTTCTTTTGCTGAATCTTTAACTAGATCTTTCTTGATAACCTTGGTTATCACCCAGGTTCTCTGTCCTGGACTTTTTCTCCTCTCCCTCTGTTCTATTTTACATGGTAATTTCATCAGTTCCTATGGATATAATTATTATCACTATGCAGGTTTCTCAGATCCATTTGTCCGACCCTGACTTCTCTCTAAACTTTCAGTCTTGCATACCTATTGGATATCTCTAACTGGATGTCTAATAGGCATCTTAAACTCTACATGTCCAAAGCTTAAATCATTATTCCTCCTCCCCAAACCCTCCCTTCTTTATAACTTCCCTATTGCTGTCTAGGGCACCACCATCCTCTCAGTTACCCAGGTTCATAACCTAGATGTCATCCTTGACTCCCCAATCTCTCTTATCTCTCATATCCAATCAGTTGCCAAGTTTTGTCATTTCTACCTTTGTAACATCTCTCCTATGTGTTCCCTTTTTTCCTCTGATGCTGCCACCAAATTCATGCAATCCCTCAACACATCAAGCCTAGACTATTGCAATAGCCTTCTGGTTGATCTCTCTGCCTCAAGTCTCTCCACTCCAGTCCATTTTCCACTCAGCTGTCAAATTGATCTTCCTAAATTGCAGGTCTAATCATGTCACACACACACTTTGATCCCATTCCAAAAACCCAGTGACTCCCCATTACCTCCAGGATCAATATACAATCCTCTCTTTGGCTTCCAAAATCCTTCATAACCTATCTCCTTGCATCTTCAGTCTTCTTACACCTTATTTCCCCCTCATGTATATTCTGTGATCCAGTGACTCTGGCTTTCTTACTGCTCCTCCAAAGTTATACTCCCTCTCTCAACTCTGGGCTTTTTCACATGTTGTCCTCAGTGTCTGGAGCACTTTCCGTCTTCATTTTTATCTACTGGCTTCCTTCAAGTCTCAGCTAAAATCCCACCTTCTGCAAGGACCCTTTCCTGATCTTCTTTAACCTTAGTGCCTTCTGAAGTTATCTCTAATTTCTCTTGTTTATACCTTGTTCATACATAGTTATTTGTATGTTGTCTTCCCATTAAACTGTAAGCTCCTTGAGGCCAGGGACTGGGATTTTTTTTTTTTTTTTGGAACTTTTAAAAAAATTTTCTTTGTATCCCCAGCACTTAGCACAGTGCCTAGCACAGCACACACTTAATAAATGCTTATTGACTTGACCTGTCCATGGGTCACATAGGTAGTAAGTGACTTGAACTTGGATCTAGTTCTTCTAACTCCAAGTTCAACATTCTTCGCACTGTACTACTGAGATAGGACAGTGGACGAAAAGCTAGCATGATTATTTCCTAAAAGGAAATTTCTTCTCCTAGAAGGGGAAGGGGCAGGGGGAAGTCAGTTACACCCAAATGGGCACAGTTTGCTCTCCTAGATGCTCTGAAATACTTTGCATTTATACAGTGCTTCTTCAAAGAGGTTCCACGTATATCCTCTTATTTCTTCTTTGCTGAAATCTTATTAAAGTGGTTAAGGCAGGTGTTGTGACCCTCATTTTACAGGTAAAGAAACAGACACAAAGAAGTTGACCTGTAACAGCTATCTAGTGGGTCAGTGACAGAATCAAGCCCAAAGACAGAACCAACATCCAGGTCTTCTTAGCCTTCTTTAGTATTCTTTTCCCTATAATAATAACTGACATACAAGCACTTTAAGATGCTTTCTCCCTCCTAATCGCAGTCTTAAATCTTCCTTTAAGTTTCAGCTAAAGTCTCATGTTCTGCAAGAAGCCTTACCAGTCACCCCTTAATTCTAGTATCTTCCCTCTGAGATCATCTTCAACGTATCCTGATTGTTATCTTCATCATACATAGTTGTTTGCACCCCATTACATTGTGAGTTCTTTGGGGACAGAAGATATTTTTGCCTTTCTTTGTACCTTAGTACAAATCACAATGCTTGGCACATAGTAGGTGCTTAATAAATGCTTGTTGACTTGTCTCAATGAATGAGTGCAGAATTGATTAAGCACCTACAGAATGCCAGGCTCTGTCCAAGTTCTAGAGATATAAGCACAAAAGTCACATATAGTACCTGCCTTCAAGGAGTTTATATTTTATCAAAGGGAGACAATAGATATAAGGGAATGGTGACCAGGGAAAGGATTCTTTGGGGAGTCACAGGGATCATGAATGTAGGGATCATGAAGTACCAAGGATCATGAATGATGATACAGCATGGTCCTATTGTCAATCACTACCTCCTCACCAGAAGCAATGGTAGTATTGATTTAATTTTATAAGTGAGAAATTGAGTTTGATAGAGATTAAGTGACTTGCACTGTACTACTGATATAGAACAGTGAACAAAAAGCTAGCATGATTATTTTCAACTAGTCATGCGGCTAGTAAAAGTCTGAGGTGGGATTTGGATTCAGATCTTCTTGACTTCTGCCCTACTGCTCTATCTACTAGACCACACTGCTTCTTACCTTGATGTCCTTAGCTTTCAAACTCCTGATTTGATAGCTGCTACTTTGTCTTCAAATTGAATATTTCCTATTACTTCTAATGGAAATAATTCACTACTAGAACATGTGCAAAATACATTTTCACAAGGTCATTCTAACCCAGTTTTTTTCCCCCCTTCTTAAAAATCTTTTGGGCTTTGGTCCAAGATTCCATCACGTTTGCAGTTTCCTTTGCATTTTGAACCAGAATTTTAAACCATCTTCATTTTTAGAACTGATTTCTTCAGTTCTTTATATCACGGTCAATTAGCCATGATGTAGAGAAGTAACTGGGTTGGGGAATTGGGGGTTGGGGAGATAAATAGTAAAAACAGCCAGAAACTTAGTTTATCAGCAGAGTTAGGGCATTTAAAAATATGTATATGAATAAGAACATTCTGACAATTTTTAGTAGTGCTTAGATTTAGTGCTCATAGATGACAGTGGGATTAATGCTACATCATGCCTACTAGTCACCTTTCTAAAATGAATACCCCTCCTGTAATCCAAGTATACTTGATCAGTGATGATGGCAGTGAATAACATGTGGTGGTTATCCAAGAAATAAAAACACACCTCCAGCACACTTATCCAAATCTGTGCTCATTTTTAGCCAGAAAATATTT
The DNA here is from genome assembly GCF_003287225.1 of Phascolarctos cinereus. Classification (NCBI taxonomy): domain Eukaryota; kingdom Metazoa; phylum Chordata; class Mammalia; order Diprotodontia; family Phascolarctidae; genus Phascolarctos; species Phascolarctos cinereus. The sequence goes on along the minus strand of NW_027555625.1, from coordinate 109,937,955 downwards.
TCATTTGTTTCATTTGGTAAGTAATATATCTTTAATATGTCTTCAGATACATTGGTAAAATTGATAATTTCAGTGCTGGCGGTGGCAGTGCTGACAATGAGGATGACAGTGATGGGCAGTGTGATGATGATGATGATGATGATGATGATGGTGATGGTGATGATGATGATAAAATCTTTGTGGAATAGTGGATAATATGCTATTCTTGAAGTCAGAAACCTCAGGAACCAATTAGCTGTGTGATCATGGCAAGTCTTCCAACAGTTCTTAATCTTTTCAGTGTCACAGGCCTCTAACAATCTGGTAAAGCCCCTTCTCAGAATAATTTTTTTTTCTTTTTTCAAAAATTATTTATTTATTTTTAGCATTCATTTTAAAAGAATTTTGAGTTCTGAATTCCCCTCCCTCCAACCTATCCCCAGCCATTGTGAAGGCAAGAAATGTGATATCAATTATATGTGCAAAATCATGCAAAACAAATTTCCATATTAGCCACGTCTCACAAAAAAGCAAGAAAAATAAAGAATAACATTTCTAAAGGCATAAAATAAAATACATGATATTACAAAGAAAACTAATTATATTGAAATACAATTATCAAAATATTTTTTAAGAAACAATTTTATTATCTCCTGGCTGAGAATCCCTGTCTTTAGCTTGTTTCCTCATCTGTAAAATGGGGACAATAATACCTGGGGCATTAATTTCAAAGGGTTGCCATAAGCCTTACATGAGATAATGAAGGTAAAAGCACTTTGCAAACCTCAGAACTCTCTTTAAATGCCAGTTGTTATTGTGATATTGATCTGAAACTAGGATTTGTCATTTTTGTATGAATCTTTTTACTGCATGGGAACACAGGAACTTGGCTATGTCAGGTTTTCTGTGTTCTGCTCTTTGGGTCCAAGTGCTTCTTGGATCAATAAAGATGTTTGGGAGGCTGCCCTTTCCTGACCTTCCCAGAAACTTAAGAAGAGAATAAACCCCTCCTACCAGTCTATGTTTTAATGTTTTATTCCCAGGCCAAATAAAGGCAGAAAACTCCTGGTTCAAGATGGGCAATTTTCTCTCACACTAGGCCAGGTGAGATAATCTTAATGGAGCTCTATCAACCTCAACTATTGGTTTCTTGGCTGTTCACCTGCTTTATATCTCACTCAAAGTAGTATGGACCCCAAATTTCCATACCAAAGAGTAATAGGCTTTTACTGGAAGCTTTTATCTTCTCGACAGTGGTACTTGTCTCATATTCTGCACCAGAATGGTGAGAAAATCAGCCATATGAGGAGAAAACACTATGAAGACAGAAATTTAAAACTGGCATGCTGATAACACTGAGGCAATTGCAATATTTTTTTCCCCTGCCTTTTTAATTACCAAATACATTGAGAGGGAAAAGTGTCTTATGTAAAAAGATCATCTTCCTCCTAATACACAGACAGAAACCCACAAAGACACAGATACACTTTACTCAGCCTCTGAGGTATGCAGGTATAGAAACGGTCTTTTTTTTCCCCTTCCCTTTCTTTTTATTTAGTTCATAAGAAATGTCTCCCAAGATGGACTGAACATACACACACACATACACCCCCCCCCAAGAAATTATTTTAAGAGGTGTATGTAAGAGAGATAGAACACACAAAAGGTTGGTTGTGATCAGAAAGTACAAGGATTTTTAAATACTGTCAAGGTTTCTACAAAAGGCCTGAAGGTCACAGAAATGTGGACAATCAGCGCTTTTTAAAAAATTTAACAACAATGATAATAAATAATAGCTAATATTTATGTAGCTCTCACCATGTGCCAGGCACTGTGCTAAGTGCTTTGCAAACATCAGCTCATTTGGCCCTCACAATGACCCTGAGAGGTAGGTGTTATTCATATCCCCATTTTGCAGATGAACAATAAATGACATGAACAGCGTCAATAAATCCTATCAACCATTCCAAACACTTATTATCGCTGTTTTCCCCCCATTCAGTCTCACTATGTTCTAAGGATCTTTCCCTGGGATTATTTATTTCCTGCCTTTTGACTTTCATTTGCCCCTCATGATTGAACAAGGAAGCGTACATCAAGTGTTTGAAATTATATATAATATTAACTTACATTTTATAATGCTCTGCAGTTCCTAGTTCTTCCCTTTGGGAGGAGACAGTATGAATATCACCATTCACAGGTTTAAGACAAAGAAATGAAAGCTCAGAGAGATTGTAACTTGCTTAGGATCACACAGCTAATAGTAGTACAGTGGACTGGAGTCCAGAAGCCTTGAATTCAAATCCAGCTTCAGATACTACTGTTTGACTTCCCCAACCCATCCACAACCCTGGACAAGTCACTTAATCTCTATCTGCCTCAGTTTCCTCAACTGTAAAATTGAGATCATAATAGCACCTATCTTATGGGGATGCTGCAGGGATCAAATAAGATAATATTTACAAAGTAAGTAGCACAGTTTTAGTCATTCAGTCATGTCTGACTCTTCATGACCCAATTGGAGCTTTTCTTGGCAAAGATCCTGGAATGGTTTGCCATTTCCTTCTCCAGATCATTTTGCAGATGAGGAAATTGAGGCAAACAGGGTTAAGTGACTTGCCCAGGGTCACACAGCTAGTAAGTGTCAAGTGTTTGGTCTGAGGCTGGATTTGAACTCAGGGTCCTCCTGATTCCAGGGCCAGTGCTCTATCCGCTGCACCACATAGCTGCCCCAATTCTTAGTAAATTTCAGAAGCAGGTTTTGAACCTGCATCTTCTGTTTCCAAGTCTAGAGCTCTTTTTACCCAGCCCACTAAATCTTAGGAGATAGCTGCTACCTGTGACTCTATAACTATTCTGTAATTTTTTTTGTTAATGTAAAAATGTTTCTTAAAAGTGGAATATGATTGTTAAAGGAGAAAAGATTGGGTCTAAAAGGTAGGACTTTTCCTAAAACAACTGCTTAACACCTGAAAGAGGAAATGGCACAAAAGAGAATAAAAAGGAGAAAACCACACTTATTAGACCAAGTATACACAGAGTAGATCTGTGCTGGAGGTAACACAATCATGGGATACACCGAAGGAATTATTTATAAGGGAGTTGAAGGAAGGAAAGATGCCAAAAGTGTGCCAAAAATTTCAGACCTTGATACAAAAAAAAAAGGATGATGGGAGAATATCAATAGTTAGTAACTTATTGAGCTTGTATTCCCATCTGTATCAAATTAGAATTATCTGCACATACACATTGAGGATATCTTGGTAAAAATATTTGTAAAAAATAGACAGCTTTGGCAACTCGATATTCCATAGCAGTCAAAATCCTTACTTTTATACAACTAACAGAAAGATACAAAGAACAAAATATTCCACTATTTTTGTTGATTATTTTAAAAATGTTTGAATCAGTAAAACTATATTCTGCCTTAAAGGTTCTCTTCCAACAGTGTATCTCCTAGGCATCCATCAAAATTATTCACAATTTCTTAAAACATATAACAACAAAGATAACCTTACTTGAAAACCCTTCTGATCATAAATATTAAGCAAAACATAAAAAAGGGAGATGTATATTCAACCAAAAGTATTTACAACTGTGTTGGAGAGGATCCAACTTAGAGTACAAATTTAAAAGAGACTCCTTTGAGTGATGAGATCCTCTAGAGAAGTACTTTTGTCTGTGGGTGACATTGTATTGATTGTATCAAGCTGGAACACCACCAAGCCTCCTGGAAAAGATATCAAAGTACTCAAAAGAGTATGGCCTGATTATCCATGTAAGAAAAACCAAGTGGATGAAAAAATGTATGTTGCCCAGATGATGACATACAGTTAGGAGGACAATCTATAGAACTTATCCATAAGTATATCTTGTGTCTATATGTATATACACATACATATAGCATATAATTTATATATGCATACATATACAAATAGTACTAATAGACAATGAGACGGGCTCAAAATTAAACAAGAAGAAAATATCAGACTGAGTTGCCTTCAGGAAATTGCAAAGTTTCTTTAGTAACTACAAACTTCTTCGAGAGACAAAGCACAATCTTTTAATACTAACATTCTACTAGTGTTGGAGTATGGCTTTAAAATGTGAAACATTATAATTAGTATCACAGACAGATCACTGGAGAGGCATACGGTGGATGGGAGCCAGCCGAAATGTAACAAATAAGGGATTTTAATGAAGACCTAGAGTAGAAGCTATAATTAGAGAAATGTATGATCAGAAAAGAAGACATGTACTGAGAAGGAAGGACAACAGGTAGGCAAGTCATATCCTCATAATATCCTCATGATATCAGGAGAAAGTGAAGAAGACCTCTAGGAAGGTAGATGGAACCCCTTCAGTATATTTACTGCAGCACGTTGTGGACAAGAATCCACACAAAATGGGCAGGCATAGATGGGTGACAGTCCATATCATCAATGAAATCTAATTCAATGAAATCATAGACCCATTTGAATTGAATACCTTGCATTGAAGTAGATGAGTGAAAAGTCGTTCCTTGAATTACTGGACAATACACAGTTTAGGAGATTCTTAAATAAAAAGTCTGCCATGAACCAACAAATCCTAGCTCCAACAAATAACTCCTTGGAGCTTATATGATAAAGGGAATAAATATCTTCTCCCTCTCCATGCCACTCCTCAAAAACTATTGCACATCCTACTGAAAGAGCAATGCATCTTTTTGTATTGTGTATTATTAAATACGGATTCTCTAAAGTCTTCCTCCTGTACCTCTTTGTGGCCTCGCTGTCCACTCTAGGGAAGGCCATGGGAGTCTAAATTCTGGCAGGATGAACAAGTTGGAATGATGTGGCAATAGACTGTATGTCTGTCATTCAGGACCAGCAGCTAAGTTTAGAAAGGCTAATTACCAGAAGGGATGGATTTTTTTCCATGTAGCTGCTCATTAAGCTATTTGCCAAGGTGTGGTGGGACAACAATCTGAATTGACTGAGGAAGTATCCACTCCGATCTTTAAGATAAGATTACTTACCTTGTAAAGTTTTAAACTCAAATCCTACAGGCCTTTCCTAGTTTCCCTCCCCTGCCCCACTACCTCTTCTCTGAGATTACCTTCCATTTACAACAATGCAACTTGTATGTATACAGTTATTGCAATATCATCTCATCTAATAAAATGCAGTCTGCCTGAGATATGTTCTTGCCTTATTTTGGATCTCTAGCCTCAGCATAGTGCCTGGCAAATAAGATGCTTGTTGACTAACAGAGTAACATTTTGAAACTCAATTAATTCAGACACCATTGATTTAGAATTTGGGATAATTCAAATCAAGATTAATGGATAAAACTTAAGCAACGATAATTCATTGGAAACATATTACTTTTTCCAAATTATTTTGGGCTGATGCTAAAAAAAAGCACCCCCACTTTGCAAAAGCAATCATTGTGTACCATAGGCATTTAATAAAGGTTTGTTGAATGAATGAGTAAAGCAACAAGCTGGACTGGGATTACAAGACATATTTCTGTCATATGACCATCATATTGCTTGACCTGCCCAGTGGTTGATTGCACACTGGGAGATGGGAAAATGGAAACTCATGGTCTTAAAGCCCCATTTATTTATATAGGATCACAGCCTTAGAGCTGGAAGAGAACTTAGAACTTTTCTAATCTCATTTTACAGATCAGCAAACTGAGATCCAAAGAGATTAAAAGACTTTGCTCAAGGTCACCCAAGTAATAAGTGGAAGTGTCAAAATTTGAATCCGGGTCCTCTGGTGGAGCAGTGGGTAGGATACTGGGTTTGGAGTCAGGAAGTCCCAAGTGTGAATCCTGCCTCAGTCATTTACTCGCCGGGTGACCTTGGACAAGTCACTTCAGTTATCCCAGGCTCAGAGGGTTGGATTCAATTGCCTCTAAGGTCCCTTCCAGTTCGAATTCTATGATTCTGTTTTCTTCTGCACCACAATGCCTCCTACTGTTCAGGTGGCTCATAATGTTTAATCCTGGTTTAAATTGGTTAAGTCCATAAGTTTCTACGCTTTTGGTTGATATTTGGTGCCCCAAAGATTTGGTTAAAAATAACAACTACAAAAACAAAAACCCCACAATTACCACAGGTTGCTTCCTAGGAAAATGGTTGCAAAGTACTTGGGCTGTCTTCAGATCATTCCCAGAAAGTGGCCGACTGCCCTGTGTTGAAACTAGACAAGATTTTTTTACATTCTGGCACCATGAGACACTCATTCCACATTCCTCTCTTCATCTATATATTCGCATATATGAATATATATTACATACACACAATGCATATATAGTCACATAGACAACACTTTAGATGCTAGGAAGTGAGGTGACCTAGAAAGCAAGATGACAGATGAAATGAGGGAAGGATCTCTAGGAACACAGCCACATGGAGCTGGATCATGTCAGAGACAATATTCAGAGCCTAAAATAAAAGATTGTTAACATGAGCTGGTTTGCTTCATTTCATCACAGTAGAGTCTACACAGATTTTTTTTAAAGGAAAAACAAAGATTTATATAATTGGCCTGGGGAGAGGTAGAGGAGGACAGAGAGAGAGAAGGTACTATTTATCTTAGAAAGAGGAAGAGTTTGAAATGCTTCGGCTAAGAATTTACAAATGGAGAAGGCCATGGCCCAGATGGAAGTGATTTCCATCCTTCCCCCCGCCCTGCCCCCCAACCTCCTATTTCTTATGCCCTTGTTCCCTCTACCCCCTTTTTTTAAGGACAGTAAAAAGTTCTGAAAGGAAGGAGTTCAGGGCTATAAATTTAGGTGAAATGAAAATTAATACAATGGCATTCTTTAGCTATTGAGCTGTAGAACCTGGTGATTCCAAAGGAACTATCTGGAGGTAGTGAGTGAGTGGCTAGTTTCAAAAGCATTTGTATAACTTTGTGTCCACAAAAGGTGCTCACAGTTCTTCAGAATAAGGTAATACTAGCTAACTGGTGAGAGGCTGGGGAAATAGAATAAACTCAGTAGTTAATAAGGATTTTTTTTCATACAGTCATTGATGGAGTCAAGGCAAAGTAAAGAGTGGAGGCAATTATCCAGACACTAAAGATTAAAAGCAAAAATATCAAATATTATCAGGGGAAACAAAATTATTGAAATAATTTTTCAATCTTCCTTTAGAACATAATGGGGGGGTGGAGAAGATTGTGAGGGTTCTTTCCTTTTAAATGATATTTGTTGTTCTTTAGTTGTGTCCGACTCCATGACCCCACTTGGGGTTTTTCTTGGCAAAGATAATGGAGTGGTTTGCCATGTCCTTCTCCAGCTCATTTTACAGATGAAGAACTGAGACAAACAGCATTAAATGATTTGCTCGAGGTCACACAGCTAGTGAGTCTCTGAGGCTGGATTTGAACTCATGAACATGAACCTTTCTGATTCCAAACCCAGTGCACTACCCACTGTACCACCTAGCTGCCCCAAATGATATTTATCAAAGCTGAAAAACATACAGAGTGAAATAGAACAATGATTTGGTCTACATTGAAGAAATGCCCTTGTTCTCCAGGAGGTAAGTTCAGATGTTTTGTTGTGTGGTAGGGTAGCAAAGTGAGACTTTGATTTTCTGTTGCCTTTATGAGCGTCCTTTTTAGAGCACTATGAGTTCTGGTGCATTTGGGGATCCATTTTAGAAATTCTTTGTGATTTTCTTTATTTTATAACAACTCTTCATACCTCCCAGGGGACAGGGAGTGCTTAAGAAGTACATTCCAGAGAATAGCTTAGAGGATATAGTGACAAGAGAGGGGAAACTTAGCATTTCCTTCTGGGCTTGTTTTCTTGCCAGACAATGCACAGGTATAGGAAGAAAGTAAATTTTAAAAAGAAGCAGCTATGGATGGATCAGCTAAGTTTCATTTATAATATCATTGCAGATTCTGTGTTGCTCTGGCTGTGGAAAAGGCATGGCAGAGTAATTGCTATATCTCCTTTGTGACAGAGGCATTATTGTGTAATTCAAAAATAATGTAATTTCCATAACTTCATGGACAAATCCATATTAATGATCCCATAATGTGTATTTACAGTAATGCAATCTAGAAATTAGTTTTGGTGAGGGGTAGCATAAGCATACTCCCTGGGATCCTTATCTGGGTTCCTGTTTGCAAAATGATCCAGAATCTTCATCTTAACATGTCAGGGACTGCATTTTAGCATCGTGTACTCCCTTCCCACTCCTTTTCTTATTTGATTTGGGACATCTTTTAGGGGCAAAGGTAACTGTGTACAAAGACTGGGGGCAGGGTGGTGGCATTGGAGGTAGGGTTGAAAATTCATTTAATTTCATTCCACTCAAAGTAATAGTGGAAGTGAACTGAATGAGTTAGTGGGAAGTCTTATCATATCACTCTTTATCATTATTCAGTAAACTCTAGTGGCTCCCTATTGCCTCCAGGATCAATATAAAACCCGGGTTTGGCTTTTAAAGCCCTTCGTAACCCAACCTTTCCTACTTTTGTAGTCTTCTTGCACTTTAATCCTTTCCAAGAACTCTAAAAGACAATGTTCCTTGAATAAGATGCTCCACCTCCCATGAATGCAAATCTCCATGCATTTTCATTGGCTGTTGCTCATTCAGGAAATACTCTCCTTCCTCACTTCTGACTCCTGGCTTCCCTGGCGTCCTTCAAGCCTCAGCTAAAATCCCATAGTCTGCAAGTAGCCTTTCCCAGTGTGATATATAAAAAGTTTGAGAGACATAGTTTCTGGGTAATTAGTCATTTTAGTAATCATTCTGGCATATGATTAATAAAAGCAGTCAGTGACACTCTCAAATGCCAAAGACCCCTCATGGAACCCACTCAACACTTATATGCCCTTGGAAGACTGGGTGTTCCTGAGGTGGCATTCGACTCTGATTGGTTAACAATTAATGAGAAGAATGAATATCATAATAAGAGGTGGACCTATTCTAATGAGGGGCTGGGGTGTGTGACTTTGATTATGTCATTTACTTCCAAATCACCCCCCAAACCTTGGGTAATCTAGACAACTGATCTACCCCCCCCTCCCCTTGCCCAAACTTTCCTGAGTGGAACAAATTCGGCCAGAATTCACCTTAGATTAAATTCTTTGTAAGGTTTTCTAAATGGATAAGGCAACAACTCCACCTAGATAACATAGTCTAGATGAGGTAAATTTTGGGGAAAGAGCAGGCCTCATTAATGATTTAATGTTAGTGCCATCCCTTTCAGATTATATCTAAGATCTATCTATCTATTTTTCTATCTATCTCTCTATCACTATATCTCTATATTATGTATACATATATATACGTATATATGTATATATCTTGTTTGTACATTGTTGTTTGCGTATTGTCTCTCCCATTAAATCTTGAGTTTTTTGAGAGGGATGAGCAAAATTTTGCCTTTTTTTGAATCCCCAGCACTTAGCATAGTGCCTGGGATGAAGTAGGAACTTATTACCTGCTTGTTCCCTTCCTTTTCCCCTTCCCTCCTGTTTGTAACTCATTCCACTGCATGTGCTGACTTTCATGGTTTGCCCTAATCTGACATGATAATCATATATTATATATTTTTAATCCATTCTATGTAGGATACTATACAAAACACAGTAGAAATACAATCTCTGCCTTCCAGGAATGCATGTTGTTTAAAAAAATCAAAATAATGTAAGGCAAGACACATATGTCATAAAAGCAGGGGTATGCTGATAAATGTTTAACTACTTGCTTTCAGAAAAAATGCATGTAAAACATACCTTGATATTTGGTCTGCTTGTGGTAGACATCTCCTTAACTCACTGACAGGTTTGAGTCCTGTAGGTTACCCTCAGTTTGGTTTAGCCCATCTGTAGAGCTGCACATGTTACAGTTTCTTGGAGCCAGAGGTGAGAGTTGGGTAGGCATCAAAGGTGGATGAACAGCCCTGAAGAAGACTCGGCAAGCCCTCACACCAGAGGTGCTAGTGATGGGTATGGGCCCAAGCTGAGATCTTAGGCCCCTTGCCCCAAATGGAATCTGGCTCCCATTTTTCTATGGGCCCCAGCTTCTTATCTCCCTTTGAAAGCCCTAGCCCCACTTTTTGATTTTATTCAGATGCCTTCCAGTTCCTCTCATTATCTATTCCCATTGTCTATTCAATCTCTTAGATATTCCAATCAAAATTCTCACCTAGACCCTTTTCCCCACCCCTTCCCTGGTCACACAAAGTTACTTTAGTATATATAAGATCCACGCTGGCCCCCATTTAAACGCTGAGACTTTCTCATGCCCAAAAAGACTGAGATTTTCTCATGCCCACTTGTCCCTAAGGGCATTACTAATGTTCAGATTCCTTAAGGGTCTGGCCTATAGGATTTATCTCTAATAAACTTTTTCTCTGGCTGAAGGAAGATTTGGGTTGAATTCAGTCAAGCAGGGCCTGTGCCTCGATCTCGGGGTTCCAGAACACCTAAACCTCTAGTTCTCATCACTAGCACTCCCTGAATACCTACAGATGAGTTCCAAAGCCTAATGTCATTGAAGTTAATGAATGTAGAACCAGAAACAAAATCAGAAACAATGGCAATGACCTGATTTTCAGTAGTTCTCATTTGGAACTATAAGAAAGATGGCCAATTTAACTAAGAAAGGAATTTAAATGAATGATAGTTCATATTTATGCAGTTTTCCAACCAATAACCTTGTAAGGGAGGTGATGATAGTATTATCATTTCTATTGAAAGGATGAGAAGATTGAGGCTCAGAGAATTGGTAGATGGAGATTAGGCAACGAGAGTTCTAGGCATATGATATCATTAGCGCATTCTTAGGTATTAAAATCCCTTTTTCTTGGTCTCCATTTCACCCATCTCTCAGCATCCTCCTCAATTCTTACACATGAGCCCTTTCACTTCACATCACTCTGATCAACCACCTACCTACAACTGGTTTTCAATCACCATTTTTTTTTCTCCACTCACCAGTTTGGCAGAGCCAGGGCTCAAACCCAGATCTTCTGTCTCCTAGCCCAAAACGTTTTCCATTATATCACACTATAAAAACAAGCAAAAACCTCCCGTTTCCTGCCAGCAAAACCATTATTTCTTCCCTTCCTTGGCCCTGGGTAAATATATCCTGAAAATGGGGCACTTAAGAGTATAGATAGCTATCAAGGAAAATCAGAGAAAACTCCACTAATTAGGAATTGGTGATAATTGAGGACCGAGACCAGACTTGAAGTTCACCTTTGATAAGCAAAACCTTTGTTCCACAGAAAGTGTACACCCATAATATATACAAGATGAGAAGGGGGTGTGTGGCTATGTTTAAGAGAATTAAGAAAACGAAATCTTTCTAAGTACCCTCAAGCACTTCAGAAGCACTCATTTACATACAAACAATGGATTTGCTAATTATAAATCATTCTTATCTATTCAATTGACAGGTCCCTTAAGGCAATACTTGGTTAGCTCTTTGGAGTTCTTGTATGTACTTCAAAGTAATACAGCTGTAATATAATTGTATTTTTAAAAAAAAATCTGTTGCACACTTTTCACTAATTCAGACTGACCTTTCCCCTAATTAATCTGAATTAATGAGGCTTTACTCTACTACACATTTCATCTTCATTCTATACCCGTTAATCTTGTTCTGTTCCCAAGTAGAGCCTTAATTTAAATTGAATTCTGGAAAACTGAGAGTAGCCTAGACAATGGGTTTAATAAGAAAACGTTAGCTTTTTCTTTTTTAGTTCTTACATTGGAGATTTGATAAAAGCAAGAGAATATCATTCTTTTATTTTACCAAAGAAATAGCACTTAAAAAGCAATCATAGGAAAGTATGTGAATATCCAGACAAAACAAGCAAGGCTTGAGAGTCACAATATGTTTTAAAATAACTCCACTGGAAATGCTATAGAAAATCCATCCACTGGTTCATTCATTCATCAAATATATACTGAACGTACTAGGTGCAGAACACTATGCTAGGTACTTAGGGAGGGGTAGAAACAAAGGAAAAAATGTAATCCCGCCTTGTGCTCTAGAGTTTACAATCTAGCTGGGGAAATGAAACCTAAAACAGGAAACAGTTAAGTAACAATGTTTAATGCTGCCCTCTGGCTGCTTTCCCAGCTCCCACTGGAATAGGGAAACGGGTAGTACCCACAGGGACTGACTACTGGTCCCCTCAGGTTCTATGGATAACTGCCAGGTGGGGATTTCCAAAGCGGTAACTCATGAGTCCCCACCCAGTGCTCCCTAATATCAACAAACCAATTGACATCAGTTAGCTTTTAGAAAGGGATATTTATTAAGTGGACATAGCAAGAGCAATTGTTACAGAAACTTCCCCAAGCTAGGGGCATACTCTCCCCTTTGCACATACAAGGTTCTTGGGAAGAGTGGGCTCAAATTCAGAAAGCTCATGTGACCAAAGAATAAATTCACGGTTATTGGAAGTCCTTTTCTCTCTTTTGTGGGGTCATCGTGAAATTCCTCTTCGGTGTAGTTCCCTGCTTACTTCTGAGGGTCGGTACCCTTGTAGAGTCCTGAAGCTGCCTGTGTAACTAGTTTATCCTTAGTATGTCTCTCAGTTCCCATCACATACTCTACCAATAGGCACTATATCTAGGGACATGACTAATGCTGCTACAGATGCTGAGAAGAATGCCAAATCTCCATATTTTCAGACATTTTAAAATTCACAAAGTCTCAGGAGGTGGGGGTGGGAGGGAGCCGGTAGGGGAGGAAACTCCATCCTTCTCTCCCCCTACAAGGACAATTCCCTCACCCACCCCTTGCCTTACCTCAACCAGAATCTCCTGCTGGAAATGTTCAGTCCTGATCTGGCTTGCTGTAATAAGCATAGGCCCGGAGGTATGACTGGTTATTTCATCTAATCCCAATGCTTTCCAGTTTGTAGTTTGCTTTCACCAAGTAATCCAAGTATTGTGCTCCTTCCAAATTGATTAAAGACTTGTTTATACCTATTTTAATACCTTTGATTCTTGTTTGCTTCAGTTGAGAAATCTGGGCAACTATTTGGAGAGGAGATACAAACCCCATCTTTAATAATGCAAGGTCACGTTGGTTATTTCAAAATAAGTAGAACAGGTAATATATTCTGCAGAAATTTGGAAGAGAAGACCTATGTGGATGGACATAATCAAGGAAAGCAAAGAGAGAAGGTAAGACTCTGGCAGGGTCTGAAAGTAAAGTGGGATTTGGATTACACAACATAACTAAACGATAGCAAGTCGAGGATGTCCCTACATGTGTTAGATTCAACAAATGTTCAGCGAATGTTTACTAAGAGCTCTGCCCTGTGCTACATGCTGAAGACGTACATGGTATGGTGCCTAGCCTTAAGGATTTTGCAATTATACATAGAGAACAAGGGGCAGGTAGGTGGTATGCTGCATAGAGTACTGGACCTAGAATCAGGAAGATCTGAGTTCAAATATAACTTCAGACACTACTGAACTCCTATTTGCTTGCGTTCCTCATCTGTAAAATGGGTATACACTGGAGAAGGAAACGACAAACTACTCCAGTATCTTTACCAAGAAAACCTCATGGACAAGTCTGATACACATAGTCCTCTATACCACTCTAAGGTACTTACCATGTTCTAGCTTGTGTTATTGTTATCTAGGTACTTGTCACAACCTACCTATTAGATTGTAAGCTTTTGAAGGGAGAGATCACTGTCTTATTTAGCATTGTACTTTTCTCAATGTCAATCATAGTACTTTGCATATAACAGGTACTTAGTAAAAGTTTGTTGAATATAATTTATTAATAATAATAGCATTATGATAAACAATAATAACTTTATGTAATGCTTTAAAATTTAAAAATCACTTTACATGCAATATCTAATTTGAGCCTTTCAGGAATCCTGTGAGGTAGGTACTACAAGTCTCATTATTCCCATTTTACAGATGGGGAAAGTTTGAGTGACTTGTTCATGGTTACACAGCCAGTAAGGTCAGTGGTAGAATTTGAATATTAGTTCTGCAAACTTCAAGTCCAGCACATTATGTATTTTATGTATATGTAATATAACATAATATATAATTGTATATATTATATACATATATAATAAATTATCAAATAAAGTATTAAATTAAATATAGTGGAAAGTGATCTGGACCAAGAATGAAGAGATTTGAGTTCTAATTGTTGATCTACCATTAACTACCTTTTTTTTCTGTTTTGGTGAAGCAATCAGGGTTAAGTGACTTGCCCAGGGTCACACAACTAGTAAGTGTTAAGTGTTTGAGCCCAAATTTGAACTCAGGTCCTCTTGACTCTAACACTGGAGGTTTATCCACTGTGCCACCTAGCTGCCCCTCATTAACTAGCTTTGTGAAGTGGAACAAATCATTTAATTTGTGAAGTGGAACAAATCATTTAATCTCTTTGAGCCTCAGTTTTCTCACCTATAAAATGAGGACATTGAAGTAAGGATCTGTCTCTAGGGTCCCTCTTAGCTCTAAAATCCTATGATTATAAATTCCAAAATGTATGATACAGACAATAAATGTTATAATTGATCAGAAAGGAGGTATGTCCATGTTTCTTGTCATTATCAGAGAAGACTTCATTGGAGATGAAACTTGAGGTGGGCCTTAAAAGATGGGTAGAATTCCAAGGCAAAGAGTGGAAGGACATCTATGGTCGTGCACTGATCTCTCTCCATTTCTGCAAACTTATTATCCAAAATCACAAAATCCCAAAGCATTTTCCCCAACCCATATAAGGACTTCTCAATCTCTTTAATATGCCCCAAATCAGTTTACCTTGGCTGCAGTTAGACTGAAATTTTGTTCTTGCCTTCAAAACTGTTGGCCATTGTTTTCAGTCAAGTGCTGATATGATGGCACACATCTTGGGGAAAAGCTCTCCCTTTGTTATTGGCTAAGCAACAGTGTCAGAAGCTGACCAAGGAGTTTGGGGAGGTGGGGATGATCACTTTAGTTCTTTCCCTGTTGGGAAGTTTCCAATTCAGTGGCTCAAATGCAGCAGGAGTAAAAGCATTTTAATTTTAGCATATTAGCTTTCATATCATTCAAAAATCTCCTAGGGTGATTTTCAAACGGGAAGGAGCTTTACTTATAAACTGTGAAAATACAGCTGATTTCAGGGGAAGCTCATTTCTGTGCAGCAGTTGACTGGTGGAAAGGAGAAAGAGGAAGAGGAGGAAGAGGAAGAGGAGGAAGAGAAAGAAAATACTTCCCTGATAAAAAATTAACCATTTGGATTCTGTGAAGTAGAAGATATAGGCATGCTTTAAATTGTGTTTGAAAATAGAGCTTCTGGAAAAATATGGGAGGCTGGGGAGAGAAAGAACTTCACAACTGCAACAGGCAAATCAGGTCTGTTGGCTGAGCAGCTACTAGCGTCAGGGATAGCGGGGCCATCAGTTTCATGTCAGGTAGTTATTGGATCTAAAAAACGATTGTCTCCTTTTCTTCTATATTTGATTAATTTGATATTATCCTCACTTGCCTACAAACATTCTATGTTCAGGCCAAACAGGCCTACTTGATATTCCTTGTACATTTCTCTGGACATTACATCGTCTACCATGCCTTTGCAAGGTTGTCCCCCAAGTTTGGAGTGTTGTCTCTTCTCACCTTTGCCTCTTGTAATTCTTAGTTTCCCTTGAGATTTAGCTCCAACACCATCTCCTTCACAAGACCTTTTCTGATTCTCTAAGTTGTTAGTTCTTTCCTCTTGAAAAACTGTATTTATTTTGTATGTACATGAAGAGAGGAGGGAAGAGTTGGTCCCTGATCGGTTTATTTCTCTGCTATCTGACTAATGAATCATAGAAAGAAGAGATATTAATGTTAAGTGATATGCAAACATGTTATCCATTTACGGAGTGTGAAGTTCTCCCTAATTGAATTAGAATTTGCCATTGGCTGCTGAAGATTCACCTTGTTCCTCCCCATCTCCTCCCTCTCCATCTCCCAGGCAAGTCAGACAAAAAACAGATACAGGGAGTATGACATCTCATTGTCAAGAGAAGAGCCATCAATGGAAGAAAAATGAAGCTCCTGAGAAGAAATCACTCAGCCTATTGGAGGGGGAGACATTTCTTTCTCCATCTCTGTTGCCATCAGTCATTACTATCTTGCACTGTAGCTACTCACCAGCAATATATACCTACCAAAGGAAGAGGGCCTGGGGAGGCACCTCCAAGTAGTAGGCAGGAGAGAAGAGAGCCGATTATGGATTTAAAAGAGAATTAGCCCTGGCAGTTGGGAATTGAGCTTATGAGGAATAGTCCTAGGGAATCCAACAGAGATCTTGTGCCCATTGGAATGTAGTATGAGGACACCATGAGAAGAGGATCTATAGTGCTGGAGGCATGAGTTACCTTGACTATATATGTTTCCTACATAGGTGCCTCACTCCCATATACTCTATGCATGTGGTGTATTTGTGGGCAAGTATACCTAGGTTTATGGGGGGAAATGTTTTGCAGCTATTGTTCTGAAAAAACAAAAAACAAAAAAACCCAACAGAGTTTAGTTACGTCTTTGTATTATATTTAACATATTAATACCTTGTGTCTCTGGAACATACCCTTTTCTGTGATTTTATGAACTAGGTTGGGGCGGGACATGGAGTCAGGAAGTAACACCACTCCCCCTAGATGTAGATTTTTAATTTACTTATTTGTGTTTATATTATCCCTTCTAACTACAGGTATAATGTATGCCCCTTGAAGAGAAGGACTGCTTCTTTTTTGTTATTCTATCTCTAGTACCTACTACAAACCCTGGCACTTGGTAGGTGATTAATAAATTCTGTTGATTTGAATTTGCTGGCCAAATACAATGTAATCCAACAAATATTTATTAAATGTCTGCAAGGTACAAGGCACTGTGCTATAATTATGTGTATATCTATACATATGGATATACATATTTTAATATAGAATTTGATAACTTTGATAATGAATAGAGCACTAACACATAAGGAATCAGGAAAGGCTTCATATTGGAAATTACCCAGAGTGGGATAACATATACAGTAACATACTGTTGGTAGAGCTGTGAACTAGTCAGACCACTCTGGAAATCAATTTGGAACTATGCCCAAAAAGCTATTAAACTGTGCATGCCTTCTGACCCAGCTATGTTGTTACTAGGTTTATACCCCAAAGAGAGCAAAGAAAGAGGAAAAGGACTCACATGTGAAAAAATATTTATAGCACCTATTTTTGTGGTGGCAAAGAATTGGAAACTGAGGGGATGCTTGTCAACTGGGGAATGGTAAATAAATTATAGTGTATGAAATATGTTAGAATACTATTGTGCCATAAGAAATGATGAAGGGGATAGTTTTAGAAAAACCTGTGAAGACTTGTGTGAACTAATGCAAAGTGAATTGAGCAGAACCAGGAGAACAATTTATACATTAACAGTATTATTGTAAAGATACTTAACTTTGAAAGACTAAGTAATTGATCAAAACAATGACCCACTACAATTCCAAAGAATTCATGACGAAACATGATATCTATCTCCAGATCAAACATAGGTGGACTCAGAGTGCAGATTAAGGCTTATTTTCTTCTATCTCTTCTTTTTCTTTCTTTCCTTCTTTCCTTCTTTCCTTCTTTCCTTCTTTCTTTCTTTCTTTCTTTCTTTCTTTCTTTCTTTCTTTCTTTCTTTCTTTCTTTCTTTCTTTCTTTCTTTCTTCTTCCTTCCTTCCTTCCCTTCCTTCCTTTCTTTCTTTCTTTCTTTTCTTTCTCTTTCTTTCTCTCTCTCTCTTTCTTTTCTCCTTCCTTCCTTCATTCCTTCCTTTCTTCCTTGCTTTCTTCCTTGTTTTTTCCTTCTTTCTCTCTCTCTCAGGTAATAAGGAAATGTAGTTTGTATGACTATATATGTTTGAAATGGATTTTATTTTTCTTGACTTCTCACTGGGTAGGAGAATGGGAGGGGAAAGAATTTGGAACTGAAAACAAAACAAAATTGAATTTTTGAAAGACCATATGAAAGAATGCTCCAAATAATAATAATATGAAAAATGCAACAACTCCTCTGAGTTTCAGAACTTTGCATCCAACAAATCAGCAAAGAAGACAAAAGACTATTGAGTCAATGTTGGAGGGATTGTGTAAAGACAAGCACACTAACATACTGTGGATGGAGCTATGATTTAGTACAAGCCTATCATAAAGCAATTTGCAATTTTGTAAATAAAGACTAGAATGTCCAAAAAATTTTAAGTAAATGACACATGGACTAATCCTTATGAAGGCTGGACTTCTAAGAGGCAAACTCAGGATTATGTAACTCCTCATACAAATAAAAGGTGCATTCAGTAAAACCCTTTAGTCAATTAGTCATTAATCAAACATTCATTATGCATTTACTACATGCCAAGCACTGTAGTTAGTTATAGGGATACAAAGATAAAAATGAACAAAACAGCTACTGCCCTCAGGAAGATCACATTCCATTGAAGGAAATAACAAATAGGTACATATTGATAACAAAAATAAAGTAAATACAAGGTAATGGGGGATGAGAGATGATGCCAGGAGCTGGGGAACATGAAGGACCTAAGATGTGGCACTTGGGCTGAGCCTTGAAGGAAATTAGAGAATCTAAGGGAGGAGGTGCTTTCCAGGCATTCAGAGGGGGAAGGAGATAGAGAGAGCCTTCTCTAGCTTCTTTGCAAAGAAAGGAGATGGATCAAGAAATTGATAGTCTTGAATTGATGAAGAAATTTCTCTTCTTTTTAAAAAAGCTTTTCTTTATATAAGCAGGCATTGATTACTCTTAGCTACCCTTGACCATCTTTCCCTAAAACTACAGGGTAATGGTTTTTGGCAGGTTAGCAATGTTGAGGGACCACCTCCAGGACAGTGTTGAGTATAAAACAGGTACTTGACTATTACTTGTTGATAGATGACTAGATGAGTGAATTTATAGCTTCTCCTTTCTCATTAAGTTGACCAGCTTCTTGAAGTTTTCTGTTGACTAGTTGACCCACCCATGATAATAACAATACTCTTCAAATAGTTGTCATAAACATAAGTTATATCACCATTTGAGGGGCTTTAAAGCCCACATTCACTGAAGGGACATTCTCAGTAGCCAAGGGTTCAGATTTCCTTGGTCTCTAGAAAGGGAACTTGTGGCCCCATTGCCTTCTGGGTACTTTCTCCATGTAGTGAAAGAGATACCCAGGTTCCAGTAAGGATGGCAGAGTTGAAAATGGTAGGAAGAGGAGGCCTAACGAATGTTTAATTTTTTCCTCACTTCATTCATCCTTCTCCATCTGACATGGCAGGTGTGCTGAGCAGGAATGGTGTGTGAATCGATTTGGAGACAATCAGTGACACGACAGCGAGCTGGGGCCGCGCACCAAGCCATCGATCGCCTCCAAATCAATTTGCACACCGCTCCCGCTCAGGTCACCTGCCATTTCAGACAGGGAAGGGAACAGTGAAGTGAGAAGGAAATTACGTGGGGGTAGACTGGGGCCCCTCTCTCAAGAACATGGAGGTCAGTCTCCAGCCACCTTCTCGTCTCCATCCTTCAGAGGAAGACACTGTAAGCTGACCCCAGAACCAGTTATGTTTTGCTCACAGCTGGCAGGTGCCTTGAATTGCCCTAGAGGGAAAGGAAGCCTGAGGACTGCAGTGAAATGGGGCCACTCTGAAAATCCATCAGCCTTAACTCACCTCTGGGGTTTGGGCTGTGACTGTCATATCCTAAGAGCTATTTCAGAAAACCCAAATTGCCAGCAGTAATAATGTGTTCCGCCCCGGGACCGCCTTTCATTTGTGTCTCTCAATGCACTTCACAATTAATTCTCACCAACCCCTGCCTCCCACGAGCTGGGAGGCCCTAAGGGAGGCACATGGCAAGGCCTGGAAGCTTTGTCAATCCCCAGTGAGAAGGGAAGGACCTTCTCCATTGGGAAGACAAGAAGCCAAAGGCCTAAGCTTGTCCAAATAAGCCAATGATGTGATCTCTTTCCTTCCTTTTCTTTCTTTCTTTCCTTTCCCTCCCTCCCTTTCCTTCTTCCTTCCTTCTTCCTTCCTTCCTTCCTTCCTTCCTTCCTTCCTTCCTTCCTTCCTTCCTTCCTTTCTTCCATTCTTCTTGCATGTAGATTGAGAAGCTTGATTAATAATATCCCTGAGCTTTGACATCCTACACTGGATTAAAAAGCAAAGGTAAGATGACATTCTAACTACCTTCTAAGGCTGAAGACCTGACCTTGCTGTAATGATTGGCCTGACTTCCTGACCCCAAATCTCTCCAGTCCCCATGTCTGGAGCTACTTAGTTCCTTATGCAGAAGTTGAACCCAGTTCCCTATACTGTAGGACCAATCTAATCCCTAGGTAGAGGTCTTTCCTAATCCTTCAGTTCCTGGTGCCACATCCCTTCCCTTACCCTCCCTCCCATTATCTTGTATTTACTTTGTTTACAACTTACACTTGTTTGTTGTTTTCTTCAATGAAATGTAATCTTCTTGAGGGCAGGACCTATGGATACATAGTTCAGAAAGCATTGTCAATCTTCCTGTCGGTTCCACTTTGACTCAATGCTCTGATTCTAGAAAATGGGTTCTTGTCTTGTTCTTTGTGACCAAGCTCCTGCCTTGTACCTCTCCAAGGCTATGAATTTTACCAGCATAGCAGAGGCAAAGGTATGATGGGCACAAAAGATCTAAGTTGTGCCCCCAGTGAGATATCAGAGAGGGCAGGATGGTAGTAGGGGTGGGAAAGAGTAGTTCCCAGCCACATACACACACGAAAATGGCAGATTTCATTAGACATAATCATTTTAGCAAAGACCCCTGGAAGTGTGCTTTTTTGTCCTCAGATCTCCAGTAGGGCATCTGGCTTCCTGTATCCATCTCCGGCTCTTGGTTTATGTTCACCTGTATCAATATTTGGACCCCACCTCCTTTTCCTCTAGGTGGGGATTTTCTTTTCTTTTCCTTTCCTTTCCTTTCTCCTTTCTTTTTTCTTTTTTAGGTATAGATTTTTCTTCAACTCTAGGGATTACCCTACTCAACTATGTGCAGATCAGATTTAGTATTTCAATTCTGATAAATGGGTCCCTCCTTGGTCATAAGATTGTACATTTAGAGACAGAAGGGATCTTAGAGGTCATTTAATTCAACTTCCTTGTTTTATAAATGAGAAAACTAAAGCCCATCCAGAAAAATTAAGAGATTTGTCTAAGGTCACACCAGTACTAAGTAGTAGGGCTGAGATTTGAACTCAAGGCCTTTGACTCCAAATCCAGTGTCCATTCCACTATCCCATCTCCCTCTTCAATGTGATCTGTTTACCTTCGTTTATGAGCAAGCTATGACCAAGTCTTGCTTTGCTTTCAACTCTTCTTCCCAGAGACTGGAGACCTGAACTCCATGCATCAGAACTCCCATCACCTGTTGCCTGACCTTCATGCTGATTTACTTGCCCTGCTGCTTAGTATCAGAGACCCCGTGTCCCATGTCTATCTGACACCTACTAGCATCCTATCTCTGGACTTCCCTGACAGTGACCCCTAGTCAGGATGACCTTTTGCCTCTAACCTTCAAGTAAACTTCTCTGACTCTTCCCCACCTATCCAAACTTCCTTTTATTGCCAAAATCCTTCCACATCCCCTGCCCTGCCTCTGCAGGTGTGTCTAGTATCTTGTCCTCAACTGCCCTTGATCTGTCCTATTCCCTAAAGCTCTCTACTTCCTGGTACTGACCTTTGGTGGTAGGTCCACGGGCACTAGCCATTTGAAAAAGGTCGGTTACACAACAAATATTTATTAAGCACTTACTATTGTGCTATGTGCCAAGCACTGTACTAAGGGCTGGAAATACAAGCAGTGCCACTAAATATCTTTTGTAAATGCTGCTCACCTTGGATAGGTAGAGATGCCCAGGCCTATTGCTATCCATAGGTCACAGGTTCAGAGATTAGATGATCCTGCCCAAATTGGTGGGTTTTGATTCTCAATATACCAAACTGCTAAGTAAAATTAATAAGAAAGCAAGGAATTGTTTTTCTCCTTTTCTATTTTCAGATTAGAAAAAGTGTGTGGGTGTGAGTGTTTAATACAGTTTTGCTGTTGTTGAATTGTTTCATTTGTGTCCAACTCTTTGGGACCCCATTTTGGGGTTTTCTTAGCACAAAGATACTGGAGTGGTTTGCCATTTCTTTCTCCAGCTCATTTGACAGATAAGGAAACTGAGACAAATGGGGTTAAGTGACTTGTCTGGGGCCACAAAGCTAGTAAATGTCTGAGGCTAGACTTGAACTCAAGAAGATGAGTCTTCCTGGTTCCAAGCCTACGATCTATCCACTGCACCTATTCCCTAAGCTACCATTGACGTCATTAATCTCTCACTGGTAAAGAAAATCTAATCAAACTCACAAAATAGTTGTAGGAGGGAAAAAAGAGGAGGACCTGTCTCCCTTGAGCTTTGTATAGAAAACAAACTTCCTTCACTCACACGGCAGAAGGCTGGGTGGATGACATTGGTATCTTTTGTCCTGCCTAACCCCCCTCAAACACACACAGACTATGTAATGGTGTGTATGAAGAGACCACATACTTGTGTAACTTTTCTAACAGGTCACAGCTCAAGATTTAATGGCGGCTTTGGCCACTGGGGAAAAAGGGTCCAGACACCCAGGAGCACAATCAGGTCCTTGTATTTAGTTAGGGTGCTTTTCTCCAGGATGCATGTGTGTGCATAAGTAGGAAATAGAATAAGCCATTCCTGGGCATTTCTCTGACTCACTGTCTCATACAAATCACTACAACTCCTGGTGGCTTTGCTCTTCTCTGAAATCATGCAGCAAAAGTCATTGGACAATGAGCCTGTAGAAACAAGCCCTCCTTTGTCCCTGACTTTGCTCTTTTTCTATTGATTGGCTTAGTGTTCTAATCAAGGTAGGAAAAAATTCTTCTCCCTGAGTCTGAACCCATCTTTCTTTCCATTCATTGGAAAGATCCCTGGACTTAGGGTCTTTTAGAGCTAAAGGGGGCTTTAGACAGCCTTTTTGTCCAACACCCTCATTTTGCAGATAAGGAAATTGAGCCAGAGACATTAATTGACTCACCCAACGTGACACAGGGGTATTAAGTTATATATAGAGACAGGATTTGAACCCAAGTTCTCTGACCCCAAATTCAGCACTATGTCTTTCCAATGTCCAAAGCTGCCTCAAAAGACCTGGACTTAAATCTTAACTGTTCTTTTCTACCTATGTGAGGTGAAAACCACTCACCAGTTTATTTCTTATCTTCAAAATGCTTTCATTTGGAAGTGGATTAGACACTCCCCGAAGTTCCTTCTAATTCTAAATTGAGATCTGAACCAAGGTTTTAAACCTTTTTTGTGTCATGGACCCAGGAGTTTTCTGGTAAACACAATAACTGGCTGACACACTTCTAAGTTTACAAATTTACGCACAACACACTTTTAAGTTTAATCTGTATTATTAACATTTTCTTCATGTCTCCCCAACTAGACTGTACAGTTATCCCTTCCACATCTCGACTTTCCCCATCAAGGTTTGGATATATCGTGGGTCAGCATAAGAAATTAAATGGGACTTTTGGGGGAGTTTGTGAAAGCTGCAGACAACACTCAAAGACCAGCAGACAAAACAGAAAAAGTTTGGAAACTCAGAAATGCATTAAATATATGTATAGTATTGCATAATATCTAACCACATTTTACTATAAGGCATGGTAAACATCCCATAAAAGAAAAAGAAAAAATCCAACTTCTTCTCTGGTACTAAGGGAGGGACAAAAATTTTCTCACCGATTTTCCAGATCGAGGGGGGTCCTATGCTCTAACCTCCATGATGTGGAATGGATAACTGTAAATTATTTGAGAGCAAAGCTTTTTTCCCCCTTATTCACTGTATCCCCTCACAGAACCTACCTAGTATAGTATTTTGCACAAAAATCTAAGGTTCTTAAGAAATATTTAATAGAATCAAGAATTCCAAGGTTGGAAAGGATCTTAGTAGTCATCTAGTCACCCTCTTATTGATCACTTGATGAGCTTTACGGAAATTTTGAAGACCACTTCTTAGAGTCAATCTACTCAAAGTCACAATTAAGTTAGGGTGATGGTAGTCTTCATCCAAGTGTACCAAAATTTAGAGGGTCCTATTGGGCATGTGTGTTCCTTCAGCAGATAAAAATAACTGAGATCAGTTTGAGCTCAGCAAAAACAATTCATTAAGGGAGGAAACTGTCAGATGGTTTGCCTCCTCCAAGATGTAGAATAGTAAATGAATTCTTCCTTGTCCCAGCTCCATTCACCTTCCCTTTTCTTCTTAGTGATGGCCTCCCCAGTAGCGGGTTCAAGGATACTTATAAAGTCTATACATACCCTTTCTCCAACCAAGGGATGGTGGGTGTCTTGTGTCCCAAATTCTGTATGAGGTTACCTCTACTTTCAAATAAATTATCTTAAAAAGTTGATTTGAGTGTGACTTTCATGTTCTTTGTCCTAGACATATTTTTTCCATGCTATTCTCTTGGATCAGAATTGCAAGTTACAACTCTGAGTCTGTCCCATTCTACATGGAAGAGGAAAAGTTTTTTTAAAAAGAAGACTGGGAGAGTAAAAGAAAAGATGTACCTAGGTGCCCTAACTCTGCTTTGGATTTTTAAGACAAACTAAAATAAAATTGAGCCCATCCTCTGCTTACTCTCATAGATTAATATTTTAGAGGTGAAAATTTTCCATAAATGGCAAATCCAGAATAATAATAACAATAGGTGGCATTTACATATCGATTTAAGGTTTGCAAAGCACTTTACAAATATTATCTCAACTGTTTGGACCGTAAAATAATGAGGAACAATAAAGCTCTGCTCCACTTTAAGGCTCTGATTCCTAGGCACTTAGACCTAGGCTTATATGTGTAACATATATGTGCAGTGAAGAATGAGAGAGTAGGGTGGAGAAGGCTTCTTTTCCCAAAGGTACTGACTGGAGAAGGGCAGACAGAGTGCTGGGAGCAAGAAGGAAGCAGCTGCAAGAGGTGGGACTGGAACTCAGGCGTCCTGATTCCCAGGACAAGGCTCTTTGATAACAGCTGATATTTACATGGACTGTTGCATTTACTCCTCACAACAACCATGTGAGGTAGATACTACAGGTGTTGTTTGGTCCTATTTCACAAATAAGGAAGGTGATGTTCAGATACCAATATTCATACAATTGGCATGAAGCAGGATTCAAATGCCCCCTTTCTCTCCCATGCTGTCTTTATGTGCTGTTTATTGAAAATGTTTTTTAATAAATGTTTGCAATATTTGTATTTAATGACACCACTCTCTTGTCTCTTATTTCAACTTCTCCCAAAAAATTCTTTGCTTCCCTTATTAGAAGCAACCATAGCATTTTATATTCCTGTTGTTACTTACTGTAATAAAATCACTGTGGTATATTATGATATGTTCATTCATTCACCATACATGTATTAAACGCCAATGTTTGATGCATTCTTCTAAGCATGGGAAGATATACAGACCCAAAGACATGACTCCTACTTGCAGGAAAATTAAAATGCTTCTAAGAGGAGGTGCATAAAAATGTTCATAAAAATCCCCTTCAGAAAGCGTGGTGTAGTGGAAATAATGTTAAAATGATATGAACGTGGCACTAATGATGGTGATAAAGCAGCAAAAAACAGCTCTGGAATGAAGCTGGGGTTGGGTTAAGTTTCCAAGGCAGGCTGGTCAACAGGTGAGCCTCTGGGGTCGCACTGCGGACACGAGAGGTGCAGTACCAAGTTTCAGCCTCACGATGGCGGCAGCTGCCTTCGGACGCTGGGCTGCCTCTGGTGATTGTGGCCGGCCAGCCGGGAGACAAAGGCTCCCCGGGGCCCCTCCCCCGCCCGCGCGGAACCCCTAGACAGCTCAGCGCTCGGGGTGGAAGCGCGAGCGGAGGCGCGCGCGGAGCCGGCTTCTGCAAACCATGGGAAGGAAATGGGGCGCGAGGACCGTCGTCCTGCGCTCCCCACTCCTTTCTTCAAGGGGGGGTGCTGTCCCCCCATCAGTACAAAACAACTCCCAGCCGCAGGGGAACGTGGGGAACTCCCGTTCAATGAAGTGCAAGGAAAATGGGGCACGGAAGTTAAAAACTGTGCCCCAATATCTCACGAAACTTCTCTTGGCTGTCCAGAGCTTCGCTTTGAGAAATTCAGCCAGTGACGCGAATTTGGGACAAAATCTCCTTTCTTTTCCTTTCTTAAGGGTGCTATTGATTCCTCATCCTTTGCCCCCAACCGCATGGTGGGCTTGGTTGCATGAACACCTCTGGAATTGCAAAGAGCTATGAGGTTTTAACGGGGACCTAGTGCTTGGCAAGCTGACCTGATTCTCCCCTAAGCCTCTCTTCCCTGTAGGGGCTCTCTCGTCCCCATATCCCCAGGGAGCTACCAATCTCTTTTAATGGCCCCGGCCATCTCTTAACAGTTGAGTACGGAGCCATATTATTGTAATACTAATGATTATTATGGCTCCCGATTCAGTAAGGACAGCATAACATAGTGGAAAGATCTGGGTTCAAGGCTTTGCTTTGCTACTATCCTTTGTGACCCTGAGTAAAATAAATAAATAAATAAATGGAAATTTTTTTTAAAAAAAAAAAATCTCTTCTCTAGGCCCCAGTTTGAAATCTGTAAAATGAAGGAGTGGAGATGAGGACCCCAGCAGCTTATGACGCTTATGAGGACTCTTAGCCAATCTGAATAAAATTAATGCTTAACATTTGTTGCTGTTTCTGAGGAGGTGGGCACAGAACAGGGAGAGGAAGGAAAAGGATGGTGTCAGCTGGTTTGTTTTTGGACGATGTTGGAAAAGATCTGCTGTCTCGATCATCTCCTCACTGTCACTGGGGGTGGGGTGGGATGTGAAATAAAGAAAAGTTGTTCTGCTCCTAGTCTATGGCAGCAGTTTAGAAGGAGAATTCTCATTATAAAGATCATACTTCAGAGAATGAGTCTTGGTCAACTCTGTTCTGCCTTTTGACAAAGTCAGGGAACTCCATCTCTGCATTCAGGGGCTCTGCAGGTTGATTTTTTATGTAATCAAGTTCATCATTAAAATTTACTGAGTGCTCTTGAATACAAATCTCATTTATGCTACTCTTTAAGAGTAAATTAAACACAGGACCAGGGGTTCTAAAGTAGCTGATAGGATGTTTAATATAGTGGGGGTGTGTGTGTGTGTGTGTGTGTGTATGTGAGACTTTCTATTCCCAGTTGCCTGATTTAGTCAGAGAACCTGAATTTGAAACCTGAATCTGTCACTCTTCAGGGCAGCTAGGTGCTGCAGTGAATAGAGCACTGGGCTTAGGATCAGGAAGTCTCATCTTCATGAATTCAAATCCAGCCTCAGACACTTAACTAGCTGTGTGACCTAACCCCATTTGCCTTAGTTTCCTCGTCTGTCAAATAAGCTGGAGAAGGAAATGGCAGTATCTTTGCCAAGAAAACCTCAAATGGGGTTACAAAGATCTAGACATGAACAACTCTTCAGATGCCAGTATAACCTTGGGCAATTTACTTTAACCTCTCTGGGCCTCTCGGTTCCCTCATCTGTAAAATGAGGAGGTTGGATTAGATAGTCTCTAAAGATCCTTCCAACTATAACTCCCATGATTCTGCACCAAGGACTATGTCCAGACTACTATGGGCATGAGGTAAATAAATATTTAACTAAATACCAATTCATTTAAAAGGGGAGAGGGGGTTGACACAGGATGAGCACTAGGATAATAATAGGGGCCAATAGGAAAATCCCCCTTTCACTCACCAGAATTCCTTAGGTGGCAGACCGAATCTTTCAGCCACTATCATAACAACTGTTGAGTATAAAATTGACAACCATTTAACTACAGCAGCACTAAGGTGATTCTTACCCTATCCTAGGTCAGTAAGGGTTACTAAGCAATAATTAGCTGAAGTAGAAAAGGGCAGAGGTTGTAGAACCATCTGAACCCTTCCCAAAACTTAAGACAAACTCCTTTCCCCCTCCTCCTTTCTTTCTTACAACTTGCTCCATACTAATTTGCCTTTAGTTTATGATAAAAATTCTGTGTTACATTTCTGTGCACTATGGTCAGAAGGCAGCTTTGCCACTAGTAAACACCATATTCTCGATTTTTGTTTAGAGGTGGGGGAAAGGACACATCAGGATGGGTGACTCCGTTTAGGGAGTTCCCACCATGGAAACACTCTCTGCCAATGAGGTGCAGTTCCACAGCTTGTCTGTAATTCAGACTCTTGGAGAATTGCCTGGAGGTGTGAGAGATTAAGTGAGTAGCCCATGGTCACCCAGCTACAACTAGTGTCAGAGGTAGGACCTAAACCCAGCTCTTCTTTACTTCAAAGCATCTGCCTCTCTAGATTCTAGATAATTAAAGTTAAGCTAGGTCTTTTTATTTTGGGTGGGGTGGAAAAGGAAGGCCCTTGAAGCCCTTTGAAGATTCGGTGTGCCCTTTAACCTCCTAAAGCATTTAGAAACAGAACTGAGAGTCAATAAAAACTGACTTGGAACAAGGCTGACTGTGGTGTCTTGGCACAAAGCTTCCCACGTAGTAGGTACTCAGTAATATTTGTTGAATGAATGAATGACTAGGAAGGGAAACGGCCACTTAGTCCCTTTCCCTGACTTTCTGCATGTAAACTAAGAGATGTTCTCAACCACAACAAATAAAGGACAAGGGGAAAAATAGTTAAACACACCTAGAGCTTCATCCAAACAAAAGAAGAAAGAGACTAAACAAGTCCAAGGTTTTCTATTTCTCCCTGAGCCAAGTAATCCCTTTGATTACATCTAATACCTGCCAAAACCCAGATGGTATGCCCACCCATCTCCCAGTGTGATAATGCCACATTGCGAAATCTACCCATTAATATTAATTGTCAGCTAGAGAATCTGTCTGAACTACTAAAGCTTGAGATTGCCTTGAGAAAGCAGGGCCTGATTTAGCAGGGATTTTAAGATAATTCTCATTCTTTCATTCTGTATCTCACATATGCAGAATGTTAAATAATCGCCCTAGAATGCTTTTCTAATTTCTGCAGATGTGTGCTTCTCACAATCCCAGTCTTAAACCACTGCTTGCTTGGGGTCTACACCTGCTGACCAAAATATATTACCTTAAACTGCTGTGGGCTTGACAGCTACATGTAGTTAGCGCACTATACACCATAGAGAGAGAATTTTAACTCCATGGCACTACTTGAATTAGAGGTGTCCCAACATGTGACCAGTGATCTCCCTTTTATTTCTGCCACTTTACAAATACCCTTTCAGTAACTGATTTGGTAATCCCTAAAAAAACAAAAACAAAAAAATTTTCTTTTTCCAATTATTACATATGTATGCCATTTTCTCTGGGCTGGAAGAGATAAACAAAAGGATAAGCCTATATAAGGAACCTGAATGAAGAAATGTATGTGAGTGGATGGAGAAAATTTTTAAGGTGCAGCAGTAGGCTGATTAACTTGACTGTAATAGGCTGTGATAATATATTCATCAAGCAATCAAATGACAGGATGCTCCAGTTAGGCTTTATACTTCCCTCTTCCACCTACAGACGTAAATACCAGAATCACAGAATTTGAGAGTTGGAGAAGTCTTCAGTGGCCATCTAGCGCCACCCATAAATGAAAGGAATTTCTACTATATTAGATCCAACAAGTGGTCATCTTGTCTCTGCTTGAAGACCTTCGAGGAGAGGGAATCTATCACCTCTCAAGGTAGCTCATTCCACTTTTGTACAACTCTAATTATTAAGGATTTTTTTGGTTGTTTTGTTTTTCCGATATCAAGCCTAAATGTGCCGCTTTGAACCTTCTACTGCTGCTCCTCTGGGACCAAAAACAAGCTAGTCTTTCCTCCAGGTGACAGCCTTTCTAATCCTTGAAGACAGTCTTCTCTTCTCCAAGTCAAATGTGCTCAGTTCCTTCAACTGATTCTCATATGTGATGGATACAAGGCCCTTCACCATCATGGTGGCTCTTCTCTAAATGCTCATCAACTTATCAATATCTTTCTTGAACTGTGCACAGAACTGAACACAGTACTCCAGATGAAGTCTGATGTGCACAGAGTATAATGGACTATAGCCTCCCTATTCCTAGAAGTTCTGTCCCTCCTAATGCGTCTCAAGATCTTATCAGCTTTTCTGGCTGTCGTATCACAATGCTGACTCACATGGAGCTTGCAGTCCAGTAAAACTCCCAGACTTCTTTTGTTTAAAACAACTGTTAGCTAACCAAACTTTGCTTGTTTTATACATATGAAGTTGATTTTCTTTTTTGTACTCAAGTACAAGATATTACATTTATTCACCTTGAACTTCATCTTCTTAGATTTAGCCCAAATGCTGTCATCATCCTTTTGGATCCTGAACCTTTTATCCAGTGTGTTAAACATGCTTCCCGGCTTGGCATCTGCAAATACGATAAGTATACCATCAAGTCACTGATAAAAATGTAAAACAGCATAGGGCTAAGCACAGGTTCCTGGGGGTACTCCACTGGGAGCTCTTGTGCCACACTGACATTGAATATCTAGCAACTGCTTGTTGAGTATGGCCATCTAATCATATCATGATCTAATCCACCTATCACCATATTCTTCACAAGAATAGTATGAGATACATTATCAAAAGCCAATTTGCTAAGACCTAGGCACACTGTAGCAGTAGCATTCTTCTCATCTATTTGTTCAGTAATCATGTAAAAAAGAGAAAATGAGGCTGAACTGCCACGACCTGTTCTTGATAAAACCATGCTGGTTCTTTGTAATAATTATTTCCATTTCTAGATGTGAAACAACTACCTCTTTACTGATATACTTTAGAATTTCCCCAGGAATTGGAGTCAAGTTCACTGGCCTATCATTTATGCTCTTTTGAAGATGGAGATGTTTGCCTTTCTGCAGTCTTGTGGGAATGTCTCCATTTCCCACGATTCTCCTCTTCCTTCCTCTCTCCCCTTCCTCTCTTCTTCCTTCTTCTTTTTCTCCCTCCTTACTGTTATTATTGTCTCTCCTTTTCCTGACTGGCTGTCCCTATCTTGCCCAGTCTGGAAGTGCAGCAGCTGTTCCCAGGCCAGATACCATTGTTGACTGGCATGGAATCTTTAACCCACTGTTTCCCACATGGGCCAGTTTGACCCTTCCCTTAGGTACCTGGTGGTACCCTGCTCCTAGGGGTTCTCCATTTTGGTATCAGACTTAGCCCACCCTGCTATCCATGATTTTTCAAATATCATTCATCAAGACTCACCAATCACATCTGCAAGTTCTGTCAAACCTAAGGGTGTAGTTCATCTGCAACAGGTGACTTGAATTTATAAAGGGTAGCTAGGTACTCTCTTGCTGTCTCCTTACTTATCTTGGGCACTAATTTCCTCTTAGTTATTTTTGTTCCCTTATTTCCTGAGTTGAGGTTATTTTTCTTAGCAGAGAAACCAAGCAAAATAAGATTTCGGGAGCTGTTTCTTCTTTGGTTCAGTTATTCCCATCCCATCTACCTCAAGCCAAGAGTCTTATCTCTTCTTTAGTTTTCCTCCCCCCGCCATCTAACTTTTTTAAAAAAGACTTCTCTCTGTTGCCATTGCCACTCTCTGTTCATCCTGAGCTTTAGCACTTCAAATTCTGTTTTTAC
Source organism: Phascolarctos cinereus (assembly GCF_003287225.1). Classification (NCBI taxonomy): domain Eukaryota; kingdom Metazoa; phylum Chordata; class Mammalia; order Diprotodontia; family Phascolarctidae; genus Phascolarctos; species Phascolarctos cinereus. The sequence goes on along the minus strand of NW_027555625.1, from coordinate 109,906,289 downwards.
AGAACCATGTCACACTCATATTCATCCTCAATTTCGTGCCCTTGCTTCCATCTCTTGCATAGTTCTTTTTAAAAATTTTATGTTGGTTAGTGAGTCCCCTGTGTATTGGTCTCTTAAGACAAATCTCATTTTTTTGTCCTGATTGGAATTATTTGCCTCAGAATTTCATTCTTGAGAATCTCCCTTTCCCCCTGAGTTGACTTCCTTTGAAGCATTTCCATCTATGATATCCTACCTAGCTTTCCTTTCAACCTTTTGAAATCTGTTTTCCCAAAAATCTAGGGTGCATGTCAGGCTGTGCCTGATTTTTTCTCCCTTTCTCACAGACTTTAAAATGGATAGTCCACTTCCCCAGAGTTCTCACCATTTCCACCCTAGCACTGAGTTCCTTCTTATTAGTGAGAATGAGATCTGAAATAGAATTTTCCTTTGTTGATTCCTTCACTTTTTGAAGAATGAAATTATCACCCAAGGTGGCAAAGAATTAGAAACTGAGGGGATGCCCATAAATCAGAGAACAGCTGAACCAGTTATGGCATATGAATGTGATGGAATGTTATTGTGCTGTAAGAAATGATGACGTGGATGGTTTGAGAGAAACCTGGGAAGACTTATATAAACTGATGCAAAGTGAAGTGAGCAGAACCAGAAGAACAATGTACACAGTAACAGTAATTGTAAAGATAATTAACTCTGAAAGACTTGTAATTGTGATCAATATAATGATCCACCACCTCCAAAGTACTCATGATGAAAAATGCTATCTACCTCCAGATAGAGAACTGATAACTCAAAAGCAGATTGAAACATTTTTCCCTTTCTTTATTTTTCTTGCCTTTCCTCTCCCCTTTGGAACATGGCAATATGGAAATATGTTTTGCATGACTTCATATGTATAATGGGTATCATATCTCTTGCCTTCTCGGTGGATGGGGGAGGAGTAGAGGAAGGAAAAGAATTTGGAAACAAAAATGAAAATTAAATTTAAAAAAATTATAACCAAGACAAGGCAAGAAGGTATTAGCTGCTCTGCTTTTGGCAGACAGAAATAAGTGAAGTCTTCCATCACTACCATAACAAGCCTCTCTGCCAAACTTGTGATCTGTGCTCCAAACTTTCCGTCTATTTCTTCTCCCTATTCTTTAACAAAAATGTCCAGGATCTTCGCTTTTGCAGGGGAACCCCTTCTACCAAGGAAGTTAAAAGCTATGTATAACTTAATAGGAAAGCTCCAAAACAGTTGTTTAGGCTCAGAGAGGTTAAGTGATTTGCCCATGATCATCCAGTTATTAAGTGTTACAGTTGGCATTTGATCCGGAATGCTCTTGATGCCAAGTCCAATGCTCTGTCTGCTATGTCATGCTTCCTCTTGCCATTGTTACTGAATTTGAAAAATAAAGTCTAGGACTTGAGGCTCAAGTGATAACTGAAACAGATATTATAAAAATGTGGTTTTCTTCTTGAGGCTGCATCACTGGTAAATCTTTTGAAAATATGGAGATTAATGGTCAGTGGCTTTAACTTTCTAACTATAGAAAATGATACAGAAAACCAGTCCTTACCTGCCTATGTTGTTTTTACCATTAAGAGTAGTAGGTTAATTGTAGTTGTAATATTGAGGGGGGGGACAATCTCTGTGTCAACTTACTTCTTGTTCCTCCTCTGGCAAAGAGCAAGTTCCAGGCATTGACCGAAGCTGCTGAATTGGGTGTAGAGAAGCCAATGCAAATGAAAACAGAAAACATTTTGTGCTTTTTTTGGGCACATAAATGAATGTTTACTTCAAAGTCTTGACAGTTCTTTTATTAGCAAATATTAATTTCAACAGAAAAAACAGAAGCCCTGACTAGAGCATAATGTCTAAATAGACATTCAGACAATTTTAAAAACACCTATTGGTATGTAAAGCAACATTCCTCAAGAAAGGGAGTTACTGCACAAGTGGCAGAAGCCAGTTTATAAAACTAAAATATTTTGATCATTTATTTTTATTTTTATTATTATTATTTTCACAAAATATCCAAAAGAGCAATTAAATGGCAATTGGTATGAATTTCTGGCCAAATTTTAAATTTAATTTTCTATCAAATGCAAACCTTGGAGAAAAAAGGGGTAGGGATTGAAATGGCTATTGGTTTTTGTATTGAGATCTGAATCCTCTTCTCCATCAGAATGTAGATCCCAAAGATGAGCAAAGACCCATGTCATCTAGTGATCAAAAAAACAAAAACAAAAACAAAAACCACCTCTTGTTAGTTGATCAACAAGAACAGGTGATAAATCCTGCCCACAGGAGATTTTCTATCATAAAATCTATCCTCACACTTATCATATTGGATTCTTTGTGATAAACTCTACAGAGCCAGGCCCAAATCGCAAGAAGGTTGGGATTGCTCTTCCCGCCTCCTCCTCTCACCTGGAAGGCTGCTTCTTACTGCTCCCTGATTGACGGAAGATGCTGGAGAGGATACCAGAAGGGGGAAATGAGTATGCTTAAAATGAAGGTGAAGGAAGGCAAGTTCCCTTGCTAGCTTTTCTGTTTATTTTGGAAGGGCTAAAATTCACTTGAAAATGGCAAAGTTTTACACACAAAAAAGGGGGGGGGCGAGGCACTCTTTGAAAAAGTAGAAAATATTTAGCCAAGTTTATATTTTCTATATGCTTATTTTCAAATGACCAAAATCCAGTTATTTGAAAGTTTGTTGAAAGAATTTTCTCCTAAGGTCATACCCTAACATTCCAAGCCTCAGCCCTGGGCAAGTTTTTATGACTGATTTATGTGGCTTTGAAAAATAGGCTCATAATGGAAACTGTGGTATAGTGCTAACTATAACAGGGAAGCATTGTGCAAACACATTCAAGCATTGATGTGATCCTATTCTTACTGGTTTTTTTTTTAAAAAACACACAACACAACAACAGAATACTGCCCCTCCCAAAACCCAGTAAGTCAAAAAATGAGGTGGAAATTGATATAAACACCCTTTTATTATAGTTCATTTTTAAAAGAACAGTGCTATTTCAAAGCTTTAAGTGATGCCATGAGTACAAGTCACTTTCGTGATAGGCTCTCTGTTGAGATTTGTGTTTGTTTTTATTCAAGCTCCAGGATACTGACTAAGATTTTAATGTTTTTTCCCCTCAAAACACATTTTCAATGACTTTTTAATTCTGTATCCCTCCAAAATAAGGAACAGCTCAAGTTTTTCCAGACATTTGAAGTATTCTTTGTGAGAACCATGGATGCTAAGCTCACCATCACAAATATAAATCGCTTCAGTTTCACATTAGTAGTTAGGGAATGAAGTGCCCCTGAGGTAAGAAGGCTGATTAACAAAAAGAAGAAAGAAAATTAAAAAGAGGGCGGTGCTATATTAGAGCTGTATTATTTGGGGGTCTGTGATTATAATCTGGGCTTCATAACAAGGTCAGACTTCTTTAATTCCCCCAGTGGAGGTCATTCTAAGGCCTGGCTATGCTAACCTCTGTTCTCACCCATCTGTCTGCCCTGGGAGTTCAATTCTTTGAATAGGTGATTGTATGTTCATGACTGGCTACCAAAAAAAAAGGAAAGAAAGAAAGAAAGTAAAAATGTCAAATGGACTTCAGATCTTATAATCTTCTGAAATATTTGTTTATAGTGATCATTATGCATAGAATAGAACCCACACTGCCCCTAAGCTGCCACCTTGAAGTGGTGAGTGGCTCTTTACTTTTATCATTCCTGAGCTGTATGCAAAAACATAAAATAAAATTTGTGTTCTGTTTAACTTGAGGCATCACGAAATGGGTTTTCTCTTTGCACAAGTCAAGTGAAAGAAAATCTTTTAAAACAACCCATTTCCCCTCCAAATGGAAAGAAAAATTAATTGACTTTACATTTGAAGGCAGGGCCTTTGAATTTTCTTACCATGTAGTGAGAATTCTTTAAAAATAATTGATGGGGCAAAATAAATGCATAACATGATAGCCCATTAGCCACTGCCTTCTTTTATTTATCTCATACAGAACATTTTCTAGATTTCTCTTTTATTGTAAAAAGAAATCTAGTTTATTGAGCTGAATCACAGGTTATTAATGAATAAACCACTTGATGCCTGTAAAGCACTTTGAGGGTGAAAAGCCCCAATGAAATGGCAAATATTATTATTTTTATTGCAAGCTAACTAGAGAAAAGTAGGCTAATGAATGCTCATAGAGCTCAAAAGTACTCATCTTATTACAATTGCCACATACTGAACTATTAAACTTGTTTTCTGAGATGGAGATGCATTTAATTTTAAAGTTGGTACTTTTTAATTTTAGCTAAAGATGAAAACCCCAGTTTATGGCTCTGTGACTTGAACAAGGATAACTCAGTGGATTAATCGGTCTTTATGTTTAAATAGAAGTTGCCTAAAAGGTATAATAGAATTGAAAGTAGAAACTGGCAAAAAGACCAATACTTATTTTCTGAGTTAAGTTGACCCCAGTCATACAGCTATTTACAAATACCTTTCCCTTTCAATAATATCATATCCACACACACATAGTGTATTAATTTAAAAATGACAGAGCTATCAAAAACAGATGAGATGAAGCACAGAAAATTAGATGGAAAGTCTTCCTATATTGTAACTCCTTTTATTTAACTTTGACATTTTGGTTTATATGATATATAAGACTTTCTAAATATTTTTGCTATTTATTTCAAGCTGTAATGCTAACACAATGGAATAATTTAATGAAAGATTTTCAAATTAAATGCTGATTTTCCTGGCATTTAAATCAGACCATAAGAGTCCAATATTGATCTTTGATAATCTGCATATATATAGTTGGTGCTATGTGTCTTGCAAAATCAGCTGCTGTATAGGTGTGGTACTTCAGTCAACAAGCTTTTGTTAAGCACTTACTATGTGTGAAGCACTGTACATGTATGAGTATTTATATAACTGGAATCCATATTTTCATTCATTCTAGTTAATAGAAAATTCAATTATAAATCAAATCATTTTATAAGAAATTTTACAGTGATAATAAACTTTATGAAGAAATTATATTTTCATTTCTTTCAAATACTTTTTTTTTTTTTTGCTATTTACTGTGTGTTTTTATCTGTGTGGGCTACTTAAGGTTTTCCTCATTTTCTTTACTGAAGAAGCTCAAGACATCCTTCAGTTCTAAGAAAGCTGAGTTCTGATTTTGGATCAAGCCTAAGGTGAGTTGGAGAGAACATTTAAAGACATTTCTTTCTCCCTTCCTCCCTCCCATTCTAGTCATTTAAAGATGATACCCTGGTGATTCATTTCCAGTATTGTAGAACAAAATCTCTCCTGTTTGACAAGATTCAGCCTGCAGTGATTTTAGCAGCCAAGATCCAAGTTTCTTAAATTAAGGCCTTCAGAATGGAATATTAGTAGACCTGTATTAAAACAATGCTGGCAGCCCCCATGATGATACAGGGTAATTTTCTAATTAGCAAAAGGCTATTTGAAATATCATATGGTGTCCCATTTTTCATACTGTTATCTTCTCTGCTCTGTAGGGCTATCAAAGTGAAACAAAAAGCTACAAAACCATGGAAGAAATTTTGTTTTATCCTCCCAGAGTCTGGAAATTGTTGCAAGCTGCCTTCTACAGTCCCATGGAGGATGGAACCATTTTAAAGGATTTCTTGATTTACTTCCAAATCTACATTACTCTTACCTACACTCCAACAGAAATCTCTTGCAAGGAAGCAACCAATTACCGATGTTAATTTTTGCTGCCTTATTGACTATCGATCTGTTTCCTATTTAAGATAACAGCTGTATATGCCCATTGCACATAAGCAATAATATACATTGGGAAGAGACGCGAGAGGCAGGCCTGCATTAGCACTGAAGTCATAAGTGGTGCTGAGCCCTTCTGAGAGAAACCCTGTTCACTTAAGATCATGCCCAGACACTTGTTACTTCAATCAAAAAGGCTTCAATTTCTATTCATTTTATACTCTTCTGTCTACATACTTCCCAGTACCTAGTACAGAACTGCACCCATACTGGATGCTCAGTGATTGTGGATTTATAATTTCCCCTGGGTTTTGTTTTATAAATTTGAGCGTATTTGAGATAGCAAGACAGGGATTAAGCTTTTGTAACTATAGATGTTCGGTTATTTTTTAGTAGTGTCCAACTCTTTGTGACCCCATTTGGGGTTTTCTTGGATGAAGATACTGGAATGGTTTGCCGTTTTCTTCTCCAGTTCATTTTATAGATGAGGAAACCGAGGCAAACTTGCCCTGGGTCACACAGCTAGTAAGTGGCTGAGGCCAGATTTTAATTCAGGAAGATGAGTCTTCTTGACTCTAGACCTGGCACCCTATCCACTGTGCCACCTATCTGCCCTTCTATAGATACCTCATATTATTTATACAATATTTGTTACCAATCAACAAGCATTTATTATCAATCCTTCTTAATTCTAATGCCGTCCCTATGTTAATTATTTCCAATTTATCCTGTATGTTTTCTCTCTGTGTCTCTCTCTGCCTCACTCTCTCCCCTCTCACATGTGCTATGTATGTTACATAAACCATAGGTATTATTCACTATATACAACTATATACTTAGTTATTTGCATGTTGTCTTCCTCATTAGATTGTGAGCTCCTTGAAGGCAGGCGTTCTCTTTTGCCTTTCTTTGTATCCCCAGCACTTAGCAAAGTGTTTGGAACACAGTAGGCATTAATAAATGTTTATTGACTGGTGATGTGACTGATTAAGCAGCTACTATGTACCAGGTGTGGTGTTAGGCACTGAGTATTCAAAGAAAAAAAATAAAAAACAAGAAAAGAAACTGTCTGTGTCCTCAGGGAGCTTTTGATGAAAGATGTAAAAACCATAGCTATTCAAAGAACAATTTTATTGCAAACAGAATGTGGAAAGGACTGATCGCAAAATAAATTTTAGTAACATCAACATCTGTACATGCAGATAAAAATCACTGTTCAGAGCATTGTCTTCAAAGATAGACCCCCAATATAGGTAAAAAATATATTAAGTTCCAAATAAATAAATTGGTCCATTTTCATGTGGGCCAGTTCTTTTGCAGATTGGCAAATGGAAATTACCAAAGGATAGAGAAAACTTAATTCATTGCTTTAAAAAGCAATAAAATTTTATTTTTTAAGTGAGGAAACTTGTTTTTCACTGTGGTGCCACTCCAATAATTTGGAGGCAAGCTCAGAAAATGCCACTCTCTGAAACTGAAAATGATATGAAATAACATGAAATGAGTAAGTTGTAAATATAAGCCACCACATGAGATGGTTTGTAAAATATTTTTTGATGAGACTAGGGGTTTCCCAAATTTCATTAGGGGACTAGGAACTAGAACATGTTTAATGGGTTAAAAACCATGATTTCAAATAAAATAAATGGTTTACTCTAGAGCTACCCAATTGGAGTTAATAACAATTTTGGAGTTTTTTTCCAACCCCATTTGGATTTTGAGGGGATTAAATCTCTGATTTCAGTGTTATGGTGAACTACTGTGTAGGTCAGTGCTACTTTTTGTATTAGAGAGTAGCATAGGTCACTAGGTTCACTTAAGACGTCCAAAATATGAACCAATAATAAATCAGAAAGAAGACTTGAACCCAGGTCTCTCTAACCCAGATGCCAACTTGATTCCCTCCTTTTTCTTGGAGATGACTTTTTTTTTCAATCCAGAGCAATACCAATGGCTCAGATTTATGGCAGGTTTTCTGGTTTACAAAGCACTTCTCTCATAACAACCCTGTGGAGGTTGGTAGAGCAAGCATCAGCATCCCCATTCTACAGATGAGAAAAGTGAGGCTTCAAAAGCTTAAGGGGCTTGCCTACAGTCACAGAGTTACAGAAATGTTGTAAGCAGGTAAAAAAAAATTTAATGAAAGTATTTTTTCTCCATATTCTATTGTCTTTTAAATCATCCTCAATAAAGGGAGATTTTAATATTTAATTGTTTTTAAAATCCCATTTGGATCCAATAATAATATGTAGGTTTTTAAAAATATAAACTTCATTTTTCAAAGGCCTGAATTTAACTTTTCGTTTTCAGTTGAACAGGGCCGTTCTTCCCATTTTAGGCTAGCATATTTGCAAGTGGGCCAGTTTCTCCATATTCAGATATAATGGAATTATATTTATATATTATATATTTATAACTTTAACATATTCAAACATAATGGACTTCTGTGGTTTAAACTATTTTTTCCCCCCACAGGAAGACACACTCTCTTCTTTTGATACCCAGCATCTTCATTGTGTTTGTGAAATTGGGGTAGCTCTAACATGAGCTTTAAACAAACGGGGGCTGCTGCACAGTAGGAGATAGCACTGTATGCAATGGGAACAAAGATGCCCAACAATACACAAAATAAAAGTCCACGTGCACAATCATGAGGAGGAATTTCTATGCCACCTCTTTACCTTGTTCCCGCCCTGTTCTGGCAGCAACTTCATACTCCTTTCCTCTGTTGAGGTATCTCACTCCTTATATTGGGGTATCCTCACTTTTGGTGGGCACAGGACGAGAGTGCGGTGAAAACATCACGCCTTTTCAGCACTGTGGTTTCTGCCAAACCTAATGCTTTGTCTGTGTCTTAGCATGGACCTTGCAGGATAGCCAAAGTGAGAAGTTTCAGACTTTGGAAAATGGGGTGCACACACATACACACACACATAGTCCAGCATAGTGTGTGTGTGTGTGTGTGTGTGCGCGCGTGTGCATGTGCATGCATTTCATATGATAGCATATAATTTCTTTTGTGGAATTAGGCTTATCTACCCATAGCATGATGAAAAGTTGCCATGACTCTTCTGTGCCTCAGGGACCCTAAGCTTCTTTGTAAAACTGTGGTTTGAAAGGTAGTCATTCTTTTGACATTGGAACTCCTTTGGTTCTTCCCCTTCACTAACTCCTGCCTAGTCATTTTTGATCCTTGGATGCCAAAGCTTTGATGTGCCCCAGAAGGCATTTTATAGTTTTTCCTTACAGAATGGAGAAGGGTAGTGTTCCATTTCTAGCATGCTGGACAGTCAACAATTAGAAATCTAGAGGGACCCAATGACGAAGTAGAACCGATCTGTCCATTTTCTTTCCAAAATCATAAGGTTAATGCATTTGTTTATTTACCGTATATGTTGCTTCCATTCTGGCTACAAAGAATTGATCTCTATTATCCTTATTCTCCTCCTCCCATCCAACCACCAAGTACTCTTCCTAGGGGTCTCTGATAAAATTTGACACCTAAAAGGGCCTTCTAGTCCTAATTGCTAGAGGAACATGGACCTGCACAGTTCATGGGAAAAACACTACCACTCACATTTTCTGATAGAACATATGTAGGTAATTAAGGAAAAATAATTGCATGTTTAAGAAGGTGGACATGGTACTCACCAAGCAGTTGTTGAACCATAAAAATGCATTTAAGAACAGTTTCTCTTTTTTTTTTAATCATTCTGGAATGTTGTTTATGTTATTATGAAAAAAAACGAGGTGAGAAAATGTATTCGGCAATTTTTGGTTTTGGTTTTCCCCCATTTGAGCAGATGGCAATTCGTAGTTCAAAATTTGTAGCTCAAGTTATTTCACATTTTTATTAATCAGTACAATATGTTTTTAAAACAACAAACTGCACTTAGGAAAATCAGTGTAAGCTCCCCACTTTGTGCCTGACTGCATCGGAGAGCAGTTTGAGAATTTGTGATTTTGTTACCATGGTGGGGAAATGGGGCATTCTAGTTCAGTACCTTAAACAATAACACATCCATTGGCTATAATTATTTTCATTCTAGTTTTCAAAATATTTCTAATTTAGGGTGGCTGGGCTGAATGTACAACAGACAGGAAAGCAATGGAGACTGGAAAGCTGGGAGAATCTGTTCACGATGTTTGCTTTCTTGGTAGAACAAAAAGCGCATTTTGTTAAAGACAAATATTTTTGTAATTTTAAAAACATTTTATGTGAAGTGTAGATTGGACTTTTAATATAAGAAAAGAAAAGAAATGCTCAGCCATTCTATTTTAGGAAGCTTTGGCTTCTTAGAATGAAAACTGTTAGAACTGCATATATTGGAATGCTCTCACAACCGTTCTGTTCCTGTGCTTTACTCCAAAACCTGTTAAATTACATGAATGTAGAAATCAAAGAGCTTTTTTATTTATTATTATTATTAATTGACACTCATTTTTAGCTGGCATGTGCTGGCAGGTCCTTTCTGACAAACCTTAGACAGTACAAGACACTGCTTCGATCAGAAAGTTTGGGAAATGTTCTAAAGCTCTCTAGAATCCAAGAGAGAGTGCAATATCTAAGTGATAAACATCTTATATTCAGTGTAATTCACAGTTTCTTTCATTCCTTTACTATCTATAGATCTAAATCAAAACAAATTCCTCCAGTGGGGGTGGGGTGGGGGAAGGAGGGATTATGTTCAAGTATCCTTTCCATCAGAGAGCTATTGAATATTTTATCATATCTATTTCTATACATTTATCTATACATGTTTGGGTCCCAGTTGGAAAAATTTAAGGTGATAGTAAGAAATGAAAGAATTCTATGTAATTCTGCATCTCCATTGGAATTCCTAGGAGGCATAAAGTTAGCCACTGTAAATGAAATAAACTTTTGTTTTGACAATTAAGGAATACACAGGGATATTAAGTCAAAGAACAATATGTCTGAACTATTATATTTTGCTGGAGGTTATTAAAAATGTATTTCAAATTACTGGAGTGGCAGGAAAAATAAAAAATAACTTAAAAACTGTTATATTTTTCTTTGCTTAATAGAAGACATATTGACTTGCACACAATGTGATTTCCTAGTAGAATATTAGTGTTTCCAAATTCCAAAATATTCACTTTATTTCAGGTCAGAGGTTTAATCACTCTGCTTTTTTTTTTTGTTCTTCTCTGAAGAGAGCTGAGTGAGACCCATTTGCCATGGTATTTTTAAAAACCTAATTGTTCTGTATTTCAAATCTCAGCCATTAGTAAAGTGAGAATTTCTGGGTTTGCTACTCAGCTGAGGTTTGTACCCTGAGTTGAAGCATCGGGATTTAGACATCAGCTTACAATAACACCCAGGACCGTCCCCCCCACCCCCCCAAAAAGTCCAAAGCCCAAACAACGTCTCCTACCCCCAGGCACTGCCAGGGTGAAATGGGTCAGGGATGTAGACTTTTGGCTTGAGAAGGGGAGTCTCTAGTGTCTGAATAACGTCTCAGGACCCATAGGGTTAATTCCCTAAGGCTGTCATATTGCATAAACAGATCCTCCTTTAATAAAATTAATTAGGTTCTGAGCTTTATAGGGTGATGACCACTGACCCTTTACATACCTATTGTTCGCCAAGGCAGGCGAAGGAAAAATAGAGGCTGCCCTGCCTGTAGGGGGAAGAGACAAATAGAGAAAACCGAAGTGGAAAGGTTAGAGAGCTCAGCGGGATGAGGGAGTGGATGAGGGAGAAACCAGGTTTTGTTGGCTTTAAGCATAGAACTTTTAAAAAAATGCCACTTGGGCTTTTGCTGTTGTTGTTGTTGTTGTTATTATTATTATTATTATTATCATCATTGTTTTCATTATGCGTGCTACGAAATGTAGGCAGCGAGGAGCTCCGGAGGAACCCCAACTGGATGGAATGGCAGGGACGAGGAGAACCAGCGTCAGCCTGCGAAACGCAGGCGAGCTCGGGAGAAGAGGGGCAGCGGTAGGAGTGAGGGAGGGCACACAGCAAAATCCAAAGGAATAAACACGAAAAACCTCCCCCCGAAACAAATCCCTCTCAGACCCTCTGCATAAACCTTCTTCTAAACACACATAACCTCCCCCATTTCCCCCCCACCCCTCCAAAGCCCACCTTCCCAAAGACCAGCCTAGCCATTCAGGGACCAAGTTGCTGCTGAGCTGCAAGTTGGCCCTGGGAACTCTGCAAAGGGGGCTGGGCGAGGGCGGGGGCTTGGCTACAGGGGGCGGTGGGGAGGTCTCGGGGTAGGGGGCTACGTGACCGCATCTCAGGCTTCTCATGTCAAAGGAAATCAGAGGCATGACCAGCGGCAGCAAACCCCGAGCGATTATTTTTGTTGGAATTGGAAAAAAAAAAAGAAAGAAAAGGAAAGAAAAGAAAAGAAAAGAAAAAAAGAAAAGAAAAGGGGAAAGAAAAGAAAAGAAAAATCGTGGACAGGATGTTTCCAATTACAAGGGATTCAGAGAGGCAGAGGGAGGGGGGCTTGGGGGTGGGGCAAGGTTTGGAGAGGGTGGGGGTGGAAAGAGGCATTGCAAAATGCAAGAAATCCAGCTTCAGCGAGGAGAAGAGGAAAATAGGAAAATGAAGCAGAACTAGAAAAATGACAAAGTGTTGAGTGCTGATTTATTGCAGAAGCCTCTGGTCATTTCCATATATTGAAATGCGCCCAAGCGGCCAGTCAGTCAATTTCTTTTGAGCGGCTGCTACTGCCCATGGGCTGCCCACGTGACTCCCCCTCACTCAGCCTCTTTACCACCCAGCCCCCTGATAAAGACGTGATGGGGTGGGGGGTGGGGGTGGAGAGGAGAGAGCCACGGAGAAGATATCAATACACAGTAATGGGTGCTTTAGAAAATGAAATATTTTTGTATGATCCCTGGGTAAGGATGAATGGGGGTGGGAGACTGGAGGGAGGGTGGGAAAGGTGGGTTTCAAGAAGCTCAGTCAAGGGTGTTAACACCCAGTTACCTCTCCCTGTTTGGCATCTAGGTCTTTCTACACCCCCCTCCCCAGCCGGTTTTCCTCCTCTCCTGCCCTTAAGAGAGTGGGAAAAGGGGAACAGGGAAATGTATCTATCTACATATGCATAATGGGAATGGGTTCAGAGATGTAACACATTCAAGTCAGATTTGATTTTTGTGTCTTTGATATTTTCAGTTGCTTTAGTAGTTTTCTCTTAAAGAAAGACACACACATACACACAAGTCCTAGATAAAAGCCAGTGAGTTGTTAAAAATGAATTTGCAGCATTAGAGCTGTTAGCATCATTCAGCAAGCAGCAAGCTTGATAATTTCCAGGTGTTGGGGAAAGCCGTGGTCCAGGAGCTCCTACATAGCTTATAAATCCCTGTTAGGAGAGAGAGAGAGAAAAAAAAATCTTTGGAGGTGAATGAAATATCAAATCACAAGACTCCTATGTAGATTTATGATTGCATAAGAAGCTTGATCATTTCCATATACTGAAATGTGCTGTCCTTCTGAGCCTGCCCAGCCCTTATAGCAGATGAGGTGCTCCATTCTGCCTTGATCAATGTTGACTATGAAGCAAGAAAGAGGGAGAGAGAGGGTGGGGGGGGGGTTGGGGGAAGAAGCAGGCTGGCACCAGATGGAGCAGGGTCTCGGGAAAGGTCAAGGTTAGCCCAGGCTGCTATTGAATCGGTAGCAGCCTCACAGATAGATCTCTGCCTTCGAGGCACCCACTGGGGCTTCTCAAAATCAAATCTAATAGAAAAGGCAGTCACAGAATGAAATCGCTTCATCTGAATGCTAAAATTGTTATTAGGCTACATTAGAGAGATATCAGGCACGTGGTTATCCAAAAAGGGAGCAAGCCTAGCAGTTTGTGTCTGAAAGAAAAGCTATGAATATGTTGATAACATCAGTAATGGTGCAAGTATAATAGATATCTTTCTTTTTGTATGAGAATCAGATTAACATATTCAATGAACATATTTTTCCCTCTTCAGAGGAACTACCTCAAGATTTGGTTTGCACAGAACAATTTGAAGAATTATGTGCCTGTGAAAAAAAATCTGTTGAATCAGAGATGGTGACATTTATTGATCTAGAAGTTTGGGCTTTACTGGAGGCAACATTAGTGTTTATACTGGGTCTTTCTACCTTGGGTGATTATTTTCATCATGAATTGTTACTCATGGCTAGGGCAACTCTTTAAATCAGATTTGCTAAGCAAGGAAACAGTGTCAGGCCTTCCTCCTTTCCTCTCTTCTTCCTTCCCTTTTCTTCTGCTTCCTTTTAAAAACATGGCTATTTGCAAAGAAAAATTTCACTTCACATGCCAACACCAATGCAGAAGAGGGTGTCCCCAGATAAGGACAATGACCCTCAATTGATAAAGTGACATCAACCAGCCTTTCCCCCTAAGACTAAAGCCAGTCTCTCCCCATAATTATCCTAATGCAGCCCTGTTAAGAGTTCTTTAACCTACAACACAGTTATATCTTAAAGAAGGATTTAGTCTTGTAAAATACATGCTGGCTACACTAGATTAAACATGATGACTGCACTCCAAGGGTTAATAAATTTAGAATTAACAGATCATCCCAGCTTGATACAGCTACTATGGATGATTTAATATGCAGTCCAAGCAGGTTGACAGTCAGCTCACAGATGCAGATAAGATCAAAGTCTCTTGATTCAATAGATTGAATGGTTGTACTGAGTGTCTAGAAGGTGAGTGACAGAACATATATGGGCAGGGGTTCTGTTACGGAAGAGCTTCCACTCAGCTGTTCTGTAGTACCCAGGTTTTCGTTCTGTAACACTTAACCTTCCATAGCAATAAAACTCAGGCTAGGTTGGGAAGGGGGGAATCTCTCTAATACACTTACATAAGTTTTGAGCTGTAAAAAGATCGATCCCTTAATATTATTATCTATTTCTAATTAGTTCTGCCTAGTTAATGTCATCATCTACCAGCTCTCTTGCCCCTGTAGGAGTGAAGAATCCTGGGATAGCATCTCAGGTCAGGTCTCTACAGCCAGTATGGAGGATTCCTAGGTTATTTGGAGAAAAGCAGGTTTATTGCTGAAATTATGTGGGTAATTTCCTCAGTTCTCTGCTTTGTTTTTAGCTGTGAAGAGCTGGATACAAAATACCCATGGAAACAAGATTTAGAGCTAAATCAAAAGTCAACCTTCAGTACCCAGGCAGCCACTCTGAAGTATTTGCCAGATGAGAAACCTTGCATTTCTGAGACAAATGTAAAACTGGGGTAAAAAAGGAGAGGGGAAGGGGGTAGAGAAAGTGGAGGGGGAGCATAAAGTCCATGGCTAGTTTTAAAAGGGTTTATTTTGATGTCTCTCCTCTGCAGCTCCTGCTTTCCAGTAGTTTAATTTTCCTTTGCTCTTTGTCAACTGCTGTATTTAAACACAAGGATGGGGGGGGAATGACAATTTTAATAGAAGTATATGAGATCTGGAGTGATAGACAAGTTTATAACAGTTTTTATTATTTGATCAAGAGCAAGAGGTCCTCCTAAACCCATTATAATCTGTCATGTGAATACATATTCAGGCAATTTAAAAAATGCATATTATGTATTCAATAGACCATCACAGGTCTGAATTGTATCATGTTCTTCTGTTCTGTAGGGCCCCCACAGTCTTAATATGAAAATCTGTAATAAAGTTACTATAGAGCTACAGCAATCAATTTTCCAATGTTCATAACTCAGTTGTTTCATTTACTTATTTTATTTTTTTTTAATACCAAAGTGTCCAGTCCACAGTATGAGCTAATGGTCCACAAAATTTCCTTTTAAAAAACAAAACCACTGAAGACTGCCCTTGGAATTGTTAATATATTAACTTTTTGCTGCCTGATTGATAGAAGCTCTGAGTACTAGTGGGAGATATTTTATTAGTTATTGATTATCATTTGGTCATCTTTAAAAAGCTAAAAAATATATACATTTCAGAATTACCAGATGGCAAACTGAATTTTGAGGTGGCAGGTTTTTTTTTTAAACTCTTTTAAAAAGAGTTTGGGGCATTGAAATGTAACTTCCAAATTTTAGGCTGAAGACTCTTTTTAAATTTTAACTTTCTGACCTTTGGCAAAGGAAGGTCTGATGTCACCTTCTTTGGAACAGGGATAGTGGGCACTGGTTTCACATATTAGCCGGAGCTAAATGCTTCAGGATTTTACCATCCTTTTCCCGGACAACTTGTATTGCAGCAGGGGGCACCACAAACATAGGAATTACGGGGAAGTAAGAGGCTCCAGCTCTCATGTTTCCTTACTACTTGAAGGCATAACCACTGAAACCAGTTATCTCTCAGTAATTTGCATATTTATGGTGCCTCCTGCAGTTTCCTGTGATTGCTTTACAGTCAGGAAAGGTAACAGAAAAATATATATCCTCCTTTAAAAAATGAAAAAGGATCATATATGAACAGTTCTTCCAGTACAAGACTCTAATCCTTGAAAAGTCCATGGTATGAAATTTGTTTATTATTCTTCTCCCCCCGCCCCAAACACCTTTTTTTTTGTTTTAGGATTTCAAGGAAATATTTTGAAAGTTACAAGACTGAGAAGCTGAAGCCCCTAACTCCCTGAAAACTGATCGTTTGAAGAAAAACAAAATAATTAGCACAGGCTTATTCACTGAATGTATACACATTTGAAAAGGAGAAAATCTCTAGAAGAATGAGCAAAACACCCAGGCAACCAGATCCTTTAAAAGCATGGTTCCATGGTACATGTATTTTTTTAGCCCCAGTCATAAGCAAGGTACAAATGTGCAGTGCAGCTTTGGATATAAAAGTTAATTGGGTCTCAGAAGAGAATAGTTTCATTTTTATTGGCTCCAAGTTCCACAGATACCTTTGATACACCTTTTCTTTCAGTCCTTTTGGACCTTCTTTGTGGAAATTGTACATTGTCCAGACATTCAAAAGCGTTTGGTTCTGGAAGATAGATGTGTAAGTATTTAACTCTCATTTAAATGACCAGTATACTGGGGGGAAAAAAATCCTCTCCTTCCTTCTCTCCTAGCTTTCTATCCTTAACTTCCCTTAATGCTAACCTGCAGTTTATGTGATATTTTATCAGGTATTTTTAGATTAGTGAGCAATTTTATATACTATATAGTAGAAACACCTGAATGCAGTGATACTGCGTAAATTTAGGCTTCAATTCAGGGTTCCTCACATTTGGGGGAGCATCATCAGAACCTCATTCTGATTTGATCACACTTCTTTGCTACCTAATTTCCTTAGCTCTTAAAAGGACAGTGTACAGAACGCAAATAATAACACTACTCTCCCATAATCATCAGCAAACATCCTTCCTTCACATTATCCTTTTACAGAGCACTCTTTCCTCTGTGTATTACCTTTCCTATTGGAATCAAAGGTCCAAGAATAATTTTTTGTTGCAATTAAGACTTTCAGTAATAAAGACACCATGTAGTAAAAACGTATGCTATCAATAATATGTGGCGACATAAATGCCCAAACTGTTCACAGAAGGATTCTCTTACCACACATTAGTCACCACAGCCATCTTCTTCCTTATGCAGTACCTTTCAGTGAAACATGAGGCAGTATATCTGTTTATTATTCTGGCTATGGGAAGTCTCATTAAAATAATTATTGCCACCATCCTATTCATTTCAGTGCAAGTTTGCACAGAAAAATGGTAGGCATTAATACTGTATTGAAAAATATTACACCATAAGGTTAATATATTTTTCCACTGTTGCTTTAAAACCTTTTTTCTTCCTTCTAAATTAAGAAAAGATAGCACCCTAAATCATGAAGAATTTTGCATTCATCAGTCTCCCTGGTCTGAAGCCTTTAACCTTTGTGATTCTTGAATATTGGAGGTGATGAACCAAGAATCTGTGCACCATGAAAAATGTATTCACCTTCTATTTGTTTTTCTATTATATTAAATGTACTTAACGGTGAAATATCGAAAAACGCAAGTCTAGGCACCCAATTTTGAGACATTTCACAAAACATAATTTTGAGAGACATAAGTACACAAATGTGACAATCAGTGGGGGAAAATGCACTTTGCAATCCTTCAGGCAGAGTTAAAACCAATATAAAAAGTATCTCCTGTGTTAGGTGTGACTTGGGGCTGCTTTTCACTTTGATATATGCAGGCTTTTAAAAGAAACTATTGAAAATTCATGTCCCCACCAAGAACGGTTGACTTCTTGTAAAATATATTTTTTTAAAATGAGTATATTTTTTCTATTCTGGAACTTGCAAACAGCAAACTCCAACCATGTACAGGTTTTTGCAAAGCTTTTTTTTTTAAAAAAAATATGTGAGATCCCCAGTCTTCTATGTAGATGCTTCTTTAATAATAGAATTTGATCTGATAACAAAATAGATGCTGTAAATCGCGTTTCTCCTGCATTTTCTTATTAGTCAAGCTCTGAGTTCAAGATACAATATCCACATTGCCAGAGCACTGAGAAGAAATGGCACAAATTATTTCTCCACCCCATGAGATCCCAGGGTACATTTCACTTCTCCCTGAGCCAGTCCACCTAAGTTCTAAATCTAAAGTCCACTGAGCTCCTACTTGATGTAAATTCTGATTAGAAACAACTAACTTAGATTTCGATGGTTTTTAAGAATGTAGTGGCTGTAGGATCAGGGCCTAGAATTAATCTCTCCCCACATCCTAATCACTAGATCTGTTCTGTGTATCTGGAACATGGTTCCATTGCATTTCAAAATTTGAGGCATTTTAGAAATGCTACCGATAGGGATTTAAAAAAAAAATACAATATATAAGACTCAGAAGATATGTAAGGAGGCCCTCTCAAGTAGGCCATTCAACATATTTATTGTTCTTCCATTCAACACATTTATTTTTGAGGACTTAACCATATGCAAAACACCGTGCTAAGTGCTCTGGTATGTGGAGGTAAACAAAAATCTAGGAATTGTGAGGAGGTTTTAAGACATTGGTTTTTATATAAAATAAGCACAGCCATAGAATGCCTTTCTTCCACCTGAAGCAGATGGGTGGACAGTGTGTAATGTGTACATTAGACAGGAGGACAAACATAGTTCTGAACTGACCTCTGAGCGAAGAAAGGGATTTATTTTTAAAAATAAAAGAAAATAAATAGTATACATATATGTCAGTAACAAAGACCTATAATAAACCATGGAAAGTGACTGTAGTCATGTATTTGTGTGGTATGTGTCACTGCATGTGTGTTTTTATAGATGTGCAAATGTATGAATGTGTCCCAGGTGCTCTGAACATCAGCTCCCTGAAGGCAGGTACTATATCCTGTGTTTGCTCAGTATATCACTGTTTGCCACCAGGCAAAGTGCTTCCAAAATAAGAAATAATAACAATACTTTGCACACAGGAAGTTCTTAATAAATGCTTGTCCAACTGGATTGTTGGAATACTTAGACCCAGGCTCTTCATTTTATTGAAACCTGGAGGCTGAGGTGGCTTATATTGTTCATGGGAATTTTTTTTAAAGTAAAAAAGAAAAGGAGGGAGGAAGGAAGGAGCAATGAATGAATGAAGGAAGAAACAAGGAAAGAAGAAAGGGAGGGAGGGTACATTGTTCACAGTAAGCTTTGAAGAAAAACAAACATTTTTCTTCTTGAACATCATACATTTCCTATCAGCTACCAACTTCATCTGAGAGGATGTGTTAAGACCATTTGTACTTCTTAGTTTAGAATCTGGGAACTAACAACTGGCTTAAAAAAAAAAAGAAAAGAAAGACAAGTAAGGGCTAAAATTGAAACCTGTCTTACTTTTCTAGCTGAGGGGACCCAAGAAACCTGAAGATTGGAGGAGACACAACCATTTGAGGAGGGTGATTTCAAATGTTGCAGCCTACATAGCCTTCTCCAGAGATTAATGATATTTGCCCAGGGCTGTGGGTAAGTCTGGGAATTTCTTACCCTTTTGGAGGTAAGAGAGATGAGCAGATATGAAATCATAGGGCTGGGTGACCCTTAGCAGATCATCCTAACTTTAATTCCTGATTTTCTTCCTTCACCCACCTGGTTCCAAGAGGATCTAAGCTAAAGTAGTTCTATAGTGGGCTTGTGACGTGTCTTCCTCTTCTAGGTGATCACGTCCATTTTCTACCTCCAGTCAAAACAAAGAGGAAACTATCCTTTTGTCTTTAAGTAAAGGGAAATTTGGGAACACAAAATGGCTGCTGCACAGCCTTCAAACACGAGCTCAGAGGTCTCGGAGCTTGCCAAGAGGGTTGCCAGCTCTGGGAGGTAACACAGAGCTTACTTACTAAATGAAACACACGTAGAATAGAAACCTTCTTTTATTCACCTGCCTAAATGAGCTTTTCAGAAGCCACTTCAAACAACAACTGGGTTGACAAATCAGTATTTCAGGTTTCTCTTTTTGCCCCATCATTCACTCTCTCTTAGTCTTTCCCACTGCTCCTACTGTCTGCCCTCTGGTGGATATGCTAATCCATGAAAATAGCGAAATGATATGCTAACAGTAGAAAATGCCAGGTCCATATCTCATTGAGTTGCCCGTGGAATCACTACCAGACACTGGCTATGTATATGTGTGTTCATGTGACCCAGGCTTCCTGAACGTAACAGACATGGGATTTATGGAGTATCCTTGCGAGGCATCATTTCGGTTCTCAGGAAGCATACCATCTCAATCTCTTACATGTTCCAATGTAGACTAACCATTTTGTTGTTTTTCCGGGACTATCCCGAACCAAGAAGAAGACTTGTGACTAAACAGACTAGTTTATAATTCCATGGTGAGGGGCAAATTCTTATGAACTAAAATGACAGGTGGTGTGATAAAATAGTTGGAAGCATGAAACTTGGAGGCAAGACATCTGAGTTGGAATCCCAGCTCCAATTCTAGCACAAAAACATTGTGTGACCTTAGTGTTCTAACCTCTCTGAGCCTCCATTTCCTCAGCAATGGGGATAATACCTTTATATAATTTTTGTGAGGAAAGTACTTTAAATATAAATTATAAATTTATATATAAATTATTAAAATGGTTATTATTACTGTCTTCATTATTAGGTTACCAGCATCACCATAAAACTGATGGATCAAGTCAGTTATGTGAGACTTCTATAAGAGGTACAACTTGCTTTTTTTCCCCTTATTAACCCTGTGTGTATGTGCTTGCTTCACTCCCTTGCATATAGTCACGGTTTTAAAGTTTTTATATATAC
Source organism: Phascolarctos cinereus (assembly GCF_003287225.1). Lineage (NCBI taxonomy): Eukaryota > Metazoa > Chordata > Mammalia > Diprotodontia > Phascolarctidae > Phascolarctos > Phascolarctos cinereus. Next base: position 109,885,335 of record NW_027555625.1, on the reverse strand, counting down.
ACTCAGAGATAATAAAAACTTGTAACATACCAAAGAGTACCAGTCTAAATAAAGGCCTAACTGCCTATAAAATTTCCTTTTAGACAGTTAAGTCATAGCTAGAAGTTGGCAGCAAGACCATCTGAAAACACTAAAAATCATTTCTGTGATGTTCTCTATGGCCAAAAAAAGAAAGAGAGAAAAAAAAAAGCTGAAGCTTCTTCAGCTGAGTTAGTTTGCTTTTTGTAAAGCAACCTCACATCTGGACTGATAACTTGTATTCCAAGTTTCAGCCCAATGCTATTTAAACAGCCCAAGCTATAAACCTTTTAAACTTGGGGTTTTATAATAGAAACAGTGACAGACCCTTAACTATAGTGCCTCCATAGTAATGAAAGCACAACTATTTCATTATAGCAGTGTCTGGCAGTGCCGCTATAATTAAGAGTCTGTCAGCGTTTCCATTATAAACCCAAATTTTAAGAGCTTTTTAACTCACATTGTTTTAAATCACATTGGGCTGAAACTTGCTGTACAAAATGTCAGACCAGATGTGTGTGTGTTACTTTTTTCTTTATTTACCCAAAATGACAAATAGGTGAAGCTTGTTTCTTTTCTAAATGCTGGACTAATAAAAACATGCATTTAAAAATAATTCCCTATATGAAAACAAGTGATTTATTTGGGGGAGGGATGGGGTGGAATGAGACTTGAAAATTATTTAGTTTTTGGTGTTAGTATCTTTTCCTTTTAGTCATGAGGGTGTTTCCCCCCCCATTCAAAGTTGTTCAGAAAAGGAGATTTGCACAGAGATGCAAAGCAGTTTTAAAAAATGAATCCATATTCTTGACATTAGCTTATTGGGATAATACTGTATCATGTGGCATTCTGGAAGTTGATAGAAATATCTTGTGTGATATTGTAATTGTTCAGCTTTAGCCATAGATGGGACAGGTATGTCCAAGTTCATTATTACTTTTAGAATTTATATTTAAATGTACATCCATTCACATTTACAGACTAAAGTTTGCCTGAGCAAAGTACTGATGATTTCTGGGAAAAATGATGTAGCTTGTATAAGTGAGTTAAGGTACCACTGAAGTTGTGGTGTATTATACAAAAGTTATGATATTGTGCGTCCAATTATCTAATGGAGCAAGCAAGCAAATGGACTGGTGTTTTTGTACTGACACTGCTGCCAGTATAAAATTGAGATAGCTTAGGTTCAGTATTCAGGAATAAGTGCTAATCTCTAAATAATAATAATCCTTTATATCAGTATGACACTTTACTGTTTTCCGAGGGCTTTGCAGTATGTCCTTCGATCTTACAGCAAAGCAAGGCAGATATTTCCATTAGCATCTCATTTTACTGTGAAAGTAAGGTGACTTGGCCATAGTCACACAGAAGTGGCAGATGTATATTAAAAAAAATACTCATGTTCATAGAGTCCTGACAAGAGAATTGGGAACACAATGCAAACAAAAACAAAAAGAGTATTAGAAACTGATTATGTTGCCCGTCCTCAGAGAGCTACTGAAGTCATGTGGACTAGATTGTGTTTTCTCATACATCTCATATACCTTCCTCCCTGCCCCCGCCCCCCCACATGACTTAGGGGGCAGTTTGAGAATCTGATTCAACCTCCTTCAGCTTTTCCCTTTGCTATTTAACATTTCCATTCATTTTTGTGATCTGCACAGTCCTTTAAAGACCTAGCAAAAGCTAAGGAGAGAGGATCTGGTGTTAAGTTGTAACAAGAAGTCCTGGCTGTGGTCTGGTTTGCTCAGTTTAAGTTCATATACAGCCTGCCCTCTGCAAACCCCTCTCAGACTCCTACATAGTGACAATCAGGACTGTAGGCTCCTAGGCACAATATGGGGGAGAAGGGTAGATCTTGAGAAGAGTAGCACGGAAAGGCTGCAGCCCTCTATGGTGTTCCTTTGTCATATCTCAGTTCCTTTCAAGATGAGGGTGTTCTTCCCATCTTGCCCCAGCCCTAGCCATCTTTTTTCCCCCCTTCCTTAAATTTCATTTGCATTTACATTAATAACTCCACCCCTCCTCCTTTCCTACCCCCCCAAAAAAACCTATACAGAAACTCTTCCAGGAACCCCAGAAGTGTTCCCAAGGTAGAATAAAGAGGCATTTAAAAAAAAAAGATGATTGCAAATCCTGTTATCTCCCAGATATTGGAGGTGAAGAATGGGGGAGGGGAGAGAGGCAGGGACTGATTGTTTCAATGTATGTATTTATTTTTCAGTCAATAAAGGTCCCCTCCCCAACTAAAGTCGGACAATGAATATTTTATTTTAGTCTTGTAATTTCCATCGAGACAGACCTTTTAACCCTTTCGCCTCCAGCTGAGCTCGAGTCCCCAGCGCCAAGGCAGTCCTCCCCACTAGGTCCAGGGAACTGTATTAAGCTCAGTTTCAGGAGCTGTTTGTTGACCACATTCACGTTCTAAGCCCTGAAGCTAAAAGCACTTTACACCATAAAATAAAAGCACTGTCTTTTTTTCTAAAAGGTTACGTCTGGAGGCCACGATGCTCATACTTCATACAGAAAACTACTGAAAGGACTATGAAATCCTCTATGATTTACGCTCTCTCACTGCATTAGGGTATAGATCTACTCAGCTCTAAAAATACGATGGAGTTTCTAACCAACGTGAATATATGTGCATTATTTCAGAAAGTCTGTTAGAAAACTTGTCAACACATTATAAAGCATAAACCAGAACTTGGCTATTAAATACGGAGATCAGAGGCAGCATATATACTGCAGGAAGTCCTGGGAAAAGTCTCCCCTATTGGAGGGGTGGGGGGGAAAGGGGCTATTAGCAAAGAGTTTATACACAATATACACCAAAGGTTTAGAAAGAGCCCACGGACCATAATTACGACATAAATGGAATCAGCAAAGGCTTTACAACCTTAAACGCAGTTAACTGGACTGCCAGAAAATAATTTTAATATTGTCATAATTTATTGCTCTCCAAAAGCCACTTCAAGAACGGTAAATATACTTATTGTGTAGCCAAGAGTGCTCGTTAAGCTTCTCTTTCAATCCCCCCCTCTACAAAACACCTGCATCATTCATCTATGCCTACATTAAAAAAAATCTCTTAAAAGACCTTTTTTTTTAAAAGAAGCCACCCCCCCCAAAATGTCCCCCCCCAACCCCACCCTTGAAAGGTTAAGTGAACTTCAGGTGAAGTGGGGGAGTAGGCAGCGGGGATGGTAAAGGAGAATGCAGCACTCGTGGGGCATGGATCAGATGCCAATACAGTCATGATAATAATCCAGACGGCATGAAATATGGCTTTAAGGGGAGGGAGGGGAGAGTTTCCATTTAATTCCGGGCATTTTATGATGGTGAAATTAAATATATGTTAATGGTGGAAACGTTACTGGTTGCCTCTCCACTGACACACACGAAAAGCAGCTGCAAAAAATTGGCTTTTTAATGTATGTTTTAAGATGTGGTTTAGGAAGTAACCCCCTGGAATCTCAAACAAGTGCAGTAATAAAGCAGACCTACTTGTAACTAAGTGCTTAATTTCCTATGATTTTTTTTTAAAGAAAATCAATAAAATGTTGCCAGTTATTTATTGGAAATAACCACAGATAGATGCCCTGATATGTGCTGGCTTTAGAGAGCACACAATTGTGTAATGAATTGTAATTCAGAAGACTGTTAAATGTGAACCACAGAACCTTTCAGAGGTAATAAAGTCATTACTTTTTACACTACATCCAGCCCTGAAAAGCTTTATATACGCCATTATAGATAAATCATATACACTTCCACGATACACAGACACCTACTTATATACCTTCTGTATATATGGACTTTTATGGATAGATAGTACAATATTCAAATATGAAAATCCTGGGTTCTAAAAGAATGAGACAGTTTGCTTTTGTTGCCTAAAATGGCTTTTATTGTATTTATTGCATTTATTTAAAAGGAACACTCAGTGGCACTCCACCCCCCCAACCTTCTTTTCCCTCAGTGCATTCCCCTTTTTCCGCCACCCCTCACTCAAGCAATGACATTAATTTGGTAGCTCAAAGACTGTTTTATAAAGAACAAGACAAAAATAGATAATAGTGTAAGATAGATGCTGACCTGCTCTGAAGAGCCCATGAAAAAGAGGAAAATCATGTCAGGTACATGCTACAGAGCTTTACTGCAAATGATTCCTTCCTGCTTCTTAACAGGATTTGAGTAATTTTTTCCCCCCTCCTCTCAGTGTAGAGGAAAACACACACACACACACACACACACACACACACGTGCACGCACAACAAACCGCACACAGAAAATCCCTGCTCGTCTCATTCCACAACTCTCCTATTACTGAACATCAAAAACCTTTTCTTCTCTCAGAGGTTGCACGAAGCCTCCTCGGAATAAGAAGCCAGTCATTTTGAATAGGTTTAAAACTTTAGGAAGATGAAACCAACATAAACAGCCAGTATGCAAGCAGACAAGACTTGAAGGTACAGATGCGCGCTCGTGCGTGCATGGTGTGTGTGTGTGTATGTATGTGCAAGCGTGTGTGTGTGTGTGTGTGTGTGTGTGTGTGTGTGTGCGCGTGTGCGCGCGCGCCTCCTTGCGCGGGCGCGCAGCTCAGCCAGGGGGTGGTTGAAGCTGGAGAAGCACCAGATTTAGGTAAGGTTTAAAAATAAAAAAGTCCACAAAGCATTTCACTTTACATGGCCCATCCCCCCCTTGGATTTAGGAATGTAATGGTTAGAAGAAAATAGGGGCCATGCTGTGAGCCTTGAGGAAAAGAGAGGAAAAAGATCTTCATTCATTCAGGGTGCACACCTCCCTCTCCCTGCAGCTTTCCCTTCAGTTGGCTCCCACCTTCTCCTAACTCCTCACCCAATACTGGTCCTCGATCTCACCGTTGCTTCACTCCATTCCTCCCTCTTCCGTCCTCCCTCCCACTTCCTTTTTTTTGGGGGGGGCAGGGGAATAGAGGAACGTCTGGCGGCTGGGTGCCATTGCAAGGGAGGGGAGAGGTGGGACGACTTTGCACGCACGTTTCAGAATAAACTTTCCAATCGTAGGGGGTGCTGTTGCTGTACATTTTACGTAAAACTGAAAGTATCCCACGCCAGAGAGAAGCACGCTTTTTGACAGCGGTGGCGGCAGCAGCAGCCGCCACGAGCAGCAGCCTATGAGTGTGTGTATGTATGTTTGTGTGTGTGTGTGTGTGTGTGTGTGTGTGTGTGTGTGCGCGCGCGCGTGCACACTCGCGCGCATTAAAGGGACAGGGGTTCATTTCCAACAAGTATCTCCTAATTTCTAAGTTTCAGCAACAGAAAAAAAAATAAAAAGGAGAAAGGGAAGATATTTGAGCTGTATGCTTTGGGAGTGCAGTGGGGGCGGCGGAAGGAATGCATGCTTATGGGAAGGGGGCTGAATTCCAGCAGGGTTGGCAACCACTTTTCTTTTCTTCCCTGCTGCTTTTGTGAGCAAACTGTGAGATTCCTATTATTACCCATTTTCTGTCCCTTTCTCTTTCCTCTTCCTGGGTAAGGTCATTAATACAACTTTGCGTGTTAAAATATTTCTTAGAGTCACGGCTTAGCTTCTCTTTTCTCCTGTTACATTCATTCATTCATTGGTTCATTCATTCTCCGAACATTTCTCTCTCCCTCCTTCCTCTCCCTCACTCCCAGTTTTTAAGTGAAGAAGACGTCCTTTCCTTCTCCCCAATCCATCCCAACAACATATCCATTTCCCTCTTCCTTTCAGTTTCTCTAGATGGGTCATCCTTCATTAAAAAAAAAAGGCAATGGTTTTTAGGCAGTAGCTGGCACCCACAGGCACACACATACAAAGCCCCCCTCCTCTCCCGTTCCTTTCCTCCTCCCTCCCCCCCCAGCTGGTACCTTACAACCTTGCAACTCGCTGGCTGCTCTCCTGGCCATGGGTGCTCAATATTAAAGGGTAAGTTTCGGCGCGGCCGAAGCTATTGCGGTTACCGCTGCATCTCCCGCCTCCAAGCTGCTTATCTCTCCTTCCTGAACGAGTTTGCTCTCCTGGACTCTTCCCCACTCTTGTCAGTAACGGCGCTGACTCTCTGAGTTGTGTTTCTGTCTTTATTTATTTATTTATTTACCCTTCTCTCCTTCTTCCTTTCCGGGCCGCGGCACCTCGCTTTCTTCGGATCCGTGCTTTGCAGTTTCATTAAGACATTGTCCCTTCTTCTTGTACTCAGACTTCCTTTAGCTACCTATTCTGCCTGCTTTTGGGGTTGCAGGGGGGATAGGGGTAAGTAGGGAGATGCTGAGTTGGAGCCTGGGCTCCCCCTTTACCCCTCACCTCCCTTTCTGGTTGCTCCCCGAAACCCCTAGAATCTTCCAGTCCTTCCTCTCTCCTTTACACACAGAATTTCTCCTTTCCTCTCTCCCCAACCTGGGAGCCCGAGGCTCCTGAAAGCCTCTGCCTTTCTGGCTGCTACGGTACACAAACTTCTTTTACAATTAATTCCTTACCACTCTTCGCAACACCCCCTCCCCAACCTCGGTGCTTCTCTCCTTGGGTTGTAACTTCAGAGTCAGTTATAAACTTCTGGTTTTTCTTTTCGTGTTTTTTTTGGGGGGAGGGAGAAAAGTTTCAAAAGTGCAGATTGATGTCGGCTTTCACTTCTGCTCCAAGATGCAGGCATGCCGGGCTGTGTGTGAGGTTAGCTGGGGAGAGGGGAAGTGGGTGTGTGTAAGGAGGGGGGTGTCCTACAGCAACTCTACCTGGTCGCCCCCTGCCCCGCGCCTTTTTTTGCTCCTCTGTTGATTCCTTTCGTCCTTTTCTACGTACATCTTTAGCGTATTATTTAAGCACTTCTATCTCGTGTTTTAACCTTTCTTTTTAGAGGGTGGTGGAGGGACGGGGAGGACGTTCCCCCCCCATCACACACCTCTCCTTTCCCCCCTCCCCCTTTCTTTTCTTTCCTCCTGGCCATGCCGTCTCCTCCTGTACTCGGCTGCGGCCACTTGTGAGCTCAATGCCCCCGCGCCTCCCCTGCCCCCCTCTCAGCACCACCTCCTCCCTTCCCACCCCCCCATTAGGCAGCTTGTGTCTGGCGTCTGGAGAGCCCCCCCTTCCACCTCCCCCTCCCAGCACTGTCCATTGGCTTGTCCTGGTCTCTTTTTCATGTCCAGCCCCTGATGTGTGTCCATTGGTGTTAGCCTACCCTTCCCTCCTCCCCTTCTCTCCTGCTCGCCCTGCCCATGTTTTGTATGTCTCTGTCCATCCAGGCTCCTGACGTTCAAGTTCGCAGGGACGTCACGTCCGCACTTGAACTTGCAGCTCAGGGGGGCTTTTGCCATTTTTTTCATCTCTCTCTCTCTCTCTCCCTCTCTCTCTCCCTCTCTCTCTCCCTCTATCTCTCCTCTCTCTTTTTTTTTTTGCCCAAAAAAAAAAGCCATGACGGCTCTCCCACAATTCATCTTCCCTGCGCCATCTTTGTATTATTTCTAATTTATTTTGGATGTCAAAAGGCACTGATGAAGATATTTTCTCTGGAGTCTCCGTCTTTCTAACCCGGCTCTCCCGATGTGAACCGAGCTGTAGTTCACCAGCCGCCGCCGCCGCCGCCGCCGCCTCCTCCTACTCCACAACCCACCATGTCTCGCCGCAAGCAAGGCAAGCCCCAGCACTTAAGCAAACGGGAATTCTCGCGTAAGTAACCCAATAATAATAAATAATAATAATGATGATGATGATGATGATGATGATGATAGTGACGGGAGTGGGAAAGAGAAGATGGGAAAGAAAGGATGCATGTGCATGTGTTTCATTTTATTTTTGAGAAGGGGAAAAAACATTTTAAGTGAGGTGTAAAGAAATTAAAAGGGGGAAACCCACAGCACCTTAAACCGCAACCGTGTTTGCACTTTTGGAGAAGCGTGCACCTCTCTTTTCGTTATTTCCCTTCCCCTCCTCTCTCTTTTCGCCTTCTTTTCCTTTATTTCTCTTTGCGAAAAGAAACGCTATGATTTTCCCCCTTATTTGCAAAATAATTAATGATAATAATGAGAGTAATTCCCAGACAACCCCGGGGAACAGGAGAAGGGGCGAGGGATTTCTTTCTCCAACCGCCGGAAAGAAAAAAAAAGTCAAAGGCTTAAAAAAAAAATCCTGGGAAGAAAGAGGTGAGACTGGACATCGGACGCCGGCTCCCATGGTCAAGTGTGGACCAGAGAGAAAGTAATAACAATAATACTAATGAATGGAAAAGTGGGACTTTTAGGGAGGGGGGAAGTCCCCCCTTCCCTCCTCCCCATAAGCCTTGTAGAGAAAAAGAAAGAGGTGGAGAAGAGAGGTGGTGAGAGGGAGACGAAGGGTTTGCGTTTGCTACGTGCGGGTAAAAGTGGCCGGTCTTTGCCTCCTTTTGTTTCCGCTCCGAGGTGGGTGTCTGTCCCGCTGTCTTTTGTGCCTCGCTCCCTCCCTCCTTCTATTCCTCCCTCCTCCTCGTCGTCCTCCTCCTCCTCGTCGTCGTCGTCCTCCTCCTCCTCAGCCGCCGCCGCCGCTGCTGCCGCTAAAGGGCAGCAGGGGCAAGGGGGGTGGGGGAGGACTGGGGGAAGGGAGGGTGGGGGAGATGTGGCTGCTGCCTGGACTGGGTTGGCTTGGGTTGCTGCTGCCGCCGCTGCCGCTGCCGCTGCTGCTGCTGCCTGTGCAGCCGCATCTCGTGGCTTGCTTTGCTCTTTGCCGTCTTTCTTTCTCTGGGGCCAAGTAACATGCCCCTTCCCCTTCCCCGCCCCCTCCGTTCCTCATCCCGCAAAAGACACAAAACGCGGTTGGCAAAATGCAATTTGATTTTTATTTTTCCTGCCAAAAACAGAGAAGCTAAAAACCTCAGTAGCTCTACTGTGAACCGAGATTTTCCAACGTGCAGTCCGCTCTCCCTGTCCCCCCCTCCAGAAAAGAGAAAATTCGCACGCACAGAGCACAAGGGGGAAAAAAAATCAAACCAAACAACAACAACCCAAACCACAACCCCCTAAACCCCTTCCTTACAAACTTAGTTTGCAGGCTGCACAGAGAGGGAGCGAGGAATTCCCTCCTCTTACTATTTTTTGGAAGATTTTCAAAAAAAGTGGAAGTGGATTTTGATTGGGAAAAATCTCGTGTCTGAATGTTTACAAGCACCGCGTGTGCGGGAGCCTCCTGCCAACAAACAGATACAGGACCCAAGCTAACCAAACCAGACCGAAAAGGAGAAAAAGCAACGCAGGTCCAGTTTCTTTCTCTCCCCCTAACCCCACCTCAAACAATAATAGTATGGAAAGTAACATAAAATCAGATGCCCTGGAATCAGAGGAGGAAAAAGCAACAACTAATTCTCTCACTCCCCTCCTCCCAAACACATATAACTGACTGGAATTCACAGTATCCGTCATTAATAGAAAAACAGAGCTTTTGGAAAAGCTAGATTTTAAAATTATTTTGCAAAACAAAGAGGAACAACGCCTGCTTCCAAGTCCTTCCCCCTCTCTGCACCCCCTTTGGATTTTCCTCCCTTTTTCTCTGTTGGACTGGCTAGGGAGAGGTTTCAAAATGAGCTTTCCTTCCACTTTGCTTTGTAACAACAAAGCTCCCCAGCACCTCAAAGACAAAGTGGGGGGCGGAGAAGAAAGGGGATACGCTTGATTCCTAAGAACAAGTTTGCACTGAGGCTGTGCCTTGTGCAGTGCTTGGGATCTGCAGGGCTCCGGGGCAATTCTCCCATACTAGCTAGCTACTTTCTCCCTCTATCCTATCTGCTTAGTCTGGGTTAGAAGATATGGGGGAATGTAGGTGGTGTGGTGTGTGTCTGTGTAGGGGGGGGGAGTTGTCAGAATAGCTACATTTGGCTGTAAGAACAGCCCTGGTACTTGTCTTGGCCTGGGGCAAAGTTTGACTGCTAGGGGGAAAGTGTAAGGGCTAGAAAAGCCAGTCTTAACGAACCCCCCCCTTCAGCATTTAAAAAAATTTGCTTATTAAAGTTAATGACTACCTACTCTAGATGCTTTTTTTTTTAAAGGGGGGTGGTTAGGTTTGGCTCAGTAACTTCTCACACTTTTGAAGATCTTTTGCCTTCTTTCTGCCCACCCCCACCTGAAACATGTTGCAGGATCCCTCCCTTTCCCCACTCCCTTGCATCCCTCACTTCTTGGTTCCTCCATCCCCATCCCCCACTCTCCCCTAGCCACGCCGGATACCGAACAGATCGGGTGCTCAGCGATTTGAAGTTATTATACTTTCAGGTACCCGAGGGGGGAGGGCAGTTTTTTTCTCCTTTAAGACTTAACAAAAAATAAGTTTATATGTAATATACATATATGTTATATATGTATATTTTTTAAAGGATGAGGTTGGGATGAAGAGTGAAGGTGAGGTTTTCATCAGGGGCAGCCTCTTGTTTCCTAGACTAATCTCCCAGCTGAGTTTTCAGCATCACCCCTCCCCATCAGTCTTCCACCCCCACCCCCATCCCCATGCATGTATTGGAGTTGGGCAGCTAGTTATGTGGGTGCAGGGGATTCTCTTATGTTAACTTTTTAAAAATATATGGGGGTAATAAAGGGGTATAGATGTGGGGAACTGGCTACTATCCCGACCCCCAGCTGCATCATCCCCCCCCCTTCTGATCAAGCCTGAATGTTCTGTTTGGTCGCTAGGAGGCAGAGCAAGATCAAGAAAGCTCAACGAACTTGAACCTGACCACTACCAACCCGCCTTCCCCCAACCCTTCCCCTCTTCACCCCTCCCTTGAATTCTCAACGTTTTCCTTGGCGGGGGAGGAATGGATATGTGTGTGTGTGTGTGTGTGTGTGTGTGTGTGTGTGTGTGTGTGTGTGTGTGTGTGTGTGTGTGTGTGTGTGTGGTGGTGGTGGGGGGAGTGGAGAGCGCGCGGCTGCGAACCGGAGAATTTCCCTCTCCTTTTTTCCTCTTATTTCTTTGTTCTTAATTTTGGCTTTAAAAAATAAGATTCTTACTAGAGCCTCTGCAAACTGCGCATAGGGAGAGCTATAGATTAAAAAATATAAGGAGTGCACAGAACAGGGTAGAATTTTTCTTTCGGAGTGGAGATGGTAGAAGAGAGGAAAAGAAAAACGGAGCTTTAGAAAGCGCGCTTTTTCTCTGCCTTCCTTCCTAAGGGTGAAAGCAACGGAACGATTTCCTCCGAAGGAGAGCCCGGGTTTGGCAAGTTTGCACTTGGTATCTAGATAGATTTCTCCATCTCCCACTCCCCAGTCCCTTTGCTGGGAGCATACACTCTCCTGGCCCGGGCGCTCGCCTCGCCTGGCCCTGCTGCTGCTGTCGTAGGAGATGCACACACTCCTCTCCTCGAATGGACCCTCCTCCCTCGAGCTCCTACCTCCCAGCCTGGGAATCATAACAACAATAGTAATAGTCATCATCATCACAACAGTAATGCCACCAGCGCGATTAATAATGAATAACCAGACTACCAACGCGCGCGCACACGCACCAAATTGCAGAAGGAAATTTCATTTGCAAAGCTCCCCCAAAGCGGATCAGTAAAAGGGGGTGTGAGTGTGTGTGTTATGTTGTAAATATAATTTCTTACATGACTTGAGGCAGAGGGAGGAAGTTAGAGTATATGTATTTCTTTTTTTAACTGACTTTCTTTCCTCCAGGTCCTTCCAAACCCCGGTCCTCTTTTCATAAACTAGCAGGCAAGACGTATGTAGCCCTAGCCCTTTGCGTTATCGGGCTGGATGGTGTTGGGTTGGAAGCGGGGGACCGAGACAGTAGCAGCCCCAGGGAGCCCCATTCTCAGTTCTCCGTGCGCTCCTCCCCCCTTTCCCCTTTCAACCGAACGGGAAAAGGGACGGGGCAGCTTTTGCACGTGTTCGCAGCGACCGCTGCTCGGAAGCCTGCAGCTTTGCACGCTGCTCGCATTGTGCCTAGCAGTCAGCCCTCTCTTCCAACTTCGCTTTACGCACAGTGCCTCTTCACCGGCCCCCCCCTTCCATTTTGCTCACCTTTAGTCCCCTTTACCCCCCACCTCAGTCTTGCCTCCTTTTCTTTTGCCTTCCTTTCTTGGGCTTTACCTTTCTTTAAAAAGCCAATATTTCCATCCTCCGTTTGTTTCCTTACCCTGACAATCAAAAAGATGCACTTGGAAAGCAAACTTGAAGAAGGCATTTCTCTCTCTCTTTCTCTCTCTCTCTCTCTCTCTCTCTCTCTCTCTCTCTCTCTCTCTCTCTCTCTCTCTCTCTCTCTCTCTCTCTCTCCCTCTCTCCCTCTCTCCCTCTCCCTCTCTCCCTCTCTCTCCCCCTCCCCCCACTCCTCCGTCCTCTGCTTTCCCCCTCCCCCACCCCGTCTTCCGCCTCTCAGCGCCCCTCAGCTTCCCTCCCCATTTCCCTATTTTTCTTTTCTTTTTTTACTCTTCTCAGATGAGAGAGGAGGGAGAGATACCGGCTGAATCAGTTGCTGGGGCGTTTAGATATCTCTTGTCTGTCTTGCTATGTGAATATTGAAACATTTTATTTTCCACTTCTCATTTCACGTGAAGGGAGAATTGGTTGTTAATTTTATTTCTTGCTATCTCTTCAGGGCTTATCTAGAACTCCCTCCCCCTCCTCAGACCCAAGTTTATGGGGGTGGGGTAGGGTGAAGGAGGGTGGGAAAATGGAGGGGGGGGAATGTAAAATGGCTGAGATTAGGAATGTTTTTAGGGGAAGAGAAATTTGCATTAAAATACAGAGAAATTATCTGATGCCCAGAAAGGAAATGTTGATTGCCACTGAGAAAAGATGTCAATGCAAATCAGTGGCTAAACCAAGAGAATCGTATTTTCCTATTTCCTTTGTGCACCACTCTGTCTGATTTTTTAATAATAACAGCAATAATAAAAACACGTTTTGCTGTTTCTCTGTACATCTCTAGCCAAATGTTTTGCAAGGAAACACGGTGTTAAACGTATTTCATACATTAGGATATAATTCTTGTTAATTAGCAATAATTTACGTTAAGAGCATAGAAAATGTTGAGGTTACAGGTTTTATATCTGTACATTTGATCATCTTGTTATTTTCAAGAACTTTGCCTCCTATAAAATTAATTAGGTGAAATGTGGAGGTGTAATCAGCAACCTCTGAATTACCACTTCATTTCCTGGTTTTGATTGTAAATCAGCTCAGTCACTACATTTAGAAGACTTTAACCAAGTCTGTTTTTGTGTAGCATTACCTATAACTATTTGAAATCCAGAAGAATATTTTTTTTTTACTGCCAAATTAGATTTCCAATTTCAGAAGTCAATCAGGGCCTGGGAATTAAAAGAAAAATCTTGAATGGGATATTTTTGGCCAAGATTCTAGGTACTGATGATTTTAATACGTAAATATTTTTACAGTATTTTTTCTTCTGGCTTTAGAGCTTATAACTTGTAATTAATACTTAACAGAAAGATACATTTGCCTATACTAAAATAATGGTTCCTTAATTTAGACAGGAAAAATCTTGGAGAATGATTTCCTTATTCAATTAACTCACATTTTAAAAATGCAAGCAAATGTTCTCAAATAAAATAGCAGAAAGAATACAAAAAGCTCATGTTTATTTTGCTGTTCTAGAACAGTGTACAAGTCTATTATGTGTTTACCCTTTGGTCACTAAGTTGGGAAGAGAAACTCGAACGCTAAAATTGTTGTCTGTATTAGCAGTAATATAACCTTCATATTCCTGTGGTTGACCTTATGTTAAATTAGGAGTAGGACTGGAGGCTTGAAATTATGGAATCTATCACAGTGCCCTACTTGGAGCTCAGGTGCAGTTAGGTAGTGCTCTCTCAATATTATTTTACCCAGCACATCTGGGAGCTACTCCAGATCTTCCCCCTCAATATTCAGTCTAGGTAGGGTTGAAATAAATTTAACCTGAGTTCACTGGATTTTTGCACTTTATCAAAATCTGTTCCAATATTCTACAGTCAAATTAAAATCTATTTTTTGATTCTCTGTGGCTTTAAGTTCATTAAATGTGAAATTGGCAGCTTGCTAAAGAAGGTCAGACTGATTAACTGTTTGAGAGTTGTACATATTCTGCTCCCTTTCATTAACTGACAGTGTTTGGGATGGGTTTTGCATTTTGTAATGCAGTTTGTTTTTGTTGTAGAGTAAGCATTGTGTTTCATGAGCAGAAACATAGCAACCCTTTTCTCCCCCTTGCAAGGTTAAAATGATAGAAGCTATTCTACTAGGTGCCAAGATATTTCAGGGCAAAGTTTAAAAAAGCTGGGGGGGAGGTAAGCAGTAAAGCATGTCTTTCATGCCTACCTTGTTATACCATCCACTGGTGATTGTGTGTGCAGAAATAGCTCCATAATGAAGCATTTTGGAGCTCATTCAGAAAATTAGTCAACTTGGACAACATTAGAAGTATTTCAAGTTTAAAGAAAGGACTTCTCAGCGTTGTTATGAAATGTGGCATTCAGTTGACCATACTGATTTTTCTATCATGAGGGCCACCAAGCACAAACACGTTTAGAATATTTTAGGCATTCCTTTCTTCAGAATGGAAGAAAAAAAAAGACGAGTTGGCTTATTTCCTTAAGTAGTCAAAAGTATCCTATTTAGCTAATGTGTCTAAGAAGAATTACCAGTGAATTTGCTTTTTGAAAAAATGTGGCACAGTTTAAAGTGAGGGCCTTGGCTGTCTATTGGTCGTGTAAATTATACTGTATTATGATTATTTATTTAGATGCTTTTGCAGGTAAATGTTATCTTTCTTAGGACCACCGTGTAAATGTAGCACTTTTTGCTATTTGAGATGCCAGGCTTACATTTTATGGAAATGTACCTAACTAGATACAATTAGGTTTGCTTGCATTCAAACACACAGAGGTGTGTTACTGTTGACTACCAGTTTTGTGCTTGGGAAGTTTAGAAATGAAATCATTGATTTAGGGAAAAAGAAACACGTTTACTTTTGGGTCTACAACAATGTTACTATAATCTTTTTTAAATTTTTTGGAGGATGTTATGTAATTCTTACCCCACTATATTAACCATTCATTTAAAAATCCCGTTTGGTTTAAACTTCCAACCCAGGCAAGTTTGCTGTACATGTTTTGTGTAGTTCTGCACGTTAGGCAGTTTCCTTAAAAATATGAGGAGCGTTCTCTTTGATAAATTCATTTTCTTGTTGATATCCACATTCTCATAAATTTTTGTATGCTTGTATTTTCTTGGCATCTTTTTTTTTTCCTTTTAAAGCCTAGAGACATTTAACGTAATGCAGAAGGGTTAGATTTAGGATTGAAAAATTGATTTCCCCCCCTTTTCCTCTGTTTTCTAACACCTGTGCTTTATGTCTCCCAAATTGCAGCCGAACCTCTTGAAGCCATTCTTACGGATGATGAACCAGACCACGGCACGTTGGGAGCGCCAGAAGGGGACCATGACCTTCTCACCTGTGGGCAATGCCAGATGAACTTCCCATTGGGGGACATTCTCATTTTTATTGAGCACAAACGGAAACAATGCAATGGCAGTCTCTGTTTAGAGAAAGCTGTGGATAAGCCACCCTCACCTTCGCCAGTTGAGATGAAAAAGGCATCCAATCCTGTGGAGGTTGGCATCCAGGTCACGCCAGAAGATGACGATTGTTTATCAACGTCATCTAGAGGAATTTGCCCCAAACAGGAACATATAGCAGGTAAATCAGAAGCAAGGAGAAAAGCTGTTTGCATGTTTTCTTTCCTTCTGCAATAGGGGCTATATAACTAAGCACTAAGGAGTGGTGGAGTGCTATATGTATCTCTCCACGTAACTGTCCACAGTAGCCCTGTAATTTTGATCCTGTTGCTAATGTTCAGAACACAGAAAAATAAATATTTTCCACACCACTGAGTAAGATGTAGGCCACACACACACACACAGACACACACACACACACGTACATGTGCACACATGCCCTCCTGCCCTATCTACATCTGCTGAGACTCCGTTTCCCTTTTTTTGATTTTGCAAGGGCTGGTTCTTTGTCTTGTCCTTGATACACCAAGCCCAATTTCTGATGTCCACCATTTTCCATCTTGGTGTCATGCCTAGGAATAAGTAATCACATGGGATTTTATGGGTCACCCAATGATCTTAGTGCTTTAAAATCCCTGACAAGGATACCCAAGAGGAGAGACTAGTACTGAGGCTTTCCTAAACTGAAAATGGTTTGGCCGGATATTTGGAAGGGTGGGGAAAGAGTTAACAGAGCTCCAGGGCTACCCTTGGATCCATATTGGCTGTCAGCAGTATGGGGCTGTAATTAAACACAGCCCGGTGGCAGGGATGACACCGCGACCTTGACTTTAAGATGCCATTTTCGACTGGCCAGGCCAGAGTAGAGAGGGCACTTTCTGAAGCGCACAGACATGCTTATTCGAAAAGTTTAAGGGCATGTTGGAAATTTCAAAAGGTTGGTTTGACAGGAAAGGCTGCTCTCTGCAGCCTGCCTCCTCAGCTAAATGATAAATGCTTCTCTGTGCTCTCTCTTGTCTCTGATGTGGTTTTGACAGATGTATCTTGATTCTGTTTGTGGTTTACACAACCACATGTCACCCTTACAAATGTCCAGCCTAGAGTTCCACTGTTCCTGTTCCAATATGATATAAAAATTCCATAAAAAAAATACATGTATAGATTCAGTAGTGCCCTTTTCCTTAGCTAATTTTAACTAAAAGGCACCTGGATGTGTGAGTTTCTAAGGAGTTGAGAGAGGAAGAGGAAATTGAACATAGGAGAGCTTAATTTTCCCTCATCTAGGTGAGAAAGAGGAGCCCCCTTACTGGGAAGATTCCTAATCTGTTAAGATGTCCCTTAAAACATTTTTATGAAACTCCGGTGGCTTAACATATCAAACCAAGTGACTGGATGATCTAGCAAGATAGAAACGGAATTTCCACCAATAGAGCCCTCCCTTCAATCTTTCCCCATAGGCAAAAGGAAGAGAAGGGTTGGGTTAGTTTGAGAGAAGGCAGTGCATGTAATCATTTGATACACTGGAGCTTCTCTCTTTGACTTGGTTTGGCCACAGAGTTGAACCATAATAGTTCAGTGGGCCTTAGGGGATTAAATGTCATATTTCTCTCTTCCCCCTGGAATCTAATCATTCAAATCAAACTTGGCATTTGTATTTTTTCTTTTTTTTTTTTATAATGTTCACAGTAATAACATTGAGATTTTTTTCCTCCCTTCAGTTAATTGAAGGCTCTGCTACCAGTAAAGCTGTATTTGAAAGTTTTTTTTTTTAATCCAACTTATGTGACATGCAGGTTAAAGATTTTTTTTTTGTAGAGTAATATGTGGCAGTGACCATTTCCATGTGCTGTCTGTGATTTGAAGGAAAATGAACAGAAGTGTAAGGCATGATTAATGAAGCAAGAGCTAGTGGAAAGGGATTTGTAGTCTTTGGAGATCCAAAGTCATGCTAAATCACCAAATATGGAGTAACACTTGCGTGATGTAACATCGTATTTACATATTGAACTGCTCTGTTTAAAAGACAAAACACAGTATCTGTCAAGCAAGAATTAAAACCACACTCTTCACTATAGTCCCAGATAGGTTGTTCAGACTCAGATACCCAGCTTTAAAATTCTGGGATTCTGTTAATGCAGAAGTGATACCGGAACTGGGGGCAAAGCGCTATGGTTCAGAATTTTACCATTATATGTGTGAGTCTGAGAAATGGGATTGCCAAGTAATGAGACAATTGGGGATGGAGTGGTTTTTACCTTGGTGGTTGTCATAAAGGTTCTAGTTAGTTATTATTATTAATTATTATTATTATTTGTTAAGGATAAGTTACAATACCCATGCAGTGGATAGGGAAGGAGGAAAAAATGCTAGATGTTTTTATGTTTTTATGGGTGATATTTAAAACTAAACTGAACCTAATACTAGTAGTTTTCATAAGTAGAGACAATATCTAGGGTATAATATAGGTACACAAGTGAGGTGATCCAGGTGGAGGTAAATGCCCTGATCATTTGCAAGTCTGTGATTCCTTTCATTGTATTTAATCACCTTTCCCCACCCTGGAATCACTGGATATAAACAGTTTGGGCAGATCTCAAAGCAGTTGTGTAAGTAGCTAGAATCATGGCTTCTAATAACTGAGATTAATGAATGAATAGTTTCCTATGGTGAAATTAGCATTCCAGTCCATCAAGGGCAATGTGGTTCTAGGTGCTCGGGGTGCACTTGAAAAATTTAGGAAGACAGTTATATACTTCCAAATACATTTCTCTAAAACACATTTTCATAGCTTCTTTTCATTTCATGATCAAGAAAGAATGGATCCTAGTAATCATTCAAAAGATATTTAAATATACCATTTGAAAGGAGTGGAAAAGCAATACTGTCTTATTAGGAAAGGAACACGATAAATTACTAGAAGAATGTATTTGGCAACCACATGAAAAGGTAGTCAGCTAAGTGGGTTTTATTAAAGTGTTCTAAGTTGAATTTGGATACAGTGAATGCTGTGTGCCATTTTATAGGCAGTAAGCTGAAATATAAGACTAAAAGACCATCTTACTGAAGTAAATAAAGCTTGGGGCTCAGAATAAGGCAAAGTCATTTAAACCTACAGCAAAATGATACACATTTTAACTGTTCTTGAGTCTTTCAAAATAAATGTTTTCTAGGGAAAATGATTGTAGCTGTCAAATAAATAGATGAGCATAACACCAGCATATATACAAGTATATGTATTAATTCATAAATATATTATATATTGTTGGATTGAATTTTCTCAAATACATTGAGTAATTATTTGAAATTTGTTATATTGACCTGTTATCATTGCAGAAATGTCAGAAGTTGAACAGAAAATTAATAAGTTATGTTGGGTGGTAGGCCTGTTGAGGCAGCTTTCATCAATAGTTATGCCAAATATTTACCACCAGGTTCCAGCAGCTTTGGATTTGTAGCTAAGTCTAGAAGAGTTTGTTTTTTCAGTGTCATATTTTACAGTGGAGGGAAATATTAACTGAAGTACCTAGAGATCGCTGAATATAAAACTGATGTTCACTTATTGAAAAGATTGAAAAATATTTACAGTCCCATGGTGTCAGATTTGGGGTTTGGACTTTGTTGAGTACAGAAATCTATAAGCTGGGGATAGTTTTGTGAAGGGGGGGAATGAGGTAAAGGGAAACTGGCTATAGGCATCTTATTGGAATATTATATCATTTTCTGTTTATTAATAACTATATATTTGTTTAAAAATTGCTAAGATAATACAAATCAAATCTACATAAAAATATGACCCCCACATTTTGATCCAGTGGGAAATAATAATAATCCCAAAATAAAATAAAATAAATAAGCTTATTACTTAAAAGATAGAGGAAATGTCAAATGTTTACATTTTTCAGAATTCCTAAAATGAAAAAAGTCTTTCTTTTGTACCTTCTTGAATTTTTGCTGGCTCAAACTGAACTGAGAGATGTATCTGTACATTTGTGGTATACTTGTAAATAAGACTATAAATTACAGTGGCCTATTATGACTGTTTTCATTGTTTCTTATTTGTTTGGTTCTGGATGAAAATTACATATATGAAGTGGTTTGCACTGCATCTAAAAAAAAAAAAGAATCCAACCCAGTAGTCTGCCACTGAAAATTCCAGTTGCATCTAATATCACAAATCTAGTGAATATTTCCCTTCTTAAATATCTACCAGTCCTCATCAAAAATAATCCTGGCAAGCCAGTTATCAATTTGTGAGGCCACTACCCAAAGGCTCCTGGTCATGAGCCTGTGAGTCCTACATACAAGCTGTATTTGTAAATAAGACAGAGAAAGGTTGTGAACCTGCAGCTTGGGTGTTTTGTCAAAGTACAATGTCAGAGAAACTCTTTCTAAGACAAATTGTAAATAGAACTGTCACAGTGATTGCATGATTGAGCTGCAGAAGTGTCTTACAATTGTTGGCATTGTCAGAGGACTTTTGAAAGCTTAATTAAACACAGTGGCCTGTATGGCTGCTAAATTTACTTTGGGAAAGGGGAAAAAAATGCTAAAATGTAGGCGATCCAAAAGTTCTTCAGATGTTACCCTTTTGGTGACACATAAAAGATGCATTGTTCATTTTCCTAGTAGCCTTTTATAAATAATAGTTTTGAGAATTGGGCCACGTGATATGAAGATCATCCTGTGTATGATGTGGGGATTGTGTTAGTTTTTCTATCTCCTGCTGTTACAGATAGTTAATGTAAAAATGGCCTTTTATTGGAAACACAAATATGTATTCACTTCAAGAACAGGAGCAGAGGGGGAGAAAGTTTCCTTCCCATTCTATGTGTCTTTTCTGTGAAAGCATCAAAAAAAAAAAACCCTGTAATTTTTAAAATCATGCCATTCTCGATTGCTTTGCAAGTTGTGCCTTTTACTTTTAAGAGATCTGAAATAGATTTCCCACACCTTTCTCCTTGGGAATGTGACATTCAACTGTGGAGCTGGACATTTGCTGTGGTGGAACTGGGTGCAAAACATGCTCCTGCAAGTGTGGATTAGAACAGTAGGCAGTGGGCTCAGGGCAAAGAGTGGCTAGGTGCATAATAGTGATACATTTTTGAACCCTTGAATATCATTCATTTCCCATGCAGCTTCGGTATGGTTTCACTCTGAACTCTGAGGATTAAACTTGGAGATTTGGAATAAACAAGGAACAAATTAATAGAAAGGCGTGCCTAGATTTCCATAATTTCTGAATGGAAGTTGCTTATGGAAGGAACTAGGTTAATGCTACAGTCCCTTACTTGTGTGAAAGTGAAATTCAGAAACTCTGGATTACCTTTGGAGAAAAAAAAAATTAAGTTGAACCTAGGTAGAAATCACAGCTAGGGAGATTCATAAGATTTCGTCACTCAACATAAATTTAGTCTACATTTGTCGGTCTGTTCACACCCTTTATTACACAAAGAAATCATTTGACAAAATTCACCCCAAGCGCAAGTCTGTTTTTATATACTGTAGTACCAGCTCTGTGCAATAGAAAGCACTTAGCATCAAGCTGGACATAGCCTGGCATCTTGCCACATTTTAAGCATGAGATCTGATCACTAAGGATCTTTAGTACCTTTCTACTTGTTCAGATTTCATTTGGGTCGTGGCTATGTCAGCAGTGTTATTATTATAAGGATTTAAAAATATTTTTTACTTAGTTGATATTTTTCAGCAGAGTATTTTAAATTACCGAGGTTTTTATTTTGTGTGGCAGTTTGGGGAAGGGGGCACATTACTAAAAGTTCATTAAAATATGCCTAGACATAGAATTTAATCAGTGGTGACTAGTAGTATTTTTATTTGCATTACAACCAGAAAATTCACTGTATGCTTTGTTGGGGTTTGTTGGGGAGTATGAATTCCTTACTTTTTCCCTCTTAAATTTAAGCATATTTAGCTTACATCCATCCGTCTTTCCTTCCAAAGGTCTATGGAGCAGTGGTCAATTTTGCCAGATTTACTTTAGTAATTTGCCGGCTAGTTTCTTAAACAATGGCCTAATTAATTTCATCACAAATCATATTACTGCCACAGGAGTCATTTTCTGTCAGAAATTTAATTTCTAGGAAATGCAACCTGACGAATACGAGTTTTAAGCTCTCAACATGTGCTCCTGGAGACCAGAGGCAGATTTGAAATAAAAATATGCCAGCATTATTGAAGTCAGTATGTATGATGCCAAACTCAATTTGAAGCCAGTAAACATCATACTGTATTTCTAATCAGCTTTAGGATATAACATATTCTATATTGGGTTCCCTGGAATTTGTTTCCTAGCCTTTACTGGCCAGCTGCACTCACTGTGCATTTTTAAAACATTTCAGAGAAGGCTTTTGCTGTTCTTAGCAGGGTTAGTAACTTGGTGTCTGTTGCTTAGCTCATTCGTCATTCTGAGATGGCATTGAGTTAGGTTGGCAAGGGAAAGATTTGAGGTGTGGGGTGTGGTGAGGTCACTTCTGATCCCAGCAGGGAATTGGTGTTCTTCATTTGCCTTTACAATAGGAGTACAGTTACTGTACCTTGGAGCGGCTCTCAGGTGTGAGCTCAGATGGGCGCATGTAAATGTCCTGTCAGTTGCAACACAGGAATATTAATGTTTCTTCCACCACCACACTATAATAAAGCTGTACACAGCAAACTTAATATGCAGCTAGTCTGGGGAATTGTATAAAACTTAGATAGCCTAGTGTGAATGACAGCAATGTAAAAATGTTCAGTGTGCCACACTCCCGGTTCTAGTCTCCTTTGATCTAAGGCAAAATGAAAACATCATTTTTTCCCCTCTTAGAATTGTCTCCGTACCCCCCCAACCTTTTTTTTTTTTTTGCTGGTATGATGAAATGAAACATTATTTGTCACACATGATTCATTTCATTCATTTGATTATTTTAAATTTTATATATTGTGAGTCCCCCTTTCCTTTTCCTCTTAAATGTATCTGATTTGAACAAAGGAAATACAAGCAATATTTGTGGTGAATTACAACATTCTCTTTTCCCCATTTAAAAATAAAACAAACAAACAAATAAAACCCTCATACAGGACAAATCCAATACTGATCTAGGGCTTTTCTGATTCATTTGTGCCTCCTTACAGACTCACAATTGGCACTCCATTAAAATATCTTACCATTATATTTTTGAGCCCACTGTTTGAGGTTTTAAAGAGGATTTCATAATGTGTTCATTTAACAGAATCAACAGCTGTCAGAACCAGTTGTGGTAAATCCACAAAATGTACAAAGAAAAATATACACATTTCCTGAAACAAAACACTTGGAAAAAAATTAGCTGCCAGGAACTGATGGATTAGAAGTTTGCAGACAGGGAAACAAAGTGTTTCATCTCTTTACTCACCCTAGAGATTTGAGCTGAACCTACCTGATGCAATGATGCTAGAAGTTTAACCTGAACAGGTTGCTGCTATAAGTCAGGACAGATCTACACCTGATGTGTATATATAAACTAGTTGATGCTTGACCTCTGCCTCTTTGTCTGTCTCCTCTCTCTTTCTCTCTCTCTCTCTCTGTTCTCTCTCTGTGTGTCTCTCTCACTCACTCTCCTCTCTCCCCTCCCCCCTTTTCCTCTTTTTCTTCTTCCTTCCTCTTTAGATAGGTCGATAAAATATCAGGTTCCTAGATGGATAAACAACAAATTATATTCACATAAAAGTGAGATGATCGGGTTTGAGCTTCCTGTGAAAGTCAGTGGTGAGAAGGAACCTTTATCAAACCTCCCCTCAGGTAGGCGTTGGCAGAATGTTATTCAGACCTGAATCAGGCTCAGTCAGTGAATTCCCAGTAGAAACCTCGAGCATGTATGTTGATGAAGGGGATACCTAGGGACCTTTGGTCAGTCACAATGAGTTTTTGTTTGTATCCTCAGTGTTCTTAACATCCATGATGAACAATTACACCTACAATTTGATTTTAGTTTTAGATAGAGTCCAGTCCACTGATTAAAAACTCCCATTAAAAATAAAGAATAGAATTATTGTAGAGCTTGAGAATGTGATTAAAAAACCCAGAACCAAAAACATAGATGGTTGTTGTGGTTTGCTTTCCTTTTTATTTTTTTAACTTCCTAAAAACACAAATCAGACTGCCACCAAGCACCAGGGTATTTTAATTCATGTCCATCAATGGCTCATTTTCTTGATAAGTAATGATGCATAAAAAGCCACCCCAAAATCACATCTGTTAGTTTTAGAGAGAAGGTATAGCTGGACCAACTCTTAATACATACCTACAGCTGGACTGTCAAACTCCACACTATCAGATCTATATGCCTTTTGGGTTTCTCCATGGGCAAAAAAAATAAAAATAAAAATAGAGGCATGCATGTATTTTTACAGGATCTCAGGCACATCCTATTTGCTGTTATTGGGATTTATGTGATTTTGGGGGGCAGTCACTGTAATCTGTGTGCAGTTGAATCCCCCTCCCCATTCACCTAGTTCACAGTTGGGAAAAAACATTAACAATAAAACATTTTAAGGCTCTTGAGTCCCCCTATCTCACCCCAAGATAAAAACTGTTCTTTATCATTCAAAAAAGAACACTGACTACTGAAGAATGATATAAAGTCCGAATTTTTTATAATAAACCATAACCTTCCCATGTTATGTTTTTATTATGTTAAGGGAAAAATCAATAAGGAAAATTTTAATTCTGATGAAGATACCTCTGGATCCTTGAAAACAACTGCTGTCCTTTTAACTAAAACATTTGAGGCGCTTCAAAGACTATGTAT
Organism: Phascolarctos cinereus; assembly: GCF_003287225.1. Taxonomy (NCBI): domain Eukaryota; kingdom Metazoa; phylum Chordata; class Mammalia; order Diprotodontia; family Phascolarctidae; genus Phascolarctos; species Phascolarctos cinereus. The sequence continues at coordinate 109,861,058 of NW_027555625.1, read as the reverse complement.
TTCTTCTGATCTTGGAGCTGTGTGACTGGTAGGAGGAGAGAAAAAAAATCTTATTCTACATACAAGTGGATTGCTTAACAAGTCAGCACAGACACATACTTGTTTGTACAATAGAGATAAAAATTCCTGTATAAAAATAATGCAGTTGCTGACAGCAGGCATTGTGGCTGGGTCTGTCTCTTTTGTGCTGGTCCAAAGCCTTGGTCCATCCTCCCCTTCTCTCTGCTCAGGACAGTCTGTCTCTGTTGCTTGCTGAATACTGGCAATAAGTTAATTGCTCTCTCTGTGTGTGTGTGTGTGTGTGTGTGTGTGTGTGTGTGTGTGTGTGTGTGTGTGTGTGTGTAGCATACACATAAATAGTATTTTTTAAAGGAGTATTTTGAGTTCTCTGCATTCATTCCATCCTGCTTTCTGAGGTGTGATTGCATGTTGGAGTAAGGTGGAGAAAGTTCTAACAGGGGGAATGACTTGAAAGCAGTTAAAGAAAATTTGGCCTTCAAGTTCTATTTGCTTTGCAGCACAGTCCTGGTTCCCAGACTTTTGTTTTTAATCTAATTCTGATTTACACTGTCACATCCCATATCAACCCTCACTGAACTCTCCTCGAGTAAACTAACATTAGTGTCAAATGGAATTGGTCAAGATTGTAGACCTGTGGCTCATGCAGGTGTTTGTTGATGTGAATTTCATGTAGTACTGAATTCTTTTCTTTCTAATAAATGTTAAAAATATGAAGTTAGGAAACAGAGCACACTCAAGAAAGAGACCCAAAGAATCAGAGCTAGCTAGCTTCATATCTTTTCCTTCCCTTCTCCTAAGATATTTCAGGTAAGATCAATTATAGGAAATAACTTGGTGGAGGGTGTTGGGGGAGCTACTGGGATTGTAGAGAGAGACAGAGAGAAAGAGACAGAGAGAGAGAGAGAGAGAGAGAGAGAGAGAGAGAGAGAGAGAGAGAGAGAGAGAGAGAGAGAGAGAGAGAGAGAGAGAGAGAGAGATTGTTTGAATATTTTTCAATGGGCATTCAACTTGAAGGCAAAACCTAATCACCGAAGTGAAAAGCCCTTTCTCTCCAACAGCTCAACAGTAAGCATTGACATGTGGTGCTTTCTAGGCCTGTTATTTTGACTCTTGATAGTACCAGTAGCAACGACACTACTTAGCATGTCCATCCATACATGGTACTTTTTACCTGGGTTTGGGGTGTTTTCCGGTCTCAGGCAGAGGGAGCTTCAGTGTAAATTCCAAAGGCTAAATCTTCAGAATGTTACTAGTTAGGGAGATGATTCTTCTCTGGGTTGGGAGTTGGAGGCATGAAAATCCCAGTTCCCACAACCCTGACTAATAACTGGGGGGGGCTCAACTTTCTGAATGTCAGCTGATGTCTGCATGATCCATTTGCCCCGTATGATATGCTGCAAGTGCAAAATAAGGAAAACCACAGGAAGATAAATACCAAAAGACATAATTTTCACTCCACAGCAACAGACCACATAGTTCTCCTTTACATCTAACTTAATATACATTCCTCTCATTAAACAACAACAGCAACAGCAAAAAAAAAAAAAAACAACAAACCACCCCACCAGACACTTCCAAAATTAATGGTACTCCACTCAGATAAAAATGCTGTTTTGAAATTAGGTCTGATGTTGACACAGGAGCAGCAACTTGAGGGTAAAAAGGCTTTTTGGGAGGGTGGTGGAAATCTTGTTAATCTGTTCTCCTGGAGTGTTGCACAGGACTGCCTGTGAGCAAGTCTGTGCTGTTTTTGATAAATTACCATGTTTAGAGATAGGCTTGGCTCTTAAAGGGCTTAGTTTTATGAACAAAGTCCATAACGAGGTTTTCTGCCTCTGTTTGTCTCCTAGCCCCGTTGGCTTGACTGGGAGCCCTGTGTTTAGTTTAAGCCCAGTCTGGAAGATATAACAATTTCGCATTAAAAAAATGAGGGAATCATAGGAAGAAAAACCCTTTGCTTTTTGGATGAATCTTACTGATAATTTACTAAAGCTCATTTGAATTTTAAGCACTTCTTTAATCTTCAAAGGCTAAATTGCTTTATGAATATGCATGGTGTGGGCAGACTTCAGTTCATTACCTAGTTGTAAATTCTAATGACCATTAGGTCCTTGCAGTAATTGCGAATTGTTTTGCATTTTTGATTGGCCTATTAACATGTACATTCGGTGCACATCAGGCCGGCCTGTCAGGCTGCTGAAGGAGAAAAAAAAGGTGAAAATTGTTTATAGCACCAAGATTCTTAGATTTTCAATCTTGCAAAATTGATGATGTAAAAAAATTAAAGCAGTGTTTTTTCTTCTCAAGATTGAAAGTTCACCAAGAGATTTGACATATTTAATTTACATGATGACTTTGCACTCCTTCATTAATGCAATTTGCATATGAAGCTGTTGTTAATCACTTTTGATCATGTTTTGTGTATTAGCTGCCTCAGTGGTTCTTCTCCCTCAGATGCTCCAGTAGAAAGGAGCAAAATGATGCATCTCTTTGCCAAGTTTCCTTTAGTGAATTGAGGAATTAGAAGTCTAACCTTGAGTAATTACATATGTTTTATCCGTTTTCTTTTAACATTAAATACAGTTTGTGGAAATGTAGGGTGGAAATTATTCCCATTTGGTGGAAAAGAGAGTACTTCAAAAATTACACACATAAAGTGATGCCCAGACAGATATATTTGCCTTGAGTATCAGCTTTTTTTTCCTTTCCTTTTAAGTAAGTTGTTGGGCCTTGTGAGGGGAGTTTCATTGTTACCGGTTTACTAAGCAGGAAGACTGGCATTTTGCAGGATATTAAGGAAGCAGACTCCTCCCACTGAAGAGTATAGTACAGAGAACATACCTTCTTAAACAATGGTTTGCCTAGGAGTTTCTGCTCTCAGCTTTTTAGTGTCTCTGGCATGCATGGGCTTAGCTTTTTCCTCTAGATGAAGTTTTATCATGGCCTCCGTCATGTCTCTCTGTCCAGCTGTTCTGGCTATGTCCTCACCTAGTCACCAAAAATAGTCTCTTGGTCTGGACCTCGGTTTCCTTGCTTCTCACCCAAGACACACGTGTATCTGGCTTTAGTTGTACAAGCCGAGTACTAATGGTTTCCGATTTTTTGAGAGCCTGTGATTTTGGTATTTGTCTTCCACTGTTGGATAACCTACTCTGTATAATTGATGCTCATCTTTGGTTTATGAGTTTATCACTGGTTAACAAGCTGAATCAGAAAGCCAAGACGGGCATTCTGATTAAAAGGAATGTTTAATGAAAGAAAACAAATCGGGATGGAAACTGAACAGTGTGCAAAGAACACTGGTACGGTTTTAACCTCTGAGGGACCCTAGTGCTGCCCTTCCATGACTTCCATCCATACCATGCTAAAAGCATGCTTCAGCTCAAAGTTGTTAATATTCAGCTGGGAAACAGTATCCAGAACACAAATAAATTATTAAGTGCATGAACTTTTTAGGCAGTAAGATGAACTGATGGGGTCCATCTGTGAGATCCAGGGGCTTTTTATTTGTGTGTGTCGAGCGATTCTGCCCTCTCCCACTTCACAGCCTTTGGTCTCCGGCCAACTGCATGCATAATTGATTCCACACGCACTATCCTTTTCTTGGTGTAATTGCTTTACTAAGATATGATGAAATCTAATGGATAATTTACTATTTGAAAATGGGCAAAAACTGGGCCCCCCTCCCCATTCATACTTTGATGTTGGAGGGGGTGGGCAATGGGAGGTATTCAAATGACCTGGCATTTAAAAAAAAATGAGAACCTAAGTTATGAACAGTGAGTGCCTCAGTGGTTTGGACTATAGAAAAGAGGGTCTTTGTGGCATATGGAATCCAGTGTGTGTAAATCTCTCTCTCTCTCTCTCTCTCTCTCTCTCTCTCTCTCTCTCTCTCTCTCTCTCTCTCTGTCTCTCTCTCTCCCCCCTCCTTTTCCTTTTCCCTCCTCCCCTCTATCTTTTCCCATACCCTCCCCCCCAAACTTTACAGGAAAGGGATCCTAACAAGGTAAAAAGTAAACACTTAAGTCATCATAAGCCTCCTTATTCATCTACTCAGGAGTTTGGCCATGTAGGTTTATTTAACTTTGAGGAATGTAAACATGACACAATTCTGAAAACAGCCAGAAAGATTTACATTATTAGAGTTAAAAAACATGTAGCACATAGGACTACTCCATACCCCCAAATATAATATAACACTGACATGGAAATAGGATGGCAAGTCAGAACCGGCTGGAAACTGGTTCAGTTTCTGCTTCTGTGGAGGACAAATTTTATTCTAACAGATTGGCATATTCTAGTGCATCCCCGGACTAGATCTGTACATAATGGAGAAACTACACAAAAACAATACCACAAGAAATAAATGTAAAAGTATTAGAATTTCCTAAATGACCATTAAATTTTGCTTGTGAGACAATCAATTTCATTGGCTGTAATTGCAAAAAACATACTACTTTCCATAAGCCCTTTGAAAATGAATTTAGAGATTTGTGGACATTGAAACATTGTTTTAATACAAACCAGTTCATGCTTTAAATGCACCTTTAAAAAAATTTGTAGTGTTTTCAAAGTACTAGGGACTGGGGTGGGGGGTGGTGTATGTGTGTGGTGGTGGGAGGTGGAGTGCACATGAAGCAAATCCATCTAACTTTAGCAAACTGTTTTCAAGTAAAGTCATAATAATGAGCAACACATGATCTGAAATTTGATCAGCAAACATATACTTATGCCAAGGAATTTTTTTTTTTTGCCATTCACATACCAAGATTCTGTAAATCAGTAAACCACGGCAGTAACTCTTGAAAGGACCGGACCAAATCATAATATGCTTCTAGAATGTCGTTCTAGAGTGACGCAACCAAGCCGTCTTATGAGAATAAACCAAACCCCATCCCCCCTCCCCCCCAAAATCCTATACAGACAGAACTACAAATGAGAGAACAGCATGAAAAGAAAATTAAAACCTGATGAGCAAACCTTAAAAACTATTAATACACCACCAGTGAAGTAGACTCTGTGTGTGTGTGTGTGTGTGTATGTGTGTGTGTGTGTTTTTTGGTACCTTGTAATGCAAAATTAGGCAAATAATTAGTAGTGGAATAAGATTCCAAAAATTTGAACAACTTCTGTGATTACCGGGGTACCGCTGAAAGAAAATGCAAATTTTTTTCTGTTCTTAATTAAATTCAATTGTGCAGTAGATTTTCCTCCCTTCTGGGGAGAAGGGGGAGGGAGCTCTAGGGGCGAAGGGAGAGGATATGTGGGGTGGAGGCAGGTTGGAATGGCACACAGCTGTCTGGCTGAAACAAAGGCCATGTATTTCCTTTCCTTCAGTGATGGTTTAACGAACAGTTCAGATGACAGAGATGCTGATGGGCCTTGAATCTTGAACCCTTAACTCAGGCAGATTTTCTTCCTATTGACTTAAGGTGGGGGGTTGCGGGAAGGACTTATTTAGTCTAAGAGGAGAACCTAGCTTGGGTTCTCCATAACAGGATGGGCAAGACCTAGGATGGGAAAGAATCCTGTGTGTAGGGAACAGTGTTCATTTACAACAGGGAATGCTGGGATAACCGTGACTTAACAGACTGTGAGTCTTAAGAATCCACCCCTCAGCTTGCTGTGGTAATGGTTTTATTCAGAACCCCAAATGTTAGGCCAAAAGCAGCTCCCAGTTTTGGTAGTTTCATGACACTGGTTGGTCTCAGAGTAACCAGAGAGTGTGTATAAGTACTTCCCCTGGCTGAGTTTCCTCTCCAGTGTAATAATAAAAGTTCTGGCCAATGCATTTGCTTATGAATCTATTTTTGTTTTATTAATATTATTATGCATTTTATTATTATTTTTAGGAGGGACTGTGCTCTCATTTGACCGTTTGTAGTTACAATTAATACATTCCGTACCAATTGTAAAAAGTATACTTGCATTTAACTGCAAGTCAGTATAAATTAATGGATATGATTTAAAACAAAACTTAGTTTTATAATATTCTTGCAGGGAGCAAATCTAGGGGAGACCTGCACTTAATTTATTTTCTGGGTGGGTGTCAGTGGTTGGAAGGTGGGAATGGTTGTGTAGGTCTGGGGGAGATGGGGAGGATCAGAGGTTAGGGACAAAAAAAAGGGAAGGAAAGGGGTGAGAGGAACAAACATTAGTTGCTGTATTCCCTTTTGAAAAAAATTTTGAAGGGGTGCTTTTAATCCAAATAGAGAGTGGCTCTCCCAAGAGGGGCTTAGGTAAAGTAGTCAAGCATCTATCTCCCACTCCAGAAGGTGGTAAAGAAAAAAGAGGTTAGTGGCCACAGGAGAGGAGTACAAAGGGAAAATTGTACATTGGGAGCATTACTGTCTAAAGTCTTAGTGTGGCCAGACTGGTTTAGCAGACAGAATGATAGATTGCTTTGTCAAGGGTCCCAGGGTGTGCCCTGAACTTGAAGTACTTTGTTTATCTTGAATAGAAAGGGAAAATCACAGACATAATCGATGTCTAGTTTTTAGGAGCCCGAAAGAGGTAGGAGAACAGAGACACCAGGGGAGGGGAAGAGGGAAAGTTGGGGGAGGTGCAGGCCCTGGTTGTGGCTGTCCATTAACAGATGAACTTGGCTGAGGTCCAGACTTTTGATGAGAGAGTGTCAGAGCCCAAGAGCAGTCAAGCCTTTTCAATAATTTTTTTTTATACCTGCTGACTGTACATCAAATGCTCCCAGGTCTTTTGGCTAAAGGCAAGGGGAAAAAAAAAAGACAGTTCAATGTTTTTCCTCTGAGCCAGTCGAGACCAGTCTTTTGGCTCCACAGACGGGTTCTATCATCTTTCCTGGCTTGCTATTGGGAAAAAAGAGTTGTGATAATGCCAGGAACCTGAGGGCCCAGGACCGAAAGGGGTTTGGTGTGTTCTGAGAGACAAATTAAACCAAGCAGTGAGAAAGAGAGGGAGAGAGAGAGAGAGAGAGAGAGAGAGAGAGAGAGAGAGAGAGAGAGAGAGAGAGAGAGAGAGAGAGAGAGAGAGAGAATAGGGAAGAAAGACTTTGGAAATGGCAGAACTGAAATTTATTGTTGAAAAGCATCTGTGAAGTAATCTGTGCATGGCTGGTAAAGGTAATATGCAAGAAAGATGGAATAAAGGTCAGGTGAGGGGGAAAAAAAGGGCAGTGTCATTTGTGGCATGGGATTTCCTTGAGGAGGGTCCATTACTACTAATTTGGGTGTCTGGGACTGACCGTTTATGTTTAAGATTATTTCATCTCTTTTTTGGTACATTTCATTTTTTTTTATTGTGACATTATGCATTTACTTATGAGTGTTGGCAGGCAGGAGTCATCAGCCCAAGAACTTCTGACATTTTTTGCTCTTTTAATGTGGCAGCCTAGCCTGGCTGCCACGAACGGTGATTTAATTGAATTTGACTGTAGCTCATTTGAGGGAGGTGTTTCCTAGTCCCCACCAGGAAGATTTACGAAGATACCATGGGTACTAAAGCTAACGCTTTCCAAGTGTTGTCTGCAGACCGTTCACTTGTTCAAATGGACCCTCGGCAGGACCAAAATACAAGCCACATTTTTTTTCTTTGCAAAGTATATTTACAGATTTTTTTTTAAAGCACCAAAGCAAGCACTTTTAGAAAATATAGCCATGCTGATGATTATTTTCCAAGACAAAGACTCGTAAGATTGAGATTTTGTTGTTGTTCCAGTAGCAAACTGATAAGGGAAGCATCTGATGAATGAATGAATGAATTTGATGACCACTTTTTTAGAGAGTTCTCCACTGGCTACCTTTCTTGTATAATGTATTAATGATACTTTATAACTCCTAATTATTTGTGGTCAAGAGAGGCAGGCAACATGGTCAAGATAATTTAAGTACAGAGATAATCCACAGAACTTGCTTAACCATTGGATTCAACCTCCTTTCTCACTAAACCATTTTTTAAAAACCTGAGCTGCTAAGCTGTTTAAAAAAAAAAAAGATGAAATGTGATGAATGGATTTTATTGCCTCTCCATTCCCCTTAACCCTCTATGATGGAGATGCTTCAATGTAATGAAATGGCCCAGTGAGAGAAGGAGGGAGGAGCAGGGGACCCAGGGATAACCCCAAAGCTAGATAATCAGGAACTGATTATATTTTTCTACAAGGACAGCAGTGTCAACCAGTGTTCTTATATTATTTCTGATTTGCCAGGTGAGTAGGGTCGGGATGAGAAAAGGGAATGGCACATACTGAAATAGGATCTATAAACCAATTCATAGAGGGTTTCCAAACTGTAGGAAACCTCTTCTTCTCATCAGGAAGCAATGGTGCATTGCTGCTCACAGGCGTCATCATGGGTCGTGAAGAGATATCCATGCTCTTTGGTAGCTTTTGCATTCAAGGGAGACTTCCACTTCTATGCATTGAGCACATAGTAGGCACTTAATAAATGCTTGTAAATGGGTTAATAAATGAGTGTAATCCTGGATGGGCTACTGCCTAAGTAGTCCCTGAAGAACTTGAAGATCTACAGTTAGTTTTAGGCAGAGAACTGGAAAAGCAGGAGGGAAAAGGAAGGCTTTTTGTGGGTCTTTCCAGGGAGCTGGCAATTTAAATGTACCCTGGGGGGGGTGAAAATATGCTGCTGCTGCTTTCCCCCTTGATATTTAAGGCATAAGATTGGTTTTTTTGTTTGTAAGAGATAAGATCAAACCTGTCAGTTGACAAATAGGAATTGTTCCTGTTTTTCTTTTGGGTAGGAAGGGAATGTTCATGGGTATTAATCAGTTAGCTGTCATAGGGATGATTCCTGGAAGTGATGGTGGGAAAAGTTGTCCTCATCACTAATCCTGCCCCCTCACCCCGGGGAAGTCATAATTTAGGCTAGGTCCTGGACATTTGATTGTCTGTGTCAGTAACTAAAATTTTGAGTGAGAGAAAAAAATTTTTTTGGCAGGTAAGGTTTCTCTACTTTGGAACAGTGCTATCAGTATTTGAATTCTGTTGTCTCTTTGTCAGTCATTTCAGTGATCACATCTTGGGGTAGAGAGGAGGCTTAAAACATTATGAAAAAATTTCCCTTCCAAGTCTGGAAGGAAGCTTAGAAGTCATCAAGTCTAACTCCTGTCATTTAAAGATAAGGAAACGGATAACCAGAAAAGTGAAGTGATTTTGCCCAGGGTCACATAGCTAGTATGTGAAGTGGGATGCAAACCCAAGTTTTCCCGACTCTCAAATGTAGCATTCCATCTGCTTGGAGGATGGGTACCTGTCCCAATGAGTCCAGTGCATTTCAAGTCAAACCAGAGATTAAGAAGCTAAGTCCTCCATATAACCAGGAGAAAGTGAGCATTTTCAATGGCAGTGATTTATGTTCAGATCTTTATTATCAGCTTGTGCACTATCCACTTTGTTAATTACTTAGGGGGAATTTTTAAACCTCAGGTTGATCTCCCCTTTTTACTCAGCAAACCTTTAGGTGCACAGTCTGTGTATACTTGGGCCATCTAAGCTAGCGTTCGCATTTTCAGGACCAAAATGTTGTAAACACTGTAAAGTGTATTTCAGAACCACACAGACATGCTGTTTTGGATTATTGAGGGATTTGGATTATCCTGACTGTTTTCTTCACTCTGTTTCTACTGATAGGGAATATTTATTGTACACCTACTATGTTTGAGGCCCTGTTCTTCCAACCTATTGAAAAAAGCTGACTATGTGGACATCTTTTTTGAACGATCAGTGTTTTGACAAGTGTAAATTGCTGTCCTTTGAATGAGGAGAAAGTCTCTGTGCTCACTTCTCAGTCAAAGTCATTAGACTATTGTAGGCCATGAAGTGCCCCTCTAAGGGAGAGGAGCTTCTGGGTGTCCTTTTAAGTAAAAGAGTGAAGGGCTGTAGCTTTAAACAGGTGTTTATCTCCATCAGGGTCTGCTTGTTACTCTGTGTTGGTGGCCTTCAGTCTACGTCCCCTAGCTACTCAACAGCTCTTTCTGCCTTCGTTAAAGTTGTTTCCATGCATCCTTCATTGAGAAATGAAGCTAATGGTCTCCGAGTCATTCCAGGAGAGAAGCTTTTCTTGGGTTGGTCTCATCTGTGGACTCTTTAAGTAAAAAAAATGAAATGAAAAATGGAATATAATAACGTCTTCATTTTGGAGCTGGTGTGCATGCTTATCCACACATGAACACACACACACACACACACACACACATACACACACACACACACATCTCTATTTTTGGTCCAACTGTTTGATGTCATGATTGTAGTGAACTTCCAGTGTGGAAGTTCCCTGATATGGTCTAGTGACTCATCTATAACTTCTAGTCTGAGAAATGGGTATACTGAGAGCTCAAGAGACTTAACCCATGGTCATAGAGCTATCAGTCAAGAAGTTCTTATTAAGCACAGTCTGCTGAGGTCTTGGGATACAGAGGAAGGCAAAAACAGCCCTTGCCTTCAAGGAGGTTTCATTCTAATGGAGGAGAAAACGTGTAAATAAAAAGGTGCATATATAAGGTTCATGTATAAGAGGTTTTCTGAGCAAAAAGGAAAGATTAACTTGAGGTTTAGAATTTTCCCCTAAAAGAGTCACAAAGTGAATAATCCATCTCTGAATGTAAATCATTTCAGTTGAAAATGTTAACTCTGTCCTGACTTACATGGTGGACTTAGCTTCTTCATCTTTTATTTGACTTGAAATGCACTGACTCCTTGGGACAGGTTCCCATTCTCTAGATGGATAGAGTGCTAGACTCGGGAGTCAGGAAGACTTGGGTTTTCATCCTGCTTCAGACGCTTACTTGTTATTTGATCCTGGACAAAATCACTTCACAGATAGGGTTGGTGGAAGGTAAACTTGGAAAGGATAACTGTAGTGGTAGTTGGGGGGACTCAGAAACACCTCCTGCAGAAGGTGGGGCTCGAGTTGAGTCTTGAAGGAAGCTTTGGATTCTGAGAGATGGAGGGCATTCCAGGCATGGGGCACAGCCAATGCAAAGGCAAAGCGAGTGGACTTGGAATATTCTGTTCCAGCAACAGCAAGTAAGCTGGTAGACTTGGAGAGTGTGAAGAGGGAAATAAAGTGTAAGAAAACTGTCAGGGTAAGAAGGGGCCAGGCTGTGAAGAGCTTAACTGCCAAAAGATTTTATGTTTGATCCTGGTGATAGCAGGGAACCACCAGAGTTCATCAACCAGCCACTAATGCATGTTAGAAGTAGGTCTTGAATTCAGATCTTTCTTATTCTAGAGCCAGCTTTTTCTCCACAACCATTATACTACCCTGCCTGCTGTAGATATACTTCCGTGTACACACACAGAACAACAAGAACAAAAAAGACCACACGACCACCTATACCTTGAGAATGGGGATGAAACACTGATTGGAGAAGGAAGGGGGGGGTGTGTGTTTTGGCTGAGGTTAGGTAAGCACGAAGTTAATGTCTCAGGAGGCAGCCTGTGACCTTTTAGGTCAGGTATCTGATCTAGGGATGCTACCACAAATACTGGTTAGTAGAAGTGATGGAGATTTAGCAGCACCATAAGTGAGAAGACTCCAGAGGAGCGGTGGACTGGTTAAGAGACTGCCGGATGAGCTGTGTAGTATTTGTGCGTCAACCTGATTGAAATGTTGACTAAAAATCAATGCTGTTGACTAGCGATAATTTACAGCGTGCCTGGTGCTAAGTAGTTGTCCCTGGTCCCCTCTTAGGAATGAGCTGTATGGGCAGAGAGGAGTTCAGGAAGAGGGGTGTGTGTGTGTGTGTGTGTGTGTGTGTGTGTGTGTGTGACAATGAATCAGATGCGTTACAGGTCAGGCCCTTTACTTGTTTCATCATGACTTTTATGCGGTTGTCATGTAATTTATGACTGCTTCCACATTGTCACACATTTTCATTGCATTGTCTTTAACACACTCCTGACACAAACAGGCCGGCTTTACAGACTCTGTATTGTTTCATAATCCGAGAGGAGGCCTATAAAACATCAAATTACACTATCTGCCCGCTGATCTAAATGCGCCACAGATTAAAATCAGAGCTCATTTGTCCCTGATGCAAATTATTAAGTTCTAATTATAAATATCCATTTAATTACCCCATACATTTTTATTTTGCAGACCCTTTTGAGCATTGCTGGCTGAGACACCCAGTAAATATGTAGGAGACAAATCTGGGGGGATTAATGTACACTCCCAAAACGGCACAGGATAAACATATATTGTTTTGTTTATCTTATTTATCAATCGGCTAGGATACATAGTGACTCTGCACTGATATGATTCTACAGGTTTTTTTTTTAACTTTTTAAAGAAGAAAACAGCTTAAACTTATTGTGGAAGGTGGGGAATGTAAGAAATAGCCAATATCAGTAGATTATCCATTGAAATATGCCATACTAAAAAGGTAGAGATTATCCAAAGTTCTGAAATTTCAGGAGGCACAGATGTTACAGCAACACAGGGTGGGTATTCCAAACTTAGCTGTTTAATTCCTAGAGTTATAGACAACCCTATCATAGGATGTGGGTGTTCACAAAATTACAATGTAAAAAAGGAAATCAACTGTATATATTTTTTTTTTCTCTTGTGCTCTTCTTTTCCCTCTACCATTCTTAGCTATAATCAGCCTGTAACATCAGATAAAGTTTTCTTCCCTAATATGTGAAGTCATTCAAATTGTGAGCTCTCTGATAAAATAATTTTAATTACCAAATAAAAGAAAGGTCTGAGCAGAGTCATATGACTTTCCAAGAAGGTAGTAGAAATTTTACTGAGACTGGATGGAATTGGGAGACAAAATCTTTTGCACTCTCCCAATTTCCCTGCAGTCAGAAAGGAAAGAGAATCAGAGTATAGTGTAATGGGCAGTGTGTAGTCCTTAGAGGCATTACAAGGGCATCTTGAAGAATGTGGTATTTGAGCTGAGCCTTGGAGGAAACCTGGAATTCTCAGAGGTGGAGGTCAGAAAGGAGAAGGCCTGGGTTCAGTTCCTGGCTTTGTGATCCTGAATAAGTCGCTGCTCAGTTCCCACAGGTAGTTCTTTAAAAACTATAAATTACAGAGCAGTTGCTAATTTGAATTAGTATGAATGAAAAAAACCCCAACAACAAACCTTTAAATGTTACAGGCCAAGCACTATGTCTGTGATGTGACACAGCCCTAGCACTCAAAAAGAAAGCGTAGAACTTTGTTTTTAATAATGATAATAGTGGTATAATGGAAGATCATTGTCTTGGTAGCCAGGAGACCTCAGTTGCAGAAGGATGATGTAAATGTTTAATAGCCAGCTCTGTGGAGAGGAAAATGCACCCATGGCACACTTTTAAATTTAATCTGTGTGATTAGTATTCTCTCCATCACTTTTTTTCCCCCTTTGGTGAGGCAGTTAGGGTTAAGTGACTTGCCCAGGGTCACACAGCTAATTAGTGTCAAGTATCTGAGGCCAGATTTGAACTCAGGTCCTCCAAGGCTGGAGCTTTATCTACTGTGGCGCCTAGCTGCCCCCAATCACTTTCTTAAGACTAGAAAACCAGCAGAATAATAAATCAAGCTCTGATTTGTAATTGTTGCTAATTTCTAAGATGTGAATGCTCATACTAAAGATTTAACAATCAGCTCCTAAAGATTTAACCACCAGTTCCTTGGAGCTGGTAAGGACTGGTTCTCACACACCCCTGGCTCTAGGCCACTAACTAGCTATGTCACTGGGTCAGTCATTTAATTCCCCTTTTCCAATTTGTAAATCACTTGGCTATTCTCAATCTCTTCCCTTCCCTTCTCCCACTTTCTGTGCGTGTCAGTGGATTTAATGTCCAGTATAAGTGAGAAAGCCTGCAAGGGAGAGCTAGTAATTTCTATTTGTGATTTCATTCGGAAAAGCTTAATAATCTGAAAAGAAGAGGAATTCATAAGAGAAAAGATTATCTTGAAAGTCTCCCCCACCACCTCCCTTTTTCCCCCCACTTTTACAAAGGAATGATCAAAACTCAAAAGATATGTAGCAAGAATAGAAATTATGAACATTTCCCCCTAGCACCCAGTGCACATTTTCCCCCATACCTCCTTGGTCCCTAGGGAGAGTGGGTTCAAACTTAAAGAAGTTTCTGCATAGTATTCACCTCACCAAGTTCACTTCTGAATTCTCTGGACCCAGCGGGTGAATCACTATAACTCCCTCTTGGCTTCTATCTCTATATGTGTTGGATCAAACAGGTTGCTCATGATTTCATTTACCATCTGGCTTCTAGCAAATCCTGGCGTTTCTCTTATTTTTCAATATATGAGGAAGATACCATCCGAAATGTGGGATCATAGGATTTAAGAATTAGAAGATAGTTTTGTCGTCATTTAGTCTAATCATTTCCCATTTTATGGACACAGAATCAGAGGCCGGGAAAGATAAAATGAATTGCTTAGTGATATAGCTACTTATGGACAGATCCAGGATTTGAACCCAGATCTCCTGACTCTAGAAGCATTGCTTTTTCCATCATATCATTTTGTATTTAAGACTTAGAGCATGCACATTTTCTCTGAGTCTTCTCCTGATTAGAACTAGACCTGTTTGTACTCACATCTATTTGAAAAAGAAACCAGTTAGATTCAGCTGATCATTTAGCAAGCAGTGGTTTGAATTATGCCCGTTGACTGAGTTCAGTGATTTTTTTTCTTTTCAAAATGGGGTATGTGTGTCTGTGTGTAAAGAGAGAGCCAGAATATATTGAATGTACTTGGAGCTTGGGAAAGAATATTTGCTTGCTAAGGCCATAAGGTAGAACAACTTTTCCTTTAGTTATTATAGAAAACAGACTAAGTAAAGGGGGACATACCCTTCTTATTACAATGGAGGTATAAGACTGGATTAGGACATGGCAAATGGTTTGTTCAATTGTAATGCTGTTCCCAGGTCTAATTGTGTCTGGTTGAAATTGTCATGGATTGCCATTGACTTATAATGTTGACATTCCACTGATATCAGTATCTTTACATCTCCTTTTTTGAACAGTCCAAAGCAGATGTTTATTTGCTTTGAACTTCTCCAGAGCTAGTCTTAAGTTGGGCTTCAAAATGGTACCTTCAGGAGCATGTCATCTTTCTCCAGTCATCATCCCCAAAAAGAAGAATCTTATGTGAGGCTCTTATTGTCCCGTGTGTGGAAGACAGGAGAAAATAAGCTAACTGTGCAGTAGATGTCCCTTCTAAAACTCAGGGTCTCTCTATCTCTTGTCTAAATAAAGAAGTAATTTGTTAAATTTCTGCAATGGTCTTGTTAATTCCTATCACTATTGTGTTGTTGTGAATCTCCTGGGCTTTTTATTCCAACCTTTCCTAGTTCAGTTAGGGCACTGATAATCAGCTGTTTTGGGTTTGGTTTCCTATCCTATCTCTGGCAAAAAAAAGAAAAAAAAAGAAGAAAAAGAAAAGAAAGTTTGAAATAACACAAACCCAACCCAAAGGGAGATAATAGACAGGCCGTGTTACAGCCACTTTAATTCCTTCTCAGTTGTTACCTGCACAGAAAAGCAAGATAGCATTCATGCCAAAGAGATAGAAAACAAAATATGTATTCAGACACGAAGCTTTCGATTTCAGAGCCCAACATTCTCTCCCCCCCCCTTCCCTACCCGCTCACCCCCTCCCCACCCATTTTATTGTATTGTGCAAATGTATCAGCCATTGTATTGTTAATGTATGGTAGGATGCTCCCGCTAGGACAGTCTTGGCTCACTAATGGGGTCAGCTGTGTCACAATGTGATATATGGATTATGTTTACCATGGCATATTTTGTTTGTGAGCTGGGCTGTGAGATTGGAGCAGATGATAAATGAAGATCCCTTCCAGTTTTCACACTAGTTCCTGTGGTCCCGAGTCTATAGAACAATAAAGAGCTGATGATGATGGAAAGGTATTTATGGGGACATAATTGACTTTAAAGTTTTAGATCTCGGCTGAAGTTTAAGATGTGAGAGTCCATTACATTAATGTCTCTGCTTTAAGCTCTTATTTGACCCAGATAAATTATTTAGGATTTGTTGCAAAAATCTTGGTAAATTTATGAACCTTCAGTCTAGTTAAGCTGTTTGTAGTGGGGTCTTCTTTGCTTAAACTCTTTTGCATTGGTGTGGTGTATGTGTAGGTGTGAGAGAGAGAGTGTGTGTGTGTGTGTGTGTGTGTGTGTGTGTGTGTGTGTGTGTGTGTCTGCCTTGCCATTGGATGACTTTTGGGAAGGGCTTTTTTAGCATCTGCTTCTTAGCTACTCATCTGGGGAAGAAAAAAAAATAGCACTGCTTTGCTACTGTCATCAGTCAGTAGAATGAGCTACAAGGGAATAGGGTGTCCAGAGCAAATCCATAACTTGGTCTTCATGTTCCTCCCCACTCTGTCTTTGACTCTTGAGTCAGTTTCTTTTTCCCCAAGTACTTCATTTGCACAGCCCCCAGTTGAGGGCGTCCCGTTACAGACTTAGTGACTTATGCAGTCTGAAGCTAGCAGAAGACGTGGATGCTTAATTGCCTGTTGATGAATCAGCAGCACTGGATTGCTGACTTGGGAGGACATCTTCCCCACCCACCCTCTGCCCAGGGGATGATGTACTTCTTCTTGCCTTTGTAACCATCCCTTTCTAGTGTCCTTCTGTTCGCCTGTGTGCCTGCTGCTATCTCCCGTGACCTGCCTCTGTATCTGGTTAAATGGACTACAGTAATCTGTACACAGTTACTTCTTACTTACTTTATCTCCTGAAAGATATTAAGTCCAACAAGCTTTTTACCCACTGAGTCTATAGAGAAAATGGCCAGGCAATTTTTGTTTCAATCTGTCTCTTTGGAGCACTAGTTCCAGAGACTGATCAATAGGTTTTATTGTAGACCTCACTGTCTCTAAAAGCGTTGTGACCTTATCCTGTCTAAAAATAGTATTTGCTCTTGCTGCCTGCAGAACCTTGACCTGTGAAAACCCATTTGGAACATAACTGACATGTCTAGTCAGCTGTATATCCAAGACATGCTCTGTGAATGAATTCCTGTCCAGGAGGACACATACTCCAAGGAAAGAAGTGCCTGTTCTGAACACTGGGGGTGCACCTGGGTAGAATAGAAGGAGCTTATGGTGAAGATGGGTAGGGAATGCATCACAGAGCTTGGCTAAGGGCTGAGGTTCAAAATAAACTATTCCAAAGGCACCGATGTGTGTGTATTGCGCCAAACCTGTGAGTTCATCAATGG
The DNA here is from genome assembly GCF_003287225.1 of Phascolarctos cinereus. Taxonomy (NCBI): domain Eukaryota; kingdom Metazoa; phylum Chordata; class Mammalia; order Diprotodontia; family Phascolarctidae; genus Phascolarctos; species Phascolarctos cinereus. The sequence goes on along the minus strand of NW_027555625.1, from coordinate 109,843,839 downwards.
AGAATGCCTAGGTGTGGTAAATCATACCACAGGTAAAGATCTGTAATTCACTTATGCCTAAGAATCCCAAGAGGTTTGGGAGGGTGATTAAGAGGGTAATAAGTGAGTTGCCTGTAAGGTCACATAGGCAGTTTGTGTGTCAGAGGCTAGACTTGAACCCAGAGCATCCTTATCCCAAGGCTGGCTCTTTATCCACTATACCATGCTGTTTCTTGAATAAGCACATACACATACATTTACATATTTACATAGGTGCAATTTACATGATATATGAATGTGTTTATGTACACATACATCTATGTGTATGTGTGTGTGTGTATATATGTATACACACACACACACACACACACATACATATCAATGACTCAATCAAGAAATGTTTATTGAGTCTCTACTATGTGCCAAGCACTCTGGGGGTTCAAATCCAATAAGTGAAACAATCCCTCCTCTCAAAGGGCTTACATTCTAAATGGGAAGACAAGAACATGTAAAGATGGAGATTGAGAAGATATAGATAAGAAAAATCATCCCTGAAAACTAGGATTAAAAACCGCCAACTAGAGGAGTGAAGGTTTTCTCCTCATTCCAACTCCCCTACAGACAGCATGATTTTCTTTGATGCTTCCATTTGCAGTAGGGCTTGAGAACTCTCCAGCTGAGCTCCAGTGGTAGAAGAATAATGCCCGCAGGGCTCAGGTGGGAAGAAGCATTCTTCTCCTCCCCTCTTCCCCCCCAGCCCCCTCCACCCCAGGTAAAAGTTGCTCCCTGGCTGGCAGTTAGGAAAATGGCCCATCTCAGTAGAGTGTTGCATATGAGCCAAAAGTTCAGCGTGGTGTTTTAGAAGCTTAGGATGTTCAGAGGATTGGGGGAGGGGGGGGAGGGGAGGGAAGGGAGAGGAGTTCATAAACATGCTTAGAAGTCTCCTGTCTGGAATAGTCATTGCATACCTGGAAACTTGATAATGCTGTGTGCTTTGCACTATGAGATTTAAAGTCCACTGGAAAAGAAGAGGATCTCTGGTGGGTTGTTGTTGGGGTTTTTTTTGTTTGTTTGTTTTAACATCCATGGAGAGTTTCAAGAGAGGTTTAAATCAAGCTTCATGGCTCACTAGAGGTTCTGTTCTTTAGCCTCTTCATGCTTGTGTTGATTGGTACCAAGAAGAAGTAACAGAGTTAGCCTTTCCCCCTGGATGTTGAAGATGAGCCCTGTTGGGTACCGTTCGAGGCTTAGTCACTGGAGAAAGATGATTTTCCATTGGGATAGTGGGGTGTCGATGAGCAGCTGAGGGTTAATCGACCTCCCTTGTAAGGGAGGTCTTGGGCACATCTACTAGAGGTTCAGAAGGTCAAAAGGGAAGACAGGGATGGCCAAAGAGGCATTTTAAAGAAAAAAAGAGCATTTGGTTATCTCCTTTAACAAAAGCCAGAACTATTGTCTCTTAGCTTGAAAGAGAGGTCAGTGGGAGTATTAGTGTGGCTAAGCACATAAGAGCTAAGGTGGGCCTGGGCTGTGTGTCCTGTCTTAGAGCTGAGACCAGCCACATTGATCTGTTCCCAGGAACAGGTTCCTCTCTTTTGGTTACACAAAATGTCGGCCCTCACTCTCTTAATGCATAGGCTATTATTAGCCAGAGTCACAGAGAGTGGCGCTTTTAGTTGCCATCTAAGTGGGTTTTACAGCAGATTAAATTAAATTTTAGGCTGGTTTGGCTTCACTGAAAGTAGACAATAGGAGCAGCTGTTGTGGAAATGTAACCTGGCGCCCACAAGTGCCGGGTGCCACGACCCATACATTTTTGTGTTTATGCGTTTGGGGGCTCTCTGAAGGTGCAGGTAATTATTTGGAGATTAGGTCTGGGGGTGGGGGTGCGGAGGGCATGTGTCATTGTCTTGGCCCAAGGGCTTGTGGCCCAGCCTTCCCAATCCCTCTAGGAGAGTTTGTTCACATAGTTCTTGAACAGTTTTACAAGGCGTGGCTGGTAAAGGGTGTGTGCAAAAAGCAGGGGGTAGTTCTTCCTCCCTTGACTGTGATTTGTGCCCATGTTGATGTCACTCTTCAAAGAGAAGGCTCTGCACGTATGAAAATCTTAATGGAAACCCAGTAGGGAAATGGGTCGTTGGTTTTCCTGCCCATGGGGATGGGTGCTAAGTGTCTCAGATGTTAGTGTAGGCAGGCTGTCAGGCTACATCTCTCGAGTTTTGGTTCTCTGACCACCTAAGCACAGAGGGCATCCCACTATTCAGGTGTTCCTTTTCTTTCTGATGCAAATATCTTTGCTCTCTTTAATGCCTGTAGTAGTTTTGCCTGGGAATTTATGGCAAATCCTACTGAGTATATCAGAGTAGATCTGATGAACTCATCTTTGGTTCCTTGAGATTGCAAAGTCCGCGAGGAGAATTTTAAATTCTTCTAACTGGAACTTAAGTGTGGGCTTTGCTTTGGCAATATACATTTTAACAAAATGAAATATTAAAAAAAAAATGTCGTGACACTGGATTTTTGCTTCTTCTGGCTCTAGAATTTATACTCACTGATTAGTAATGCAGTATGCAAATAATTCAGTTTACATATCCAAATACTGTTTTGCATCATTCACACCTCAAGTCTTGGGGAAAAAAAGTGAAATGTTTCCTCAAAATAAACAAAACCTGAGGAAGAGTTTATTGTAAAGGCTGGAATTAAGAAAGGCAACAATTTCCCTGAGAATTAGAGAAATGTGGATGGTCTTCAGCAAGCATTTCCCAGGTGTGTGTTTGTTGTTTAATTAAAAAAAAACCCTCATCCGTTGTGGCATGGTGTAGAGTAGCATCTCCTTCATTCAGAAGGATTCACATTGTTTCCTGGAGAAACAGAAACCGTGCCTCATACGTGTATTTGTATATGTCTGTATAGTTGTGACTGAAAACTGGAGTCCCATCATTTGGATAAAGTACTATAGTTGACTGTTCTCCCAATATGTTGATAAAGAAATAGGGCTGGGAGCAAGTTGGAGCATATTTAACACTTTTATGTCAAGAGAAAGTCGTTCAAATACAGCCAATAACTTCTAAGTTGTGGATTGGTTGCTTGCAGTCCTGAGAAGGCAAAAGTTTTCTTGGCAGTCTATAGATATTTTTTTTTTAGCCTCTCATGATCATTCAGGAAAATGTATATGATTCCTTGTCATTGAGCAAATAAGCAAACTCCTATGTCCATGTGACTAGATGGCAAGATCAGTGGCTTCTATCCTTATGTCTCACAGCAAAATGAGCCTTAAAAAATCTAAAAGGATTCAGCTGTTTTGAACTCAGCTTTTGTGTGTGGTTATATTGTTACCTAATGGCAGTCGCATGAACATCAAATTCAGGTGGAATTTCCCGAGGAAGGAAGGAAGGAAGGAAGGAAGGAAGGGAGGGAGGGAGGGAGGAAGGAAGGAAGGGAGGGAGGAAGGAAGGGAGGGAGGAGGAAGGAAGGAAGGAAGGGAGGGAGGGAGGGAGGAAGGAAGGAAGGGAGGGAGGGAGGAAGGAGGGAGGGAGGGAGGGAGGGAGGAGGGAAGGAAGGAAGGAAGGGAGGAAGGAAGGAAGGAAGGGAGGAAGAAAGGGAGGGAGGAAGGAAGGGAGGAAGAAAGGGAGGGAGGAAGGAAGGAAGGAAGGGAGGGAGGGAGGGAGGAGGGAAGGAAGGAAGGAAGGGAGGAAGAAAGGGAGGGAGGAAGGAAGAGAGGAAGAAAGGGAGGGAGGAAGGAAGGAAGGGAGGGAGGGAGGGAGGAGGGAAGGAAGGAAGGAAGGAGGGAAGGAAGGAAGGAAGGAAGGAAAGAGAGAAGACCTTGTATTCTCTCCAGCATGAGTGTAATCTTCTTTCTCTAGGATGCTCCACACGAATTTCTATCTACAGGTTATAGACACATTTTTGGCATTGTGTAAAGTAAGCGTTCCAACATGTTTTTAATCTTCAGCTCTCATGTTGTTAAAAAAAATCTGATATACTGACTTTCAGAAGCATGAAGACATTTCAGGGCACAGCACCTGATAGGTGTTATGTTTTTGTTTTATGCCTCTCTATAAGGAAGCTGTAGCAGCATAAAGAATACTCACACATGACATACACAGAGCAAAATACTTCAAAGGTGTTCATGCCCATACATTCCTTATGTACTGCTTGATCACCACAATTTTTCCTGTTTGTCACACTTGCCGTTTCCCATAGCATCTGTATCAGAAAGTGGACTTTGGTATGTATGTAAATATGGGGGGGATGTTCCTCTGTTTGCCTCAGTTTCTTTATCTGTAAAATGAGGATAATAAAAATAGTACCTTCCTCCCAGGGTGGTTGTGAGGACCATATTCGATAATAATTGTAAAGTGCTTAACACAGTACCTGGCACATAAATGTTAGCTATTATTATTATTAACTGGGTGGTGGAGTGGAGCAGAATAAATTCCTTTCTTAGCACTATGACTGACTGACTGCCTCTTTACTCTGGGTTGGAATGGAAAAACAATGACATCCTAACACTCTTTATGTTCTCTGAGCAGAGTGGAAACTCTGTGAGGGCAGGGACTCTTACTCTTTTTGTGTATGTATCCTAGTTTGCAAACCAGAGGTTTGAGTTTTTCAATTGAGGTCAAGGATAGCTAGAGATGGGAGGGGACGAATGGGGAGGGGAAGAGGACAGATTATTAGATAAGTGTCACCTGTTAAAGAATAAATCCTCCCCTCCCACGATAATTTTTTTTTTAAGGAAAGTACATTTAGATGCTTGTATTGTTTCAGGTTCTAACTTGAAGGACCGAGTGTTAGACCTAAGAAGTCTGATGGAACTTTGCCATTGTAAACAAGTCCATCTTCCGGGCTTTTGCATGTATTTGAGAAGCAGTACAGTGATCCTGTCTGTCCAGTTTTGAAGTTGGCTACTTTGACCTTTTCAGTTGAAATATAGCCTTTTTATTCTCCAGATCCTCTGGTGTCTCTGTTCTTCCCTTTCTCCTTCCCCCACCAGACACCATTTTACATTTCAATTTTTGAAGTCTTTGGTTCTTAGACTTTGAAAGGAACTCTGAGACTTTTAGGTATTAGTAGGCTCTTAGGACTGGCTTCCTCAGACCCAACCCACCACCGGAAGATTGATTTGAATTTTGCTTTTTCTACTGGACTATTTTTCTCCCCTAAAGGAATTTAGTTGTAAAATGAGTCTCTGTTAGCTGTGTATGTGTGCACATGTGCGCACCTTTTCTTCTCAGTAAATATTCATTAATTACTACATATACATAAAATCATAAGATTTTGAGCTGGAAGCATCAATAGTGATCATTTACTACAACCCCTTCATTTTTGTATACGGTAACAAACAGGCCTAGTGAAGTTAAACAGTTTGTTCAAAGCACACGGTTACGTGAGTCAATTAATAAGCGTTTCTTAAATACTATATGCTAACCACTGTGCTATGTTCTGGGGCTACAAATGCAAAAGTGAGAAATTATTTTCTGATAGGAGTCTTGACTCCCAGTACAAAGCTCTTTCTAGTCCACCATGTTGCTTTGGCTTCCTTCATCTATGCAGGAAGCCTTTGGGGCAGCACTGGTAACTGGATTGATAGAACTGATTACATACACTCCCCTCCACCTTTAGAGTTCCATTTAGGATGATTTCAGAGTCCCGAGTCTTGCTGTTGAATGCTTATAGCTCTTGCAACAAACTTGTTAGGAATCATAGGATCATGGGTCTAGAACCAGAAGGGACCAAAGGAGTCATCTAATTCAATCCTCTCGTTTTACAGATAAGGAAACTGAGGTACAGAGAGTTGAAGTGACCTGCTTCTATTTCTTGCTTTCTTTTTTACTTTCCCTGTTTTCTCTGCTCCCTTTCAGACCAACTTTCCTACTCTGATAGCCTTCCACAGTAGATACAAATTTCAGTATTCTAGTATTGGGGCACCAAGTACTTCAAAATTTAAAAAATATATGTGTGTGTATATATATATATATATATATATATATATATATATATATATACACACACACATACATATATACATGCATATATATACTTATATGTATCTATACATATGTATGTTGCTTTTTTTTTCCATTTAAAGGGTAAGAAATCAGGGATATTTGGTGTTTTAAAGGAGGAACAGAATCATAAATTCTAAGACCTGTGAGGGGCCTTGATAACTCATCAGATCCATCCTTTTCTTTCAGGCACAGCCACACTCTTACCTCTCAGGCAGATGAGAATCTGTCCTATTTTAGAAGAAAACCCTTGGTGTCAGGAAATCCTCCCTTTTATCTAACTTAAATCCCTTATGCTGCAGTTTAAACCGATTTTCTCCTCTCCACCAGGAGAGATTGAGACCAGCTCATCACCAACCTCTGTGTAAAACTATTCATAATTTTAAATTGTCCCTCATTCTTTCTTTGCTCTTGTCAGGATAATCCTGGGACCTTAAACCAGATGTCATAGCTTTACCTGCTACCAGAAGCAGCAGAGTTCAGTACAAAAAAATGCTGAACTTGGGGCCACGGGACCATTTATTACCTGCTTGACCTTGGGCAGGTCACTGAACCCAGAGGGGCTTTGGTTTCTTCATCTGTAAAAGCAGAGGTTTGGACTAGATGACCTCCGTGGCCCCTTCCCGCCCAAGAACTATGATCTCATTTATTATCTTTTTGTTCTTCCAAGTGTTCCACACATCTCTAACGATTTTCCACTTCTTTTAATAATATATAGTGAAGTACAATGGGAAGATGACCATACCTCCGATATCCCCTGCCCTCCATTCACACTCCCGAAGCCTTGCCTTTTTTTTTTTTAAATCCAGTGCTATTGCTAATACTCTGTTCTCATACCTTACCCTTGGATTTCCCTTTGCAACCCTACCAGCAAGTAACCGGTTCTTCCCTTTCTTTCACTGGTGTAACTTTTTTTTCTATCCCTCAGGTGCAGTATGGTATACTTGTCTGTACTGAACTCAAGCCACCACCTCCTTAAAAAATTATCCTTACTACTTCATCAGTGCACCAAGATCACTTAGAAAGCTGATCCTATCTCCCAGGGTGCAGCCTCCCCTTTGGCCCCTAGCCCAGTGACATCTTCGTGCAAGCTGAGAAATCTAGTGAATGAGTGGCCTCTCCTTTCTTACTATTTGGTAAGTTAGCTTGAGGGGAGAGAGCTGTCCATAAATTTTCGCTGACATAAAGGAGATGAATTTCTTTGAGCTGTGAAGACCAGGTTCACTATAAACCAGAATACCCCAGTTATTTTTTTCCTAGTGGAATCTTTATCATTATAGTAATAACATGAAGAATAATCACAACTGGGAACTGTATATAGTTAATAGTAAGACTAAACAGAAAACAGCCCTGAACAAACAGAAACAAAAGTCTCATGCCTTGCAATAAGTATATCTTTTTTTGTGTGCAAGGGTGAAGAGAGGTAACCAAGAGTGTGTAGGTTGATACGAAAAGCATTACAGGCATGGGAAAGCATTTCAGACTACTGAAATGTGCCATGAGTAATCTCATGCACGTAGCCACAGGGCCAAGTTTTCAAACTCCATCCTCCTCTTTGTGCCCTGGCACAACGGAGGCAGGCAGGCAGGAGCATTGAAGTAGAAGGGGCAGAGAGGCAAAAGGGGCAGAGGATAGAAACTCTCTGCCCATTGGCACCAAGCTTAGTGTTTGGAGTTTCATCACTGTTCGCTTAAGTCAAGGAAGAGAGGCTCCTGGGATTGCTCCCTTAGGGCTGCACCTCCCCCTTCTACTCCCCCCTCCCCCATGTCCACTTTGCCCTCTGGCTCATTCTTGCTCACTTCCTTTTCTGTGTTACCAGGAGTGGAGCAGGAATCCCCACGTCCATGACCTCGTAGTCAGCTAAGTAGCCTGGGAATGTGTCTTTCCAGTCTTCCAAGTCAGGCGATATATTTGGGAGTAGAAAAAAGGAGAAAGGAAATTCGAGTGAAAGAAAGAAGTCAGCAGCAAACCAGAGATGTGATATTTCAGACCCTGTTCTGGTCAATGAGCAGTCTACCTTTATCCAATGCAAAAAACAAAACAAAACAAAAACCCAGCCCCAAACAAAAACTTGCTGTCTCTCAGCTCTGGAAATCAAGAACCAGATACTTAAGTTCACAAGTATTTATGACCCACTTTTCTAATTCCAGATCTCTATAACTTAGAACAGAAGGTGGAAATTATTTTTCTCTATAATTCAGATCCCTTTAAAGGCCAACATAGAGTTCTTTGGATACCTAAATTTTCTAGATAATACCTTATTTTATTTTATTTTATTTTGCTCTTTTTTATATGTAGAAACTCAGCTCTGGACTTGATAGGAGAAATGTATGTACTGTTGATTCAGGTATTTTCCTGACAAGATTCTGAAGCTCAGTGAGGGACCCTGTCTCTTTTTTCCCCCTGTAACCCCCTATAAAGCCTAGCACAGTGTTGGACACTTCAGGCGGCACTTGATCAATATTTGTTTATGATTAGGGTGTGAAGAACTGAGCTTTGGACCATAGCCCCTGGTTTCTTGGCTTTGAGGTGACTACAGTCTGGGTATGTGTGCCTTCAGACTACACAGTGTTAAAGAGCTAGACTGAGGGGTGCTTGGCTCTGCTCCCTCAGCAGGAACCCCTTCTCACTGATGAAGCAGCAGGCTACTGTGAGCTTCTTGCTTTTAGCCAGGAAAGAGGGTGTGAAGGAGGGGGAAGGGGAACAGGGAGAAGAGGAAAGATCCTCAGGGATCAGCAAACAGAGAAGCAGGGGATCCCCAGAGGTTGTGTGGGAAGCTGGAGGAGTCATCAGCTGAGCTGTGTAAACAGCACAGTGCTCCCGTCTCACAAAAGGGAGTGGATTTCAAAAGGAGGAGTTTGTACCTTCCTTTGGAAAGCTCTGGCTGGCTCTCTGTAGGTTAGGTTTAAAAGGTGTTTCTCTCTCCCTCTCTCTCTCTTTCTCTCCCTTTTTGTATGAATCCTTTGATACTTGAGTAGGGAAATCCTCTCTTATCAGCTAAATTCAGTGACTCTTACACTGTTTCTCTTTTTGCTGCTGTTGGAGAGAGACAGACAGACCAGGGTTATTTGTAACAACTTGGAGCTCTGTTATAAGGAGAGAGCACCTGTGTTTAATTCTGTTTTAGTCGGCTCAGCCAGTGCTTCCTATCAGGGTCAAATTGTGTACTTGAGAGCTGGACATGGCCTAGAATGCCTGGATGGATGTCACATCTCTGGACTGGGGTTGACTGGTTTTCTAACTTTGAGATGACCATCCACTTTCCAATTCTTCCTGGCCATGCCTGCACCCTTAGAAGAGAGAATAACTGGTCCGTGGCTGTGGGAACATTAGGGAGGCAACATAACACATACAGTGGAAAAGAGCATTCACTTTGGAGTCCACAGTACCTGTGTTCAAATCTCACCTCTTTGGCCCAGTACTTGCATGATTTTGGCCAAGTTATGTAAGAGTGAGAGATTTGGCTCCTGAGGACCCTTTTGGCTCCAAATCTACGATCCTATGGCTTTAACCTGATCCCCTTATTTTACAAATAAGGAAACTAAGGTCCAGAGAGTTTAAATTACTTGTATAAGGTCCCATAGCAAGTTGGTGGCAGAACTGGGGCCCAAAGTAGGGGGGTCTCTGGGGTCCTGTCGGGTACTTCCTTTGCTACATGCAGGTGCTGTTTTAATCTTGTTGTTAGGGAGAGGTCTCCATGGAAGAATTAATTATCCGAAGGCTGTTTAAATGGAAGCCCAGTCTCAGTTTGGGTTTCCCCTGTGTATGGGGGTGAGGGGGTGGGTGTAGAGGTAATGAAGCTTCTGTGTAGGTCGGTCTTCTGGGACAGTGACAACTCCTTTGAGGGGAGAGCAAGAAGGGAGAAGCCAAGACTTTTCAAAGATACTCAAGGAGAAAGGGGAGGTGTATTTAAAGTTAAGAGGTGTCGGGAGAACTGGCTGGTTGACAGACTCCATCCTAAATTATTTCAGGGGCTCTTCCCCAGGTTGGCTGCAAGTTGATGTCTTTTTCAGTCATGGCACCTCCCAGAGACCAACGACTTAAGTTATACAGGGCTGGTTAGTGATCTGGTCCAGGAGTAGCAGGAATGAGCACCCTGATGAAATGAGAAACCCTGGATGTGTTGAATAAAGAAAGGGCTTAAGAAGGTAGTGGGTACTCCTAACTAAGCTTAAAAAGTGCTCTCTGGAATGAGTGGGCAGGTTGATTGTTCATTCTCTGCCTCTTGCAGGAGTTAATCTAGAACTATTCTCAGGTGAGGGAATTGCAGGATGAGAAGAGGCAGTGAGTCTTACAGGCAAAGTGGTTATTTTTTGATTTAGGCTTAGCCCTGTGCTCTTCTCCCCGCAGAGCCTGCCAGGAAGCTCATCCAAAGAATGTCTCGCCCAACAGAGCTGGTGGTCCACAGGTTATTCCTGGGCTAGCCCATTTCCCTAGCTTTATGGGAAAAACAAACTATGAAGGGGTGAATAGTAGGAGGAAACCTCACACATAAGCAACTGGTAGTTGCTTCTGACAGCAGGATCTTGAAGACTACCTGTCCTTTTTGTCCATCCATTTTTCACAGAGTGGACAGAGTGTAGGCATAGAGAGAAAGCCTAATGAAGGTTTATGATAGGAGTGCATAGAGAAAAAAGACTTTAAGGGGCAGCTAGGTGATGAAGTGGATATGGGCTTGGAGTCATGAGGACCTGAGTTCAAATCTGACCTCAGACCCTTGACACTTAGTAGCTGTGTGACCCTGGGCAAGTCACTTAACCCTGATTGCCTCACCAAAAAAACAAAAACAAAACTTCCTGTGGATTGGGGAGGGGGCATCAGATCCTTCCCTGAAAGGCTTCTTTTCAGCCCTCCCCAATCATTGGGAGTAGAACAGTAGTCTCTATTCTCAATTCAGTTATTTTTTTGTACATCTCTTAGGCTCAGTAGAGAAGAGTTGGAGCTAGCAGACAAGTATTGATTCCTGGCTGTTGCTGTGAGGTTTGGTCATCAAGAACTCAGAGATGACTGAGAGAATACTAATAGTAGCAGTAGCTGTAGTAGTAGTAGTAAATAGTAGTAGTAGAAATAGCTGTAGTTGTAGAAGTAGCAGTGCTGCTACTATAGCGTTTTTTGTGGCACATTAAAGTTTGCAAAGTACTTTACATATGTGATTGCATTTGAGCCTGACAACAACCCTATAAGATAGGTGATACTATTATCCTCATTTTACAAATGAAGGAACAGGGGCTTCTGAGAGGTTAAGTCACTTGTTTGTACAGTTGTTAGATGTCTCAGGTGGGATTATAACTCGGGTCTTCCTGGCTGCAGTTATAGTACTTTATCCATGATATCACCTAGCTGCCTCTTGACCATCTTTGCCTTTCATTCTCCTACCCAAAATAGAGTAGACCTGGATTTTGTGTAGCTAATTATGTTAAGTGAAGTTCATCTTGACTTCAATGTCAGCCCTGTGTATTGAGATCAGGCCTGCCAAATTCACCCACCCCACCCTTTATTAAAAATGACTTATCACTGGGAGCCAGAAGGACTCATCTACAGTTGACCTGAAGTGATATGGCGACCGACAGCACAAGGTCTGGGAGTACTGAAGCCAAAAGGCACTATATCCTCAGTTGCTCGGTAGTCATAGATTCAGAGTCCTTTTTGGTACCACAGCAAACAGTGGTTAGAGGATGTGGGTTCAGATCCCACCTTCAAGTGCTTATTTACTTGGGTGACCTTGGGCAAGTCATTTAACCACTTTTGGGCTCAGTTTCTTCATCTGTGAAAAGAAGGAGTAGGACTAGATGACCTCAGAGGTCTCTTCCAGCTATAGGTCTGTGATCCCATTAATAGTGGCATAGAATTTTAGTACTAATACAAAGCTTAGGGATTGATTCAGATTTTTCACTTTAGAGGAATTTTTGTTTCAGAGAGGTTGAGTCTCATCCAAGGTTGCACTATTAATTAGTAGCAGAGTCAAGACCGGAATCCTGGTTCTTAACTTGAAGGTCCTTAACTCGTAATCAAATTCTCTACTAATTTACCATGCTGCCACTCATCAGGAGTAGAAAACCATGTATATATGCATAGATACATATGTATACATATATATTCACACACACACATACATACATACACATATACATTTGGATAGAAAATCGTGTGTGTGTGTAGTGTATAGAAAGATGTATAATACATCAACACATATACACATACAAATTTTTATTTTAATTCTCTGCAGGAAGAAAGTTGTTTTGCTACCCTATTTTAGTGTTTGGGTTTTTTAAGTCATGTGGATTATGTTGAGACAAGTATGTAAGTGTGAAGTAGAGGACCTGAGTTCCAATATTGGCTCTGTTATTTATTAACTATGTGACCTTGAATAATAATAGCTAACATTTATATAGAACCAATTATGTGCCAGGCACTGTGCTAATAAGCACTTTGCAGTTATCTCATCTGATCGTCACAACAACCCTGTGAAGTAGGTGTTATTATTAGCCCCATTTTACAGATGAGGAAACTGAGGCAGAGGTTAAGTGACTTGCCCAAGGACACACAGCTAATATGCAGACGCAGCACTCTACCTGCCATACCACCTTGAATGAGTCCTAATCTTCTTGTAGTCCTCCGTTTCCTTATCAGTTTAAAAAAAAAAAAGAGGGTTGGATCAGATGGCCTTTGAAATCCATTTTAGCTTCTAAATCTATGATCTGGGATCTCTGAGACCTTTCCTTGAACTCAGAGTCCCAGAGGACAAGCGGCTACATCTACATTTCACTCATTTTGGGAGACACCAGGGTACTTCAACTTCCTGAGAACAGGTGCATGGCTTTTGGCCCAGACAGTCCCAACTCTTTTCTCCTCCCACCCCCCTTCACAAACCCGTCTCTAGTACAGCAGATACAACTTACAGGGCAAGCCTACATGTCTGTTAGTGTATCAAGCATACTCATTTTTTTTTTAACAAGGTGATTTTTTCCCCTCACTTATCTTACTGTTATCCCCTCCTTTCACCCTTAATAAAAACACAGTGTGCATAGGATTTAGGGGAAAAGATTAAAGACTCTCTTTCCCTTCAGCAATGTCTTACATTGTATACTACTTCTGTGCCTACTGCATTTTCAACTTATTACAGCTTTTCTATGACTTGGAAAATAGGTTGACTGAGTGATGATTGTTTTCATGAAATGGTGCAACATGTAAAGAAATGGTTGTCATTAATAGTGCAGTTATGTAGATTGTAGCTTTGTAAGCCTTCAGTTTCAAACCAGATTAGAGCTCTGTTAACTTAAAATAGCCAAGGAGGAAAAAAAAAGAAGGAAAAAAAAGAACTGTCGGAATCAGAGGAAAATATTAGCATTATGAAACATGTTAACAAGTAGCCATTAGCACTTTATGTCTGCATGAATAGCATCTTTAAGTGTTTTATTGGTAACAAAATAGACTCGAGTCACACAGAATGACATTAGTTTTCAAATTGGCAAGTTCTTGTAATTCAAACTTCTCATTGTTAGTACTGGCTGTGGAGCAGTTATTCACCATGTCAAAATATGCCCTGGGGTAGGAAGGTAGCCCTCAGCTGGGTTCATTGCTTTCAGATAGTAAGGATCTGCTCCCCTAAAAGGGAATGAGGAGAAAATCTGCAACAGGGGTTCTTAACTTTTTTTGTGTCGTGGACCCCTTTGGCAATCTGGCGAAGCCTTTGGATTGTGGGCTACCTACATGCATAATTGAAGGAAATGCTCAATTTTAGTTAGAGGTTAGTGAATATAAAGATGTCATTTTTCCCCCATCCAACTTCATGAAATCCCAGTTGAAGAACTCCTGGTCTGTAGCCCTAGACCAAGAGAAGAAGATTTGAATGGAATCTGAAGGAGCTGTACTCTCTGACCTTTCACAGTATTAGGGGATTATTATCTTTGTTGATCCAGGCAACTTAGCATGTGCATGTTCAATCACAATAGCTGGAGGACGGACACTTAAGGGAACGTGAACTGCTCTGAAATGCTAGTAGTGAAAGGAGAATGCTGGTAATGTCAATGAAGTGATGGTTCACAGAAAGAAGGAAATCTTGAATCGTGGCCTTTCCAGACTATGTAAATAAAGGATACTAGTACCAATTTTAGCGCCACCTGGCTTCTACTCCAGAGCTGACTTTCCCTCTGCTGCCGCCTCTAAGTGGGTCTTAATTGCTGCCATCTTGGGTCTTTCCTGCTGGGACCAGTCTGTACCTGGTCTTAGCTGGATGCCTCACTTTCCTTCTTCTCCTTCATTTACCCAAGATGGAGGTTGGCTTTTTGAAAAAGGGTTTAACTAGTGATTAAGGAAAATATAATTAACTCTAAGTTTATAATTGAGTATAAAAGGGTCAAGTTATGGAGCACAGGTCTGAAGACCTATTTAAACTAGCTCTAACTGGCCAGTACAGTTTTCTGTACTGAATATTACTGCTTCCCTCTCACTAGCTTGTTGGCCTGTTCCTGCCATGTGACTCATCATCATGCTGCCTTTCAGGAGAAGACCCCATTATAATCCCCTCTTGTCCTTGCCATTTTACCCAGCTCCTAGTTACTTTGCTTTTCTTTTACATTTAATTTTTATTTTATTTTTCTCAATTACGTGTAAACAATCTTTAAGGTTTTTTTTTTTTAAATTTTGAGTTCCAAATTCTCTCCTTCTCTCTTTCCTTGAGAAGGCAAACCATTTCCCCGGTTGCTTTTCAGAGCTAGAGGCCCTAGTGACCCCTCCCCATTCACTGAGCTGGATTAGACTGATACCCACTGGGTCCAATTACATATTTCACACTCATAACAGCTACCAAGGATTGCTTAACCAATTCTCCTTAAAGATCTTTTTAAAAAAGATGACTTCATTTATTGTGCCCTCAGTAACAGACAAAAATTCTGACCACTGGTAAAGAGGAGGCTCACTTGGTCAGTAAACACTGTGTTCCAGGAACTTAGGATACAAAGGAAAAATGAAGCAGTCGCTTCCCTCAATGAGCTTGCATTCTGTCAAGAGAGAGTTGTTTCTTCCCAGCTTACCCTTTTCCTCTCCAAAACAACCTAGCTTCTTTATTTAAGCTCCTTCTTCAGATTTCTATTCTTCAAGTATTACCTGAGGGGCAAATAACCTGTCAACATTTGACCTAAGCTGTATAACCAGAATTAGAATGTCATATAGTCAGGTATCGTAGTGAGTCAGATACCTCACTGAGAATTTGGAGACCCAGATGCTAGGCCTGGTCTTGCTGCTGGGAAGTTACTGAATCTCTCTGACTTTTAGTTTAATTCTAAAATGAGAGTTTACTATCTTTAAGAACTCTTCTAGTGCTAAGTTCCTATGTCTCTATGAATGTGGGACTCAGTAGGACATATACCTTTTATATAGGATGATTTAGGCTGCAGTTCTCCAAAGAGCATGGCAATATAGAATTATGGGATCTCAGAGTTGGAAGGGGCCTCAGATGGCATCTATTCAACCTCATATATGCATTTATGTAATATATGCATATAATGTTACAATATATTATTTTGATATATTATATGTTAGTATAGCTATGTGTATATATATTTTTATACTTTGCTTTATTGGTGTGTTTTATTTTTACCCTACATTTATAGGTTATTCCCACTCTCTGAGAGATCTCTTGTAACAAAGTTAAACTAATCACACTGTGCCCTTATCTGAAAGTTGAGGCAACTTTTCACATGTGTAGCACCTCCCCCATATCTCTTTAAAAAAAAATTAACGGGAGTCTTATTTATTTTCCTCTCATCCCCTACCCCACTGGGGGGGATTTCTTGTAATATATATACATAGTCCAGCAAAACAAATTCCCTCGATCGCTGCATACAAATATACATATAGATAGATATACACATGGGTGTGTATGTATATGTATCTATGTCCCATTCTATACACTAAATCCCATCACTTCTCTGTCATGTGTAGCATGTTTCATCATGGGTTCTCAGGAATCATGAATGGTCATTGTATTGATCATAGTCCTTATAGTTCTTATCTGCCTTCACTTGAAGATATCTAATGATGGAAAACTCAATCAGCTTTAGAGGCTGCTTATTTTACTTTTGAACTACTCTTTTAGGTTCTTCCTCTTAGACTAAAGAGAAATCTATCTCTTTGCAATATGTAGCTCCTGGTCCTACTTATGCCTTCTGGGGCCAACCATGACAGTCCTTTGGATATGTAGACAAAGGTCTCCTCTAGGCTTCTCTTTACAGTCGAAACATCCCCAATTCCATCAGCCAGTTCTCAATCTGCATGGTTTCAGGTACCCTCACCATTCCTGATCCATCCCCACTTTGAAAATGTCAAAGCTTGTCAATATCCCAAAAATGTGGCATCCAGAAATGAGCTCAACATTTTAGATGTCATCTGATCAGGGCAGGTTACTATGAGGACTCCCATATCCCTCATTCCAAACATTGTGCTTCTTTCTTCAAAGCAGCCTAACATGGAACTTTTAGCTTTATTGTTCTTTAGACTCCAAAGACAATGAACCCAGGTATTTAATTTCCTGTTTAAACTTTTTGGTTCATCTCAATAGGGTGTAAGGAGAAATACTCTTTGTGAGCAAGAAAATTCTGCATTAGAAACCAAAGCTTTGACCTTCTTGGTAAAGAACTTTCTGCATGTTGTTACTTATGTTGCATCCTGACACACTGAGTAATCCTTTAACAAAAACTGGGTGGTAAAAGGTGCTTCCTTTGACATCTTAGTTGCTCCTGGGATAAATCTGGAATCACTTATGATTTTTCTCTCTATACACCCTAACTCCCATTCCCCCTAACAGAAAGGTTAGTGGGAATTAGGAGGCTCTTCCTTGGAAGGAGAATTTAAAGCCCTCTGATAAAAAGAATAAAGGAGTTCCCTTGGGTCCCATGGGTCCTCCAAGCTAGCCAAGTTGTGGTCAAAAAAACAATTGAGTGACTAGGTTGATAACTTACATTGGTTTAGATTATGTGTTCAGTCCAGATGTCCAGAATTTGAAGGATAAGGAAGCTAAAGCCATTAGAGTATTCCTAGTTAGTCATTGACTTACATTCATGATACCAACATTGGTGGGTTGAGCTATGCCGTAGGAGGTGATGCATCTGCCTGGGTCCACTTTTCCTGTGAGGAAGAAGGACAGACAGACCTTTTGCCAAAGTTGAATTCCCTTGTCAAAGAGAAGTTAGAACCACTTTGCCATGGAATCATGGGGAAGGGCTGAAATAACATTTAGAGTATGAGATTAATACATTCCCTTCCAGTGACTGAGGACAGGGGTTCTCTTTTATGTGCATCAAGCCCCTTTCCATTTTTCCTCCCTTTTCTACGCTTCTCTAACCCTGACAAACATGAAAGGAAATCCTTCTAGATTCATCCATGGCCCTGAGGATGGTGTACAGAAAAGTCTAGGCAGTACACTCAAAGCTGATGCCACACTGTCAAAGGAGACCCTCAGAGAAACTCGGGTGGCTTCTAGCCAGCCACATCAGACGATTTCTCTGAGCCCCCATGCCATGACCGGACTGAGCTGTTCTGGTGTATTATTCCCCCCCCACCCCGCTCTGTCCTTGTTATTGCTGCTTCTGCCATTGTTGAACCTCCTTTTACACATCCTGATACAGTTTTCACATTGTCCCCTTTCTCTTAAAGAGTTGAGGCCCTTTAAAAAACAAAAACAAAAACAGAAAACCCCAATGTGGTCCCCGTCGAGATGTTACATAACCTTACAGTTGCATTCCTTTAAAAATGTGTGTTATGGATGTTTGTCTCACAGCAACTGGCAACTCTCCCTGTTTGTGTAAATGTCAGATTCTATGTAGTTATTGACTGCCCTGTTGGGCCTACGTGTTGCAGTACTGTAGGGAAGGTGGCCCGGGGCGGTGTTCTGTGTAATGAAGCCTTTCTCGGGCTCCTCTTTGCAATCAGGGCTTTTCTGCATTCTAAGATAAGTGTGGATGAGCTTGAGTTTCTTTTACTTTTTATTTATGTAACCTTTTTTTTTGTGGGGGAAAGGGGTGCTGGGGAGAAGGAGTGTTGGGTAGACAGCCCTTGGGCAATCAGCATTTTAGGTTGGTTCTTTGAGATGAATAACTACTTAGCTGTTGCTCAGCCACTTTTGTTTGTGAAATAAAGGGCAGTAAGCACCATGACATGAGAGAATTTCAGGTTTATTGTGATTTCTTTTTTGTGTTTGCATCTGTCCCACTCAGTTAGGAGCATTATCCATAACCCTATAGGAACCGACACCGAAGACCATATGATTTTAAAGCTTTAGAAATCTGTGTGTGTAATATGTCTTTTGTGATTTTTTTTTATTCGTTTGCTTTAGAAACTGTAATAATAATCCATAGTAATTATCCCATAGTATGCTGTCCTTTGTTACAGGAGCACTGGATTAGTTTGAAAACGTGTCCTGTATACAGTTTCAACAGCTTGATTTTGCTCTTCTTTATCCCCCACCCCTTCCTCCCTCTGTCTCCCCACCCCGCTCCCCCTTTTTTTGTCTCTTTCGATTAGGAAGACAATTTCCACATTTTTGCCATATGTCTTAGAGAAGCCCAGGACTAACAAGGCAGTAGCAGACTTAGGACCCCTAGCTGTTCAGGTGGTGAGCCGGGCTTGTAGAACAGAAACATATTATGCAGAGAGCTAGGCTGTTGAAACAGCTGCATTTGGAAATATTTTTTTCCCCTTGCCCACCATCCTTCCTTCCCTAGATCTTGAGAGACTCCTGAACTTAGCTGAAAATGCAGAGTCCTACCTTGGGTTTTAACTTTTCTTGCCCAAACAGAAAAAAGCAGCTTTAGTGATAGTATCATTGCAGCCCAAATAGGTTCTTTGCATACTCTTAGAATGGGCAGAGCAAGCCTTTTCTCTATTTTTCTTTTCTTTTTTTCCTTTCATTTTCTTTTATTCCTTCTTTTTGTGTGTATGTGTGTGTGTGTGTGTGTGTGTGTGTATGTGCGTGTGCATGTGCCTTATTTTACATTCGGCTGTGCTGAAAGAGCATTTAATCCTTGCCCTTCTGTCTGTTGAGATATTATGTTTTTTTAATAGTGCTTGTTTATGACTAAGGTCAAAGACAGTATTTCAGAACAAAAATTAGAGTTAGTTCATAATTGAGTACATATGTATGTAACTGTTTATTTTTATAGTTTGCTAATTTATTTTTAAACAGCTCAGTTGAGCCAACATGTTTATAGCTCTGTTCATCACATGCCTTACCAGTCAGGGTGTTAAAAGGCACATGCTTTTCAAGAGTTCGGATCCCAAGTTAAATTAGATAATACCATCAGGTAGCAATTTAATTACATTAATTGAATGTTTAGCCTGAAAGGTACTTTTGCAGAGGCTATAATGAAATAACATTTATAAGTACACATGTATAAATCTCAGTGTTATAGACATTATTTGGGATTGCTGACAGAAAAATGGAAATATATCAAGGGTTTGGAAGAAGAAATGGGAAATACTCTCATCACCACTAAAAGCTGCTTTGGCAGTTTAGGAAGATGCTGGTCATGACCATTTTGTTATGGAGCTGCCTTCCTCATCAGCACCTTATGTGTCCATAAACCAAAGAGACTTGGGTAGAGTTCTTGGCCAGGACTTCCCTGTGAGACAGAACACCTTCCAAAGCCTAATCATGACAATTGTCCAGAGGTGAGATGTGAACAAGTAGAGTATCTGGCTACCCTGGAGAAACTGGACCATGGAGATTGGCACACCAAAAGACATTTCTGAGGCTAGAGCTCTCGGCATCCCAAACTGATCCCCTAGTTTGGCCTCACTGTGAAAAATAATGGCACTCCAAGCTTCAGTGGGGTATCTACAGGATCAGGGATGCAGGTTTCCCAGATCACAAAAGGGAAAAACAGAAAGCAGGTCTTTGCTTGGGCGATCCAGTGCCATATTTGAACCTCGAAGCCCAGAATATTTGACTCTTGGTTTTCTGAGCTAACCAGGGAGACATCTTGTCCTCATCTAAATGGCCTACCACAAAGATGCTGAGGCATTTGGCTAGGATTTCAGGATGTTTGGGACCCAGGTGTTGTTCCATCCTCCTCTGTGATTTAGTGTGGTGAGTGTCAAAAGGCAGGCTATGAAAAGGGATTTTGAAGGTACACTAACAACAGCTCCCCTGGGTTTGAGTAATGCAGTGTCTCCTTACACCATCTGGTTTCACCTGGGTTGCAAAATATAACTGTAGCCCTCCACTCCCTCCTCCAGTCCTAAAATCAAACTTCATCCGTCCTCTACGGCATCTCACGAATACATCAGGTGAATCTGTTACTGCTCCTGGGTGTTTACTTGTATACAAACATTACTCAAGTTGTTTTCGGCCACCGTTATTTTCCGGTGGTTCCCCCATCACAGCTGTTTCCACTAACATCTGTAATTGGCCTTTCCCTTAGTAGTCAGTCATGAATCACTTAGTTTAAAATTACAGAGGCATATGTGTGATGTGGGGAGTTAAACAGTCGAACATCCTCAGATGATGTACTCCTGATCAAACAGGAACTGGCCTACCGCCGTTTCTGGGAACTGATGGTAGGAGGGGTGTATGTTAGCAGAGGTGCCCTTAGAGGGAGCAGGAAAACAATCACCTCAATAGCATGTTGATGGAGACTTAAGGGTGTGTGTGTGTGTGTGTGTGTGAGTGAGAGAGAGAGAGAGAGAGAGAGAGAGAGAGAGAGAGAGAGAGAGAGAGAGAGAGAGAGAGAGCGAGAGCTTGAGCGAGCAGGGGGAGGGGTTGAAGGGATAAAGAAGGGTGGATTGGCACCCATGGAAAGGGCAGAAAGGTTTTCATTTGCTGATGTGGATAAAATGTTTGTCCAGCTGAAAAACAGTCCTACTGTCTTGATTACCTGATGAATGATCTCCCCCAAGCTGACAGCTGCTCCGACAGATTTCACCTGCAAGTCCCGACAGGGCAAGCGAGGTGTTCTTTTAGGCCTGTTATTACTACCACAGAGGCAAACTTGTAAGACTAAGGTTTGATAATAAAACTTGGAAGCAATTTATGCATATCTGTACCTTCTATTTCCCTCTATCTTCCTCCAACTACATTCAAGTTCTATGAAATGGGAGAGTGGACTGGAACTCTCCAACCCAAATACCCATAAGGATGGTTAACAGCAGCAATAATTACCATCCCTGTAAGTCTTCTGTCATGGCATGAGGGTGACCCTGGGTTCCTGAAGGGTATGCCAGCAGAGCACAAGTTCTAGCAGGTTCCACCGTGCTGAGATGGCTTTGAGTAATGGACTTGGCAAACATCTGCATGTCTGTCTGTCATCCAAAGGCTGGACTGGCTAAGTTGGAAAATGCTCACCACCTGGATGGCTTCAGGGAGATGAATTTTTCAGCCATGGCAGCTCTCAAAGACTGGCTACTTAGGCTGTGGTTGGGAGGGCTGCCCCATGGGTGGAGGGAGTACCCACACGGATGGAGGCAGAGATTCTTGAAACACTGACATAGCATGGTAATCATTACAATACCAGCAACACCACTTAGGAGTTTGTAGCATTTTTCATATTATCTACTATGCCTTTTTTGCTTCTTGCCTTTGAGATGAGAATAGTAATACCTACCTTGCCTATTAAGAGAGATGGTATAGCTGAACACTAGAGAAGTTAATTAGATTGCCTGTGGTCACGCTTTTACTTAGAGACAGAGCCAGGATTAGAGACCTAGATTACCTGGGTTGGGGTTCATTGGTTTCTTCTCTCCATCGTCCACATTTTGTTGGGGCAGGGACAGTTACACTAGTTAGGGGAGAGAAGCCTGTAATGGATCTCACTGGTGAGAGGAAAGACATATTTGCTATTTGGGCAGTTTAAAGTTTAGGACAAATTATGGTGAAAAGGTTTCCCTTAGAATAAGTAGTTACAAAATATTAATGGTTCTCTGCTTACTGGAAACAAGGTCCTTGTAAAAATACGTTCTGGAACGTTCAGAGTTTATCGTCATAGTTACTAAGTACCGATGAAAACATGATTACTTAAAGGATTTCCCCTTTCCCCTCATAAATATTTTAGGTGAGCTGTAGTAATTATTCCTCATGGACATTAATAATAATAATAGTCATATCTGGTATCAGTTACTCACTGTAGGGATATAATAGAAAGAGCATTGACTCTTTGGGTCAGAGGACCTGGGTTTACATTCTGTCTCATGATTTTTTTTTTTATCAGCATGACCTTGGATAAGTCATTTATCCTCTTTGGCCTCAGTTTCCTGGTATGTAAAATGAGGAGGTTGGATCAGATGACCTCTGAAGTTCTTTTTGGCTGTAGACTATGGAGTAAGGAGTTAGAAAAAGAGTAAGGAACAGAGAAGAGCTTCTCCAGAAGGTCTCTGCCAAAAGAATAGTACTTTCATTGCATTGTTGCTTTGGATATTTTTTCTCTTTTAAGTTAGCAGGGAGAATATGTTTCAAAGAACATATTAATATTAAATTGAACAAAAAAAATACCACAGAGGTGATCTGAGATAGATAAGATTACCAAGGTCAAAGGTGAGAACTCTTAGAACATGCCAGCATCAAGAGTGGTAGACCATCCTCTGCCTTTGTAACTGGATGCAGGAGGGAAAGGATGCAGGAATGGGGGATAGCTGTGGTAGACCTTTAGGAGATGATGCATCCTGGTTCCTCCATTCATTGTGCCAGGAGTTGAGACTGTCTTCCTGAGGAAGGAATTGTTTAAAATTAACACAGGGCATTTTCTCTTGCTTAAAGCACGGGCTGAGAGTTCTCACTGGGTATCTCTATTATGTGTAGGGAACCCTGCCAGGCAAATCTAAGCCAGAAAGGAGACCAGGACCAAGGGGGCACAAAGGTAGTTTATTTTGAATAATATCTTTAAGGACTCTCTGAATATGTTATCCAGAAATATGAGTGCTTCCAGCAAGCAATGTGAAATAGGGGTTTTTGTGTTTTTTTTAAATGGATGGTCCCTAACACTGAGTGTGGGTGTGAATGTTTTCATTTTTTTTCCCTTAAGGTAAAAAGCAACAGAATAACTTTGTTTCTAAAGGTTTTACTGAATTAAAAAAAAAAGATTCTAAAGATACCACCCTTTCCTTTTGGACATTGAAGATGAACGCCTCAGTAGTCTTCCAATTGTCTCTCAAATCTTGTGACCTTGACTTAGTCACTTACTAATTGTTTGACCCTGAGCAAGCCACTTACTTAACCCCTCTTAGCCACAGTTTCCTTATTTATATAATGAGGGCTTGACCCTCTGTATCCCACCTTTAAATTGATGGTATTAGGATCCTATGTCTCAGTGGTCTTTAGCCTGTCTCCCACATCTTGTGGCCCTCCTGCTTCAGTCACTTACTGACAGAAGGCAAGCCACCTAACCTCCCTCAGCCTGTTTCCTCGTCTGTAAAGAGGAGAATAATAATAGAACCTGTCTCTCAGGGTTGTTGTGAGGATCAACTGAGATAGATCATTTTTGCTAATCTTAAAAGGCTATATAAATGTTCACTACTATTGTTAATTATTAGTAATAATTATTAATTACTATTAATTGTTACACTATTACTATTATTAATGTAATAATATCACATATATTATTACTAGACTACTACACTATTATTATCTCTATTGCTCCAACAGTGTCCTGGAAGGCCTAGTCATGCTCCCAAGGGGGACAGGATTTTGGGGTAGGTGGAAGAGTAGTTTCTGAATACAGAAAGAAGAGTCAACAATCATCAGTATCTGGTTGGGGCTTTTCAGTTGTCTACAGTCTTCCTGTAGTGCCTGTCACTCTTAATAAATGCATGTTGACCCACTGATCAAATAGAGTTCTGGATTGAATAAAGTACCTCAGTGGTCTTCTGATTGTCTCTAAAATCTTGTGGTCTTTCTGCTAAGTCACTTGTGATATTCTAGGCAAGTCAGCTTTTCTGAGCAGTGATTCCCTCATCTGTAAAATGAGGAGGTTGGACTAATAAGGGTCCTTTCACCTCTAAATCATCGATCCCATCATTTCATACCTACTACGTGTCATTTGGAGTGTTCCTTCACTAGGGATGCTGCCCTGGGATCTGTTTAACTGACCCTCCTGATGGCTTGCAGGTTTGCAGTTTGCCCTTAGAATAAAATAGAGGATTTTCAGATAAAGCCTCATAATAAATAAATACATCCATCCATACATACATACATATGTACAGGAAGGAAGGAAGAAAGAAAGGAAAGAAAGAAAGAAAGAAAGAAAGAAAGAAAGAAAGAAAGAAAGAAAGAAAGAAAGAACGGACGGACTGGTCTTACCCAAAGTCCACTGCTATCAGCCATCCCTGCAGGGAGAGAGTTGGTCAATGGAAGTCTTAGGTTGAGCTTCTTCCCCCCCCCCCCATGGATGCTATCTGTAATAAATCAAAGTCGGAAGCAACCTAGAAAAACGAGATTGCTAACCTCCTTGCTCTTGGTTTCCATCATGGGTCTAATGCCAATATTCCCTGAGATTAGTACTTCTTGACCCCTGTTATGTCCAGGACCTCTTGGGCAGTCTAGTGAAGCCTGTAGACCCCTTTTCAGAATAATATTTTTAAATGCATAAAGCAAAACTCAATATTACAAAGGAAAAACAAATTATATTGAAATACAGTTATCAATTAAAAAAAAAAAAGCTAAGTTCATAGACTCAAGGTTAAGAAGCCCTGCTTTAGATCTAAGCTTCAGAAGAAGGTGAGACTGTATAAACTCCACCCTTTCCTTCCTCCATTTTTGGGGAGTGTCTGGGAAGACACACAGCTCTGAATTCCAATTTAGTAGAATTTGAAAACTACAGAAAGATCTTTAAGATCGTCTAGTCTAACCCTCTCATTTTGCAGATGCAAAATTTAAAGACTTTCAGTAAGTTTCTGGAGGGCAAGGACTATTTCTTTTGGGGGAAGGGAGGACAACCTATCCCAATACTTGACACATAGGAAGTGTTTAATGATTGTTAAATTGAATTAAGTGCCTTGGATCTGTCGTATAGCACAGAGCTGGGCCTGAACTCACATTTTAGTGTTCCATCCGGTGTACTAAGCTGAGATAGCACGAGCACCATCTTTTCTCTTTCCGCCTTGGTCATTGAGAGAGAGATTTTCTGTGAGCAGAACCATCAGAACCAATAGCTTAGAGAAACATTTCTTCTTTCGGAAAACCTCAAATTTTAATGTCAGAAGAAAACATATGAAGTATGAGTAATAACTTTTGATATGAACAGAAGACTACAGAAAGGGGAGGAGTTAGATAAGGAGTGATTGGGATCCATAAAAATCCCTATCAGTTTCTGAAGTCCAGGAGTGACATGAATGAGAATAGTTGGTTACAGCTATGGAATATTAAGAGAAAGACTTTCTCTATAGGACTGATAATTCCTCCATAAAGCTATCCTGTCTTTGCCTTCTGATTAGACTCCATTTTTTTTTCCCATTTACTTTCTCTTTGTTCTTAACCACCTCCAAGTTAGGAGGATCTCTACTATTTACCTGCTTTCTGCTTTGGTTTTATTCTTCGTAGCTCAGTAAATCTGCGTGTTTAGCTGGCTTTCACAAGCAAGGCCAATAAACTTCAAGCACATCAGCTCACTTAGAAGGACCTGATATCTGATTGTTGCTTTGATAAGCGCCTGTACAAATATTTATAGGATTCTGATAGTCTTCTGAATTGCATTATTACAACATACAAAGCTGTCAGATTTCCAGGATTTCTGGTGGGAATATGGTTCTGTGGAATTTAGAGACCGTTGCTAGCCCTTGGTCCTCCCTTCTAGCTACCTGTCGGCCATGTGTCCTTATTAACCTGCGACTTTGCCCAATGGGACCACCTGAGTTGCTCAGAAAAAAAAAAAAGAAAAAGAAAGAACTGCCTTTTCTCACCTATTACTAATAAAAGAACTGAAATGAAGGAGGCCATGGTGGTCTCTTACAGAACCAGAGAGGCCCAGAAAAAAGCTCTACAGCCATCTTCCGCACCCACTCCCAACCCCTTTATGAGTGACTCATGCATGGATATTGATAATAATTTTGGTGCTTATGAGAGGCCCTGCCCCTAACTAACTATGTTTGAGCTTCTAATTCAGAACTTATAAAATGGATCAATTAGGATAATTGTTCACATTATGAAAGAGTTCTTCCTTCCAAGACCTGGCTGAAGTTTTCCTAGAGCATTTAAGTCTTTGTTTACACATCATTAACCACTTCAAGCCAACCTGTTAGGAGCTGGAGGCCCATTGGAGATCAATCAAAAATGAAGAGAAAGCATCTGGGAAATGATTTTGCAAGTCAGTGAGATGAGAGTTGGATGCATCTTTTCCAGGTGTCTTTCCTTTGAAGGGATGGAGACATTTGTTGGTTTGATTCTATGAGGAGTGGGAGTGAGGATAATGGTCTTTATAAGGATGAAGCAGGGAGGGACCTTATTTTACTCCCCCATTTTATAGATGAGGAAATTGAGGCCCTCCAGGGGGAAATGACTTTCCTAAAGAAAGAAGGTAGTCACTATCTCTGGGACTAGAGGACCTGGGTTCAAATCCCAACTCTGACAACCCCCTGTCTGTGTCACTTAGGACAAGGCACTTAACCACTCCCTGGTCTTCTGTTGTCTCCTCTGTAAAATGAGGGGCTTGGACTAGATGACCTCTGAGATCCCTCCTAGGCACAGAACTGGGACTCAAACCTCAGTCTTTGGAATTTAAAGCTATTGCTTCTCTCCCACTGCCCATACCCATCAGATTGCCTCCTCCTTAAAACAGTAGACAGAAATTGGGCAAGTAGGGAGCCAGGATTGTTATCCCCATTTGACAGATGAGGCACAGAAGTGACTTGCCCAAGGTCACACATCTTGGTGGGCACACAGCCGGAGCTAAATTTAACCCAGGTCCTCTGATTCTCAGATTGAGGGTTTGCTTTTTGAGGACCTTTCAACTCCGACTGCTGCTTTACCCGTCCTTATCCAATGCCACTAATATTGGGAACCTCAATTCTCTCCATTTCTATCTCTGTCTCTGTCTGTCTGTTTGTCTCTCTCTCTCTTTCTCTCACTGTCTCTTTCTCTCTCTCTGTCTCTCTCCTTCCCCTCTCTTACCTCTGACCTAGTGGCACTACAACTAGGCACAAAATGGGTGGGTGGGGGCAGGTGTTCAATCCTTTGATCCCTTAATTGCTTTCCTTCTTTATCACTATCCAAAGAGACTTCCTTCTTCTATTTGAGTGGTCTTTGTGAAAGTTGACTTGTCTCCTCTGCAGACCCATCGGGCCTCCTGTCTCCTCACAAGAGCAGGCATTCCTCCTGTGAACTAATTGTTGGAATGCCTGAGCTTTTGGCCTCCTCTCCTGAGAGGAGGCCCTTTCCTTTGATGAGGTGAACTGATGCCTGTTGCATCTGGGCTCACTGAACAGTGACTTTCACCTTTCCCCTGTACCTCACCCTTCCTCAGTCCAGTGGCCTCGTACAGGTTTAACTCAGCGCAGCGTTGGTCTCCTAGCACCTTCTTATTGCATCAGCTCCCCAGGTTGCCACTGGGTCACCCAGAAACTATCCCCATCATAATTTCCTGATGTCTTCTGTTTTTTTTTTCTTTTTTCTTTTTCTGAATGGGGTGGAGTAGCAGGACTCCAAGAACCCCAAACAGCCAAGGCTCAGGGCATGGCCCTGGCATGCAGTAACCCTGGCGTGCAGCCCCAGGCAAGCCTGGGCAGAGGACAGAAACTAGGAGAGGGAGCATGGGGAGACAGCAGCAGAAGGCAGGCCAGACAGAATTGAGCCCTAAAGTAAACAAGTCTTCCCAGAGCTCAGGGGCTGGCAGAGTGCAGGCTTCCTGTCCTCACAGGGCTCTGGCAAAAAATGACTAGGCACTGCTTTCTGGAGATCTGGGGGATGAACTGGACAGTCACTGGGGAGCCTGGGTGCTGGTGAGCTGTCTTAACTCATCCTTACTCATTCCTTCTTTCTTCCCCTGGCAGAGGGGCTCTCCCTTTCCGGGAAAGAAGCGAAAGAATGCAGGGTGAGGAAAGCAGGTGGGGACAGGGCAGCTGTAGAAGCAGGTACTTTTTGTCCCTTACTACAAATCTTTCTCTCTCTTTTTTTTTCTTACTGTGGAAAAATCAAGTTGTGGAGAGATGTTTGTTCCTCCCCCAACCCTTTCCTAGTGTTACTCTGAAATGGGCTCAGAAATCCCTTGTAGTCAGTGGTATTCCCAGCCAGCAACTCTGATGGAGGTAGAAAAAGGAGGGAGGTATTGCGGTGCAGATAGGCGTAGGGCCAGGGGGTTCATTTCCTTCCCTCTGTTGTTAATTTACATCTGTTTCACTCCTGATTCCTGGGTTCCCCACCACGCCAGTCCTTGGCAAAACTGAAGTAAGGAAAATTGTGTCTTGAGTACCTTCCTTGACCTTTCTCCCATCAGCCCCTTCCCCACCGGGAGATATGCTCTCCCTGTGACCTAGGAAATGATACAATAGACTTTTATACCCATTTGCAGACAGATTTGCTTTGTACCTTCGGAGGCAGCTCCCAAATCTTAGGGGCCAGATGAATTTTGCAGTTTTAAAAAAAGGAGGGAAAAGGCAGCATGTTTGCCTAAGATGTTACTGGAGAGAGGGTTGATTACCTGGAAAGATGGAACTGAGCAAATCTAGCCAAGAAAGTCTGAGGAATGTATATGGAGCAGGCTTCTAGGTGCCTGTCCCTCCTTTGTTTGACCCTGTCAATTTCCCCCTTTTTTTGCTTCTGTGCAGAGGGTACATACAAGGGGTTTGGAGCAGGGGGTTGGACAGTAGTGACCTGATGAGTACCCATTGCTTCCTGACATCTCTGGCCCAAGAGGTGCTGTCCAGTGCTGTGGACTTCCCCTACTCTCCAATCCATACTGAAAATGCCTAACAGGAAGACCCAATTGCACTTCTGTAGTTTTATGTAAGATGGCGCTGAAAAGATCATGATGAAATGACTAGGTGCCACAGTGACCTGGTGCCCAAGATTTGGAGCATCCTGAGTTAATGGCATGATGTGTTATTCCTTTGAGGAAGATGCATACTTTAGAAGAGGAGGTAACTAATGCTAGTTACGTGAGAAGGTACATGAAGTAGTAATAGAGGGTTGGACTTAAGAAAGGGAAACCTGACCTGGAATCCTGCCTCTGCCTCTTGTCTATCTGTGTGACCATGGGCTAATTGCTTAACCTCTCTGAAATGAAATTTCCTCCCTTGCAAAATGAAGGTAATTATATAGCTTAAGGTTATTACAAAGAAAAATAAGAATGTATTTGGAAAACCTTAAAATTCCTTATAGATCTCAAGATTAGATCTAGTATTTGTCATTAGAATATTATTAGATCTAATAATTAGAAATCCAATAATTAGTAGTTCTTATATTAGATCTATAAATTATTAGATTATTAATTAGATCTATTATTAGAAATATTAATTGCCCTAAAGGCAGCTAGGTGGCACAGTGGATAGAGTGTTGGGCCTAGAGTCAGGACCACCTGCGTTCAAATCTGGCCTTAAACATGTGCTAGCTGTGTGACCCTGGGCAAGTCACTTAACTGTTTGCCTCAGTTTCTTCATCTGTAAAATGAGCTGGAGAAGGAAATGACAAACCACTCCAATAGCCTTGCCAAGAAAATTCTAAATGGGATCCCGAAGAGTCAGACATAACTGAAATGACTAAACAACAAAGGAGGCATTCTCTATACTTGTTTTTTAGACTATTTTGATAACTATATTTCAATAGAATTGATTTCTTTATAACCCTATGTACTTTATTTTATGCATTTAAAAACATTCTGAGAAGGAGCCTGTAGGCTTTGCCAGACTGCCAAAGGGGTCTATGACATAGAAAAGGTTAAGAAGCCCTGCCCTAAAGAAATCATTCGTGAAACCTCCCAGTGAGGAAGACAGCTTTGGTTGAGGCCTTTCAGGGGACTCTTAAAACTATGGCGTGCATTTGACTGCCATTTGTAATAGGTCAGCCCTCAACCTGACTTTTCATTCTTTTGTCAGACACTTCTCTTTTAGCCCATTGGCTTTGGACACCTGAGGCCATATAGTCCAATTCAGACGGGATTAGACAGGAGTATCAGGGAAGAGCTAGGAAAATGGAGGAGAGAAGAAACTCTGAGCCTTCTTGTTATTTACGATGAAAATCAGAGCTTGGGAATGGGTTTGCCTGTTGTCTTAAAGATATGCGTTCTCATGCCATAAACTTAGACAGGCCTTCCTGTCTTCAGAACCTCCATCCTGAGGTTAGGCTCACGTAACTCGTTCATTGTCCATCAAAGATGTTGCACTAGGAAACCCTAGCTCTTCCCCATTTTTCTTTGTCTCCTTCTGCTCAGTTTAGGGAACTCAAAATCCCCAGTGAAATTCCTAAATAAACCTAGTGGAAAAAGGAAACCATTTTAATCAGATTATCTACTGAGAGCTTACTGCCTGGCTTCTTTTAGTTGGAAGTACAGCTTCCTGGCAGTCTCTGCCAGCATCCATCTCTGTAGCGCTTCATGGGCAACTCTTGAAGGAAATATGTTCCAAAGTATCAAAACAAAGGAAATTTTAAAAACAGCTTTCACATATTTTCCTTTCTCTTTCTCTTCTCTTTTCCAGTTCCGTTAGGTGCAATAAATGAATTAACATTTTAAAAGAAGAGTAATCTTTGTACCAGAGGTGGTCTGGTTACTTTTTGGATATTTAGTTATCACACTTCACTTAAGCCCCTACTCAGAAAACTAGGAAATTGACTCTTTTAAATAGTTTTATTTTTCCCAATTGTAGGCTTAGGTCTCCAAAGAACTTTGGATACTGATCACTATAATGCTGTTCTGTGGGTTTACCTACAGTATAGTCCCTGTGCCATTTACAGATCCCACTTAGAGCCCCAGCTGTGTCCACCGCTGTTGGTTTCACTTATAGATGATTAAGTAATCATTGTTCCATGTGATGTGTTGGCTTGTTTGAGCACCACGGTCCCATGCGGTACTCTTCTAGTGTGACTCTGGGTCACTATGTACTTACTCCTCTTTCCTGAAGAGGGTTTGCATCATCTTTTATTGTAAGCTCTCTTAGCAAAGTCCTCTTCCCAATCAGGTGGTGTCTCCGCCCAAAGTAGCCAGATTATCATCTTCTTAGGAAATAGGCCAACTATCACATTGAGGGCACAGAGGGAGTAGAAGGGCCAAAGTTGTGATGTCTCTTCAAAGAGTAACAGGAATCACTCCTTTAGAGCAGGAATTCTTAACCTGGAGTACATGAACTTCTTTCTTTTATTTTTTCCCCAAAACTATATTTTGATAACTGTACTTCAACAGTTTTAGTTCCCTTTGTAATCTCATGTATTTTATTTTCCACATTTAAAAACCTTGTTCTGAGAAGAGATCCATAGGCGTCACCAGACTGTCAAAGAGGTCCATAACACAAAATAGATTAAGAACCCTTGCTTTTTAAAGTGTTTTTTTTTTTAGTCTTGCTATTGACCAGGATTCACTGATGCTAACAAATCTGCTCGATTAGGGTGACCTATTCATCACCCTAGTTCTGTTGTCCTTCCAGTCCTACCCAGCAAGAAGGTGTCTTCTCTAAGGACCACGGCCTACTGTATTTCTCTGGGGGTTGTCGAACTACTTTGACTGTACTTTGTTCTATTTCCATGGGGCACTAGGGCAAGTTATATAAGTTAAGCAAGACTAGGGCAAGAAACAGAGGATCTATCATGACACAAGACAAAATCACTGGTACCTTTTGCCAAGAGCACTGGTAAACTCTGCCTTCTACTTCCTGTTAGGACAAGACTGATGTAGGACAATAAGCAGGATGGGATTAACCATTTCTTTAATGCTGTTGTAGATGGGACAAAAAAGAGAAGAGAGATCAAAATAACGATGATGACGATGATGAGCAACATTTACACAGCATTTTCAGGTTTGCAAAGTGCTTTATGTACGCTGTCAGCAAGAGAAATTCAGGCCAAAAGTTGAAGAATTTTCTGGTGCGGAGGATGTAGCTTACTTAAATGTGTGCTCAGTGATTCATGGAATGTCTTTGTTAGAAGTTTTAAAGTAGGAATTGATGTTGATGTGTCCAGAGTAAGCAGATTACAATCCTTACCGTGTGAAGCTGAGAAGAAAAAGCATCTAGAATTATAATTCATAGCTTTAGATCTGGAAAGGACCTCAAGGGTCATCATACACTGTATTCTAGTCTAGGTGCTCAATGAAGTTGGAGCCTGGATTTCAAATCCATTTTGGTGACTCAGTTACTTTACCAGTACCTGACTAAATAGAGATGTTTTACCTATCCACCCCATCCTCTTAAAAAAAAAAAAAGCTGAACTTAAAAGGAAATCCATTTGGACATGATTATTCATATTACAAAAAAATTCTTCCCTCCATAGAAAGGTTAACTGTAAGGTTCATTTACACTGTATGCTTTCTCAACACATTTTGGTGTTTATAAGGAGGGGGGAGGACAGGGGTTGGAGACAGACTGAGTCTTGCAAGAGTAGAATTCAATTCAAAATAGAAGATAGAACATTTCTCAAATCTTGAAGTCAGTGATTGAGAAAATAGGATCTAATCTTCAGAAATTCTGCTTTTCAAGGACATACCTGTTGCATGATGGAGGGAGACTCAAGAAAAAGCAAAGAAATTAGTTTGAGACCTTACTTGCTCACACAGAAAGAGCCTGCAATGGAATCCAGTGGGTGGAATGCCACCGGATGGTTATTTATTTATTTATTTCCTGGGAGAAGATCCCATTTAATATCCCTGGAATTCAAGTTTACATGACCAGGGCTTCCATCCAGGACTTCTATAAATAACTTTGGTCCCTTGCTGGCTGCCCCAAGAAGCTGGCCACTCTGCCTGTTGCCTAGTAAGTGGGATAGATTTCAGCCCTAGAGGGAGAAGGGGACAGTTTTGACGAAGTATTTGAGAGAGAATGATTGAACACCCGCCAGAATGATGTTAAGAACTGGTACCAACATGCATCTGAACTCATTGTATGAGGATTCACAGTGGTTTTCTGTGTCCCACTGAAGCTTGCTTCTGAAGAAGGGGGCAACCAGATAGCCTCATGTAAACCCCAAAAAATGTAAGAATCTTCAGAGAGGACTGATTTGAACAAGCCATTGTTCTAGACTCAAGAACAGTGAGTGAGAGGGCATTGTTATCCTTCTAGATTTCTGTTACAAAAGGTCATGGATTGAGGATGACAGGAGTCTAGATTTAGGTTTTTTTAATTTAATTTTATTTTTGTTCACTGAATTTTTTTTTCTTTCCTTCTCACCTATCTCTTGAAAAGAAAAAGAAAATCCTTTATAACAAATATGCACATTCAAGAAAAACAGATTCCTGAGTTGACTATGTCCAAAAAATATGATTTTCTCATTCTGCACCCCTCATCCTTCACTCTCTGTCTGGAGGTAGGTAGCATGCTTCATTATCAGTCCTCTGGAATTATGGATGGTCATTGCAGTGATCAGAGTTCATAAGTCTTTGAAAGGTGTTTGCCTTTACAATGTTGTTACTGTATAAATTATCCTCCTGGTTCTGCTAACTTCATTCTGTATCCATTCACACAAATCTTGTCAGGTTTCTCTGAAACCATCCTTTTCCTCATTTCATAGGGCATGATAGTATTCCATTACATTCATATGCCATAATTCATTCAACTGTTCCCCAGTTTATGGGCATTCCCTTATTTTCTAGTTCTTTGCCACCACAAAAAGAGCTGCTAGAAATATTTTCGTACCTATGAGTCCTTTTTCCTCTTCCTTTGCTCTCTTTAGGGTATGGGGCTAGTAGTATTATTGATGGGTCAAAAAATATGCCCAGTTTAGTAATTGGTGCATAGAGGAACATAAATTCAGAGCCAGAGGGGACCTTATATGTTATCTAGGCATGGGTTCTCAGAAGCCATCTGGTCCACCCCCCCCCCCAACCTTGATTTGCCTGCGGTTGCAAAAGTTTTTCCTGTAGCATTCTAGCTTTGCTTTATAGCTCAGTATGGATCTCTGAGCCAAGTTTGAAATCTATTCGTCCTTTTAGCCTTTACCACCACTCTGGGTGAGGAGTTCCATAAGTCTATGATCCATTGCATAAAATCTCACTTGCTTTTATTGGTCCTAAATTTACCTCTTTCAAGCTTCAGGAGGATGCACAGATATTCTAGTATTCTGGGACCTGCTATGAGAATCCATGGGAAGAACCCTCACCCATGATTTTATAGAATGTGATCATCTTTCCCCCCATCTATAGGACGAGTCTTATTCTATTTAATCTTTTTGCAAACGGCAGCCCCTGACTTCTCGATTATTTTAGAGGCACCATTTCCAGTTCTAAAGAGTTATTTAAAACATTCTTTCACTTTTGAAACTCTGGGGAAAAAATATTGAAGGTGAGTTTCTGCGGGATGCTGCCCTGTATTTGAGGGCTTATCTTTCCTCATTCTCTCTTCCTGAAAACGGAGATGTCCAAGCTCCATCTCACAAGTCCCCACACCACCTCATAGTAGACTTCACTGTGGTGTTGGGGAGCTACAGGTAGGGGGCTAAGCAAGCCTGCTCCTAAGGCTTTAGTACACACAACTTGGTTTGGAAGTGATGAAGGAAATACAACCCTTTCAAATTTGAGGTCTTTAAAGAGTTGTTGTGGTAAAAATAACAACTGTTGGGCTACAAACAAAACCTTCAACCAACCCCTGCAGCTCCACCTTGAGAGAATTGCCTCCAGACCTTTCCCTGCTAGCCCCAAAGCCAGCCCAAACCTAGCTTAGATTGCTGGCCTTCAGTCCCTGCCCCTGTCCCACCCTTTGCCTAGGGCATTGCTTCCCATTGTTTGTGTGGGGATAGACTTTATCTCTCTGTAGTCTAGATCTGAGTCACTTGTGGACTCCTAAGACCAGCTCTTGTGGAAAGGTGGGGGAGGCTGGGCTCAGGAGTTAATTAGTAATGACATAAGGGCACATGTGCCCGTCTAGGACTTGGTCTGTGCACAGATTTCTAAGGATGGAGAGTGGAAGAACCCAGAGGAACATGCCATGTGCTAATACTCCTTAGAAAAAAGCGGAGAGGGGAGTATTCAGTTTACAGGTAACCAAAAGAAGAGTAGAGGGGAAGATAGGCTTCAGTAGCTTTAGGCCTGGCATATACAGGGCCATTCAGTCTCTATTCACTAAAACCTCGTTTTTTCACATGGCTTCTTTCTACTCATAGGAAACCAGAAGTTTTTAGCCAAGAATTTATTTCCTAACGGGAGCATGTGGGAAATTGCCTTGATGGAGTTTGGACACTTTGCTGTTTGTGCAACCTTTTCAGATTATGAAGTCAGTGGCTTATTTCTGGAGGTCTCTACCTGCTCCTACCCTATTTTGACTGTTTCTCCTTCTAGAAACCTTGTAAGAACTTTCTCTTGGCTGTCCAAATCTACTTATCAGGAAGGAACTGATAAAATCATTCACACTGAGGTGGAAATAACTGAGGTTTTTCTTTTTTTTTTTGTGCTCTAAGATTCCACAAAGTATAATAAGGGTACATTTCTGAGGGGGCATTTGCATTTTAATAGGCAACAACGTCCTTTTTTTCTAATTGTGAAATATTAGGCATCAGGGGATAGGTGAGGGGTGTGTGCGTGTGTGTGTGTGTGTGTGTGTGTGTGTGTGTGTGTTTTAATGATTCTGTGAAGACAACTACCCATGCAGGCAACCCCCTATTCTACATAAGTATGATACCAGACCAGCTGCAGGCCCAGGTGTGTAGGAATGAGAGGAGGTAAATTAGGAGACTGATAATAAGCCTTCCTCTGTCCCATCATCTCTCCTGAGACAGCACTAGATCATTTCCAACTTATCTCCCACACACTTAGGCCTCTTCTTCAGTAAGGACTGCCTTCGAATCATAGAATGTCAGAGTTCAGCTCCTCAATTTACAGGTGAGGAGAGGGTATGTTTCAGAGAGGTCAAGCAGTTTGCTAAACCCCAAATTCCTGACTTTCATCCCATTCCCCTTTACATTCTGCCATGACTGGCCATTTGCTCCTCCTCTTCCTCCTTGTATCCTCAGTACTGTTAAGTGAGTATTGTTGGGGGGGATCAGTTTATGAGTGTAGCATCTCTTAATTCTTTGCTTTCTCTTTCCTCAGTCTCTGCACTTTCTCTGTCTTTGAGATCTCTGTTCTGTCTTCCTGTTCTTTAGAGTTCCTCTTTCTCTTTTGTGATGCTTACCTTCCTCCTTTGTTTCTCTTCCTCATCCTCTTCCTCTTGCTCCCATACTGTTAGTTCATTTTTGTCACTGGCACCATGACATCTGCTAGGTGTTTTTATAGTGGCTCTTTCGTTTACTGTCCTTTCTTCTCCCTAATTCTATCTCTATTTCCCCCTCATTGGCCTTCATGTTTTGGCCTGAGTCTTTTCATCTTAGGCTGAGTGAGTGAATAGTTGCTACCTAACAGCACCTCGATTCCAGTCTTTAATTAATATGCCTTCAGGCAGAGCCTTGAGGTCTCAGTTGCAAAGTTGCCACATGAATCCTCAATCTGCTAGACATTTACTGCAAACATACTCTTCTAGCAAAGTGGGGCTAGTCCAAAAAAGTACAAATTTAGGGTCAATGGGCTGGAGGCCCCTTGTCTGCTAGGGTCTCCTAGAAAAAACTTTAGCTTTATAATGCCCAAGAAAATGAATTCTTATGTAGAGAGGGTTTTTTGAAGGGGAAGGGCAACTTTCTTAAGCTTTTGGGAATTAGAGAGCTCTCTTTGGTTGGCTATAGATGGAGAAATGGAGATAGTCTAGAATGTTGAACTGAAGAAGTTGAATTGACCCAGATCTCAGATCTAAGATATCTAGGATGGCCAGAGGTGCTGATGAGTGGTGAAATGGGATACTCCTGAAGGCTTTCAGATTTGCTCTGCTTTTGCAGGATCTCAGAGTTTTAATTTGGCCAACCTTTCAGGGCTGCCACGTGCAAGGCTGATCTTGTATCTTTGGCCTTTTACCCAGGACATCAGAAATGCACCGTAGGATCAACCATGGCTCCTCTAGTCCAAGATTCGCTCTTTTCCCCAGAAAGCACCAGTTAGCATGTTGCAAGAGAGCAGAGTAGTTGTTCTTTATATGTCTGTGTGAGAATTTATATAGAGTTGCTAGATATAATCAACAGTAGGTTAGAGTTACAGTTTTCTCTTTAGTAGGTGATGCATTTTATGGGCAAGATTAGGTGTGTGCGAGTTGGTAATTTTGGGGAAGTCATCTAATGCAGAGACCTATATTTGTGTTTTGATATTTTTAAAAGTCACCTAAATGGAGGAAGATGAGGAAAAATTAGTCAGCCCTGTTCATTAGGTGAAGTGTGTCCTGATGTGAGTATCAAGTGAATGTTTTGTTTTGAATATCTTTATTTTCTCCTTTTTTTTCCTTCCATCTTGAGTAATGAATGGGCCAGAACTTGTAAGTTAGTCAGGGTAATTTCTCTTCTGAACTCCATTCACTTCATTTATCCAACAGTAGCGTTATGCTCGGTACCCTCTTCACGTTTGGACGTTGTATGCAAGAAATCTCTGTGGCCTAGTATGGGACACTTTCTCTTGATTTCTGTAAGGGTAGAATGAGAATATCTTCTAAGGGAAGTACCATATCAGTGTGGTCTTGGAACACCACATGGGCTGTGATTCATTGAGTACATTAGCTCAAACAGCATTTTTGTTTCCTTCTCTTTTCCTCCTCTCTCTCTAGTAAGAGACAGTCAGGTTGTGCGTTTCCTGAGAAGAAGCTAACTTGATAACATGCTTCATTAAGGATTTTCTAAGCTCTCAAATGATGCTCCTGAAGAGGGAAAAGAAATGATAGGATATGCTCATAAACACGTCCCTCATGTGGGTGAAGTGTCTGCTAGGCGACCTGCATGATGTTGACCTGGTGGTCAGTAAGACTTGGGTTCAAAATATCCCTTCGCAACATATTGACTGTTTAACCCTAGGCAAATACTCTCAGAGCCTCCAGACAATTCAGACTAAACATTTCTGGACAGTAGCTAATCTGCTTTGTTATGATGGATTTCCTCATCAGGAGTTTTCTTACATTGACTGAGTCACAGGTCTGGACCAAAAAACCAAAAAGTTAAATGTCTCCCGGGAAGACAAATTATGCTTCTTTCCCCTCTTCCTCCTTTTCCCCTTCTCCCTCCCAACTTCACTGTTTGCTAGGATTAACCATAACCCTTTCAGTACACTAGGTAATGACTGTCTAGGACATGCTTGTTACTTAGTCTTTCATGAGCCAAGGAACATGGGCCTGGAGTAGGAGCCAGTGAGTCCATTTCAGTAATTCTGGAATTCCATTGTTCAGTTTTTATTTGTTGGTGGTTCAAGTTCTGTTTTAAGAACTTGGGCTTCTGGTGATTTTGACTGTGAGTCGTGTAGGTTATAAGATGACTATAAAATGCTCATGTAAAACTTCTGATTCTTTTATAAGAACTGAGTCTTCTTTTTCAGTAGCTGAGATGCTTAAGCCTGATTCTGTCTGGGATGGGTTTAGAATCATAGAATATTGAAGACCTGAAAGGGAGAGACCTTAGAGATCCTCTGGGACAACGTTTCCCAAACTGTGTTGCATAGAACCCTGTTGTTCCATGGGATATGAATATGGATTTGGTAGGAAAATTTCTATGCTAGCAATATTTCCTTTCCAAATCATTACACATAAAAATCACGTGTATCAAAATGCTTATTACATGTCAAATTTGGGGGATATAAAAACAGGCTTAGTTTTTCTTTGTTTTGTTATCAAATGTCCCTGTTCCCATACCTTAAGACCTCTGTGTCAATCAATAGACATTTAAGTAGGAGCTTACTCTGTGTCAGACATTTTGCTAAGCCTGCTAGGGGACACAGGGAAAGGCAAAACCAGCCCCTCCCCTCGAGGAGCTCACAATCCTTTGAGGAAGACAACTTGCAAACAATTAAATGTATATGTGTATTTGTGTGTATATTTGTATATGTACGTATATGTATATACACATCATATATATATATATATATATATATATATATATATATATATGCAAGATATATACACAGGATCTGTCGGTATATTTCAAAACGAGGAAGGGCCAAATTAATTTGGGAAATGCTGATTTAGTACAATTACTGCCTCCCTCCTTCCCCTTCCACCATTTTATAAATCAGGAAACTGAGAAATTGACTTGCCTAATGTCACAGTTGAGCAGAAAAGAGCCAAGACTAGAATCTAATCGGTTGATTACCCATCCAGCGCTAATGCCACAGCAGTTTCCCAGCTGCCAGTCTGTGCCAAATTTTTATTGGTTCATAAAACTTTTTACTACTGGTGAAAGATTTAGAAATGGGCTCCTTCTTTGGGTGCATCTTGCCTTG
Organism: Phascolarctos cinereus; assembly: GCF_003287225.1. NCBI lineage: Eukaryota > Metazoa > Chordata > Mammalia > Diprotodontia > Phascolarctidae > Phascolarctos > Phascolarctos cinereus. The sequence goes on along the minus strand of NW_027555625.1, from coordinate 109,804,472 downwards.
AACACCTGGCCCTATAGAACCATCTGGGTAAGTCTATAACTAGAATGGACCTTAGAGATCAATCAGTAATCATTTATTGAGTGCCTACTATGTGCCAGGCACTGTGTTATGTGATAAGCTTTAGTGTCCACCAAGAAATAGCCCTAATTTCCTTTAATAAGATATTATGGCTGTATCCCTCATGCATTTAAATAAGCCATTCTGTACCCTATGCATACATACAGCATGGAGTAGTGGAGAGACTGGACTGGAAGTCAGAGGATCAAGAGTTCAAATCCTGGCTTTGTCACTTAACTGCCCATATGACCTTGGTCAAATCATTCACCCTCTCTGGCCTTCGGTTTCCTAATCTGAAAATGAGGAATTGGTCTACAGTATCCCTAAAATCCCTCTAGCCTGAAATCTGTTGTAGGATTCTACTTTTTACTTCTATGACCTTGGCCAAGATCTCTATGACCTTGGTCAAGAGATTTCCTGCCTCCATGCCTCAAATTCTTATGTCTAGAAAGCAGATTAGATTGGGAATGATGACCTCTAAGGGCCCTTCCAGTTATAGGTCCTATGATCCTGTAATCAAAAGTCCTCATGCCTTAAAACCTCTTGACTTTAAAATGGCCTGTTTCTTCTCTTCCTCTTTCTCCCCATGTCCTGCTTCTCCCACTTCTCATTCCCTCCTCCTTGGCTTCCAGTTATGCTCCACACCCCCACCCCCAGTGGAAGGGAAGAAGAAAATATTTTATTCATCCAAACTATAGTTTCAATTCAAGAAGCATTTATTAGGCTCCTACCATGTGCACAAGTACTATGCTAGGTGCTGGGGATATAAAGTCAAAAAAGAAACTCTCTCCCGGCTGACAGTTTATACTCTAATAGACTGAGTTTGGAATCATAGTACTCCACAGGAGCTGCCTCCATTGGTGTTAATCTGTGGCTAACATTACATGCTAATGAAGATTCTTCTTTCTATCCAGGAGTTCAATCAGATGCCAATCAGTCAGTCAGTTAATAAACATTTATCAACTGCCTAATTACATTCTAGGTGCTGTGGTAAGTGCAGGGGGGAATACAGAGAAAGGCTTAAGACAGTACCTGTTTTCTAGAGCTCATAGTGTGATGAACTAGACAACATACAACCAGTTGTGTAGGAACAAGCTACAGATGGGATAAATTGGAGATTTATTGGAGAGGAGAGGCAAAAAACCATGTTTACTGGCTGGTGAAGTGGATAGAGCACTGGGCTTGGAGTCAGGAAGACTCATCTTCCTTAGTTCAAACCTGGCCTCAAATACTTACTAGCTATGTGACCTTGGGCAAGCCACTTACCCCTGTTTGCCTCAGTTTCCTCATCTGGATGGTGAGCTGGAGAGGGAAATGGCAAAGTACTCTAGTATCTTTGCCAAGAAAACTTCAAATGGGGTCATAAAGAGTTGGATGTGACTGAAGGACAGCAAACGTTTATAAAATAAAAATATTTAGCTAGCATTTACAAACATTATCTAATTATGTCCTCATAACAACCTTGGGAAAGAAGGGCTAATATTGTTATTATTCCCATTTTGCAGATGATGGAATTGAGGCAGACAGATGTTAAGTGACTTGGCCCCGGGTCATCCAGTTAGGAAACATCTTAGGCCAGATTTGAACTCATCCTTCCTTCCATTCTCAGTGTTCTATTCACTACACCAGCCAGCTGCCAGTAAAATGTAAGCTTCTTGAGGGTAAGGGTAATTTTGTTTTTATATTCCCTGGCACCTAGCACATGGCAGGCCCCTGATTAATGTGTAATTTAATTGAAAGAGGGATAAGATTCAGAGAGGCACAGGGAGGGAATATAAAGAGAATGATACAGAGATAAGAATGTAGAAGGTGAGTTTTGGGGAATTCGAATTTCTCAATCTGGCAGGAGTGGAGAGCTCATCGTTAGAGACAAGTGGGAACAAAGGTAGTAGACATAGGAGTCTTGGGTCATATTGTGATGAAACTTGAATGTGAGACTGAATAGGTATTTTGTCCTGTTCCTAGTAGGATGCCCTTGGAGATTTTGGGCAAGGAAGTAACTTGATCAAATCAGTGTTTCAGGGATAGAGGGGCAGGAAGACCAGGAATGTTTGTGGGATTATCTCAGTTGTCTTCTTTATAATTCTTTTTTTTTCATTGTGTAGCATAACGTCTACTCCAGAGGACAAATTTAGTTAACTGTTGTGCTTCCTTCCACACACTGAACGTAACCAAACAAATGGCTTGGGAATCTTTTGCATGCATCTGTTATTAATGTTAATAGGAACTTTTAAGTGGTTCGTTTTAATTTAGACCATACTGGATGGGGTGGGGAATTGGGTTGGGAAGGAACGACACTTGGGAATCACACTCTTCCAGCTTCCACATCTGCCCCCTGTCCCTTTGTCTAGACCCACCCATGGAATTCTAGGAAATTGGCCAGAGCATAGAGGATTTTCCTGGTGAATCCTTCCATTCTGACATATGATGAAACAAGCCAAAGACTAAATGCTAGATAACTTGTCTTTAGTAGCATTTTTTTCCCCATATGGAACCAAACCATCCATTTGAAGATTTGGGGGTAAGGGGAGAGAAGTGGAAAGGTGGCCCAAAGAAGCTAGAGAGGTAGATGAAAAGAATGGGGGTTGTCATAAAGCTCAAGGGGTTTCCTGGTGGAGGTAGCAAGTCTAGGTTGAAAATGGAGAGCAGAAACTATTGTTTGCCCAGAATGTGCGTCCTGGGTGAGACAGCCACTCTCTGTTTGGATTTGAAATTGTCAGAACTTCCATTCAGCCTCCTTTGCAGAACTTCCTCCTGTAGCGAACGTTTTGTTTGGGGACAAGCGTTGGTCAAACAAGCTTTGTTTGTGGCCAGTCACTTGGCACACAACAAAACTCCTTGTCCGGGACAATGCGGAAGTTGTTTTAGTGGTGGGCTAAGGGCAGCTGTGCATTCGTTGGAAAAGAATAATTGATTTCGAGGAGATCTATTAGGCTTCAGAAAAAAAAATTCCAAGTGATGTTCTCGTAGTCAGTCAATCAACTAGCATTTCAAAAGTGCTTACTTACTGTTATGTCACCAAGGGCAAGTCAAGGAACCTCTCAATCTCCCTAGCAACTGTTAGAGATGATAAATAACAAATGTCTGTCAGGAGAGGGAGTTTCCACACTGGGAGCTCCCATATGGTTTGAGTTCCTCTCCCTGTGATCTCACAGCCCACCTTCCCCTCTTTTGCTTTACTTGTAAGGTTTATGCTAATCTGATACCCCAGTTCTATTAGATTCGATTGTAAAATCCTTCAAGGCAAAGCAAGAACTATGTCATTTTTCATCTTTGCATCACCTGAGGCTAACAGAGACACAAATATATGTTGAGGAGCTATTAAAGGCAGCGGTTGTACTGGAGACATGTCTGAGGCTTCCTCCAACAACCTCTTTCCCACAGATTGCTCCTTGGCTAATAGCATTTTGTGTATCATCTTTTGGAGACAAATAAATACTCTTTTGGTGACTGTGACTGCTTGAGTTTCTTTTCTCATTGGGTCTGAGACCCCCCACCCCATCCCACCCCAAAACACCACCAGCTAAAACGAGAAAGTTTCACCAAATTTCCCTTGCTGTGGCTTAAGAGTTTCATTTCACCAAGGAAGTAAACTATTTATGGTGATAACACAGTTTAAAATGAATTGCATAAGTGATACTGACTTCTGTGTCAGCAAAAAATGAAGCAAAAACTGATCATAGATGATATTACCTAAATGACATTACATACGTGTGTCCTTTCTTTCACATTTCCTGTAATCCTGTTATGGTATTGTCCCATTACCTCAAGTAAGTACTGTCATCTTTAAATGCTGTCAAACCTTAACTGGATTGCCAAGGACATAGGAGAGGAATCAGGGAGAACACAATGGCATTTTCCAATGCGCCATATATACAGCTGTCTCTCTCCCCTCTTCAGCTCTTGTATTCTGGGAGAAATCATTTGGGTAAAATGATGACTCAGGTGTCTTTTACATGCTTTGATGTTCTCTCTTCTTGTTCCTGGGTGAAAAGAAACAGCTTTTTAAATTTAATTTAATTTTTTTAAAGCAACTGTTTTCAAGGGTAATTTTAACGTATCTAGATTTGAGTACAGTACGAATGTTTTATGAAGGATTGGTTCCCTCTCTACCACCTTCACCCAAAAGCAATATTTGGCATGTACAATGATCAGATAACTTCATGTTTAATTAATCTCACAAGCATTGTGGGGAGCACCATCTTAAAGAAAGAGACGTTGAGTTAGAATGAGTTAGCAGGGAGCAGGAACTTGAATCTTCTGAACGGAACGGTCTCCATTTATACCATGGGACCACACTTCCTTACACATTTAAACCAAATTCTTCCACAGATTTCTCATAAAAGGGGCATAAATTTAGCGTCTCCACCTTTCAGCAGCTTCCTTAGATAGAGTGGTTGATGGGGAAATTACTGCATTTTGCAGTGCCCAGTGCTCATAAATAAGGGAGTGAGAAATGGTTACTTTGAAAGCTCTATTAAGAAAGCAGTTTTTTGTTGCCAAACATAGAATAAGGCAAAGTTTGGGGGGGAATAGACTGACATTTTTCCTCCCCTTCTTTGCTTTTGGGTGTGACTGTAATTCCATTCCCCCCCTCCCTCTGCCCCCCTACCACCTAATCTGATTCCGTATTCATCTCTTAACATATAATGTTGATTAGTATGTTCTATTATTTATAGCTCTCCAGAAGGATTTTCTCAAATAGCAGTGGTATCCCATGGGAGGATAATCTCCATTTGAGAAGACAACTTCCCAATTTCCATACAGATGACGAAAAGGGGCCTGCCCAGTGCAATACTCCTCTTGCTGTGTTTCTCTTTCTACACTTTAAATTGATGGCATTCTATACCTCAGATACCTAAATGCACTGACTTTTCTTTTTTGGTGCAACATGTAATGCACTGACATTAATATTAAGGGACTGGCTAATTGACTGGCAAAATACAGGTTAGGGAGTTTTATGGGATATCAAATTATATGACTCTTTCTCTAACTAAAGACAAAATACTATATTAAATAGACCATAATGGACAGCATTACACGGATAAAATGTTGGAACTTCACACTTCAGGGGACAGTTCTTTCTTTAGCCCTCCTCCTCCCTTGTGACTAGGAACAATGACACAGAATGGATTCCATGCAGAATAACGCTCTGTTTATAGAGCTATGTAATGTCTGAACAGCTGAGGCAGACTAAGGGAGGCGCTTGGCCCTAACTAGGAATTTCCGAGGTCGTATGAATTAGGTGAATTAGGAATTATTATTAATTTTCTTTGTAAAACATTATTTTACCATCATTACTTTGCGGTTTGAAAGGAAAGGGGAGAGTTACCTGGAGGATGAATAACCAAAATGTAGACCTGACCACCAGGTAATCTGAAAGACCTTAATGTCTGAGAGGTACTTCCTATTTAACCAATGGTATACTTAAACAAGACTAGATAGTATGCTATTTCCTTAATGCCTACAAACTAGAATCCCAGGTCAGCATGGCACCTTCTCAGGAGCTTGATGGTCAATTTTCTTTGCTAAGAAAGTTGCCTTATTTTGGGTTCTTAAAAAGAAAGAAAGAAAAGCCAGAACACATGTAGATTTACCATTTCCATTTTGTTTCTGATATTAATCTTGACTGAGCCTATCAATCACAAGGCTAAAATATATTATAGAAGTGAAAAAAAAGTCAAGAAGGAATAATCATAAAATGCCCTAGGACTGATGCAGCCATCTTTCTTGTTAGTCCTCAGATGGTTGGGTTTTTAAAAATGAAATACACAGGAGTGTGTGTGTGTGTGTGTGTGTGTGTGTGTGTGTGTGTGTGTGTGAGAGAGAGAGAGAGAGAGAGAGAGAGAGACAAGGAGATAGATATGTCTCCATGCATTATCTATACCTATCCTTCTATAGAGACCTATAAAGAGACATGATAGACCTTCTCTCATAGTGTGAAGGTATATTTGCCAATATACAGGTAGAGCAAGATAGAATAATGGCCGACAATATTATGTTAGGAAATCTAGGCCTGCGATTAGTATTTTAATGAGGAGAGATTAGATAAAGTCTATGGAGGTGAACCATGTCACATCCACCCAATGGTGAGACTTTGAAAAACAGTTGTTGCTAACACCCATCAATAGAGCTCACCTTTCTGTGCTACATAGGATCACCAAATCAGAACAGGAAGGGGCCTCAGAAGAAATCTTGTTTTACAAAAGAGGAAACTGAGTCTTAGGGACATTAAATGCCTTGCCCTTGGTCAGATAGGGAGTAAATGTCCAAGTCAAGTTAGAAAGTAGTTTCTCTGATTCTTAAATCCAGTACCCATTCCACTGAACCTTAACCAAAACATACTTATTTCACAATAACCTGGAAGAATATATCATAATCCCTTCAGTATTCGCTGGCTCCTGGAATATTATTAAATATCCACACAGTCCATTTACCAGTTTTGTATGTGAGTGTAGGCGGCAGAGGGAAGAATACAGATTAGGTACCTCCATAGTCTTCCACACCCTTTTCTCACCTCCAGTTCATGGAACCATTAGTCTCCTTTGGAAGCTCTTCAATTCCTTCAGTTGTTAGTATTGTCTCTGTCCTTGGCTTAGCTTGCATTGGACATATTATGTACCTGTGTACATATTACATCATCTGGTAGCATGTAAGATACTCAAGGGCAGGGACTCATTTTTGTTGAAGGTAAAAGGAAAAGGGGACAGCAGATGATGAGGTGGATAGAAACAACAAAAATTAATTTGGACAGACTTTGAAAGATTGTGGAGGATAGAAGGGCCTAGCGTACTATGGTCTTGGGTCATGAAGCGTTGGATATGACTGAACAGCTGAAAAATAACAATAACAACATCTGATCACCGCACCTAGTGAAGTGTTTTCTACATAGGAGACCCTTAAATGTTTGTTGAGTCTAATTGAATCGAAAAGACAACAACAAATTAATTATAGAAGAGTAAGGGAGACTTGGAGATCTGGAATTGCCGTGACTTTAGGTAGATTTCTTAATTTTTTTATACTTTAGTTCATGTGACTGGGACGATAAAATAATTGGTTAAAGTATGGGGACTAGTTGTTTTTAAATGACTGATAACTTGTTTTTATGTTAACTTCATTTCTGAATATACTTCTTCCTCCCTTAACCAGCAAGTCATCCTTTGTAACAAAGAATGTTAGGAGGAAAGAAGCTTAGTAAAACTGAATTAGTTTGGTATAGTAGGAGCATTCCTGACTCTGGAGTCAGAGGACCTGGGTTCAAATATCATCTCTGATACTGCTTTGGGCAGGTCACTTATCTTTTATAGGCTTCAGGTTTCTGCTTTGTAAAATGAGGGATTGACCTACATGGTCCCTCTATTATCAGTTGAGTTTGGTAACATATACAGTATTCTATGCTTAAGGTCCCTGACTCTGTAAAGAAAGGAGGAAGGTACACTTTCTCAAATATTCTCCAGGGCCAAGCTTCCCTGTTATTAAAATTATACAGTGTTCAATTCATATAAACCATTCCATGTTTCTCTGAATTCTTCACTTTCTTAGTTTCTCAGGGTATAATATAATTCCATCATTTTCATGTACCACAGTTTGTTTAGTCATTCCTTCATTGATGATCATCTCCTTTGTTTCTAGTTCTTTACAACTACAAACGTGCTACAGTGAATATTTTGCTGTATATTAAATATTTGGTGTATATTTCTATTTTTTTACCTCCTTGAGTCAAAGGAGGTGTCTAGCGGTGAGATCTCTAGGTTGGAGGGCACGATCACTTTAGTTAATTTTTTAGCCAAATTCCAAATTGATTTCTTGAATGGCTGGACCACTTTACAGCTCCACAAAGAGTGTATCAGCATGCCTGTCTTTCCACAGCCCCTCCAACATTTACTGTTTCCATCTTATGCTTTGTTTTGTTTCTAAGATCCAGGTTGATATAACATTTTCCTTCTTAATTTATCACTAGGGTATTGGAAATTGATTGAGTTAGATTTGTTTCCTTCATCGCAGCCATGTACTTTTCCACATGGATCCTATCTGAAAAAGTGACTCTTTTATAATATTGATTAGCCTGTGGGCCTTAAGTAGGTGAGAGCATAGCCACCCACCTTTTTTTTTTTTTGGCAGAGAGCTCTGTCCATGAGTTCCAATATTCTGTACACTGATTATCTTTGAGAAAGAGGACTCTCTGCAGGCCAATAGTGGGAAAGTCTTCAGGGACTAGTACTCCCTGTCCTCCTAGTTAGACAGTTGGAGTTAGTGGCAGACAGTTCCTGTTCAATTTGGACATTCCCAAAGTTTACTTCTTTTTTAGTAGCCACGTAGCCATGGACCTCTCCCACTCCATGTGATTTTCCCATGTAGCCAGGGAGCTCTCCCATTCCATGTGATTTTGTCTCCTTTTGTATAATCGATGACTTCATGACTCCCATTTGTTTGTTTGTTTATTCCAGCCCAGGCTTTAATGATTTGGAAGTCCTCTGGCTACCGGGTCTCATTTACCTTTCATGTATAAAGAGCCCTCCATAAAACATTAGGAATGTTAACATTCAAAAATGGCAAAATCAAACAAGCAAACAAACAGCTTGTTTGATACTGTAATTTTTTTCCCACCTGAGTAACACTTCTTACTTTCTGTTTTTTTAAAAGACCTTTTTAAATTTAAATTTAATAAAATTAAATTTTGAAAATATACCTTTTTAAAAGGGTATATATTTCAAATAGCAACATTTTTAATCCCTATGTTCACTTGATGCAGCAATAGATTTCTCTTTGGTTTTGACTTTCTAATAAACTCCAAGCGGTATTGGTGTTGAAAACATAGACACATATATACAGGCTCTTAGAACTTGTTTCCCTGGATAAACTGCTCAAGAGAGTGAACTGCCTGACTTTGGAGGGCTTAAAAATGGAATGGTGATTGGGTCTGGGAACCTCAGCACTGTATACATTTCTGTCTGACCTTTAATCTTCCCCTCCTGTCTCCCTCCTTTATTTCCCCTAACCTAAGAAAAACATGTGGTCTTTGCTGGAAGTTCAGGCTTGACCTCAGCCATACCAGGTGTCCAGTATTAAAAATGGGAAATAGAAGAAGAAGAAGAAAAAGAAGAAGAAGAAGAAGAAGAAGAAGAAGAAGAAGAAGAAGAAGAAGAAGAAGAAGAAAAAGGCTGGGGTGGGGGGAGTGGTGGTGGAGTGGGGTGGGGTGATAGTGCAGGAGAGTTTCTGTTCCACAATTGGTGCTTTTTAAATAGCAAGGACTTGGTTTATCTGTAAAAAATGATTTGCCTTTCTGGTGAAGGCTGCTGTTTTCAGTACCACAGGATGCTGAAATTTGGGCCTGAATGTGTAAAAGGTACACATGGGAAGAGAGAAAATTTGAGGCACAAGGATGATAGAAAGAGGGGATGGAAAGAGTAAGCATGGAGTATGATGGTACCTGCCTGTCCCTCCAGCCATTGGGGAGGCTAAGGCTGGTGGATTTCTTTGAGTTCTGAGCTGCAGTGGATTAAGCCAGTCCCATATCCGAACTAAGTTTGGCATTAATGAGGTGAACCATTGAGACAGAGGGGCCAACAGGCTGAGTAAGGAGGACTGGAGGTGAAGCAGATCAAAACTGCAGTGTTGATAAGTAATGGGATCAGGCCTGTGAGTAGCCACTGTACTTCCAGGCTGAGTGAGATAGGGAAACACAGTCTCTTTTCTTTTCTTTCTTTTTCTTTCTTTTCTCTTTTGAGAGAAAGAGAGAGAGAGAGGAAGGGGAATGGATAGAGAAGTGGATACTGAAGAAGAGAGGCAAGGAAAGGAGGAGGAAGAAAAGAACTGAGATAGAGGGAAAAGAGAATTGTGCTGAGAGCTATTTATAGCATTCAGTAAATGCAGATTTCATCCCTGTTTGTTTAATGTAATGAAACAGTTCTGAGAGTACAGTCACCTTCCTTGTAACTTCCTGCTGAAGCTGGCTGTAGTGACTGCATTTTCTGACACTGTAAGAGTCTGGGTAACCCTACCAGCTCATGGAAGGTCAGTCCAACAACTGTCACAGAGAAAGCATCAAAAGCATGAGTTGTCAATAGTGACCTGCATTTGCAGAAAATCTGAGGGCTTTCTAATTAACGGAGGAGCTCTAAATTAGAGTAAAGCTGCTCCACAAGCCCCCTCATATGCCATAAGTGTCATGGCCAAAGAGAATCATTACATCTAACAAGCTTCTGATTTTTAACAGGAACTATGAGACTAAATCAGCTGGTAATAGCTTGGTTTAGAAGGTGGGCGTTGGGGGGCTGTGGTGCTCCCTGGCAAACAAGTGCCCCTGCCCTGAATTCTCCTCCTTTGTTCCCAGCTGAAACACATAGACAACACTCCTGATTTTTTTAGGCCTTTGCTTTCCTTTACTATGCCAGACCATTTTGTTCTTCTTCTCCCCGGGGGCAAACATCCACTTGAGTTATTTGTGACAATCTTCTAAACAGGACAAGATTCAGAGCACTCCAGAGTGAGTCTAGGGGGACAGGCACACATCCAGAGAACTACTTCGAGTTCTCACAACTTGTGTTTTCCAACCTAAACCCATGGTCTCGATGATAATTGTGCTTCATTTTTTTTTCTTGAACATTTTGAATCACATCCACCCAAGGACGCTTAAAAAAAAATCATAGGCTCAGAGGTACTTAGAGATGGTTAGATTTGGAAGGGAATTTCTGTGATCACCTACTCCAAACTGCTTTGTTTTACAGCTTGGGGAAACTGAGCCTGGGGAAGGTTGGACGAGTTTCCCAACAATACAATTGTTGAAAGTCCAATCAGAACCCAGGTCTGTGAACTCCTAATCCATTGGCCCTTTACACTATACTTGGAGGGCTCTTACTAATGGGCTTTCTTATAGCTGAGAAGCTGAACTTGCATAGTAGCTTCAGACAAAAGCTTCACTGGATTTATTTCAGTTTCAGGAAAACTGTTAATAAAGTAGCCCATTGCTTCTTCAGCTGTTTGGGCCTAGCCACAGTAACAGACAGTAACATTGTAAGTCTTTGGGTGCAAGCATAAATTATCATCTCTCTTGTTTTCTTGTATTACAGATACCTACATTTATACTTATGTATCGCCTGATAGATTACAAGTTCCTTGAGGGCTTGTCTTTGTGCCCTTAGGACCTAGGACAGTATAGGTGCTAAATACATATTTATTGGCTTATATTGGATCCAATTGGATCTATTCCATTTAAGGTTGACAAAAGTGTTGTCCAAGAAAGGTGGCATTAATGAGCAACTCTTCTTTTTTTAAAGACTTCTCTTGCATGTGTTGCTGTTCTATGAGGTAACCATGCCCTTATAATCATTCATGCGAAATAAAATATGTAAATCAGTGCCTAATTCTTCTTAAAAATTTCACAAAGTAATCACATCCTGAAGTGCAGGTTTTCTCATAGCGGCTTTATCAGTAAATCACATTTTGACCATTTATCAGTAAAAGTTAGATTTAAGCATCTTTACTGTAATGTTTGAAAGATGAACATTTGTTTCAGTGGATACTGTGCCAATCAATAATCTTCCGACTTGACTCAGCTATCAATTATTGCTGCAATTATTTGTCTAGTTGGATATTTAAAATGTCATCAGAAAGAGATGATTACATATTCCAGAAAGCAAGGCACTGTATAATCAGCTGAACTGAATCCAGTTAAATGTAGTGTGGTACTAACCTGTCCTTCAAAGCTGAATTCTTGAGCCACAACTGCAGCAACAGCCTTCTGCCCTGTTTTAAGGAAACCGATCTTAACCTTGGAATACAGTATGTTATTGGGGTCAGGTAATACTCAATTATGGGAAACTTTCCAAGTCTGAAAATGGAATTGGTCTTCCAGAAGATACAAGAGAAGTGCATTTTGGTTATCTCATTCAATTTCATCTGCAAATCTATAAATAAGAAATCCCCCTATTCTTCTTGTTTCCTGTGGATTTAAATGCCAAATCTTGATTCACTGCAGTGTTGTTAAATGCCCCTTTCCCACTCTCCATGCCTGATACACAGGAACTAATCAGTGTCAGTAAAAATTACAGCAGTTTTGAAGCCAGGAAGAAGGTACCATTTCTCACTTTTCTTCAGCTCAGGCTGTTCTCAGTCCAGCTTCATCCATCACTAGCATGCCCAGATTCTTCCTTCTGCTTCCCCTCTATCCCTCACCTCCTTACTCGCCTGTATATAGAGAGAAGGCAGAAACAACTCTTAAAGTTTTCTCACTCCCAAACCCAACAGCTCCTGGCTTGAGATTTCCTGAAATGACAATTTACTAGCCACAACTTCCCTTTTACATTTATTCCTGTCTCTGAGTATGTATTATTGAAAGAAATGGATAATTTGTTTGGCAAATGGACAGCCAAGTTCTTACTAGAAACTAAAAAACTTATTTCAGACCCCATTTGTCTTTGAGACTGGGATCCTCCAGAGGCACAAAGAAGTACCATGGGCCACTTCTGGGAGTGTTGCTGAATTTGAAACTTTTCTCTGTGAGCTGGGTGCTTCTAAATTGAGCTCTCACTTAGATCTCCTCAGATAACATTCCCAGGGAACAAATTCATTTTGCTGCCTTTTGTCCTCAGTTCTTGAAGAAGACCATGGCATCAGGGAGATGATATCATGATGTGCAAGTGAATTGGATTTAAGTGAGCAAGAGCTGTGCAAAGTCACCAGCCTCACTTTCTCCTTTGGAGCCATCTGGGTCTAGTGGCCTGATATCGATCAGGATGGCTGGAGATGGCCACGATGCAGTGGGAGATCTTGGCCTTTTCAAACTGAAGTCTTTAATTCATTTATGATTCTTAGGTCAGTAGGTGTTCCATAGCTGGCCAATGGCCGTGGACAAGTAGTTCGGCCTAACGGGATATAAAATTGCCCCTTCATAAATAAAAAGAATTTTTTTTTCTGGAGGGGCATGAAATAAATGCATTTTAAAATAGCAGATCACATGTTGTGACATACAGTGAAGCGGGGCAGGGGCAACCCATGGATACTAGATCTGGACCTGATGAAATGGAGAAGTATATTGTCTTTGTTGCCTCAGTGGTATCAAAGGCAATTAGATCTTCAGCAAGAAAGGGGATTCAGAAATGTGAGGTTCTCTTCCTGTAAGTTGCATCATAGTATGCTATTATGCCTCCTCCTCCTCCTTTCTCCCCACCCCCTCCCCAATGGGCCTGGCAGGGAAAGGGTGGAGAAGTCTATGAACTACTTCTCAGAATAATGTTTTGTTGTCTGCATTCATAATGGAAAAAAATGTTAAATTTCAGTTTGAGATGGGGTAGGGGAAAGGATGTAGTTTTTTTTTTCCCTGTCCAAGTTTGTGAACCCCTTAGAGGATTTCTGGACTTCAAGTTAAGGACCCCTGACCTAAACACACCTTAATTAACAGTGAGCTGTGCTGGGCTGTGGGTGACCTTAGTTTCACTCACTTCCTTCTCCTTAATCAATGCTGAGAGCTGCTCAGAAGTTGAACGTTGTTCAACTGAACTGCTGGTTCAAGGACTGCCAGGTCATAGCAATGCATTAGATGTACTCTAAACTCCTGAGGTGGGCTGGGAGACATTAGTCCTAGCACTGAGTAATACCAGGTCATGTGACCACAGTGTCCTATTTTAGGGTAGAGAATGCTCTGGCAGAGACTTGTAAAAGGCATTAGATCTGCAGTAGAAAAAGGGATTCAGAAATGTTTTGGTTTTTCTTGAGGCTGTCTTCCTAATCATGCCTCCTCTCCCTGCCTTCTCTCTTTCTCTCCCCCTCCCCACCATATGTTGTAGAATAGAGAAGGATGTCAAGGAATGGGCATGGGGGTGAAAGGGTGGGGCTTCAGTCTGAAATAGGAATATTCCCCAGGTTTGCCACCCAGCCCTAGGGCCATCTTTTCCAATCTCACTGGCCTCTAGTGGTAGCAAATGAGGTCATTGCAATGCTTCATTCCTTGGGTTACGGGCTCTACTTGCCAGGTACTGGCGAAACTCTTGTAATTAGATGTGGGTTCCTTCCAATTGCTTGTCCCACATCTGCAGCAGAACAGGCAGGATGAGCTCATCTAGCTTTTCTGTGCTCAAAAGCTGTTCTGTACCAGGTGGTCATGGTTTTTCTCACCCTTGGGTGGCAAAACTTTAGCAAATTCCCTGGGTCTAATTTATGAAGCCCGGGGAGAGGGGGAGGGCAGAATAATAGTACTAAGTATGCACATTTGGACTGAATGACCCAATTCTGTTCCTTTTCTTGGGATAAAGAAGATAGAAGTTAGAGAGTAAGAAGAGGGGTAGCCTAAAATAATGGGAGAGGAAAGGGACTAGGGCTGGGTAATTGAGAACAATTTGTCAGGAAAGCGTAAGAAAATTTGACATAGATTGTAACTCCTCTAACTGTATAATTATTCTGTTTGAAAAGTGAATTATTAACCTGATTGTCCGTAACAACCATTGAGTAAATATACAATTACAGATTGCTGAAATAGGTACAGTGAACATGAATAGTTCAGCAACCACTTTTAAGGGCGTGTAATCATCTGCTGGTCCAAGGCTTACCAGGAGACTCCTTGGCTAGTGAATCATTTACCGGAGAGACCTTAGCCGATTCATAAAGGGAAGGGAAGGCTTCTTGAGGTTACACCTGGCTTTTTTTTCTCTTCAAAGGGTCTAAAATGAATAGCTTCAGATTTTATCTTGGAATACATACATATATTCAAATCAGACTTCTTGCCTTGCCATGTGCGAATGACCCTCCCAGTCTAGAAAGCATTCCCTTCTTACCTCTGCTCCTTAGCCCCTAGTTGGTAGTACTCTCTCCATTTTGGAAATTATTTTTTATCGCTTTAGGTTTGTTTACTACTTGCTGGCCTGTATGTTGTTTCTCCCCAGCAGAATGCAAGCTGTTTGAGATTAGAGACTGTTTTGATTTTGTCTTTGTATGAGTAACACAGTATCTTGTTTTTCAGCTGTGTCTGACTCTCTGTGACCCTATTTGGGGTTTTCTTGGCAGAGATACTGGAGTGGTTTGCTTTTCTTTCTCCAGCTCATTTTACAGATGAGGAAAACTGAGGCTACCCCTCTTCTTACTCTCTAACTTCTATCTTCTTTATCCCAAGAAAAGGAACAGAATTGGGTCATTCAGTCCAAATGTGCATACTTAGGACTATTATTTGAGCCCCCCCCCCCCCCCCCGCTTCATAAATTAGACCCAGGGAATTTGCTGAAGTTTTGCCACCCAAGGGTGAGAAAAACCATGACCACCTGGTGCAGAGCAGCTTTTGACTTCAGTGACTTGCCCTGGGTCACACAGCTACTAAGTATCTGAGGTCAGATTTGAACTTGGGAAGATGAGTCTTACTGACTGCAAACCCAGCATTCCATCCACAATGCTACCCGGTTGCCTTACCTGTAGTAAATGCTTAATGTTTGCTGAATTGAATTTAATTGCATAGCCTGAAATAAGTCCTTCTCTGTTCTCTATTCTAAAGAAAAAAGTATCTTAATAACAAAATATGAACAGTAACAATCCTTCCGTCAGTATTGATTGACCAGTGACTGTCTGGTCCTGGGGTGCTGGTTGTAGGGGACATGAGAGAAATAGAATGTACTATTCTTGTCCTCAAGGAGGCTGCAGTCCCGCTGAGGAGGCCCAGCAAACACATCTCTAAGTCAATGCTACCTGCAACAATCAAGTGTGAGTTTGAGGTGGCCCCAGGGAATCCAGGATGTGACTTAGGCCAAAGAATTGCAGCCCTTGGGTCTGAAAAGGAGAATCAGAAAAGAGGTCTGCTTTTTTCCCAGCTCCTGGTTGATTAAAGTAGTGCCTTTAAGTCCAAATGTAGGGGCACAGTCTGCCTCAGTTTCTCCCAGGCCCAGCAAAGGAAGCAATAACCTCTTCAGGGCCTCTTCTGGGGAACTCCTGTTGGGGCCTTCTCGGAGGAGCTGAGTGTGCTCAGTGCCGCAGGCCAGAAATGCAAAGTGTGATTTAACAAAAGCTGCTTTTGAGTGAGAAACCTAACAGGGAGTTGTCCTAACCTGTCAACTTCAGATTTCTTTCCTCCTCCCTAGAAATCAAAAGTGGTGGGGGTTGAGGGGGAGGGGGTTGGGAGGTGGGGTGGACAGGAGCATTTCATTTTCAGATTTTGTAAGAAAATAAAATCAAATCAAAAGAAGCTGTCCCACGCTGAGACCTCACATGCCAGGTTTGAGCCTGAGGCACATTCTTGTGGCCGTGTAATAAGCCTTTTTCAAATGGTGACAGACCCTTGACTCTTTGGCGAGAATAACATTGATAAAAGACATTTTATTGCATTAGAGCTGGGGCAGGAGTACAGGACTGTTCTTGCCTGGTCGGCCTCTTTGAAACAGTGTCTGCCTACGGTCCTGTCCACACTGCACACTGTCTGACAGACAGGGTTTGAGGTGGTAGGGTGGGGGGTGGGGGGTAGAGGATGGGGGATGGGGAGGATTGTAGGCCTGTGACAGGGTTAGGCTTTCTTACTAAAGCCAAGTAAAGTGGAAGCCTGGGGAGAAAGACGTTTTTCAGCCTGGGGTGCTTGTTAAGGAAATGTCAGGTCCTTCTAGCTCCTAGTGGACTTGTGACTTCTTGACTTTAGCACTGTTTTGTTTTGTTTTGTTTTGGTTTTGTTTTTTTCTCCTACGGGTGGCTACAGGTCAAAGCTCAAGGTTGAAGAAGCAAGAAAATAGAGTGGGCACTGGTGGGAGGTTTGGGGGTCACCTAGCATAAACCTTGGAGAAGGGGGAGATTCATTACCTTTAGGTAATGACAAAATAAATCAAGCTAATTAGTTAATAATAATAATGATGACAATACTAACTCATTCATATTGCACCAGATCGGTCTTTAACCCTTTGGAGAGAGAAATGGGTAACTTTGCCATTTTCTCCGTACAGAAACACATCACCTTAACAAGCTGAGTCACAGATCTTCCCCAAGAGAGAACCTCCTTTACATTTAGAGGGTTTTGATGAAGTAGTGGGTGCTGTTGCTAAATGCAGGGGTTTATGAGTAATGAATTTAAGACCTTGAAAGGATCTCAGAGATCACCTAGCTCAACTTCCTCATTTTATAGATGAGGAAACTGAGGTCCAAAGTCTTGAAGTGGCTTGTCCAAGGTCCCATATCTGTAAATGACAGAACTGGTATTGAAGCCCAGGTGCTCTGGCAGTGTTCTTTCCATTATACCACATTGCCTTAGGGGTGTCTGATAACTCTGTAAATGCCCTCTATTGAACCAGCATAACATCTGAGTTGTTCTCTTTGGGCGTGAAGTTTTGCAGCGAGTACTGGGGGAGGTTGGTCACCCTTGTGATTTTCCAGCTGCCACTTGTGGTACCCATCTTCCTCCACCCGGCTCTTCCAATGCCATGGGAAATTCTAGCTGGTGTCATCTGTGTATGTCCTCTACTCTCAAGGTCCCTGGCCTGACTACCTACTTTACCAAATAGGCTGACACCAACAAAGAAGAGTTAGAGAGTTAGATATGGCTTAAATATAGCCTTGAAAATAATCACTGACCCCTATATGCCTAAAATAAACAGAATATACTCCAGTTCACTTTTTGGTTTGGTTTTGAAGGGGAGTCACTCCTGGGGATAATTATATTCTGTACTTCTGATCTTAAAGACTGGGACACAGGCAAAGATGTGAGAAGCAGTGGTGGAAAGAGTGGAGTTTTTGTGGAAGAGGGAAGGGACTAGTGCAAAATTATTTAGCCAAATAGAATTTTTGGAGTCCTGGGATTTTATTTTTTTCCCCCAAACTGGCCAGCCTTACTATAAGCAGCTCAGCACTATTACAGACAGTAGTAATATTTCATCTGTAGGTGCCTGAAGATGGCACTCTTTTTAATCAAGAATGATGCTTTACTCCTTCCCTTGATAATTCCAGTTTAAATTCCCTTCTTTGTGCTGGAAAACAATATGGCCCCCAGCTTGGGGGTTGGGGATTGGGGTGGGGAGAAGGGAGGTGCCTTTTGGTGGTAAAGGCTGTTCCTAGGCTTAAAAGCATGGACTATGAGGTAGCTAATAGTGGTTACCTCCCCAGGATTCAAAAAGCTTGTGAGTAGATTCTTTTCTTAAAAGAAGAAATTATATTGGGGTAGGGCTACTTATCAAGGTGCCACCAGCATCCTTCTTGGTATAATTCTCTAGTACTAGCGGCTTAGGGGGAAAACAGTGTGATTTTATCTTTGAAAATGTATAATAAAGACAGTCACTCTAGACAAAACATTTTCCTTTTATGGCTACTTGCCTCAAAGGCTTAAATTCCCTTTCATAATTCCCAAGCAGTGAATTAGAGGACTTTTAACAGGTTTCAACTCTGGAGAACTGGAGCAAGTATAAAAATTCCAACTGTTGGGATTCTGTCGCCATGATTCTCCTAGGTGGGCTCCTAAGATCTGTGGTAGAAAAGAAGTATTCACACACAGGCTTGGTCCAGTGGAAAGAACAATGGATGGACTTAGAGTTCTAGCTTTGACTGGGCCAGGAACCTTGTTGCATGACCTCAGGTATGACATTTAACTCCTGGAATCCTCTGTAAAATAGGCCCATGGATGTCCTTCCTTTCACTGTCTCACAGAATTACTATTATTAAGGATAAAGTGAGAAGAGACACATGGTGCTTTGAAAAGACTTTTTTTTAAATTAAAAGTACACAAATAGATACAAAAGTATCACAACAATTATTTCTGTATCCAAGGCCAGCTCTTTACTCCCATGGTAAGAGCTCATTTTGGCCCAAGTTGGCTTTTGATCATAATTCTCAAGTTTCCTTTGACTGTGTAGACCTGACTAAATAAAACTCGTGTTTGGCCAGTAGTGAAAGAAGTCCCACTAAACCTGTTAAAGCCTGTTCCTCCTGTCCCCGTTTTTGATGAAGTGTTAGCACAGGTCAGTCTTGAAAGATAAATTCAGAAAGGCTCTACATCTGTACAGTTTGCCTGGGCCCCACCCACACTTAGCCGTTTCACTCCCTCCCTTCCCTTTCTACCTTCCTCTCTCACCCATTTCACTGAGTAACAACAACAACAAAAAAAAACCAACCAAAAAACCCCCTAATTTCCTCTGTACCTCCAAATTCCCATAAAACCTAAAAATATAAAATATGAAAATACAAAGTATATAAAACCAAAGTCTAGTTTCCTTTAAACTTTTTCTAACTTTTTTTTTTAAGTCTCTGGAAACCCAGATCAGTATAGCTGATTTAGAGGAATAAGTTAGGTTTACCGTGAATGTCATAGATAAAAGGGTTTGGTGTGACTCCAGAATAATTTGGGTGTTGACGAATAGTGTTGGTCTTGATATATGTGTTCTGTCTTCATTGACTAGTGTTATCAGAATCAAACATTTTTTGAGGGGGGCAGATAAACATTTAATTGGGCCTATCCTCACAATACAATTTCTGTGGTTGTTGAAAACATTTATTTCCCCAGCCAAGGCTTTTAGAAGCCAAGCCCTGGTTTCCATTTTTATATCTCACAGCAAATATAATTTTCAAGACCTCTCCAGTAGCCAAGCCATTATTTTCTTACGGGGGGGGGGGAGAGAAAGTGTTATAGAAAACATTTACACAAGAATAGGGATGGTTAAGACAGAAAAGGTAGGTTTTTGTATAGTGACTTAAAAGTGAGATTTGCCTCCACGTTGCAGGTGAGACCCACTTTAAGAAAACCTGGTACAGTATACATAAACCTGCTTATGGAACAGATAAATTAAAGGATGATTATTCACATTACAAAAAGATTGTTAACGTTTCAAAAGGATTCACCACAGGGTTCCTTTAAATAGTGAGCTCCCCTAGTGAATTTAAAGTGTTTGTTTACAGATCATTAACTACTTGACAGAGAGGTTGGGGAGGAAGAAAAACTTAAAAAGCTGAAGTGTCAGGAGCTGACTGCCAATTGAAAATATATCTGAAAGCAAGATAAAGTGTCTGAAACATGAGCGAAAAGAAGATTCTGTTTACAGAAATTCAATTTACGCAGTTTTCCTGGTATTTGGGAGATTCCTTGAAGGCAGGGACCTGGGCTTTCTCCCACCCCATATATCCTGTGGACCGGCAAAATAGATAAATGATCTACCTGTACTTGTTCACTCTCACTAGTCAGGGGCATCTAGGTGACAGTGGAGAGATTATTGTTGTTTGTCCTTCCTTCTCGGAGAGGACGGGACATCAGGAAGGGGATGCCATGACTTGCAAGTGAATTAGATTTAAGTGAGGCAGGGCTGTGCAAAGTCACCAGCCTCACTTTCTCCCCCGAGCTCTTTGAGTCCAGAGGCAAGATATAGAAGAGTATAGCTGGAACGGCCCCGGCGGCAGTGGATAGAGTGCTGGACTTGAACTCAGGAAGACTCATCTTCCAGAGTTCAAATCTGGTCTCAGATACTAGCTGTGTGGCCCTAGGCAAGTCGCTCTGTTTGCCTCAGTTTCTTCATCTGGAAAATGAGCCGGAGAAGGAAATGGCAAAGTATCTTTGTCAAGAAAATCCCAAAATGGGGTCACTGTAGGGTTGGACACGACTGAAGAATAATAACTACAGGAGTCACAGCTTAGCAACGGGCTGTCAGGGGCTGTCAGGGCTCTGGTGAGGTAAGGGGATGGGGGGTAGGGAGGTGTTGTAACTGAGAAACAAGGAGGGAGCGGAGGATGGCAAGAGTCAGGGTTTTTTTTTTTTAATTATAGGTTGTAAGAAGCAAAGACTTTTGGTAATAAAAGTTTTGTAGACTAGTAAAAATTTGCCATGGACCAGGGTGGTTCTGAAACATAGTTTTATACTTTGGAACTCCCCCCACCTTCTAGGGCAGTGCTGAATACATAGTAAGTGCTCATTGTATACCTGTTGAGTTAATAATTTTTTGAAAACATTGGCTGTGGGCTGTCAGAGGCAGGCGAAATTATTAGTGGTAGTAGTATAATGAGGTACAGTTTCTGGCAGCTAGCACTTGTCTTGCTACCTTAGGTACATCAGTGAATAAGCATTTTCTGCCTTGGTATTTGGTGGTGCCCACTTAAAATTAGAGCAAGGAACCAATCATTCCTCCTGTTTTGGTGTGACCTTGTTGGGTCCCGGCCGTTCTTGCTAACTTCAGTGGGAGCAGTGGATCTGGCTTAAGGCCATGCTTTTGCCACTGGCCTTTTGGCACTTGAAGTAAAAACCTTTCCCCTTGACATTCAGCCTGGTTTTGTCTTCTTCCTGGTTCACTCTGACCTTCATTCTGAGTTGGCTCAGTTCTTACCTGTGGGCTCATTATGACACTGTGTCCAAGGTAGTTAAAATCTACCCCCAATCTTCTCTCCCTCCCCCTAATATGCTGTCAAGCAGGAGCAAAAGAGAGAAAGAGAGAGACAGAGACCCTGAATCACCTACCCCCTAAGGATATGTCTGGAAATCCCTGGGCCTGCTCACACTTTTCTGTTCCTAAAAGGGGACTTCATGGGTAAAGATGTAGAAGAAGGGATGTTGAGCTCTCAATTTTGCTTAATGATTCCATGGGTCACCCATGACATCACAGGGGTTCCCATCTGTCTCCAGGATGCCTCATAGTGATCTCCCTAGCTTGTCTTCCTAGGATTCCAGAAGAAACCACAGAGGTATTGGGTCTCGAGGAAACTAGACAGCCTGAAGAAAGAGAAGAGGAAAGGCAGACAGACATCAGAAAAACAGAAAGTCTTAAAGGCTAAGAATCTTAAAACTTGAATGTTAGAGGTCAGCTAGACTGACTCCCTCTCACAGATGAAAACACTGAACCCAAAGAACAGAAGTGACTCGCCTGCTCTGACAGCCAGCCAGCCAGCATTTATTAAGCACCTGCTCTATACACTTAGCACTGTGCTAAGCCCTGGGCATGCAAGGAAAGGCACAAACATACAATTTCTACCAGGAACTCACATTTTAATGAGGGGAAACAGGCAAATAAACCATGTACCTACCAAATATAGTGTAAATGCAAGCTACTCTCAGAGAAAGGGGGAGGGGACCTCAAAAAGGCTCTTGAGTCTTAAAGGAAGCCAGAAAGGGAGTACATTCTAGGCATGAGGAACAGCCAGCAACATGGAGACCAATGCTGTTGGGTAGTAGAGTATATGGAAGGAGTGAGATGTTAAGAAGTCTGGAAGGTGGGGCAGCTAGTGGTGCAGTGGATAGAGCACTGGCCCTGGCTTCAAGAGGACCTGAGTTCAACTCTGGCCTCAGACACATAACACTAGCTGTGTGACCCTGGGCAAGTCACTTAACCCTATTACCTAGCACAAACAAACAAAAAAGTCTGGAAGGGCAGGAAAGGGCAAAGTTAAGAGCCAGAGGATTTTCTGTTTGATTCTGGAGGCAATAGGAAGCCACCAGACTTTATTGAGGGTAGGGATGTCATGCAGCTAAGTAGTAACTGGACCAGAACTAGAACCCAGGTCTGCTGATGCCGGCTCTTCTTCCTAGAAGACTGCAGCAGCGTGAGAGGCCCTTGAAGAAACAGCAGAGAGAGTAAGGAGTGGAGAGTTGGTGGGGGACGGTATTGCTTTGGGACAGGCTGGGAATCCAGAAATCTTAACTCTCTCCCACCCCCTACCCCAAAGCCTAAATAAGATCTTAGGCCGAAGCAAACTCTTTAAAAGCCCTTTTATCTTCCTACAGCTCCTCCTCCTCCCAAGACTTTGAAGACTCAAAAGAATGGGACACGGGGAGGAAGGGGTGGGAAAGGCGCAGTAGATGATGAAAGAGGCAGAGAACCCTATAGAAGAATCTTTCTGTTTCGTGCACAGTCATTCCATGAAAATGTGTCAACAAGTATAAGCCCAACTCAAGCTGGCAATGATACATCTGAAATAGATTATTTAAGCAAGGGAGGCTGTATTACAGAGGAGAATGTGGCTATCAGCACTTGTTTGGCTGACTCAGAGGAACAAAATACAGTGAAATCTGCCTAAAGGAGACCACCCACCATTCACACGAAAGTGTAGATTGAGAACTGAATGGGACCTGAGAGGGCATTTAGGCAAACACCCTCATTTTACAGATGAGGAAACTGAGGCCAGCATAGTGAAGCCATTTGTCCGTGGTCACAGAGGTAATAAATGGCAATGCCAGGATTCATCAAAAAGTTTTTCTTTTAATTTTTTTTGTAAGGGAGAAAGGAAAGTATAATACCTGCTCTTATAGGTACTATATCAGTACCCATCAGTTTTTTAATAATTGATAAGGGCCTGCCCTATGTTAGGAAAAGCAAATACATGAAAAATTACTTGCACAATAAATATAGGGCTGGCTATACTAACTTCATACAGAAAAAGGATCCTTAACAATCCTCACCCTCGTGGCACAATTTCAGTGATTCAATTCACAAAATTTTGGTTTACATAGGTTTCCAGGATCATACAGTCTGTATAAAGCAGGTCAAAGTTAGAACCTAAACATCTGTACCAAGAAAATTTGCACTTTTACCCAGGTACCTTTCTAAAAGAAGCTTCCTTTCTGCCCCCCCGCCCCCCTCCAGGCTTGAGGATATACTAAGAGTGAGGATCTTAAAAATATAATAAAAAATTAAACTAGCTCACAATCAAGTGAAAATACTTTGGGCCAGAGCCAAAGATTATTATTGGAGTGGACTTCTTTTCTTTCAGCACCCTAAATTTAACCAGCTGGAATTCTTTTTTTTTTAAGCACTATACTGTTAAACCTTTTGAAGGATTTGTCTTTTAGTGAGAAAAATCTGCATTTCAACATAAAGATAGAAAACAATGTCTTTGGCTTATTATTCTCCAGAAAAGCAGGCTCTTTTTTTTTGTCTGCTTTGCTTATAGTAAAGACACAGATTGTAGCGAATTCTGTTTAGTCAGGACAGATTGGTGACATGCATTTTGATGGCTAGGGCATGAAAAATGTCATCTCTGCCCCCAGTATACTGAATGGCTATGATGTCTAAGACTCTTTAAGAGGTACTATCAGTAACACCACCCTTTCAGTAACCAAGGGTCTGGGAGGATGGAATCAGTCAAGGAAGGGAGGAGTTTTAGAATGAATGATTGATGTTAAGATATGGAGGAGCAAAAGACTTAGGAGCAAGTTTTAGCAGTGAAATATTGGGTCAGGATGTCTCTTGATTTCTTCCTTCGGTTTTTGCACAATAGGCGATTTGAAGAGCATCTCAACTCAGCAAAAGTATAGCCAATTAAAACAAAAAAACCCAGTGAATGAAGAAATACTCACATAATTCTCATTCCTAGAACAAAAGAGAATGAGATTTTGACTATCCTCAGGTTAATTAAGAAGTCTGTTAGAGATGATAAAGCTGGCGTATTTTCAGTTTAGATTGACATTGTTCAAGAAGCAGGCATAACTAATGTTTGCTCAATAATGCTAAGATATGTTACAGAATCTCTGAGTGAATTGCTGGTATCTTCTAAAGGCTTAGAGTCGAGTATAGAAGGAGCTAACTTGAAGGGATTTAGCTTGGCAGACTGTTCCAATTTAAAAAAAAATGAACCACCCATCCTAGCTTTGGGTACAGTCATTCATATGATTGGAATGTGGTGACATTAGATGCAGTGGGACTGACAGAAAAGGTTCTTTAACTCAATGAACAGTTAGGCTGCATCTTAAGAAACTCATATAGAAGGGTTCAACCTTATAAAGAGACTTAGAATCATAGGAGAGATGGGAAGGAATCTTAGAGGTTACACGTTGGGCTATTTTCCCAATTACTGTAAGGTGCCCCTTTGCAACATCCCTGACAGGTACCCATCCAGGCTGTCCTTGGATACTTGTATTGATGGGGAGTTTATTACATTATTGCGGAAAGGATAGTTTTCTAAATAAGCAGTTTGGAGAAAGAAATGTTAAGAGCCATTTAAATCCATTATTTGGCAAGTCAATGGAAATAGTCTCTATGGGCTATTCTCCCTTAAAGGTTTGGGACTTAGAGATGAATTACAAGGTTAGGAATGGTGTATTGGACACCATGATTTCTGCTTAGTTATTTCCTAACATTTGCAGATCAGCTTCTCTACTTGTAGGATATTTGTAGTCAGTGGTCAGTATCATAGACTTAAAAAATAGGTTCAGAGACAACCAGTCCGATATATACAGGCAGAGAGGCAAGAAATTTTAGACCTGTCCTCAAGAGAGCTTAATACTCCATCACATGGCTTGAAGTGCCAAGGACATTGATTTCATGCTTACAATTTTCCATACATGAAGTAGGGGGAAATTGACCAGTCAACAAACACTTACTATTTGCTTTATTATATGCCAGGCACAGTGGTAAGGAAGGAAGGAGGGGAGAGAAAGGAGGAAAGGGAGGGAGGGAGGAAGGATGGATTTTTGTTCTTTATATTCCATCTGGGAAGACCTTCCACACACATATAGGTATGTCTATGCTTATAGGCAGCTGGTGGCTGAGTGGCCCTCAGACACTTACTAGCTGTGTAACCCTGTTCAGTGGCTTGACCTGCCTCAGTATCCTCAACTGTAAAAATGGGGATAATAATAGCACCTACCTGCCAGGATGATGAGGATCAAATCAAATAATATTTGCAAAGCACTTAGCACAGTGCCTGGCACATAACAGGTGCTATATGAATGTTAGCTATTATTATTTATATTCAGAATAAAGATAGGCAGAATGAATTCAAGGCAGTTAAATACCAGGTCATTAGGGAAAGAGAGGGAGAACACTAGCCATTAGGAGAATCAGGAAAGGTTTGTTCTAGAAGGTGGTGATGCATCTTGACCAAAGGGAAGGATTCTGTGTTGAGGAGGTGGGAAAGGAGTGCATGCCAGGCAGAGTATATGGTGAGTTCTGTGTATGAGGAATAGAGAATTGTAAATGGATGACCAATGAAAGTACAGAACAATTTCAGATGAAAAATTTAGAATAAATATTTGTAATATTGGCCTAGACACATTTGTTCCCATCATAAGGAGCAATTGAAAACATTTTCATTTAGCTGCAGATAGCACTTATTAAAACCTGAATGTTAAAGATCAGTTGATTAATACTACTACATGCCAGGCACTGTGCTAGTCAGTGGGGGTACAAAAAGTGGCAGAAGACAGCACCTGCCCGCAAGGAATTTACAATCTAAGGAGGAAACAAGATGCAAACAAATATATAAACAAGCTATAGCTAGGATAAATAGGAAATAATTAACAAAGGGAAGTCACTAGAATTAAAAGAGGTTGGGAAAGGCTTCCAGTAGAAGATGGGATTTTAGTTGGAAGCCAGAGATGTGTGTGCTATTCCTAATGAAGCCAAAGAAACCTTTACAATCTGATAAACAAAAAGCAGGTGGTAGGACACACATTTGAAACTTGATCCCCAGGATGAATCAAGAGTTTCTGTTCTGAAATGGATTAAATGAGGAGGGAAAAAAAACTATTAAAGGCAGAAAACGGAGATTGACTAGGAAGAGGACAGGCATTGTATCACACTTGAAAGCTAGAAATAGAAATATTTCATACATGACTCCAACCACCTAGCTCTCCACAAGTATGCTCAAACATTCTGGTTCAAGCAGTGTTTATTTACCTGGTTGTATCAACTGATTTGGTTATTGCCTTATTCTGACTGTGTGTGGTTTATGGGTGAAAAAATGTCTGTAGCTTAAGGGTTTTCAAATTCAGGCTGAAGGAAGAACAGACTAAATTCAATAAACATTTTTTAAGGGCCCATATGTATAAAACATTGTGGTATAAGTAAACTCTGAGGATACAAGAGGGGAAAGAAATGAAATCATTTTCTCCCTCCATCCCACTCCCTTGAAGAGTTTACATTGTACTGGACTAGAAAATAAGGAATTTCATTCTTCCTCACATCACATTAGAGGGGTAGAGAGTACTAATATCATGTGGCTATGGAAGAAAAACCTGGAAAATCTATATCTACCTTTTTTTTCCCTTTGGAGAACCATTAGAAATTATCCTATCCTCAGGCACATGTATTACAGGTCCTATTCCTACCTACCCCGCCATTACTTCTCCTGTAGGGAGATGGGTCAGGGCAAGAGAAAGTAGCCCCTAGACTTGACCTATTTCAGCTCAGCATGACAAAAACAGCAGCTCTTATATTCCATATCTCTTTCCCCATCCCTTTAACCCTCCCCACAAAGAAAAAAAAAACCACAACAAAACAAAACTTAATTGGGTCTCCATCATAAGAAGTGTTCGTGAAACTTTTAGGACTAAAGGGTTTAGGGGCTGGACGGATCCTTAGAGATCATCTTTAAACTGGGGGTTCTAAACCTTGGGGTCTGTGAACTTATCTTTAAAATATATTTTGCTAGCTCTATTTCATTAGAATTTTGATCAGAATTCTATTTCATTAGAATTTTCCTTTGTAATTCTGTAGATCTCATTTTATGCATTTAATAAACATTATTCTGAGAATGGATCTGCCCATAGGCTTCACCTGCTGGAGGTGGGGAGGTGTACACAACACACAGAAAAGTTGTGCTCTAATCTGACCCACCCCCACTCTGGGCAAAACCAGACATTTTACAGATGAGAGTACTAAGGCTTAGAGAGAAGTGACTCTCCCCAGGTCATCCAAGTAGCAAGAAACACAGAGCTTAGGATTCAAACCTACATTATCTGACTCCAAATGGGTGCTATTTCCATGGTATCAAGCTGTCTCCCTGATTTCCTTCTGCCCTCTGCAGACCTAGAAAAGGGATAGTGACTAATCACCCTGAACCTGAAGGGGGGTGAGATGCTGTGTGAGCTTCATGCTTAGAAACATTAATTGTGATATTTTACTTTGCCTAAGCTATGATGAAATAATTGAAGGCATCATAGCAAGGAGTTAAACCCTAGGGAGGCTATTAACAATTTAGCATTTCCAGTTCATGTGGGAATGTCGATTCCACTTACCAAACAGAATGTTATGGACACGTTTAGTCGAAGAGGCTGCAGAGTTGGCTGGGGATCTCAGCCACCTTTCCCTTGACCCTCTCCTCTTAGGAAGTTAAACACAGGTCTAAGCCTCTCACAAAGACAGTCTATTATCCTATGGTAGTGCCCTAAACCAGCTTATTAGAAAGATTCTGGGCCTCTTTAACTGGCTAACCATGGCAGGGGGAACAGGAAAAAGAGGGGGGAGGGGGAGCAGGGGTTTCTGAAACCTACAGCTGTTTGCCTGAATGAGCAAAGCAGCACCGTTTCTGAGCTCAGGAAGCCCTAAGTCCTGCCAGAGAAACGCCACTGGAGTTAGATGACCCAGTAGGTAGGCAGGTGTTTCCCTGACTGTTCAGTGGGGAAGGCATCTTTAATTCTTGGCCCTCTGAGGAGGAGGCAGAAACCCCTGAAAGGAACCCTATAGTAAGAGTGAAAAGCCCAGCTGTGCTCAAGTAGCCAGGTGACCTTGGGCCAGTCATTTAATTTAGGCATTGACAAATTTACTTTGGATTCAGAAATCAATTGCTGTCTTCTACCCCTACTCTCCCATTTTGCAGTCAGATAATTTTTATCAGTTTACCAGGAAAGAAAAACAAAACAAAACAAGACAGCATATTGCCTCAGGGCATTGATTCTGGCCTCAGATTAGGATCCAAATTGGGGTCACTGAGTGTTTATAAAAGAATTTTTGAAGGATTCTCTTGAAAGACTCAAAGAGAGAGTTGAAAATGGCTGGCCCCTCCTCGTAATCTATTCTATTTCTTTGGCTTGAGGAAGCCAAAACCAGAGCAAGTTTGGGTAAGGCTGAGATGTTAGAAGGAGCCCCCAACTGATCCACACACCAGCTAGAGCTGTCCAGGGCTGCAGACTTCTCAAGTTAATGTAATAGTAACTCAGAAACATGCACAAGCAGAAAGAACAAAGTGCCCTTCTGTGGTTCTCAGTGAAAATATTAGGTGCCTTGATGAAATTGCTAAATGCCAACGCAGACCGCGGCCCGGGATTCGTCAAGCCCTGACAACTCTCCCTATAAAAATGAGGTGGGTGGACTGATGATCTCTGAGGTCCCAATTCCACCTTCCAAAAAAATTCTGTGATTTTTAGACTCAATCAATACCATATTGATGTAAATAATAAGCTATACGTCTCCTTCCCCACCCAAACTCTCTTAGGATTGTATAAAAATGGAGTGTAACCTATGGACAGTGTTCTATGACTCGGTAGTTTTTTCTTTTCTTTCTTTTTTTTTGAAGAATGGACACAGCTGCAATTTTTTGGTATGAGGAGCTCCCAGTGAGGAAGTTCCCTCTAACAATTTATAATGGCTTCTCTGTTATAGACTATATGTGTGTATATATGTATCTGTGCATATACATACACAGTGCACATATGCAGATACACATATATACATAATACCTATATACACATACATATATGCACACACATGAATGCATATACACATAAATATATAGAAATGCTACATACATATACATACATGTATGTATGTACACACAGAGCTCTTTACTGCTTGGTAATTTTGAGTTGCTCTAGACAAAATATTTTTCACATTGGAGTCAACCTAGTGATGAGTATTTCTGAATGTATTTAGGCTGGTCTTTGAATAATACTAGATATAACATTTGTATATGAATATCTCTTTGTAGGGAAAGGCAGAGTGATACAGTGAGAAGAGCAGTGGCTTTGGAGTCAGAACTTGAATTTGAATCTCACTTCTATCTGTCAGTCAGTAAACATTTATTAAGTGACTGCTATGTGCCAGGCACCATACTAAGTGCTATTTCTTATTTGGGTAGCCTCATATGAGTCACCTAAATTATGAGCCTCAGTTTACTTTTCTGTAAAATGAAGGGATTTAGATAATATCTAAAGTCCTGTCCACAAAATCCCATGAACTACCTCGATCTAATTTTAAGAGCACAACCTATATCCAGGAATCCATTTCTATTAGTCCAATCTTAAATCTATCCCTCTAATTGGAGACCATAGGAATTGATTCAGCCTGCACTGAGAAGTTGTTTCAGCCTGGCTTGCTTGTACAAGATAGCAAGATGCCAAGTTGGCCAAAAAGTTGGCCCCCCTCAAGAAAATTGAGTGGGTTAACAAGCCTCTTCATCAAGAAATCTAGAGGATCATGTTAATGAATTCTTATAGATTTCCAGTGCAACACATCATACTTAATCCCATGGATTTACAAGGCAGAAAACTTGGCGTTAGATTATCTCTAGCAGTTTTTCAGTTTGGGGGTCACAGAGTTATTTTAAACATATAGATTTCTTAAGGAAGGTATTTCAGAAATGGCAGCATTTTTTTAAACTAAGATGAGAATAAGTGCTAAAAATGTCCTTGAATTCCTTGTTGAAAAAACACCATTAGTAAATCTTTAATTCGCCATACCCCAATCAGCAATCCTTCTGACAGAAAGAAATACTTTTTTGTTTTTTTTTCCAGTTAGAGAATGAGAAAGAACTCTGTGTGCATGTATGTATGTGTGTGTATATGTATACACACACACACACACACACACACATATAGATAGATAGTCCTCTTATATTCAATTCTCAACAACAGTCTCCTGCTGCCGTCCTGGGAACAAAAGATTTATGTGGTCTGTGCAGAAGCTTACCGAGCACCACGCTATTGTAACAGGCCCAGCTCCTAATGAAAGAAAACCTTGTCCTGTCTGTCCTGGCTATACTTGGCAGGGCAGTCTTTATAAGGAGAACAGGATGTATTTTACACTTGAGACCTGCCATCTCAGAGCATAACAACAACACTTTTAAGTGTTCTTAATATTAAGCTAACGGAAAACACATACTATTTACTCTGTTTTCTTTCTCCTCCCTCCCTCAACCCACCCAATCATAACAAAAGCCCAAGCCACCAAGGCAAGTTCAGTATCATCCGCTCCATTCTATCTCATGCTTGACCATCCAAATGGCTGATTAGCTGACAGTGAACTTAGGAAAACTAGTAACTTTCCAGATGACCCCTATAATCCTTAGGGTTACATAAGCCAAACCTTTCAAAATTTCTCAGAAAGATCTCGATGCCCAAGGAGGAAATGCCCAATACAACTGCTAGATTTGTATTTATTAGTGTTGGATGTTACTGTCCATTACCGGGGTGCAACAGGGCACAGTGTTTAGGAGTTGCTTATACAGAAGGCAACTGAGTGGCTTAGGTGGTTACTACTCCTAGATGCTGGGATTATTGAAATACGGTGTCCTTTGCTCTGTCATTTCATGTAGAAGTCCTGAGTGGGGGTGGAATCTGGCCAAGATTTCATTCAAATTTGCCCATTTAAAATTGTCTAGTCTTTTCCAATAGTACAAGAGGGGAGACACATTCATGGGGTGCTCACTTGGTAGAAACCTAGACCACACATGCCCTAATTCCAAGTCTCTGAATTCTTCAGTCTTCCCTACTGAGTTGGGGGCCTGCCCTGATTGCTGCATGAAATGAGGGTTGGGGAGTTGGGGGGGTGGATTAAGCACAGTGGGATCCCTAACAACCCTCCAGCCATCTCTGAGCATCATGGTTGTGGGGGTGGTTGTTATGTTTTAATGTTTTTGGCTTGGCCTTTCTGCAACTAGTAAAGAGAAATGTATGCATGTAACTCAGCCTTGCAGATAAGTTCCTAAATTTTCCAACCAGCTTATTATCCCCCCTTCCTAGACTACCAAATATACATCAGTACTTCAAAGGTATACTTCTATACCAATTCCCTTGACCTCTACCTTAGAGAATAAAAACAATTAATACAAGTGAAAATAATCCGTAAACAATTCATTCTTTAAAAAACATTTCTGTCCTTGGTTGGGCTACTTGACTATCTGCAAGGCTGCTCTACCAGTGTTAATAGAATGCAATGAAATGTAATCTGTGATGTGTAGCTCGAGTACTTTATTTTGGGTTTCTTCCACAGATAAACTTCTGCACTGGAGGGGACTTTCTTCCCCTCGTTCTGCACATGGAGCTCTTATTCCCACACCCGGGATGAGTGCAGAATACGCCCCACAGGGTATTTGTAAGTTCAGTGTTATTTCTTCTACAAATGTCCGTGTGTGTCAAGATGAGAATTTCTGGAAATCACTCTTGCTTTTTAAGTCCTGAAGAGAGGCACTTCCAAAATAGATTGGCACCCACATGCATATTATTCCATTACTCACTTGGCATCCCAACAACCACTCTGCTTAGCACCAGAATGGGTCTCCCTCCCCCCACCCTGATTTTTTTCTTTCTTTCCTAAGTAGTGGCATAGAGCTGACAGCTTCTTTTCCCTGCTGGCCTCCTCCCCAGCTTCTTGTCTGGCTCCAGGGCCAGTGACTGGTGGACATGCCTGTGGGCTCACAGGGTCTATTATGTGGCTAGAGATCAACTCTTGTTGCCTCATAAGGCGTTTGAACTTAACTCCATGGCCAATAAATTTGAGCAGGCCCAAATAGGACTTAGACACTCTAGATACTCTCTCATGCTAAAGAGAAATGGATGCCTCTTAATTATTTTATTGAATCAAATGAAGTGTTACTCTAATGCCAATTTTATGTATGTGTTCTATTTGTTAATTTTTTCTCCCTCCCAGTCCTAGAGCTAAATTGACTGCCTCCTGGCCATCACACTAAATTCAGCCTTTTCCCCAACC
Source organism: Phascolarctos cinereus (assembly GCF_003287225.1). Taxonomy (NCBI): domain Eukaryota; kingdom Metazoa; phylum Chordata; class Mammalia; order Diprotodontia; family Phascolarctidae; genus Phascolarctos; species Phascolarctos cinereus. The sequence continues at coordinate 109,771,857 of NW_027555625.1, read as the reverse complement.
CCTTCTGGGTAAAGAAACAATGTCAATTTTTATATTAGAAGACTTTTTATAAAATTTGGGATAGAATCATGGAATTTTAAGAGCTGTGGGTTCAGAAAAAAATTAATTTGAAAGAACTTGCTTTAGAAGTTAAAGCAATTTGCTTAGGTGAGTAGGAATAAATGGAATGAGTCATGGCTAAAACTGGGAAAATCCCACCTCAAACAAAAAGCAAATGTAAAAGAAAAGCATGACAGTGTATTGTCTAATCTTTACCTAAGGAAAGTATTTTCATTATGAAAACAAACAAAACATATCTTGTTGATGGAATGGGGAAAAGGAAAGGGTCATAGGAAAGGAATGAAAGAGAGAGGAAGGGAAAGATCCAGAAAGGAAGCATTCCTAAGTGGGAAGAAGGCTGGATTCATTAGTTCTAGAATGGTGTCTACAGGGCCTCCACCCCATGGCTAAATTCAGAGTCAGTTGTTTATTATTATTTTTTTTAAACTGCTAGGTAATTCCAGGTAACAAAGAGTTATTGTCTAAATTTCTTAAGTCTCCAGTCCTGAGGGCTGGGAGGTGGTGCAGGGGTTAAAGCACCTTGTCTGTTCTATAATACCCCTTTCTTTCCCCCTCCCCCATTCCAGACCATGGTTAGGTCACAGATAGCAAGGAATTTAGGGGTTGGACTGATTTTCGAGTCTCTACATGACAGTCTGTTGGCTTGAAGAGATATCTTCTGATTTTGTTGGGGGCTGCACTGGGCTCTCAGAATGACTCAGGTTCATAGGTCGTTGAATTTTTTTAAGCTGGAAGAGATCTTAGAGATCATTTAGACCACTACCACTCCCTTCACCTTTACAGATGAGTAAACTGAGGCCCAAAAATTTTAAGTGGTTTGCTTAAATAGTGTGTGCCAGAGCTTAGATTGGAACCTAGGTTCTTTGGCTCAAAACTCAATGCTCCTAGTGGTTACAGCTGCCACTTTTGGAAAGGAAGGAGAAAAATCATTTTGGGTATAATGGTAGTGATTGGAGTTGGATTGATAAAGGGAAATGGAGAATGTTTTTCTCTCTCCATCTCTTTTGCTCATCATGATTTTTCTGTGGGTACTGAATTTGGTTTAGAGGATGGGAAACTTAGAAGCTTGAGATTAAAAACCCTCCTCCTAATAAGAGGGTTGGTGCTGATGTCCACAACCACCAACTAACTTTCCCATATAAAGCAACACTTGGTGGGAAGCAGCAAACAGAAAGGTATGTAAGGATAGAGATGACTGAGTTTCTCAGGGAGAACTCGCTAGGAACACCAGTATCCACTTTGTTCAGCTTTCACCAGTTAATGAGTCTTCCCCCTTTGCCCCTTCCTACTCACCCCGAGCCTCTAACAATCAGACCCTCAAATGTCTGGGTGGGGTCAGAACAGGATGAGGGCATTAGACTGGAAGTTAATGTTGGGTGGGAAGTGTGGTAGGTCAGTCGCTTTAGGAATCAGATAAAGTAGATAAATTGGAAATCAGTTCCTTCTTTTTGTTGTTTCTTAAAAATAAGGAAGGAATGAGCAGTTAGTTGAGTTTAACCCTTTGACTGCCGGGCCTCCTAGAGCTTTTGGGTCAAGGCAGCCATGTATGTGTACACACACACACACACACACACACACACACACACACACACACACACACACACTTATTATTCTCCAAATCCCCCCAAAACAATCACTCTTGAACGGAGAAGTTGATTTTCATCCGAGTAAATGAAGAATATTATTATGTTTTACACGTCAGTAAATCAATGTAGTCCTAATTTTGCCACGCAGGAAATCAATTCTGGTCTTTCTAAACCGTGGAAGATGTTATGAACAAAGTAATTTTGCAAATTAAGGCAAGTAACACATTTATTGATGACTGTAGTTTAGGAATTTAGAATTGGTGAGCACTGTAATGTAATGTGCTGCACTGGCACGAGCTGAGTGAAATACAGATTATATGGCAAAACTGTAATGCATCATTTGCTATTAGTGGACTGGTAATAATTACCAGTTTCAAAGCAGCTCTTTCCATGTAATCTTTAGTCTCAATCGTAACAGCCCTTCTCATTGACATTATGATTACACTAGCTGCCCTCATGATCTAGAATATTTAGTTGATGGGGATACTAAAATGCGATAGTGAAAACTGTATGTTGTATGCTCATTATAAGATAAAATGCCATTTTCTCTGACCTAATGTATGAGAGAGAGAAGGGAGGGGAGCATTACATTGTTAGCATACTGTAGCCAGATCACTTAGCTTGCTCTGCATTGTTTTTTGTTTTCTGTCTTTCTTTCTTTTTTTAAAGCAACAGCAGCTTATGACAGCAAAATAGAATGAAATTTTCACATACAAGCTTTTTTTTTAAGCACATAAATGAACAATCCTTAAGTCACTCTGTTTCCTAGGGATTTAGATATTTATCAGAAGGGCTGTATTAAGACACCTGCAAAACCATTATAATGTATTTTTATTCCAATCTGGGTTTTAGCGGAGGAATATGAGGTTAAATATTATTTTAAAGATTTTGAAGGGATGAAAATGTTAAGTGATTGCTATAAGCAGTTGAATGTCCTTTTTTACTTCCTCAATTCGGATTGTCAGGCTAAATGTGTGATAATGAAACAGAGACCTAGAGGCAAAGGATAAAGCCACCTTGGGTCACTTAAGCTAGGACTAGAGAGGTTTTTTTGTCTGTCTGGTCCCCAAATCATTGTTCAACAACAACAAAATTTATGAAAATAGTCTCAGTGATGCCTTTTATTTCCCTTTGAAGCGAGGAGGGAAACAAAAACCAGGCAGATAATGTGACCCCAGTGTCAGCATTTTCTTTCAAAATCTCTCTGCCTTTTTTTTTTTCCCACATTAGGCAAATGTTTGAAACCTAATTTTGGTATCTTATCATCTAATCTTGTTAAAGAGATTTGCCCAGAAGTGGGATATATTGAGTGAGATTATAAATGCATTGTAAAGTAAATTACAAGGTCAAGGCCAGGAGTCCATTATGTAGTCAAGCAAGTCTAGCAAGCCTGGCTTGTTTTGGAGTCACTGGTGTCTTTGGCTCCTGAGCAGAACTCACCAGCTTTTATTTCTGAATCATTAAATGAAGGGAATCATCAAACTGATTAATTCCTCATCCCCTTTCCTCACCTCAGTGGTGACTTATTTCCCTTTATCAGAACTTATTGAAAAATACTAGCAGGAGATTTGATGAAATATTCAAGTCACTTGTTTAAGAAAAGGAAAGGTAGATTTTCTTCAATTATAATTTATTCAGTCTTTTTTTTTTCCTGGAAGCCTTTCCTCATTCCTACCATCCTGCTATCCACATTTGTCCCCTTTGAATGTCATAATTAGTAGACTGGTCATCCAGTGATGTGGTGTTTGGTATCTCTCTTGGAGCATTTTCGGTTACCTCTCAAAATAAACAATAGTGAAATCAAGTTGGCTAGCTGTTTCCCAAAGTGGCATTTACCATTCTCCAGCTCTTTTCAGCGTGAGAGAAATAATGTGACTTAAGTAGGGCTTCTATCCAGACTGCTTGGCTACTGGCCAGAGAGTTGACTAGCTAAAACTGTTTCTTTCTCAACTGGAGCTGAATCTCAGCTGAGGGCAAGAGATGTTGTATAATTTGGTTCACGTTGTTAGCCACTCAAAATAATGAGGATGAAGATAGTGTAGCATTTCTCAGCTTGCTGCCTATGATGGTGCAGGCTGCAGTAAACTCACTGTTCCTTCAACTTGGATCGGTATGTATTCCTTCATATACATACCCCAGTGATGTCTAACCTTTGGGAAGTTTTGATACCCTGCCATCTTTCATTTGGTTTTTGTTTGTTTTTGTGAGGTTCTCCCTTGCCCAAGCATCCTAAGAATGGGTGTGGCATGGTATTTATTATTGTATTTTGAAGATTTTGAGACCCTCTTGAGAAAATGACAATAGGTACCCTGAGGGTGCTGAAAAATTATATTTGGGAATTACTGGCCTGTGCTTACATGCTTACATTACCTATAGGGGGCATTATGACTGTATTTTAGACTATATTAAACAGAATATTTTTATTTAAATAATACCAGAAATTTGCTTGTTTTGTAATTGTAAAATTAAAAAAGCATTTCTAGAGCATAGTGAATTGAACTTCTCTGTTTTCATTGGATCTTAGAAATGATTGTCTCTTTAGAGAGGTCATTGTTTCAGGAGACAGAATTGTTGAAGTTTAGAGAAAGGAGGGAGATAAATCTAGGTCCTTTTTGATAGTCAGGTCCAACCCTGTCACTTACAAATGAAGGAAACTGAGAGGCCTGGAGGGGGCAGCCTGTAGTGTAAAGAGAGCTGGATTTGGAGTCAGGAAGACCTGGGTGCAAATCCCACTTCAGACACTAGCTGTGTGACGCTGGACAAATTTTTTAACTTCCCTGGGCCTCAGTTTCCTTATTTGTGAAAATGATAGGCTTGGACTCTTTGCTTTCTGAGGTCCCTCCCAGCTCTACATCTATGATTCTACGATCTCAAGTAATACCACATAGTTAAAAAGCAGGCCCAGAATCCACAGGATATAATGTTAAGAATATTCTCCAAACATGTTGATTACCCGCAGCGCCCCCACCCCCTCAGCGCCCCAATCCCCTCAGCTTTAACACTCTTTGGTTTGGGATTTTTCACCTTTTAGACAACCAGAGTGTAAAAGAGAGGGAGATGAAGGGGTTAGGGGTTGGGGGGGAAGGATCGGGCAGGAATGAAACAGAAATAAGCGATTGCTGATCCATGATTCCGTGATTAAACCTTTATGTACCTGTTGTATTATTTTTGCAGGTAAAGATGAGCCCAGCAGCTACACATGTACAACTTGCAAACAGCCATTCACCAGTGCATGGTTTCTCTTGCAACACGCACAGAACACTCACGGATTAAGAATCTACTTAGAAAGCGAACACGGAAGCCCCCTGACCCCGCGGGTTGGTATCCCTTCAGGACTAGGTGCAGAGTGTTCCCAGCCTCCACTTCATGGGATTCATATTGCAGACAGTAACCCCTTTAACCTGCTAAGAATACCAGGATCGGTATCGAGAGAGGCTTCGGGTCTCGGCGAAGGGCGCTTTCCACCCACCCCCCCTTTGTTTAGTCCTCCACCGAGACATCATTTGGATCCCCATCGCATAGAGCGCCTAGGGGCAGAAGAAATGGCCCTGGCCACCCATCACCCGAGTGCCTTTGACAGGGTGTTGCGGTTGAATCCTATGGCTATGGAGCCTCCCGCTATGGATTTCTCTAGGAGACTTAGAGAGTTGGCAGGGAACACGTCTAGCCCACCGCTGTCCCCAAGCCGGCCCAGCCCTATGCAAAGGTTACTGCAGCCATTCCAGCCAGGTAGCAAGCCGCCCTTTCTAGCTACGCCCCCCCCTCCCTCCTCTACAGTCTGCCCCTCCTCCCTCCCAGGCCCCAGTCAAGTCCAAGTCCTGCGAATTCTGCGGGAAGACGTTCAAATTCCAGAGCAACCTGGTAGTGCACCGGCGGAGCCACACGGGCGAGAAGCCATACAAGTGCAACCTCTGCGACCACGCGTGCACCCAGGCCAGCAAGCTCAAGCGCCACATGAAGACCCACATGCACAAGTCGTCCCCCATGACGGTCAAGTCGGACGACGGCCTGTCCACCGCCAGCTCCCCGGAGCCCGGGACCAGCGACCTGGTGGGCAGCGCCAGCAGCGCCCTCAAGTCGGTGGTGGCCAAGTTCAAGAGCGAGAACGACCCCAACATGATCCCGGAGAACGGGGACGAGGAGGAAGAGGAGGACGACGAGGAAGAGGAAGAAGAGGAGGAAGAGGAGGAGGAGGACCTGACGGAGAGCGAGAGGGTGGACTACGGCTTCGGCCTGAGCCTGGAGGCGGCCCGCCACCACGAGAACAACTCCCGGGCTGGCGAGGAGAACCGCTCCATCCCCGACGTGATGCAGGGCATGGTGCTGAGCTCCATGCAGCACTTCAGCGAAGCCTTCCACCAGGTCCTGGGCGAGAAGCATAAGCGAGGCCACCTGTCTGAGTCCGAGGTGCACAGGGACACTTGCGACGAAGACTCAGTCGCGGGAGAATCCGACCGCATAGACGATGGCACTGTCAACGGGCGCGGCTGCTCCCCGGGAGAGTCGGCGTCGGGGGGCTTGTCCAAAAAGCTGCTCCTGGGCAGCCCCAGTTCGCTGAGCCCTTTCTCCAAGCGCATTAAGCTCGAAAAGGAGTTCGACCTGCCCGCCACCGCGATGCCCAACACCGAAAACGTTTACTCCCAGTGGCTCGCCGGCTACGCGGCGTCCCGGCAGCTCAAAGACCCCTTTCTCAACTTCGGAGACTCCAGACAATCGCCTTTTGCCTCGTCCTCAGAGCACTCGTCGGAGAACGGCAGTTTGCGCTTCTCCACGCCGCCCGGGGAGATGGACGGAGGCATTTCGGGCCGCAGCGGCACGGGAAGCGGTGGGAGCACTCCGCATATTAGTGGCCCGGGCCCTGGCAGGCCCAGCTCAAAAGAGGGCAGACGCAGCGACACTTGTGAGTACTGTGGGAAAGTCTTCAAGAACTGTAGCAATCTCACTGTCCACAGGAGAAGCCACACGGGCGAAAGGCCTTATAAATGCGAGCTGTGCAACTATGCCTGTGCGCAGAGTAGCAAACTCACCAGGCACATGAAAACGCATGGCCAGGTGGGGAAGGACGTTTACAAATGTGAAATTTGTAAGATGCCTTTTAGCGTGTACAGTACCCTGGAGAAACACATGAAAAAATGGCACAGTGATCGAGTGTTGAATAATGATATAAAAACTGAATAGAGGTATATTCATACCCTGCCCCTCACTCCCCCACCCAAATCCACCCCCCCCCCACCTTTTTGCCCCTTTCTCCCCACCACCTGCAACCCCCCCTCCCATCTCCAGTAGAATTTTTTCTAGTCCCTTGTGATTTAAAACAAACAAACACAAATAACGGAAGCTAAGAATATACAGAAAAGTGCTTGTCACCAGCACACCTGTTTTTTTTTCCTTTTTTTTTTCCTTTTTCCCCCCCTTTTTTTTTTCCTTTATGTTCTCACCGTTTGAATGCATGATCTCTATCGGGGCAATACTATTGCATTTTACGCAAACTTTGAGCCTTTCTCTTGTGCAATAATTTACATGTTGTGTATGTTTTTTTTTTTTATTTTGACTTAGACAGCATGTATGGTATGTTATGGCTATTTTAAATTGTCCCTGATTAGTTGCTGAGCAAACATGTTGCTGTTTCCAGTTCCGTTCTAAGAGAGAGAGAAAAAAAAAAGAGAGAGAGAGAGAGAGGAAAAAAAAAGACCATGCTGCATAACTTCTGTAATACATATCATGTACAGTTTTGTTTTATAATGTGTGGAGGAAAAGACAGTCTTTGGATTAACCCTCTATGGACAGGATGGATAGCACTGAAAAAAAAAAGCTGTATTAGCTAGATGTCTGTCTCTAAAGGGTTAAATGTATCAATTGAATAGGAAAAAAAGGCCTTGAATAGACAAATTAAGAAAAAAAAAGATAAAAGCAAATTTGTACTATCATTTGGTTTTAAAAATATGAGTGCCTTGAATCTATTGAAACCATGTTGATGGTTCTTCCTACTTGTTATAAACTTGTAGCTTAATTCAACATTGGGTAAGGTGATAAATCTTTAGGACCTAGCATATGATTCTATATTGTATTTCTCACAACAATGGCTACCTAAAAATATGACCTAATATGTCCTAGTTAATCATCATTCTCCCTTTAGTTTAATTTTTTAAAAAAACTGATTATAGCAGTATAAAACCTATTTTGCTCCTGGTGAGAGCTTAAAAGAAATGGGATTTTTTGCCCAAAGTTTTATTTTTTTTAATCAATGATTAAATTGAATGTGAAACGTGCAAAGGCCCTGGAACATGATTAAATACACTAGTAAGGAAATTCATTTTATGAAGATATTTACTTTTAATAATATCTTTGATTGATTCTGGCACCAAAACAAATAAATCCAGATTCACTTGATTGTCAAGCTGACAATCAGATTATAAACTTTAAGACCTTGTGTACCCATATAATAAAAGAGGCTGGCAATAAGATTTCGCAGAGTGTAACAGATAGAAAAACAAAAAATAATTGTGATCATTAGCACAATGTGGTACTGTTTGCCATTTTAAACTAGAACAGGTGTATAAGCTAATATCGATACAATGATGATTAACTATGAACTCTTAAGACTTGCTTTTAAATGTGACATTCTAAAATAAAGAGAGAGAAAGAATTTTAAGAGTAGCAGTATGTATGTCTGTGCTCCCTAAAAGTTGTACTTCATTCCTTTTTCATACACTGTGTGCTATTTGTGTTAACATGGAACAGGATTCATTTTTTTTTTTATTAAGCTAGCATCCGCCCCAGTTGGTGTTCAAATAGCACTTGACTCTGCCTGTGATGTGTCTGTATCTTTTCTCTAATCAGAGATACAGAGGTTGAGTATAAAATAAGACTGCTCAGTTAGGACAATTAAGTGCACTGTACAATTTTCCCAGTTTACAGGTCTATACTTAAGGGAAAAGTTGCAAGAATGCTGAAAAAAAAAATTGAACACAATCTCATTGATGAGCATTAAAAACAAAACAAACAAAAAAAAAAACAAAAAAAAACTTTGCCAGCCATTTACTTGACTAATGAGCTTATTTACTTGGACAACATTGCAGCGCTGTGAATGGAAACAGAAAACACTTAACATAGAAATGAATGATTGCTTTCGCTTCTACAGTGCAAGGATTTTTGTACAAAACTTTTTTAAATATAAATGTTAAGAAATTTTTTTAAAAAAAACACTTCATTATGTTTAGGGGGGAACTGCATTTAGGGTTCCATTGTCTTGGTGGTGTTACAAGACTTGTTATCCATTTAAAAATGGTAGTGGAAATTTTATGCCTTGGATATACACCGCTCTTCAGGTTGTATAAAGCATACATTGGGGAAAGGTTTAAGATTATATAGTACTTAAATATAGGAAAATGCACACTCATGTTGATTCCTATGCTACAACACATTTATGGTCTTTTTTCTGTATTTCTAGGATGGTATTTGAATTAAATGTTCACCTAGTGTTAGGCACTATAGTATTTATATTGAAGCTTGTATTTTTAATTGTTGCTTGTTCTCTTAAAAGGTATCAATGTACCTTTTTTGGTAGTGGAAAAAAAAACACAGGCTGCCACAGTATATTTTTTTAATTTGGCAGGATAATATAGTGCAAATTATTTGTATGTTTCAAAAAAAAAAAAGACAAAAAAGTGTGACATTATACAGATAAGAAGCCATATAATGGCTGTTTGGCGAAAACCTGTTAGAATGTCACACGGATGGCTGTCACAGAGGGTTGTACATATCTTTTTTTTGTTCTTTTTTCCTGCTGCCATACTGTATGCAGTACTGCAAGCTAATAACGTTGGTTTGTTATGTAGTGTGCTTCTTGTCCCTCTCCTATCACCCTACATTCCAGCATTTTAACTTCATATGCAGTAAAAGAAAGAAAAAAAAAGGAAAAAAAACAATGTTTTGCAGTTTTTTTCATTGCCAAAAACTAAATGGTGCTTTATATTTAGATTGGAAAGAATTTCATATGCAAAGCATATTAAAGAGAAAGCCCGCTTTAGTCAATACTTTTTTGTAAATGGCAATGCAGAATATTTTGTTATTGGCCTTTTCTATTCCTGTAATGAAAGCTGTTTGTCGTAACTTGAAATTTTATCTTTTACTATGGGAGTCACTATTTATTATTGCTTATGTGCCCTGTTCAAAACAGAGGCACTTAATTTGATCTTTTATTTTTCTTTGTTTTTATTTTTTTTTTATTTGGATGACCAAAGGTCATTACAACCTGGCTTTTTATTGTATTTGTTTTCTGGTCTTTGTTAAGTTCTATTGGAAAAACCACTGTCTGTGTTTTTTTGGCAGTTGTCTGCATTAACCTGTTCATACACCCATTTTGTCCCTTTATTGAAAAAATAAAAAAAAATTAAAGTACACAATGTAAGCTTCTTGTGTCCTCATTTGACACACTCTGTAAATTACTTTCAGGAAAATAACAGGTTTTAAGAGAAGGCCAGTCAGTCTTTTTCAGGATTCTTTCTGTGGGCATTTTGACGTGTGTGTTGTATCCTAAAGGAACGTAGAAATACCATATTAGAATAGACATTTCAATCCAGGGAAATAGTTTTGAGGCTTTACAATTCTAGAATAATTTTCAAGAGCATAGAAGATTTTTTTTTTTCAGTGTGGATATTGAATCTTCTCCCAACCTGCTGTAGCAATAGAGCCATTCAGGAATAAACTTACATCTTCCCTGTAATGGCATTGTCCACATAGCATTCCTTGGGGATTTTTTTTTTTTTGGTCTTGTCTGTGAAAGGGACTTTTCCTCCTGCCCCATCTGGAGTGCATGGGACAAAAGAAAAGAATCAGTCCTCCAATTTCCTTATTAGCCCCTCTGTCAAACCAAAACTAACTTCCTTCTCCCCTCCCTTTTCCTCACCACTCTCACCCAAAACCCTAACAATGGCAACAGGTGAACTCCAGATTTTCGGCCTGTGCTGTTCACTGAATAGTGTGACGTGTTTTGTGAAAGCAGCCACCAATGGTGTGTGGGCATGCACAGCCTCTGATTTTACGAGATGCATGGTGTGTTGCACTGTGAATTTGAGATCAGACAAACCGGCCCTAAAACTCTACAGACCTGTTTATGGTGTTTCACTGGCTGACAACAAATGGAAGGTGGGAACTCCCCTTCACTTATCTTTTGAACAACCAGCAGGTTTATGAAATATTGTGCGTACATTTGTCTTTGAAATCTGGAATCCAATTAAGGTCCTTTTTTTTTTAACCCCTTCTTAGAGGTCTGTGCATGTTGTCAGTTTTCACAAATACTGCGTGTTGCAGCATCTTTTTGCTTTTTTAAAACACATCCCCTCCGTGATATTGTGTCTCGCTGTTCCTAGTGTAACTGGATGGATATGACATTGTTTTTATTTTTGTACAACCAAAGCCAGAGTTCTGTTGTCTTCTTGTGGTGGTGGTCATTGTTGCCCCATTAGTAAACCCATCAGGCCTTTTCATAGGTGGCACTCTTCCAATGGATGTAATAATATTGATCTTAGGGAAGAAAATCTTACCATTAGTACAGAGGGAGATGATTTTTTCCCACCAGCCTGTTTAAGAGATGTATCTGTCCCTTTGACGGGTGAGGACTAGAGGGTTTGGGGGTGAGAAGTGGAAAGGGGAATATTAGGCAAGATGTACAGTTGGTTATTAGTGTGGAAGAGATTGGATGATGAAAAGGGGGGAGGGTGAGAGAACAGATGGGTTCCAAAGAGCTTGGTAACTGTCAGAAAACCAGGGCTCAGGGAGGATGTTGGTGCTTTAGGGAAGGCAGTTTTAGACATTAACACAGTGTTGGGACCAGGCAGAAATCATAACCAATACTTTGCTCTTTTGGGAGTACATGACTTCAGCTCTACCACTATTAAATGTCCATAAAGTCTGTATCTCCCTGTTATTCTTTTAATAGGAAATTGTTACTGCAGCTGAACAGGTTTTTATATATAGTACTCATTTTAATTTCTCCATGTATAATGTTTTAGTGTAATTAGGTTTGCATTCTGATATATAGTATTGAATTAATATAATACCACATGTATATATTTATAATTCAAATCCAGAATTTCTAAATCATGGTGGGGAGGGAGAATGATGATTCCCCTGCTGATGAATGAGAAATTGTGTTTGATTTCAGCCTTCACAAGGCTAAATAAATCTAGTGGGAGGCACGACAGCTTCTTCAGTTCACCTAGTCTCCTGACTTGCTTAAGCCCTCTTTTAAGAGATTATTTCTGAAGCTGCCTCAATAATAGATGCATTAAGGATTAGTCAACAAGAACATAACAACAAGAACATATAGGTTAGATTCCAAGTGCTAAGCAAATATCTTAATGCAAACTATACATTTCCTAACAATGTAATCAATGCATGGTGTTTAAAATCAGAGACCCCTTAAAGGTGATTTTTAAGAATTCTGAAACAGACGTAAGTGATATCCTGTAGGAACTTACAAGGCAATGTGTAGCCCTGTAAACCTCACCTTCCAACATCTTCCTTCTCCAATGAATGTTGCTGTTTATCTCCACTTGAAAAGATATTTAAATGAACAGGAATATTATTGGGGTAGCAGCACAAAGGCTTTTGTTAAAATTTCCATTGCCCACTGATTTTTAAAAGTCCAGTTTGGGGGGGGGGCATGTCTTCTGTGCTCCCTTAAAAGACATTTAATATCCTCTAAATTTTAAGGCTAAAAAAGGGACTGAAAACAACATGGAGTCCTTTAACCTCAGAGGTTCCAAACTTAAAGGCCTGTAAGAAGTGATATGAGTATATGGCCTTTAAATTATCTTTGCAATCTCAGGAAATGTGAAATTTTTGAGTTTATCCCAGAAGAATGAATATGTGTCATTATGTAGCTATTTTTCCCCCAAATGTGTGTTATACTTATATAAAGCTTGAAGTGAGAAAAGTAAGGGAAGTAGGACCATTTGGAAATAGTCTAAAATAGAGAAGCAAGGAGGTAGGGTGGCTTGCTTATCCATAGACAAAAGTCTCCTAAGAAGAGCCAGGATTTTTCAGGCCTTCCTGGAAAGAAGTTGGATGGCTTCATCCTGCCTTACTTCAAGCACTGGATAGACAGAGAGAGAGAAAGTGAGGGAAATGGATTGTTTCATTTGTCTTTAAACACCATCCACATAATTTAAAAATTATTTGTGATAAGTCTACTGTAACTGTGTATCCATTATAGTTCTATTATATGCCAGTGTTTCTGAGTCCAAAGTATTCAAGAGTGGGCCCATACCTTCCTACTTATTTGGCCAACCTATTAAAAAAATTAAAAGTTAGGGGAAACTTTGCCAGTGTTGAGAAGATTGATAGTATTCTCCAAACTGGCTTTTTATTTTCTTTCAAAAGAGTTTTAACTTCAACAACATAAGCTACTTAGTAAATTTTCCTTAGTGGCTTTTGAGACCCTTGCAGATACCCCCAGTGAAGAATAAGGCGATCTGTTTCCAAAGAAATGGACTCATCAGGCCACAGGGCTTGAATTTGGAATTATGTGACTGTATCACAGGGTTGACTCTAACTGCCAATTGTATACTTGGATTATTGGGTGTGATTGTTTGATGTTATCGGCACTCATTAGCCTGCTGTTTCATTTGCTAAAAACACATGATTGTTGAATCAGCCTTTTGGGGGAGGGGTTTCTCTTTCTGTGTGTTTCACAGTGTTATCCATGGTCCTAGGATGCAATTGATTTCTTCTTCCCTAATGAGGCAGGGGAGAGCAAAAGTTCAGAGCTCTGGGGCTGTTGTATGGAAGTGTGTAACCTTGCCCAAGCACAACTCAATGGTGGATCCAACTACCATTTTTTCCATTCTGTAAAAATGACAAAGAGTTTCCTGTGGGAAGTATAAAAAGAAACGTACGAAGTATGTCTTCCACAGGAAAAGCAGAAATGGCCGAAAATAGGGATTTCCGTAAAATCCTTTGATTTGAAGTAGGGCCTTGATATTGGATAGGGAATGTGCTATTAAATAAACTTGTGAATAGTTAAGTGCTCAATCTGAAACTGTACTTTGATTTCCAGTGAGGGCTGTAAAATACTGGTAAATGGGGGAAGAGAGGTGACAAAGCGGTTTGATTCGGACATCCTCGTCTTAAAGAGAGGCAATGCCAGTGTCGGGCAGTGGGACCTGGGAATCCTGCTTAAAAAGAGGTGTTGCGGGATTCTCAGTGTTCCCTGGTCCTTGTTGGACATGGCAGGACCAGGCCTGGTCCCTGTGGTTCAGCGAGGGGGATTCACAAGAGCAGCTGAGTGCTAGACCCTGGGCCTCCAGCGCCAAGTCAGGGGAGAAGAGGCCCCAAGCCCCTGCCTCGGGTCACCATGGCAACGAGGCCTGGAATACCACAGTGGTGGTCTTCCTCAGCACATCCGGATTCCCAGTCCTGCAGCTTCAAGTCAATGTACACAGGAGGGGAAGAAAACCAGGAAGAAAATAACCATCCCCTTCTTCCCTTCCCTTTTCTCTTCAACAACGCTTCTTTCTCCCCCCCTCCCCCCTCCCCCCACCAAAATTGAACTGCGCTTTTCCAAACAAACTACAGGCAGGTTTGGTGAAATTTGGGGGTAACCTTTTGGGGTTCTGGTTTTCTCTGCAGAGATTCGTCCGACTTTTGTAAATCTTTGGCTGCTTTGACGTTGAATTTGATGACATTCCATGTTTTTGTTGTGCTGCTTTACATTGATTTTTATTTTTGTTTTATTTTTGTTTTGTTTTTCCCCCCTTTACTCTCCTTTCCTTCTCCCCTTCCCCTCCAATCAAAAAAAAGAAAAAGAAAAAAGAAAGGACCGGGGTACATACAACTTGTCTTGTTACCTGCATTTTTTTCACTGGAGGTGGGTGGGTGAGGGGACGGGAAAGAATGTTTCCCTCCATATGTGTCCTGAAGAGTTTATTAGAACTGTAATGTTATATGAAAGGGAGAGCCTCAGCCCCCGGGTGGGCAAGAGTGGGTGGGGAATCTACCTTTGTGGGGAAAGCAACCAGAGACCAGAGAGTGTGGGGCCTGGGTTTGAAATCAGTGCCTGAGATTCCAACAGCTCAGGTCTGTGGCTGATTCAAATTAATTGGAAAACAAAAAACAAAAACAAAAAAGGCTAGGAAGAGAATGGAATGTCACTGGGCCAAGTTACACCTGTATTTTTTTTCCCCCCTCTCTGTCCCCATCCTCTTTCTAGGTTCTTCACACACCCCCATTCGGCGTAGTGCCCAGAGAGCTCAAGATGTGTGGCAGTTTTCGGATGGAAGCTCGAGAGCCCTTAAATTCTGAGAAAATTTGATGCCCTTTCCCCCCACCCAAGGCAGGGTGGGATGTCCTGCCGCCCAGCCGACTTCAGAGCGTGGTCTGTCATCCTGCTAGTTTGTGATGTTTTCTGACAGTAGCCTCCAAGAAGCCGTCGTGTGAAGAGTCCTGCGGAGTCCTTCCCGTCTGGGCCTGCAGCGCCATTTTATTTATATTTTTTAATAAAAAAAAAAAATAAAAACAGAAACAAACAAACAAAAAAACCAGAATCTCATTGAAACAGTGAATCAGTCCCATGTTATAGGGCCCATTGGCCGTCACTGTCTTTGGGTGACGCCCACGCCCTCTTGAAACCAGCCAATTTAATTACCTGTACTGTGGAAAAGAGCATGAGTCCCCCAACCCATTGTTTCTATACATTCTACGTTGTCTTTTAAAACTTGTGCTTAACATTGACACAATAAATGTTGGAGCTTTAGGTTCTGCTTGCCTGTTCTTCAATTTTTAATGCTTAAAAGACAGTGCAGCTGGTTATGACTTTGTATTGCCATATCCATTTGCTACAGATAACCACTGAGTGGGTAGGGGGAGTGGGAGTCTGCAGAGGGGGGAGTTGAGGAAGGCAGAAGAGGTTAACATCCACAAAATGGCATAAATTTTCGAGGAGAATCAAAATGCGGAGCTTTAGGACTAAATCATAGGGATATCATAATTAATGTAGTAATAGTGTTGCTGTTTATTAATGCTGAAGTGTGGTTTTCCTAACTGTCTGACTTATAATTTGCATACCATTAAATAATACATAATGTGACATACTACATTTCTGGTTTTCAAATGTACACTTTTTGGTGGTACCATGTAGGGTCTGGATTTGTCTTTTTATCTAATGCAAAAAGCTAACATCACTGGGTTAAGACTATGGCAAAGCCAAGAGAAAGTGATAAATATCTTTAGTTGCTTATCACATAGTCTCATTTTGGGCCCTCAAACTCATAGTAAATACAATTTATATGAAAAAAGAAACAAAACAACAGCCCCTGTACCCCTGTGTTAATCTCAGGGAATTTGGAGTTTGTTTTCCTGGGAGGGGAGATGAGCAATAATAAAGGAAGAAATTCTTATATTTCACAACTATGGTGATAAAGCTTTTATTTCCCTTAAAGTTGTGTCATGAATCAATCAAAATATATTACATTCCAATTTACAAAAGCCTTTACCTGATAAGTGGGGGGAAGTGGAGAAAGGAGAAGGGGTGGGCAGGATGGTTTCCATTACCAGGATCTCCAAGTAAGGATTAGAAAAGATATATTAAGCATACACATATAAATAATAGAATCATACATATTCTATTTCTATATTGACTCTGTAGGTGTGGGGGTGGGGTGGAGTAGGGAGAGATCACTCACTCACCCTTTGACCAGTTTGCCCAGACTAGTGAAATTAGTAGTGGAATAACTCACATCAGGAGTTTTTCTTGCTTAATCATCATAAATTATAAATTCAATTTTATAGTTCCTTCCCATATATTACCTCATTCCATCTTCAGAACAACCCTCTGAAGTAGATAAGGTAGGGCAGATGTCCTCATTTGATAGAAAGGTAAATAGGCAAACTTGGACTGGGACTTGTCCAAGCTCACATAGGAAATGGTAGAATGATGGAGCCAGCATAGGAACCCTGACCTTCTTTCTCACAGTCCAGTACATTTGCCATTATACCGTCACAGCTTAACTGCTGCTATCTATAAAAGGGGGCTTTCTGTAGAGAATATATCATACGTATATATGTATGCATGTAGATATGTGTATAAATACACATGCATATGTATATTGAATAGATGTAAAGGCCATATACATTTGCACATATAGGTATATACATGTACTCACATGCACACACATACACATACATAATATGTATAGTTACTGTATCTAATACCCAGGAGTAAGTATGTACATTTATTATACATGTGTGTGTTGTGCATATATGTGCTATATGTGTGTGTGCACATTTATGCACTATATATGTTACACATAAGCACTATATATACATATATAAGCTGCATAAATGTGCACACATGCTCCTGGGTATTAGATAGGACTCGATGTTATTTATTTTTCTCTATAAAAAGCACAGGAAATGGTATCTCAAGAGAGAGCCCAGGGCAAGGTCTTCCTCCCCTGCCTCACCAGTAGTTGGTTTTCCCATGACAGATGAATATCCTTGATTAAACAAGGGGTCTTGGCAGGTTATCCTCAAGGGCAGCATACTCAGGTTCTATTGAGCCAAGAGAGGAAGAGAATTCTGGACATAAAGACATTTCACAGCAACGCTCCTGCTTCAGATTGCCTCCAGACCTTTGAAGATCACGACAGGGCTTTCTGCCCTGTGCACCCACAATCCATTCCTGCTCTCCTATTGCTGTAGAGAGCGAATGGGTTTTTAAAGGGAAGAGCAAAGCAACCCAGAGCTACCAAACTCTAGTTGTTAGGACAAGTTCAGCTCTATTGCTAGACTTGGTATTTATTATGCCTGCCTGCATGATTTGTGCGTTTCTCCTTTTTAACAGTTTGTAAATGGGCTGAGTTCTTCTGGAAGCTCTGCTTGGATAAAGGGTGTATATATTTCTTCATGAGTTTTGTTTTCCTTTTTGGAAGAAAAACCAAACCCTGGTCATAGGAGGAAAAAAAATACATCGAATTTTAAGCACCTCCAAATTCATTTGGAAGATGGGCTGTTGAGCAAAGGCAGGAGGCTTTCAAAATTAAAGCTTATTTAGCATTCCTGCTTATCTGTAGGGGTCTACCTCTCAAGATCCTAGTAGTTTCCTGTGTTGAAGCTACCTTTAAGGAGGTCAGGACAAGAGGAGGAACTAAGAAGTAAGTCAGAAGTTGCTGGATGATAGAGCTGAAAGGGAACTTGGAGCTCATCTCATCTAAGGCTCTCCTTTGATAGATGAGGTAACCAAGTCCCCAAGAAGTTAAATGACTTACCCAAGGTCATAGAGAAAGTTAGTGGCAGAACTTTCCTGGAAAGAGAGGCTTCGTTCATACTACGGATGGATTAATATGGCATTAAGCATTTATCAGTTTATCAATTAAACATTTGCAAAACAGTATCCCAAATGTTTCACTTGATCTGCACAATAACTAGGAGAGGGAGGTACTATTATTATTCTTTTTTTTTTAATAGATGAAACTGTGTCTCAGAAAGATGAATGACTTGTACAAGCGCACACAGCTGATGACTGCAGAGCTAGAACTTAAAAATAGAGGACAAGAGTCCTACCCTTTAGGGAGCTTGCTTATGCTTTCTTCCTATGGATATATTCTCAAACTCTTGCCCTGATAATGACTTTTGGGAGCCAATTTGATGAGTCCTTTGAGGTGGCCCTGGTCTATGAAAATAATTTTTTTTGAAAGGAGTAAAGTCTGGATCTATGATTTCCTCATTCAAAGGAACTCTGGGTGTTGAAATTCTCTCCTCTGGTGCAGATCAGCAACTTCATTGTTATTTATAGTTTTAGAGATTTCCCTAGGGGAACAGAGAGGTTAGGTGATATATATACGTATATATATATATATATATATATGTATATAAAACATAATTTGATCCTCTCCTCACCTCTCCCGTCCTGTCCTGTCCTCTCCTCTACTGGGTTGGCCAACAAAGGTCACAGCCCAATCACTACCTGGTCATTGTCTGGACTCTGATGGCTCAGAGTGAATGTAAATAGTAATTGTTTCCGTTTTTGGCCAGAAACCCTGAGGGTCTTCTCCTCCCCTCCCCAGATTGATTTTTTTAAAAAAATTAGGTAAAAGGGGCCATTCCTTGACTCATTTTTTACCTAGACTTAATTACTGAGTGGGAGTTGCCTCAGTCAAATTGAGACCTGGGAAAGACCTCAGCTTAAAAAGGCCAGTCTCCCACTGCATCCAGCACCGTCTCCAGTTGTCCTGACCTATATCTTGCTACTGGGCCCAGATAGCTCCAGAGGAAAAAGTGAGGCTGGTGACTTTGCACAGCCCTCCCTCACTTAAATCCAATTCACTTGCAAGTCATGGCATCACTTTCCTGATGTCATGGTCTTCTTTCAGAACAAAGGACAAACAACAACAACGATTTGATTCTCACAACAACCCTGAGAGCTAAATATTGTTTCTATTTTATAGATCAGGAAACTGAGGCTCAGAGAAATATAAATTGCATGAGGTCACATAGATACTTGGTGGTAAATCCAGGCCTCAAACCCCCAAACTCTAAAGTCAGTGCTTGCTGTACCATTCTAGAGTTGCTTCATACAAGACTACTAGAATTGTAAGAAGAAGA
Organism: Phascolarctos cinereus; assembly: GCF_003287225.1. Lineage (NCBI taxonomy): Eukaryota > Metazoa > Chordata > Mammalia > Diprotodontia > Phascolarctidae > Phascolarctos > Phascolarctos cinereus. Next base: position 109,752,607 of record NW_027555625.1, on the reverse strand, counting down.
ATCTGCTGGTTAAAAAGAAAATGTCTTCAATGAGAAGAGAAAACCCGAATGCGCTGTCAGTTCACTTACCCAATATGGGGAAGCTCCACAAAATCTTGGTGGAATTCATATTTGTTGTCCCCCCCCTTTTTTTTTTTTGGTGGGGGCTTGGATTTTTGATTATGTGTGTATTTAAAGGAATATTTAATTTGGACAGAGTTGATTCTTGTATAGTTAGCCATTCAAAGGTCATCAGATCAGACCAAAGCCTTTTAAGTATTTTTTAAAATCTTTTTTCAGTTTCTAACATAGTATGGTGATTAGTAAGGGAGTCATGGAAGAGGAAAGAAGGAGAATTGAGATCTGTAGTTAGTAACATCCATATCATAGCTTAAAATAAGATTTGTTCCTCATAGAAACATGAGTTCTTTCCATTTTATAAATGAGCCAGCTGCATCTCAGAAAGCAGGGGCAGATAAAGGATTAGAATGTAAATATTTCTTTGTCTCTTGTTTTGATCTTTTACTTAGTACATGGCCCCAACTTGCTTTGGGATTAAGCCTGCTGGAGTCAGACTTTGGGGATTTTTAGTTCAGTCTGAAGTTCAGGAACAACAAAGGTTGTAGACCACGTCCATATTTTCCCACCTCTGCAGCCAGTCCAGAGTGAATACTTGTTAAACAAGGAATCAATGTTGTGTCACTTTTTCAGTGAACCCTAGGTAGAACAGATGCTGTTCAGTTATATGTACAGTATGTTAGGTTGAGACAGAAAACTCCAGTGGAAACAAGTAAAGGCAGGTATTAACCTCAAGTAGGAGGTGCATTCTCTTATCTTCGAGTACAAACAGATAGCAGTCAGGTACTTAGTTAATAATTTTAATAATGCCATGCACTACATTGCACAGTTGAAAAAAGTATCTTCACATATGTTCCCATTTGATTTTCACAAGAATTCTGTGCCTTCATAAAACTCTTACTCTAATATCTCATCCTGGTATGGAAGTGACTCTGATAGACTCTTTCCTGGTGAAAAAGATTCACATATCCTGACTACAGACTTTCTGTTGCCCAAGAATCAGCCTAGTTAAATACTAAAAAGCTCCACACAAGTAGGCTAATTGGGCAAACATAAAATAAAGAAAAATACAAAATGATTCTCATGTCTGTCTATCTCTCTTTTGCAGGGATGGTGGTAGAATGGCATAAATGGGGACAGAGAGTTCTGGAAATCAGTTTTTAGGCTATCTATAACCATAACTTTAACTGTTGGTATTAAAAATGTGAGCTCTTGTCCAATGACCAGTGAGTTTACATTCTACTGGAGGAAATAAACTATATAAATTTTGACATTTATGCTATAAATAAAACTAGAAAATATAGAGAAGCTGTAACTAAGTGGAATGATGGCTCACAGGCTCTGTTGGAGGAGTATAAAGAAGTTGGCAGAATTTGATTTTATCACATGTCTAAAGACAACAAAAACATTATTTCATAGGATGTTTGGCACATGAAGAATACTATGAAGGTCACTAGAGCTCACACATCAAAACATCTGTTGTAGAGGATGAGAAGGTAGAAAAGTTCTACAAGAACTCAATGAAGACCCTCGAAATTAGTCAACATATACTTTAGTACCTAATAACTTCAATGGGAAAGTGGGCATACGTCAGGATGGTGGAAAAAAATATTTAATAAAACATAGTTCAGTATCAAGAAATCAAAGAAGCCAAAAGCTTGTAGATGACCCAGGACATGGTAAACAGCAGAGAGCATAGCAAAATGAAATTGACTATATCATGCCAGGAAATGGCTAGTTACTGATCTGAAAGTCATTTCCAAATCACCCATCTACATGATTTGGAGCACTGACCTTTTTAGAGCAAAGATCAAAATAAACAATAAGAAGAAAGTGTAAATGTGAGAAGATAATACATAATGCATTTAAAACAGGTCTTATTTGACTGATTTCAAAAACCACTGACACTGAAAAATGTGAAATGGATAAATGAATAAATATTAGCATAGAAAATTTTGTACTTCATAGGATTGTAGATTTAGAGCTAGAAGGAAGACTAGAGGTCATTTTATCTAATTTGTCATTTTAGAGACTAGGAAACAGATGCCAGAAAGGTCAAGTGACTTGTTTAAAGTTACCAGATATGATATGGCAGAACCAGAATTTGAATTCAGGTCTTCTGCCTTTAAAAACAAGGTTATTTCTACTGTACTATGGTACTTCTTCATCAGTGTACATGTTGTCTTCCTCTCTCCCAGCAGAACATTGTCTCCTTGTGGGGAGGTATGCTTTATTTTATTTACATCCTTAGCACCTATTACAGTACCTAGCACATGGTGGATTTTCAACAAATGTTTGTGTAAATTAATTAGATTGCATCATCATTTCCTACAGAAGTTTAACTGAAATAAAGCAATCACTACCATGACGAAGGTAAAATCACTTCAGACAGCAGATACTTGATTTCTTCTTCATGTGGAAAGACATAACATCCAAGGTCAACATTAATTTAGAATATAAACTAATTTATAAAATCTTATAGAGGAAAATGGTCAAAGATTATAAGCAGTAACATGAAAAAAGGAAAAGCAGGTAAGGGATAAATGAGTTGTAGAATGCTCAATTTAAGACTTGATTAAAATAGAGCAAATTAAGAGCATTTCACAGTGAAACCAGGAAGATGACAGACAAAAGACAGAAAGAATATGGTAAGTTTCTATAACAAAACATTTTCTTTAATGATGATGGTGGATCTAACACATCTAAATTCCAACTTCTCAGTTCCTGGTGTGCTATGTGAGGAGGAAAAGGAAATAGAACTAAAGAAAATGAGGCCAGGAAGAGTGGCTGGACAGAGCTAATTATGTACAGATGAGGTCTGTAATGGAAAGAACAACATTTTGAGGGAATTGAGGGCCTGTTTCATGGTGTGGTAGAAAGAGCACTGGATTTGGAGTAAGAGCAGCTGAATTCAAACTCCAGCCCTACCAATTTACTATTGGGCAACCTAAAGCAAGTCCTGTAATGTCTCTGGGCCCTGCTTTCATTATTTGTAGAATGAGAGGCTTAGAGTGGGTGACCTATGGCTTCCTTTCCAGTTCTAGATTTGTGATCTTGGCATCTGAAGCAGGGAAAGACAGCAAAAGATTGGGGGTGGGGGCAGGAATTACAGAAACTATTACTATTAAAAGAAAGGGATTTGAAGGACGCTAGTAACTACTGATACATACACCTACTTTTGTGCCCTACATTATTTTTGAAAAATAATCTATACATGTATTAAGGCTCTCCTTGATGACATATGAGAACGGAATAGGCAGACTTTCATAAACAATATGCTATAACAAATCATATCTCTATAGTTACATGTGCTTTACATAGTTAGATATGCTTTACAATTATTACCTCATTTAATCACAACATCCCTAGGAGATGAGTGATATTATTTTCCCGATTTTACAGATGAGGCAACTGAGTCTGAGAGGAGTTAAGTGACTTGGCAGGATCACATAGCTAGTAATTGTCTGAGGCCTGGTTTGAACTTAGATCTTCCCAACTCTAGGTGTAGCACTTTATCTACCATACCACCTGTTAAAAGAGTTTAACCTAATAATTCACACAGGTAAAACAAAAGGGATGATGACTGTTTATTGTATGGATTATGCTATGTAGTTCCATGGAGAGCCTGTAGAACTGATCCATTAATATACATATCAGTATACACACACACACACACACACACACACATATATGTATATATATATATGTGTGTTTCTATATGAGGTATATGGGGTGTTCATGGGGACTAGCACATCTGGTGTAAGCCCTAATCAAAGCTGCTCCTCCACCTTTGGTGTCCACTTGTCACCCAATTCTCCCTTGTGGCTCCAAGAAGCTGTAGCATGAGCAGCAACCATTAAAATAGTCTTGGTAGACAGCCTAAACCAGGTTTAGGGTAACTGACAGGCCTCTACCCTGTCTAATCAGAGAGTTAGGGGGATGTCTCCCCAAAGCATGTGAAGATCTCCTCCAGTAGAATGGGTAGATGAGAACAATTTGTTCCAACGGCCATGAAGGTGACTGAAGCAAGTGCTGTGGAGTGCTTAGAGCTTGGTCAGACATTGAAGACACCAAGGTCATCCACTGCATCCCAGGCCATCTCCAGTCATTTCAACTTTTGACTTACCACTGGACTTTGATGATTCTGGAATACAGAGTAAGGCTGATGACTTTCTGCAACTCTGCCTCACTTAAATCCAATTCACAGACAAGTGAACACAGATCACCTGTGATGTCACTGGTCTTCTTTAAAAGTGAAAGATGAATAACAAAAATGTGTGTATACATATGTATATGTGTACACACACACACACACACACACAAACAACAGAAAATGTAGATGGAAAGTGAGTTAGAGCTAGAACTAAGTAGGTGGAATAGAACCAGATGAATTGCATTTGGTAAATTATATAGTGCTTCTCTCAATGTCAAGCTTTTCTCTGTAACAAAACTCATCTTAACACCAGTATTTTTCTAGTAATGCTTATGGCTATAAATCATGGATGAACACACTTTCCAAAGGATCAAAAATTGTTACCCTGAAGGGTAACAGAGAGACACATAGTAGGCATAACTAGACTGTAGCATCCTACCCTAAGTGATATGCACAAGTGTGAATGGAAAAGGAACTGAGCTGACATAGAGTGAGAATGATTCATGACTGATGGAAAAGCCTGTTTACTGAATAGACCCCCAACACTTTGGAGGACTTGTTTAAGAACCATACAAAAAGAGAAAGTTTCTTTCTGCACCATTGGTGGGATTGTCCAGATTGATGAAATTATAGGCACATTTTTAGTCACCAGATGGTGTAGCTAGCATCTAACTTTATCCTATTCATCAAAAGGGCTGGGCCCTGGGAAGTCCCACACTCAGGTGGTTATTCACTCTATTCCTCTCTAGATTGAGTGCCGTACTCTCTATGGTCCTCAGAGAGTGGATAACATTTTATCCCCTAGGTCTACCTTCCTCTGGGTAGCTGGACTCATCTTATTAGTCTAAGAGGTATAGTTAATGTAGATTTACCCAATCAGAATAGCTCTGAGTGCCTGCTTCCTGAAATGCTCTTCTTTGTTTTTGAATCCGGTATATTTCATTTATTCCTAGCCTTGATATAATGGCCATTTATGTAAACTTAATTAACTGTATACGGTGTTTTTTGCTTTCAGCATAGAACCAAATAAAAGAATAAGACAACATGGATAAAATATCCTCCCATAGCTTTTACTAAAACCAGGTAACCCCCCCAGTAATAGTTGGAAACCCAAGAATTCTAGGATAGAGTTCTAGGATACATGCCTCAATTCAGCCTAACACCTCAGAGTGGCAGGTGATCACGAAAACCTCTCCACTGGAGGGATTGGTAAGCCTTCACCATATAACCATTGGAACACTCCATTTAGCTACTGATTCCTCCACAATCTCAATCCTGGATTTCTGTGTGCCATTGGGTTCTTGCCCAGGGTTTTGTTTTGAGGCAATCGGGGTTAGGTAACTTGCTCAGGGTCACAGAGCTAGTAAGTGTCTGAGGCTGATTTGAACTCAAGTCGTCTGGACTTCAGGGCCAGTGCTCTATCTATCATGCCACTTAGTTGCCCCCTTGCTAGATCTTAAGGCATATGCACTCTTATTCGTATTTAGTATCCTGTCGTTACCAGGGACTTCTGACTGCTTTTTTCCACAGACAGTGCAACACTTGTGAAAAAGGGAAAATGGACTCAAAAACAGCTCCCAACAAGGAAAGCCATTGGCCAAGGGTGTGCTGGTAAATGTTTAACAACCGGCTTGGGTGGGTGGGAGTATATGCAAGAACACACTTTTAAAGTTTAATCTATACCGCTAACATTTTCTCCCTCACTTTCTTGAATCTAGACAATCAATAAAACAACAAATCAAGTTCAAATTTACCAGTTTCCAAGGCCTAAATTCATGTTGTAAATTTGATAATTGGATTTCCCAAGCCAGAATGTGTTGGCTCCAGCACACCCCTGCCTGCGGCCATTCTGGTCTACTCTCTGACTTTGAGGACAAATTTCCTATTACTAAAAGAAATGTTACTTCATCAGTCTCTTCAAATCTCAACTGAGATTGGAGAAAGGATAACAGAGGAAAAGGGGGTCCCACAAATGGAAAAATTAAAGTAATGATTTTGTGAAGTAGACCGGGCACGCATTAGCTCTATTTTACAGTTGAGGAAACTGAGGCTCAGAGAGGTTAAGTGAGTTACCTAAGGTCAGTAAGCTTGAGAGTTGTAAACTCTGAATCAGAACTCACAGATTTCCTAATCCAGTGTTCTTTTTTTTCACAACACTGGATTACTTGGAGCAAATCTTTCTCAACAATAAGTTTAGTAAAGATACAGAAGCTCTTGAAAATAACTACAGAATAATTTAAGAAAGGGATAAAAAAAAAGACAGTCTGGGTGGTGGTTCTGGCCTGCAGTAGGCAAATATACAGAAGAGGAATGATTTAAACAGGTTTCGATTTTCATTCTTTTGGGAGCATTTATTTAACCTGTCCTGTATGTCATTTGCTTCTAAGACATTTTCCCCAAGCCAGAGGGCATTTAGGTCAGTACCTGGGAGGGGCTTTACTTCACTTTATGGTTCAGAGGTGGAAATGAATTTGGGGATCAAGAATCCTTCAGGTGATGGCCTTTTAAATAGGTTAAAATGAAAAGGGCATTTAAAAAAGAGCTACTCTTCAAAACAAGCTAGTTCAAATAACTTAAACGGATCTAACATCCTGTTCCATTCTCTAGACAGGATTTTAAAAAAACACAGAAGAAAAACACCCACTTTATTTTAATTCCAACTTCACATCACATCCTGTTAGGTAATCCAAATAGCCAATAGCAGTACTGGGATCCTGTCACATAGCATATTTAGTTTTGTGTTCAAAGGTGGCAGAAGAGCTATCAGCTACAAGGATGGCTGAATTGAAAACTTTGGTTTGGGGAGATTGTTCCTTTTAATATGCTGCAGATGCTATACCTTCTTTTTGGTTGCAAGAAAAAATGTATTTTCCTTTCTGTTTGGGGATTCTGCTTTGTTTAGAGATGTATTTACATTTAGCTGCAACTTTTATAGTATCTACTATGTCGTTAATTTATTATGATTTCCTTAACTCTCTTTTTTCTTTTTTTCTTACCTCCAATTTCATCCTTCCTTCCTTTCTTCCTCATCTCTCTCTCTCTCTGTCTCTCTCTGTGTCTCTCTGTGTCTCTCTGTGTCTCTGTCTCTGTCTGTCTGTCTGTCTGTCTCTGTCTCTGTCTCTCCTTCACCTCCATCCTTCTCTCCCAGTCTTTTGATTCAAATTTACTTCTTTTGAGCGGACATAGGCTGACTCTGAATGTCTTAAGCCTTGACAGGGCTGCAGTTGCTGTTAAGAGCTGAGCAGACAAGGTAGAGGCCGAAATAGCAGCGAGACAGCGTGAAGCCCAGCAGAGGAATAGCAAATCAAATATCCCTGTTGAGGATGGTCTGATCGGAAGTAATTTGCCTGATTTTTTCCCAGTGATAGTCCCCTGAATTTCCTTAGACAGTAATGCAAACAGTCAACCCCTGCTGGATTTTCTGTCCCTTCTGCTCCTTTCTCCCTGCTGATTTGTCTTTTCCTTTTCAGAGTGTAGCAGGCAAACCCAGAGTTGCACAGAGATTTTTCTGCTCTAGTATTTACAGAAAGCTGTTCAGGCCCATTTTCAGAGTCACTAATTTTGCCTATTGCTTGTCTTAGCACACAAAGGGGGAAGGCTATAATGCAGACCTCCCTCTTCAAGGGACTAACTGAAAGCTTTTCCCTAACAGGGATGGAAATAGTTTTCTCTTAAATACAGCTTTTCTTGGTGATTGTCTATAGCACCGATGTCTATCTTTCAGCCTTTGTATAATCATTCAAATTTTGAAAGTTTTTAAGAATAACTTTTCTGAGGTTCACATGTTAGGGGGGTCGTTATAACTCCTTCTACCCTCTCCTCTCTCCCTCTCAATCCCACCCTTGCATCATTGCTCCAACAATTGAATAATGATGATCTAGGAATCAGCTGATGTGGAGAACCAGAGGAGCTGAATTCTAATTTCTGCCCATTTTTAACAGTGGTAATACTGGGCCAGAATGGAACCAGCCTTATGGGAAGGCAGCTTAATACCACCCAGCTCTGGCCTGGAGGTCCTAAGACCTGAGTTTCCATATAGCTTCGCCATTTATTAGCTCTGTCACTTTTAAGAGAATCAGTAAATTGGGTGTCAGTTGCCTCATCTGTAAAATGGGCATATTAAATTACTCCCATAGCCTACCTCTCTGGGTTGTTGGAAGAAAAATTCTTTATACACTCTGAAGTACTATGTAAAATGTTATTATCATTTCCTTTTTTTACTTAATTAACTCTGACCATAAAATGAGGATAATGACTCCAAACTTCCACCTCCTTCCCAGGAGCATAAGTTAGTCTTGGAGGATGGGTCTACTTGGCCATAAGAAATTCTGAGCTCACTGCCCCACTGGATACAGGGAACCTGGAAACAAAATAATGGTGGATGGAAGATGGCTGGATGTAGGCAAGGAAACCCTAAGTGCCTTATTTTCCACTTTGAGGATTGAATTTGCTTTTCACAGACAAATTGCTTTTCCTCATAACTTCATGTCTCAGGAAAAAAAACCCAACTCAACCTCTAAGCAACAGTTTCAGGAAATTAAAGTTCTTATAACATTTAAGAAGATCCCAACCTTTCCAGTGATTAAACTCTGCATTGCTCCAGGGTGGATTTTATCCTGCCCAGGCTTTATCTTAAGATTGGTAGTTCTACTCTTTGAGAAAAGGCACTGAGAGTTATCTAGCTCCACCCCTAAGAGATAGTGTAAGGCTCAATTCTTCCCCATTTCCTTTATCTTTTCTTTGAGTGTTACAAATTAAGAACCTTTTCCTCCATTGAATTGGGAGTTTAGGAGCTTCCATAGAGGTGAGTGAGAGATGGATGGGAAGCTGAGGACCAGGACCTGTTCAAAAATATTTGCCTAGTTAGAGAGTTCCTTAATCCTTAATTGACAGATGGCAGGGCTGGGAAGGGGATTTGATGAACAATAAAGTTTTGGCATTTGTAAGAGGAGGAAGTGAATAGAGAACATTAAAATTATTTTAGATTGTTGTGATCTTTCAGTATTTTAAGGCTTGGAACTTTGGAATGACAATGATGATAGAGTGGTAGCACAGTCAAGGCCTACCATCACAGGGATTTCATGAACAGGAATCACCAGTGACAATCCTCTTGGTTATATGGAGCACCACCAGGCCTTCCCAGCTGCCCCACTGATGTACCCTAAGGACCCTGGGCCTTGCCATCCTCTCTGCAGCTGCCCCCTAAGGATACCACTGGGCCTTTCCATCCACCCTACAGTGAAACCCTCCTAGATGTACTGTCTCCCCCAATTAGAATGTGAGTTCCTTGAGAACAGGGAGTGCCTTGATTTTCTGTTTGTATACTCAGCCCATAGCCTAGTACTTGACACACAGTCACACCAAATAAGCATTCATTTATTCATTCAATATAGAACCTGAATCTGATTCTTCTACTCACTTTGTGATTTTGGGCAAGTTTCTTAAACCTTTTCCTTACCTTAGTTTTCTCAATTACAAAAAGGGTCTAATAAATAAGGGTCTAATAAGCTAGCTGGCACAGTGGATAGAGTGCTGGGCCTGGAGACAGGAAGACTCACCTCCTTGAGTTTAAATCTGGCCACAGATACTAGCTGTGTGACCCTGGTTAAGTCACTTAACCCTGTTTGCCGAAGTTTCCTCACCTGTAAAATGAGCTGAAGAAATATCTTTGCCAAGAAAACCCCAGAGTCATACATGACTGAAATGTCCAAACAACAATAACAACAATCTTCCTAACAGGGTTGTTGTAAGGACCAAATAAAATAGTGGATATGAAAATATTTTGCCAATAGTGAAACACTATGCAAACGTAGGGGAGTAGCAAGATGGAAGAACTGCTGATGGGCAGCTTTCTATTGGTACACATACCATGTCAAAATATCTCAAGGAAAGTTCCCAGAACAATGAATGGATGCCCTTTAAAGGATGCATAAGATACCGGCCAGAGTAAGGAAGAAGAGATATGCCTACTCTGTGACTGAGATCATTGGAAGAAATGTCTCTACTGATGAGATCACAGGTGCATTGCAGTAAGCATCAAAACATGGGGAAATAATACGTGTTCATTTAAGTGGCTGGAAAATCAACGAACTCAATCTGACAAACATGTATTAAGCACCTTCGATGTTCATGGTACTGGAAATGAATTCTTAGTCATCATGTGTAGACAGACCACCAATGAAGAGTATTCTGACTCCCATGTCCTACTGAGTAGGACTGTTTCCCAGAGTGCTTCACTTCATAACACCACCTGCCCTAGTCAGATTGAGATCATAAGATTCCAGATTGTGGAAGGGCCTCAGTGGTCTAACTCCTTAATTTTACAGATGATGAAAATGAGGTCCAAAAAACCGAAGTGATTTATCCAAGGTCACACTGATAGGAAGTGCAATATCAGGACTTGAATCTAGGTCCATCTGATTCCAGAGTCAGCACTCTTTCCACACTGCCTTTAGAATTTGGTTATGTGAGTTATAGCTGAGAAGCTCACTGAGACATCTTTGGTCTGTATCAAGTTTCATTCATTCACTCACTCATTCATTCATTCAATGGATATTAACTGAGCACCCACTAAGTGCAAGCTATTTGGGTAGGTACACAGAGCAACACAAGAAGGCACAAAATAATGTCCCTGCCCTCTAGGAATTATGTCATCAACAGAGGATTAAGTCAATTGGAATCCCACTGAGCAGCTAAGATTGGTAAGGACATTTGGCATTTCCAAGACTTCCTAATAAATAATTCACTTTACCTGTGTAGATAAAAGAACCAAGCAAGCAGCTTTAGAGGTCCAGAGTGAGTTACTGGCTTAGTGTGAACGATGAGTTGTCTTTTGTGTGCTGACAGCTGGTTTGCACATTGAATAAGACAATAGCAACTAGACAAGGTTTTAAAGACATTTTCCTCCTCTTTCTTCCATATCTACCCAAGGCTGTGGGTTTTTTGAGGCCCTGGATTGGGGTGAAAAGAATATAGTAACTAAAAGCCAGGAGACTCAGAATTCTAGTTGTGGCTGTGCCCTGGGCAGGTCTCTTAACCTCTGTGGGCCTTAGTTTTCTTTTATGTAAAATGTGGGCTTTGAATTCAGTGATCTCTAAGTTTTCTTCTGACTCAAAAATTCTATGTTCTAAGTGCCCACAGGAACATGCCGAATTTATATACTTGCCTGGGGGTAGCTGATCACAGGCTATATATGGAAATCAACAAAAGAGTAACTTCATTGGTTGGCTCCTTTTTTTTTTTTAAACAAATTAAAGGTTCTTATACTTTTATTTTTGTGTCATGGACCTCTTTGGAAGTTAGGTGAAGCCTATGGACACATTCTTGGATAATGTTTTTAAATGCATAAGATAAAATACATCAGTTTACAAAGAAAACAAATTATATTGAAATACAGCTATCAAAATCAAACAAACTAGTTCATGGACCCCAGGTTAAGAACCTCTCTATATAAACCAACATCAAAGGAATTGACTGTAGCTAAGAAATCTGCAAGGCCAGAAATGGTTCATTACTAGAGATTTACTGTTCACTGGCATGCCATGTATGGCTTTTTCCACTGATCAAGATGTTAACCCTTAGGTAAATTTGGCAGAGGGTCCTGGGCAGGGCCTTCATTGCCCCTAGCCTTCTGATATTCTGGGCTAGATGGGTGGGGAGAGGTAAGAGTTATAAAAGTAAATGTTGCCATTCCCACCCTCCACCCCTCAACCTGGTAGCAGAAGACACTGGTCTAGAGCAATTTCTAGAATTCTCCCTCCCTAACTACCTTACATTTGTTCTCTTTTCATTTATACTATATATATATATATATATATATATATATATATATATATATATATAATATAATATATATATATATATATATGTATATTCATCCATGTCCATGTTGTTCTTCCTGCCTGTCCCACCCACTCCTTGGAATGTAATCTCTTTGAGAATAGGGATTGTTTCATTATTTGTCTTTGTATTCTCAGCATCTAGTATAGAATAGGCACTAAATAATTGCTTATGGATTAAATCATTCTCAACCATTGTCAATGGTGGAATCAAGCTGAAAAAGGCCAGAGATTTGTGAGAGAGTAGTTTATAGAGACCAGAGACCACCAAATAACTTGGGTTTTGTGAAAAGGATTTAAGCATTTACTCCTTTCCATTCAAGTATTTTCAAGAAGTCTGTTGAAAACTATTGGGTTTATTTACCTTAGGAATCTGCCAGGTTAATACAGGCCTTGCTTAGTTCTGCAGCAGCTTAAAATGAAATTCAGGAGGAGAGCATGTCTCAAAAGCAGAATCCGGCACAATTAAGCTAAGAATTCACTACTTTGCCAATGCTAAATTACTCTTTGTCTTTCTGCCCTCCCTTTTCCCTCTATTCCCAGATGCAGAGCTGATCTGATGATGTTCAGAGTTATATGTGACCCCAAGCATCCATTTCAGAGAATCAATAGCATGTCTGAGCTACAAATGATCATGTAATGATCATCTAGTCAATTAATCAGTCAATAAGTATTTCTCATATTCCTACTATGTGCCTGGAGCCATGCTGGGAATGGGAATGCAAACACACGCACAAAAAAATGAAAGAACCTCTACTCTCAAAGAGCTTACCTTCCACAGTCTGACTCCCTTGTTTTATGGACTAGAAACCTGAGACCTAGATAACGTGAGTGAAGTATCAAAGGTCACACAGATAGTTAGTGGCAGAGGGAGGATGAGAGCCAGGTCCTTTTACTGCCAGTGCAGTGTTCTTTTTGTTAAACTGTTCTACACTCTGTTCTTGGACTATAATGGCAATTGTTACCTGCTTCTTCTCCTCTTCTCCTAGGAGTTTCTCCCTGGACTCTCCTTTTGGTCCTTTGTTTGTTTGTTTGTTTGTTTGTTTTAGTATGGACCAATGCTACACTGTAGAGTCTGTAGGATTCTATGTGTCTTTTATACACACTCTCATATGTCCTTGTCAATGGTGCCTAGAAGATTGCCTATTGGAAATTATTGGCATTTACATTGATTTTTGCCATGGATATATTTTTGAATTAGTGATTATATCTTTCTTTATTGTATTCAACTGTTCACTCATTTATCCTTTTTTTCCGCTATGAACTTAACAATCAACAAAAACAAACATTTTGATGTACAAGGAACAAAAAAGAGGTTTAAATATGAACTTGTTACATAATTTTGTTTTCAAAAGTATATCTACAATTTAACAAAGTAGTAACAACATTGTCTTATTTTTTGGTTTCCCCTTCTAAACCTTTTTGTTTTCTGCTGTGAAGTTTTTCTTTTTAAATTGATGCTCTTTTCTTTCTTTTTTGTATCTCCATAACTTCCTGCTAACTTATCCCCCCCATAACTCCTCCCCAACTTATAACAAAGAAAGAAAAGCATATCACTGCATTGATTGTGTTTGGAAATAGTTATCTTATTCTGCACTTTTAGTCTGTCTATGATGAGGCATCTTCATCATCAGTCTTCTGAAGTTATGATTGGTCTCTGAATCGATTAGGGTTCTCAAGTCTTTCTTTACATTATTGTAGTCTTAGTATAGATCTGTTCTCCTGATTCTCACTTTGCTCTGCATTAGTTCATACAAATCTTTCCAGGTTTCTTGGAATTCTTCATATTTAGCATTCCTTATAGCATAATGATATCCTTATTACATTTCTGTACCATCATTTATTCAGCCATTCTGTAAATGATGAACAACTACTTTGTTCCTGATTATTTGCTAGCACTAAGAATATGATTCTACACATTTTTGTACCACTCAGGTCTGTCTTTTTGTTTTTGATCATTTTAAGTTTTATGCCTTGTAGTCATAACAAGGGTTCAAACAAAGGGTAGTGACTTTTTAGGTATATTTCCAAATTTTTTTTCCCAGAAAGGCTAAACCAATTCACAGTTTTACCTGTAGTACATTCATGTACATGTCCTCTCTTAGCCCCTCCTACACATGTCATTTTCATCTGTTCTCATCTTTGCCAATATGGCTGGAGTGAGGTGACACTTAGAGTTAAAACAATTTTTTTTCATTATTATTACTGATCTGGCACATTTTTTCAAGTGATTGTTAATAAAGTTCATCAACAATTCACTCTCGAATGGGGCAGATTTTCTTATCTTTTGTTTTAGGTGTGACATTAGCTAGCCCTCCAGGGTAATGTTAGGCATTAGTTGGGTGGAGTATTATTGAGTATTAGATATTAGAGAGAAACTCTATAGTTATATATAACATTAAAGCCCTCCACAATCCATCTTCTGCCTACCTTACCAAGCTTACCTCACATCACTACCTTTCATGCGTTTTATGTTCTCCAAATTTTACATGCTGTTTCCTGCCTTTGTGCATTTGTATAGTACTTCTCTTTTGTCTGGAATGTACTCCTTCAATTTCTCCTTTCAGAATATTTTTCTTTCAGGATCAGTTCAGGAGCTAATTTCTCTGTGAAGCCCTCCTGGATTTCCCTCTCTTTTCTTCCTCCTCAATTTTTTTTCTAGAGCAGTGACCTTAATCTCTTCTTTGTCCCCACTATGCCCTACCTATACATTCTCTTCTGGAAGGTATTCACTCTATTTCCGGAAGAATTTAAGCTCTTTGAGGATAGAAACTAGGCTATCTTGTATATGTATTTCTCCAATGCCCAGTATATGCATTGGCCATAGTAGGTGCTTAATAAATATTTATTAAATTGAACTGAATTATATTTCCTTTTTTTGTTTGTTTTTTTAGGCAATTGGGGTTAAGTGACTTGCCCAGGGTCACACAGCTAGTAAGTGCCAAGTGTTTGGTCTGAGGCTGGATTTGAACTCAGGTCCTCCTGACTTCAGGGCCAGTGCTCCATCTGCTGTGCCACTTAGCTGCCCCTGAATTATATTTCTTAACTATAAATGCATTTGTGGTATGTTTTCACCTTGTTAGGATTATTTATATTTCTGAAGCTACATATGCCCACCATCTACTAGGCTCTCATTTTTCTTTCTTTTTTCCTTTTTTTTTTTTTTTTGCTGAGGCAATTGGAGTTAAGTGACTTGCCCAGGGTCACACAGCTAGTAAGTGTCAGGTATCCGAGGTCAGATTTGAACTCAGGCCCTCTGACTCCAAGGCTGAAGCTCTATCCACTTTGCCACCTAGCCGCCCCTGGCTCTCATCTTTCTTGTCTTATTTTTCCACTCTGAAGAGTTAGTGATTATGGTAGAACTCTATGATGAAATGTCCCTTGTATCAGTATTGGATAATTTTGCAGAACTTTTTCTAAATAAGCCTTAACCATTTCAACACTTCTATTCTTCCTCAAAAAATGTGAAGGGTAATACTGTCTTCATCTTTTTTTTTTCCTCCTAGTTACAAGCAGAGAGGAAAAAAATAATCAAGATTCAGCTGATTCTTTTCTAACCTGAGGAGTTGATAGTGTCTACAAAATAGTTGTAGGATGTCCAATAATGGAGTAAATCTCCCCTACCTCCTCCTGGAAACCAGATTTAATTTTGACCCAAAAGGCCAGATTGAAAATAAAGGAGGTTAATAAGCCTCAGGATTTAGCTTGTCAGCTAAAGACAGACAGGGCAGGAGCTCCTAGGTTCTCAGATCTAGGATCCTAGGGTTATAGGTGTGGCAAGGAGAAGGGCATGAGAAAAATTCAGTGGAAACAAGATAAACAAGGCTGAAGGCAGCCCCTTCATGGGTAAATACAGATTATTATGATTATGATTATTATCATTACCAATGGGAAAAAAAAAACAGGGAAGCCCAAAAGTTTAAGTTATCGTGGCTAGTAACCAAGGCTGCTAGATGGCAATGGGGCAGGAACTTTATCCAGTTTAAGTGCTGATGAGCCAAGAGTATTTTATTTTTCTAGAGGTTGAAAAGTTTTAACTGCAGAGGACCTGGAGTGAGACCTCGAAGGACGTCAGCCCTCCACTGGCAACGACACTTGGTCGTTAACCAACACAGGTAGGGATCAAATGCAATGACCTAGAGGGAAGTCACTGAGGCAACAATCCCCAGAAGCAATACCCTGAGCAGCACAGGTCCCGCTTCAGCCGCTGCCAGGGAGGAACATTCCACTCACCACAACACTGTGTTGATTCAAACAATTCCTCCAGGGTGTCTGGAGATCGGAAGATCTGCATCTAGGGAGAGGATTTTTAATTTCCAGTAAGGAAGAGTTTTGACATCTTCTGATCTTCAAAGGATACATTGGTGTATATGTTGGGAACAGTGGGAAGGGAGGAGAGGAGAAGCTAAGAGTTAGTTTGTTTAGTAAAATAACATATCTGAACCTAACATACACCCGCTCAGAGTTAGGAAGAGTGAAGCACAAGGTGAAAGAGACACATCATTCTTCTATCTTCTCTCTTCCCTGGTTAGACTAAATGGTTTCTAAGCTCTTCCTTCCAGTTCTAACTCTTATGACCCTGTTGTCTTATGATCCATTCTCACCCCTACAACTGCCTCCTTTGGAACCAAACTGAGAAACTCTCCAGCATGGGCATTCTTGGTTGTTGTTGTTGTTTCTTTTTTTTTTTGATGGGCCAAGCTTACAGTTTTCAGAGTGCTATGACAAGATGGTTGCAAAAATAAAAAGTAAGTGAAAGCTTAGTCACAATATTTCTATAGCTGGCAATCAAAAGATTATATTATATGCTACCAGTGAAATCATGGTAGGGAAATTATGCATTTTCTGGAATACCTTATTCCCTTTTGTGTATTAAACATTACTTTAATATTCTGGTGACAATGTTTTATAATTAATCTAAATGTAAGAGAATGAACACACTAGAGATTATGGCTCAGTACATGGAGGTAAAAAAAGATTTTTCTTTTCTTCTCCGACCAGATGAGTACTCCGACTCCCTTCACTTAGCAGGGCTCTGGATATCACTAAGGGCTAATATCCCACCACATTCTCCAGTGACTGCAAATATTTTGTATACTTAAGAGAGTAAAACCCTGTTACTCATAAGGGTGTTAATGTTAACACAGAAGAAAAGTGTTTTAAAAATTGCATTAGTTCACAGACTTATATTGAACTCATGAGGGGAAATCTAGCCCCAGAGAGATAAAAACTAAAGAGCTGAGCTATAAACCAATATGATAACATCCTTATTATAAGATGCAAATTGAGGGACCCAATTCACTAAAACACATGTTACTGGTATTTAATTTTTCTTGTGGGAATATATCAGAAGTTGGCCTATGCCTTTTGCACAATGTACTTAAAAAGAGGGTGAGTAACTTTAGCTATTATAAAAAGCCAGGCAGAAGCACAGGGCAGGCTAGGATTGAGAGATAATTACCAGGATCCAATTTAAGTGTCAGGATACACAGCTTTCTTAACTTGCTTGGACTTGGAGACAGCATTCAAATGTGGAATGTGAGTGGGATTGTAGTAGAAAGGTGGAATAGACTGTGACCCTCCCTTTCCTGAGACAATAGGGCCTGGGAATGGGTGCCCCTCCTTGGCTGACTGGAGTGGTTTGGGAAGCTCTTTTGGGCCATGGCCAGAAGGAAAAGGGTCCACACCCCATTACCATCAGGCACTCTTCACTCAGGGTTAACTGTGATTTGTGATCCTGGGGTTTGGATATCAAAAAGAAGCTCTTCTCCTTCTTCTTCTTCTTCTTCTTCTTCTTCTTCTTCTTCTTCTTCTTCTTCTTCTTCGAGAGAGAGAGAGAGAGAGAGAGAGAGAGAGAGAGAGAGGGAGGGAGAGAGATTGTTTATTTCCTCTTTTGTTGGCTAAGGTATGTAGCAGTTTGGGCTCATTCTGGACCCTAACTATTGGAAGTAGACTGAAAGTTCTGATAACTAAAAACCCTCTCACAAAACTCCAAATGACAGAGTAGCAACCCAGCAAGGGAGAGAAATCTTAGCAAGTTTCATGTTGGTCTATTAAGTCACCCTGGTTAGAAGGGGTCTCTCTCTTTCCCTTATTGTCAGTATTACTTATTTCACACTGTGGCATACCCTACTTTGGATTGTAAATTTTTGTGGGTGTAGTAAAGAAAATGTATTCCCACAGCAAACTTCCTTGTTAGAAACTTCATTACTAAAGCTAGAAATCATCCATGTATTGTCTGATAACAAGAGTCACAACATGAAAAGCCACTAGAGAGTTTGGGAAAAAATGAAAGAAGATAAAGTATTAGGTGAAGGCTAGGTGGGAGAGGAGAGAGAAAACCTTTAGCAAAGAAGACTAAAGCTAGAACAGGATGGGACCCAGGTGCTAGAAGAGCTATCAGTTCCTTTTAGCCTGTCAGCAATTCCTGGAACTATCCCTGCAGCAGCCTGAATCAGCTTCTCATCAGGAGCTGAAAGTTCTGGAACTGTCCTACTCTCCCTCCAAATCATTCTAAAATGACTCTTATCTGATTTGTTGTCAAGGCCAATTTAATAGACTTAGTGGGACTTCTTGGGTTCCTTTCCCCCCAGTGGGAGGAAAAAACAACTGACTGCTGCTGAAACTCGACATTTTTCTTTAAACCAAGGGACAAAGTCTTCCGTGACACAAGGAGAGAGAAAAGACTTAAAATGCAAAAGATTGGTTGAGTAACACTTTGTGAATAAGTTTCAAGTAAAGGGCAATCGACAAGCATACACTAGGTATAGGTTCCCAAAGTGGGTGATACTACCCCCTGGGGGGGCTGGAACAATGGGGGGTAATAGGGGAGAAGATACTAGCCTCAAGTGCAATTGGGGGGGCATTGAATAAAGATAAAGGGGAGGTAGAAGCATAAGGAAAGAAGAGAAGAGAAGAAAATTTTGAGAAACCGTTGGCACATGTTTCATCTGTTGTGTAACAGAGTTAAACTCATAGTGATTATATGATTTCCTGAATAAACACACAAAATGCAAGTTATAACCAATCAGTGGTCAAGTCTGCTGACAGGTCTTGACAAGCAAGTGCTGGCAGGAAAGCATGTTGAGTATTGTCGGGAAGTCCAGCATGCATTGGCACAAATGTGTATGTGTAATGACTTGTTTATAATACGAATACTATAGGGTTACCTGATGCAATATTGCATCATCAAAATTTCAATGCAGGAAAACCCCCACAAATTTATAATAAATTATTAAATTTAAGATGCATCGTTTAAAAATAGTTTATATAATTTTTGAAATGATGCAAATTTTAAAAAACATTAAAGGGTTAAAGAAAGTAGATTTCCAGAGGGACACTGAATAATTTTTGTTTTGAAAAGGGGGTGGTAGGCCAAATAAGTTTGGGAACTTCTGCACTAGAGCCTTCTCTGCTTTAAAAAAGGGGCTATTAGATGTCTAAAGGCTTCCACAGGAAGCCTAATTATAGGGGACCCTCCCACCCTCACCCACCAAAAAATCTATTCTTTGTGTATATTTTTAAATGACTTATTGTTGTTTCTTCCCAGTGGAACAGAACAATCTTGAAGGCAGGCACCATCTTATTTTAACCAAAGATCATAGATGTAGAGCTGGAAGGAAACTTATAGGTCATCAAGTCTAATCTAATAATTGTCACAGATGAAAAAACAATATGAGAGAGACGAAGTGATTTGCCCACAGTCACACGACCAGAAAGTCTTTGTATTTACAGAGCCAGCACAGGGCCTTGCACATTGTATTAATTTAATGAATGCTTGTTGAATGAATGGATGGTTGGATGGATGGGTTGGTGGTGGTGGAGAGTCATAAGAAAGCTAAGGTCAAAAAGAGAAACGGAAGGCCTTTACCTAGCATCCTCTTTACTTACCCTCCACTGAAGCTCTTTACTACAAGTATTTATTTATGAAGTTTGTTATAACTTTATGTTCATTTATATGACCATAAGGAATTAATATCCTTAGGATTAATTAACCAGTACATTTGTTTTATATCCCAAACCAGACTGTAAGCTTGTCAAGGGCAAAGATTTTATTTTTATACTTTTTTGGGAGTAGCTGACATCTCACTTTCCTCAGTAATAGATGTTTAGTAAATATTTGTTAATTGATTTAAAAGGATTGAGTAAACTTCTAAGTTGGCTGATGGCTACTTCTCAGGCAAGGGGGTCAGAAAATGCCCTTGTAGCTGAGTAGTTTGAAAAACATCTACATTTGTCTACCATGGAGGATTTTCAAAGGAATCATTTAGAGCAGGAAAGGACCATCTAATCCAATCCAATACCTTCATTTTCAGATAAGGAAATTGGGGTCCAGTGAATCACATAAGTAATAAGAGGCAAAACCTAAGATTGAATTCAAGTCATCTGACTTCAAATACAAGGCACTTTCCACTAGAAAATGTTTGTAACTTACTTCCAGTTAGCTTTCTTGTATTAAAATGTGTATATTATTACCAATGTTATAGAGCTTGTTTACAGACTGTTTGCTTTCCTCTTGATTTTTCAAGAATACGTCTATCTTTTCAAGTGTTCACATTGAAACAGCACTTTATGTAGGCCATTGATGGACTCTTGTTGCATTTCTGAGCTCTTGTATGTTACTGGGTTGATCTTACTTTCTAGGGACTAGACACAGGGGTGGGGAACCTGTGGCCTTAAGGCCACACGTGGCCTTCTAGGTCCTTGGCTTCAGCCTTTTGACTGAGCTCAAGTTTGACAGAACAAATCCTTTTATTAAGGGGATTTGTTCTGTGAAGTTTGGATTCAGTCAAGGGGCGCCACTTGAAGACCTAGAGGGCCACATGGGGCCTCGAGGCTATACATTCTCCGCCTGTGGAGAGAGAACATATTTTCATTAACATCGATGAGAAATGCTCAGGTAATAGCACCAATCTCTGGTTTTAGAAGGCCCCTGGAAGCATACAGGCAGCTTTAATCCTACTCAGGTTCACACCAGCATAATTTTTTTGTTGTTGTGTCTTCTGGGCCTTATTTACCATAAGAGTAACAATTTAAATAGGGTGGAAACCCAATACCACTTTCTCTATATTTAAAATAGTCTATTTTTAGGATTAATTTTGCAGATATATCAAGACATTGATTATCTGATCATTTTCTTCAATAAGCTTTGATAAACAAAATAATATGGTGAATCATCTTCAATTCAGCAAGTTAACTATGAATATTTGGGGCTATATTAGGACAATAACACATTTAAAACAATAGATGCTTATGTTGTTTTATTTAATTAAACTAATGCTTAAGTAATCTGGATTTTTTCTTCAACAACAATACATATGAAAATATTATAATAAAAATTGTTAAAATGCATATATTTAAGAACTATTCTAATTACAAATGCATGGCTTTTATTTAAACAAAATATGTTATCTAGGCCAACCTGAGAAACTTAGGTAGCATGGTTTACTTTCTCAACTGCCACTCACACTGATTGGCTATAGGGGCAATTCTGAAGGGCTGAGGTTTCTAATACTGTTGCTCAAAAGCCCCTCCTAGGGTGCACCCCATTGATTAGTAGTCATATTTGGCTTTTAGAAAGGGTGTCTAATAGGCATGTAAGGCAAGGAGAGTTGTGACAGAGACATCCCCTATCCACCTCTCTCTTCTGACACTAAACCAGTGGTATACTTTCCCCTTGTATACACAAAGTTCATGGGGAGGGGGGGCTCAAACTTAGAGAACACACGTTACCAGAAGGTAAAAGCATAATCTTGCTTACTAGAAGTCTTTTTCTGTCTTTGTGGAATCCTTGTGAAGTTTCTTTTAGGTATAGCTTTCTGTTGGGCATAGCGAGGACCAGTGCCCTTGTGTAGTCCTGAAATTGTCTTTCTTTAGAGTATTAATTTGTTCTTAGAGAGACCCTCAGTTCCTAAGGCAGATGCTTCTGTCAGCAATCACTGCTCTGAGGACATTGTTACTGCCCTGATGGACATTGCTACCAATGCTGTTGGGAATTTCAGATCTTCCAACTTTTTGACGTCCAGAAGGTTGTTACTTGGTCAATGGGGCAGGAAGGAGAGGAGAAAAGAGGAGAGAGACAGACAGACAGAGACACACAGACAGACAGACAGAGAGATACACTAAGAGAAAAAGAGAAACAGAAACAAAAACCTCTCTCTTCCTCCCCTCACAAAGACAATTATTTCTCAGGTATCCTTTACCACTGGATTTGACTACCATGACTGTCCTGCTTCTGAAATCCAAGATTCAGAACTGACTTTCTGTGTCCAGAGGTGACTCAAATTCTTTCAGCCAATCAGAAGATATTTCTCTTGTGGCTATCCTATGCTTTCATCCAATGATCAGAAGCCCCTATAACCCTTTCAAACTGATCAAGGATTTTATTCACACATAATATACTTTTGATTAATTGATTGATTTCAACAATGTATCTGGACTTTCTATGATTACTTTAATTGGGGGGTGGTGGAAACCCTCACCCTTATATTTAAAATATTAGGTTTTGTACCTAACTTGTCTTTAGCTCCTCTTTTGCTTAATTCACGTACCACTTTTTAAATGTTCAAATAGTTTCTTTTTTTAGAATCAGTCCAAAGGAGAGAAAACATTTTTCCCTTCACTTGTGGGAAAAACTATTGGTTTTTAAAAACTGAGTAATCACTGCAGTGGTGTCTGATGAATTTAGGCACTGTGGCAGCAGTGTTAGAAGTGGACATTGCTCAAAATTAGGACCAGAAGGTTTTTGGGTCATGTGTTGGAAGTGCGAGATGAACTCTTTAGAACATCCAAATATTGGGCAAGCACAAATCCTTTTCTGCTGAAGAAATTAATATTGAAGAAATGAAATAGTAATGCAATTCGAAATCACTTCTCTAGGCCACCCCTCTCTACCTGTGCAACAGGTCAGTTTAACTCCTATTTGGTATCCTTTGGATGCTTCTCATAAACAGTAATGGATGGTGTCCTCTGGCTTTCTCGGCAGCCAAGTCAGGGTCCAGGAGATTCTTCACTGGTTTAGGACATTCCATTTAGCATCAAAGAAAAAAGGCAGCAAAAAATGAGGAGATTAGGAAGGAGGGGGAGAGAAAGGGTGGAGAGAATAGACAGAGGTTGGCGGTAAAGAATGGTATTTTCTATAGAATGGAAAAGGAAAAAGAGGATGGGCTGCCTTTTGGAAGGGTGCCAAAGAACTCTCTGCCTGAGGGGTCAACACACCTTGGTAGAACTTGCTTCTGGTAAGGAGCCAAGTGCTGAGAGGAGAGGGGCCCATCTTTGGGTGGGGATAGTTTTGGCGCCTGTGGAACATCAGGGCCCCTTCTGCCCCCTTCCCCCCTTAAATGTTCCTGCAGTTAAAGTTGTCCTTAATCTTAGGTTGAGCCTAATCTCCAGTCAGCCATAAAGTGGCTGATTTTCCTTTACTTTCTGACACTAGGCCTAAAGCACCCATAGGAGAGGATCTTGTCCACAGACCTGCAGAATTGTCTGGTCTTTGTTCATTGATGTACTTTGTCCCCAGAGAGGGATAAATGGCTGTGAAATTGGCTTTAGATTTACATTCATCTTCAAGCTCAACGTTAAAACAATCATTTTCTAGGTGAACTGCACCCCAATGGTAATTTACTTTAGTGGAAGGTTTTCTGCTTGGGAGGAAATTGGGGGTAGGAAAGTGGGGAAACATGAATTCCCTGGTTGTTCCTCCCTCTGTAATTACATTCCCACCTTTGGATAATTCCATAGTATTCAGAAAGAGGGAGCCATGAGGCCCCTCAAAGTTAGGGGTACATCCCCAAACCAGGAGACATGCTTTCCCCTCCTCCTCCCCTCAGGACAAGACTCTTTGAGTTTGTAAAATTTATCCTTACTGCCTCTTAAAAGTTTAGATTTGTTCTAACTGTCCATTCAGGCAAGTGGATAATCTTATTTTCAAACATTTATTCTAATTAGGTCAGGGAAGATTAGAAAATTTTTTTTTTACTGTGCCTTGTTTCATTTGGTGATTTGTGTTTGTCTAGAATCCCCCTCCCTCTTTCTTTTTCTTTCAAAGTTACAAGATGGTATAATCCCTGCCCTAGCCTTAGATCTTGCTGTTTGTCAAACACTGAAGGTTAAAGTCTGTAGATAGAAAGGAGTTGGAATGCAAGGTGTGGACAGCTGAGATAAAATAAAGTGCCTAGAAGTGTTTTGTCTGGTCTCCATCATTCTTTAAGGCTTGAAGGTCAAGAATTGGTCTAAAAAAGAAGGAAAATGCAGAACCCCCTAATTTACAGTACAAGACTAAAGATCATGTTCCCAGGCCAGAGGAGGTTACTGAGTGCCTAGCACAGTGTTCTGCACACGGTAGGCATTTTTGAGTAAGAGTAATAAACAGAGGTCCAAAATTCTCTTTTCATCACTGAGGAATGGGCTTCTTCCCAAATGGTCCTTCTTGGGCTATAAAAGGGGAGTAGGAGCAAGAAGGTGGGAAACCTGCAAAACAATCTGATAAAATTGAGTTCTCTGAGAGGCTTTTAATGGGAACTGACATATCTCCTGGAAAGGGGAAAGCCAGTGGTTTTGAATAATAATGATTTTTTTAAAAACCTTTTTAGAATATTGCCATGATCTCATTTTGCCCTCATGCTATTCCAGGTGGTAACACCTCCATTTTGCATATGGTGGTAGTATGGTAACAGTAGCAATAACAGCTCAATTTTATATACTACTGCAGGGTCTGCAAAGCCCTTTCCATACACTATCTCCATTGAACAGATAAGTAAACTGAGGGACAAAAAGGTGAATTGACACTGAAAGAGGTTACATGACTGCTCAGGACTGAGGCTTTCTGGCTAGTGTTCTTTCTCCTCTGTGGGGGTCTGAGGCTTGTCTCTGTTTGCCCACTTGACCTGATAGGTTTAGGCTCCTGTTTTACTGTGATGACATGTGAAATGATAGGGATCAGAGGCAGAGCATCTCAGGCACTCAGGGGTGCTGAGTGGCTAGGTCTGAAGAGATGGTCTGTATGGATTATCCCTCTTAGGGTCAGGACTGGTGAACAAGTGATTACTTACCTTCCTACTAGGAAATATTGAGTGCTGGGGTAGTGATGTCTCTGTGTGATTGTAAATTCTGGTTTCAATCCATCAACCAATAAACATTTATTAAGTACCTGCTACATGCCAGGTACTATGCTAAGCACTGGTTTCACTTGGAATGGTTATGGCAATTTGCCTCTTTTACATTTCAGAGCCTTAGCTTTCTAATCTGTAAAATGAGGGAGTTTGATTAGATGAAGCCTATGGGTCTGTCCTACTCTAAATCTATGATGCTAGTGTCTAGAACAAGATAGAGGATAGTCCCAATGTACTTTGCCCAGGCCAGAACCAGGACTGAGTATTACATCCAGTTCTGTGTGTACAGTTTAGGAAGGACATTGATTGTAGAGGTGAGAAGCAGCATCTGTAGTGAATAGAGAACTGACTTTGGAGACAGGATGAACAGGATTCAAATCTAGCCTTTGATATCCATTGGCCTTTCAGTAGGAAACTCTAAGACCAGAAGTTTCAGAGGAGGTATTGATCTGCATTGGAAGAAGAAATTCCTCCGTAGGAGTTCTCCTACACATGAAATCTCAGGTCTGGTAAAAAAATAAAAAAAAAAGAAAAAGTATTCTGTCGACCTAAAACCATGCCATGCAATTCAAACAATCAAGCATTTATTAATCAGTTACTATGTGCTAGGCCCTGGGGTTACCAATATAAAGAATGAAACAGTCCCTACTCTCAACAGGCCCTTGTTGTAAGGGGGATATAATAAATACAGACACAAAAACATATATGGAATAACCATAACAACAATGAATATAAATAAATACAATATGGATAAACATAAGGTAATTAGGGATGGAAGAGCCTAGCAATTGGGGACAAGGTAAGGAAAAATATCATGTGAAAAGAAAATAATGCCTGAGTTGTATCCTGAAGGAAAAGAGGTTCTATATGGGAGAGGTGAAGAAAAAGTGGATTCCAGGCTTAGACAGTGCAAAGACACTTGGAGTACCATGGATAAGGAAGAAAGAGGAGAATTTGGCTGTTCAGAAGGAGAAGTAGTTCCTACTCTAGTGCCAGGCACAGTGCTAAATGCTTTAAAAAAATTATCTCATTTTATCCTCCCATTATTATTCTTATTTTACAGTTGAGGAAACTGAGGCAAACAGAGGTTAAGTGACTTCTCCAGGGTCACACAACTTAATAAATGGCTGAGGCTGAATTTGAACTTGGGTTCTCTGGACTCCAGGCCCAGCACTCTAGTCACTGAGATACCAGTTGACTCTCAAGGTTGTGAGTTTATTGAGTAGGGGAATGACATGGTTAGATCTGTGCTTAAAGAAAATCATTCTGATAGCTATATGTGGGTAGACTGGAGTGGTGAGAGATTTGAGGCAGAGAGACCAATGAGGAGGCTGTTATAATAATCCAGGTGATAAGTGATGAAGGTCTGAGCTAAGATGATAACTAAATGAGTAAAGAAAAGGAATTAGATACCATAAATGTTGTAGAGGTAGAAATGCTAAATGATTAGATATGGGAGATGAAGGAGAATGAGGAATAGAGGTCAAGGAGGTTGTGAATCTGAGAAGAACGGTGATGCCTTCAATTGAAGTATAGAATTTTGGAAGAGGGATGAGTTTTGGTTGGAAGGGCAGCTAGGTGGTGAAGTGGGTAGAGCTCTGGGCTTGGAGTTAGGAAGACTCCTCTTTCTGAGTTCAAATCTAGCCTTAGACACTAGCTATATGACCCTGGGCAAATCACTTAACCCGTTTGCCTCAGTTTCCTTACCTGTAAAATGAGCTGGAGAAGGGAACGGTAAACCACTCCAGTATTTTTGCCAAGAAAACCCCAAACACAGTCTCAAAAAGTTGGACACCACTGAAAATGACTGAACACTGGTTGGGAATGTTGAGTTTGAGAGGTGTCTGGAACATCCAGTTTGAAATGTCCAGTAGGCAGTTAGTGATGCAGGCTAACACTCAAGGGAGAGACTAATGATGGATATATAGATCTGTGAGTCATCAGCTTAAAGATGAAAATTAAGCCTATGGGAGCTGATCAAGTAAGAAGAGAAAGAGTACAGAGAGAAGAGAAGAGGGCCTAGAACAGAACCTTGGGTAACACCAACAGGTGAAATGTGTTTAGGATGAGTCAGCAAAGGAGACTAAAAAGTGAGTGGTCATACAAGTAGGAGGAGAAATAGGAAAGAGTAAAGTCAAAAAACCCTGGAGGAGAGGAGAAAGTATGCAGGAGGAAGAGATAGTCAAGAAGGATGAGGACAAAGAAAAGATTGGATTTAGCAAATAAGAGATCATTGATAATTTTGTCACTGGAGGACAGCCTTTTGCCTTTATTTGTATCCTCAGCCCTTAGGACAGTGCTTAGAACATAGTAGGTGCTTAATAAATATTTGTGGACTGCTTACCTGGAGGTAGGAGGTTGGCAGGCAGTGCTACAGTCAGGTCCTCCCCTTGGCCTGCTCTTCCAGTACTTTATCTCTGCCAACTGTCCTGTCATTTCTATTCTTCTCCTGGTTGCTAAGCTTTTTGCCACTATTATTTGCTGGACCTTAGCTATTGAGTCTCTTGAAAGTCATCTACTGTGATCATTGCTACCATCTAGTAGGGGGCAGTGGCCAGAAAACCTCTCCTTGATAAAGGATGACCTACCCTTTCCATGCATAGCCACAGGCTATAAGCTCCCACATTCAGTCAGGCCATTAGCAAAAGCTAGTAGAAGCCCCTAAACTAAGATTAAATCTATTCTTTTGATCCTTTTCCCCTAAGGCAGACTCAAGGTCCTTGGCACTAGATAATTGGTAGAGTTAAGGGAAAAAAACTTCTTAATTCCTATTAAATTCCTAATCATCAGTCTGTATTTGCAATACTCATTTTGAAGACTCTTTTCTGAAACAACTCACAGGAATATGGAATAAAAGAGGAATGTGGAATAAAGGGCTCCTCAACTCCCAAGATCCTCTTTAATTGGCATGGAAATCCACTTAAGATGCCAAAACAAAAATTTTTAAAGCAGGTAGGGCCCACATTTTTGCTTTTTTTGTATTTATAAGCCAATGACTTTTATGCTTTATTATGGTTAACACAAATCTCATTGGTGTCCCTCCAGTAGTATAGTTAGAGGAACTTTGGATGTTTAACTTGGAGAAAGGGAGACTTAAGGGGGTAGGCCATATAAGTTGTCTTCAAATATGTGAAAGGATATGTGGAAGAATCATCAGATATGTTTTGCTTGGCCTTAGAGGTATAACTAGGACCAACAAATGGAGTTTTCAGGAAGACAGATTTTGGCTCCATATAAGGAAAACTTCCTAACAATTAGACCTGTCTAAGAGTAAAGTTGACTGCTTTGGGAGGAGTGAGTTTCCCATCCTGGAAGTCCTTAAATGGTTGCTGGGTTATCTCATTGGAGATAATGAAAAGGGGAGCAATGCTTCAGGTCTGGTTGGACTAGATGACCTTTAAAGGCCCTTCCAAATTTAATATTCTATGATAAGAAATAAATATTTACAGACCTGGGAGCCAAGATGGTGGAGTAAAAGCAGAGACTTACTTGAGCTCTCCCCCAAAGCCCTCCAAATAATGAGAAAAAATTACTTTAAACAAATTCTAGGGCAGTAGAACCCCCCAAAAAGAAAGAGTGAAACAATTTTCCAGCCTAAGACAACTTAGAAGGTTGGCAGGAAAGGTCTGTTGCACCAGGGTGAGAGAGGAGCACAGCCCAATGTAGGCTGCCCCAGTGCAGACTGGGTGCCAGTATATCAGGAGCAGGCCTCAGGGCAAGTGAATCAGAGGCAGAAGTGGCAGTTTCCAGACCTATCAGCCCACAGCTGGTAAAAAGTCAAGATTCCTTCATCCAAAGCCACAAAGAAAACTATGAATTGGTCTCAGGCAATGGAAGAACTCAAAAAGGATTTAAAAGATCAAGTAAGAGAGGTAGAGGAAAAATTGGCAAAAGAAATGAGAAGGGTGCAAGAAAGTCACGGAAAAAAAAGTCAACAGCTTGGTAAAAGTGGCACAAAAAATACTGAAGAAAAGAACATTTTAAAAAACAGAATAGGCCAAATGGTAAAAGAGGCACAAAAATCCAATGAAGAGAAGAATGCCTTGAACAGCAGAATTGACCAAATGGGAAAAGATATACAAAAATTCACTAAAGAGAAGAACTTAAGTAGAATTGGCCAAATGGAAAAGGAGGCACAAAAGCTCACTGAAAAAAATAATTCTTTAGAAGTTAGAATTGGACAAGTGGAAGCTAACGACTTTATGGGACATCAAGAAGTGATCAAAGAAAATCAAAAGAATGAAAAAATAGAAGAAAATTTGAAATATCTTATTGTAAAAACAACTGAACTGGAAACAAGATCCAGGAGAGATAATTTAAGAATTACTAGACTACCTGAAAGTCATGATAAAAAAAAAAGCCTGGACATCATCTTTCAAGAAATAATTAAGGAATGGGAAGTGCTGTTCACATCTAGAGAAAGAACAATGGAGTCTGAATGCAGATTGAAGCATATTATTTTCACTTTTTTTTGTTTTTTGTTTTTGCTTTTTCTTTCTCATGGTTTTCCCTTTTGTTCTGGTTCTTCTTTCACAGCATGACCAAAGTGGAAATATGTTTAATATGATTGTACACGTATAACCTATAATAGATTGTTTGCCATCTTGGGGAGGGAGGAGGGAAGGGAGAGAAGGAGAAAAATTTGGAAATCAAAATCTTATATAAATGAATATTGAAGAATATCTTTACATGTTATTGGAAAAAAATACAATTAAGTGCAAAAAAGAGAAAATCAAGGAAAACTGCTCTGATATTCTAGAACCAGAGGCTAAAATAGAAATTGAAAGACTCTACCTATCACCTCCTGAAAGAGCTTTCAAAATGAGAACTCCCAGGAATATTGTAGCCAAATTCCAGAGCTCCCTGAGCAAGGAGAAAATATTGCAAGCAGACAGAAAGAAACAATTCAAGTATTGTGAAGCCACAGTCAGGATAACACAAGATTTAGTGGCTTCTACATTAAAGGTTTGGAGGGCTTAGACTACGATATTCCAGAGGGCAAAAGAGCTAGGATTACAACCAAGATCACCTACCCAGCAAAACTGAGTATAAGCCTTCTGGGGGGGGAATGGATATTCAGTGAAACAGAGGACTTTCAAGCATTCCTGACAAAAAGACCAGAGCTGAATAGAAAATTTGACTTTCAAATACAAATGCAAAAGAAGTGTCAAAAGGCAAACAGGAAAGGAAAATCATAAGGGATTTGATAAGGTTAAGCTGTTTATATTCCTAAGTGGGAAAATGATATTTATGACTTCTAAAAGCTTTCTCATTATTAGGGAAGTTAGAAGGAGTATACATTGACAGAGAGTAGAGGTGTGAGTTGAATGTGATGGCATGATTATTTTAAAAAATTAAATTAAGGGACAAGAAAGAAGAATGCACTAAGAGAAGGGGAAAGAGAGAGGTAGAATGGGATGAATTAACTAACATAAAAGAGGTCTGAAAGAGATTTTACAATAAAGGAGAAAATGAAGGAAGCTGGGAGGGGAACACATGAACCTTACTCTCATTGGAATTGGCTCAAAGAGGGAATAACATATAAACTCAGTTGGGTGTACAAATCTATCTTACTACACAGGAAAGTAGGAAGGGAAGGGTTGAGAGAAGGAAGGGTTAAGCTGTTAGATAGGAGGGCAATTTGGGGGAGGTAAAAGTCAGAAGCAAAACACTTTTGAGAATGGACAGGGTAAAAGTAGAAGACAGGATAAACAGGGGGAAAATAAGATGGAGGAAATACATAGTTGATAATCATTTACTGTGAAAAATTTTTTTACAGTGAGTTTCTCTGATAAAGACTTCATTTCTCAAACATATAGAAAATGGAGTCAAATTTATAGAAATAAGAGCCATTCCTCAATTGATAAATGGTCAAAGGACAAGAACAGTCAGTTTTCAGACAAAATAATCAAAGCTATTTATAGTCATATAAAAAAATGCTCTAAATCACTATTGATGAGAGAAATGCAAATTAAAACAACTCTGAGCTACTACTACACAGCCGTCAGATTGGCTAATATGACAGAAAAGGAAAATGACAAATGTTGGAGGGATGTGGGAAAATTAAAACACTCATTTATATACTGATTCAACCATTCTGGAGAGCAATTTGAAACTATGCCCAAAGGATAAAAAACAATGCATATCCCTTGACCAAGCAATACCACTACTAGGTCTGTACCCCAAAGAGAAAAAAAAAACTGAAAAGGAAAAGGACCTGTGTGTACAAAAATATTTATAGCATCTCTTTTTGTGGTGGCAAAGAATTGGAAATTGAAGGGATATCCATCAATTAGGGAATGGCTGAATAAGTTGTTGTATATGTGATGGAATACTATTATGCTTTAAGAAATGATGCTCTTGGAAAAACGTAAAAAGACTTACATGAACTGATGAAAAGTAAAATGAGCAGAACCAGAACACTGTACACAGTAACAGCAATATTGTATGATGACCTACTATGAATAACTTAGCTATTCTCAATAATACAATAATCCAACACAATTCTGTAGGACTTATGATGAAAGGTGCTGTCTACTCCAGAGAAAGAACTGGTAGAGGCTGAATGTAGATCAAAGATACTTTTTCTTTACTTTCTTTATTTTTTCTTGTTTGTTTTTTTTGGTCTGTGTTTTCTTTTACAGAATGACTGATGAGGAAATGTGTTTTGTATGATTACACATGTATAACCTAAATCACATTGCTTGCCTTCTCAGCAGGGAGGAGAAGAGAAAGAAGGGAGAGAATTTGGATTCAAAATTTGGAAAAAACGTTAAAATTGATTTACTTGTAATTGGAAAAAATAAAATATTAAATAACATTAAAAAAAGAAAAAGAAATAAGTATTTAGAGAGGTGGGTTCAGAGCATACCCATAGGTTTAAAACAAATAAACAAACAAAACTATAGTGGAAAAAACAATGAACTAGGAATAGGGAGTATGAGTTTCAGTCCTATCTCTGCCTCTTTTTGTATAACCTAGGGAAGACACTTAACCTCTCTCCATTTCCTCATTTACAAATTAGAAGTTTGGACTATACTGTAGCCAAGATTTAAAATTCCCAAATCTAAACTTCTCTAAGTATACCTGGAAAACTTATGAATGGTTCTAAGTAATGTTAAAGGGTATGGGCCTACTGGTGACCAGGAAGAGATGCATGAAGTATAAATGTAGGAGGAATGTTACTATCAGTGACAAATTGTTGGCCACCATCACTGAGTGAGGCTAGAGAGGCATAGGACAGTTGTAGAACGATGTCTGCTATGAGAAAC
The DNA here is from genome assembly GCF_003287225.1 of Phascolarctos cinereus. Classification (NCBI taxonomy): domain Eukaryota; kingdom Metazoa; phylum Chordata; class Mammalia; order Diprotodontia; family Phascolarctidae; genus Phascolarctos; species Phascolarctos cinereus. The sequence goes on along the minus strand of NW_027555625.1, from coordinate 109,720,179 downwards.
ATTGGTTTTGCTTTGAAAAGCTGTTTTCTTTTAAGACCTTGGATCAAGAAACGGTGGTCCATTGTTAGGGATTAGTAAATATGCTCATGGAATCTGTTGGAAATATAGATTGTTTTGTTCTTTAAAGGAAAATAAAATCAATCTAAATTTCTTTTATCTTTGGGAATCATAAATCCTACATGCATTGTGGTTAGTGGACCAGCTCGTTGACTATTGGGGCCATAGGTTAGTTAGGCAGGGAGTATTTATGAGACAGGGTTTAAAGGACTTAGCTCAGTAATTCTTGGCCCAGGGCTGTTCTGGCTGAAGCTTTGGTTAGATGCTTTAGAGTTCTGTCTCATTTGAAAAAATACTTGTGACAGAGCCATTTAAAAAAATCTTCTGCATTAAAAATAATCTTCTACCCCTCTCTTCCTCTGCCCCCTCAAGAAAACCCCCCCCTTACTACTCAGCTAAAAATTAAATATTTTAATGTATTGGCTACACTGTATATCTGTTTCCACAGATTGCCTTTTGGCATGAAACCAGTATTTCCTAAAATTTTCTGACTTTGGTTGGGGAAGGAGGGGGTTGCTTTCTCGAAGAACTGAAGATAATGTGATATTCCAGGATTTCATAGCCACAGGGATTGGCTTGTAGAGACCTTGCACATTATTGGTAGATCAGGCTTTGGATGCAGATTATAATAGAAATGTCCTCAACATAGGCACAGTTTAACAAGATGAACAGTATGAACACCAGATAACTTAATCAATCATTTGGTCACTAACTTGACAAACTAATTTAAATTTATTGAACTCAGTATTATACAAGGTTTTATGTAGGGATATAAGAGAAGTTTAAGACAGGCAGCCTAAATGGTGAAGCGGATAAGGTGTTAGAGTCAGGAAGACCTATGTTCAAATCTTCCCTCAGACATTTATTAGCTCTGCTACCCTGGCAAGTCACTTATCCCTTTTCAACCTTGGTTTCCTCAACTGTAAATGAGAATAATAATAACACCTACCTTGCAGGGCTGTTATGAGAATCAAATGAATTAACATATGTAAAGCACCTTGCAAACTTTATAGCACTACATAAATGCTTGCTATTATTATTATTATTAATAAAATTTAGTTCTTGCCCTCAAGATAGTTATATTCTAGTAAGGAGGAAAAATGGTAATGTACAGAAATAATTATTGAACAGAGAAGAAAATGAATAATTAAATGCTAAATTGTGTAGTGCAAATTGTATATATTGTAAGAGTTCAGAAAAGGGAGAGATTCAACCTAGGCTTCAACTCCAAGACTTCATGGAAATGGGACTTAACTGAAGTTTGATAGATGGAAGAATTGGGATAGGCAGAGAACAGAGAAGAGGACATTCCTGGGATTTGGAGGATGGAGAGGAACATGGAAGAGAATAGAAAAAAAACCAAACGAAAATAAAGAGGTGAGAAAGAGCATGGTCTGTTCAAGGGACAATAAGGATTTAACTCTCCTATCAAGAATTAGCTTGACTTAGTGAGTAAAGAGAGCTGGACTTAGAATAAGAAAGCAGGGGTTTGTCTTTCTCCAATACATTGTTTTCTGACCATGGGCATTTTTAAACTTCTCTTTTCTTACCCAGGGCAGCAAGGTGGCACAGTGGATAGAGTGCCTGGAGTCAGGAAACTCTTCTCCCTGAGCTCTAATCTGGCCTCAGACACCTCCTAGCTGTGTGATCCTGGGCAAGTCACTTAACCCTGTTTGCTTCAGTTTCCTCATCTGTAAAATGAGCTGGTGAAGGTAATGGCAAACCACTCCAATATCTTTGCCAAGAAAACCCCAAATGGGGTCATGAAGAGTCAGACTAGACTGTAGCAACTGAACAACAACAACAACATTCCTTACCTATAAAAAAGGTATGATTATGCATGTATTGTGTGTTATCTCACAAAGTTGTAGTGAAGTTCAAACTGAATCATATGAGTCAAGCTCTTTGTCATTGCAAAGTGCCAGGTAAACTTGAGCTATTACCTTTCATCCTTTTGGGTTCAAGCATATTACCCTGCTGAACATCTTTTCTAATATCAGAAGAACTGATTGGAATTTTGATGACCTTCATTTCAATATTCCCAGTTTTACTTGTCCCAACAGAGAAAATTCTTCAAGCAATGAAAGAGAACTAGGAGGGGTGAGAATATAAAATAATTGTTCATTAAGGGAGACCATCCAAATGCTCTCTAAGTATAAGCATCTTAAGCTAAAACAATACCTCAACTACCAATGCATAGTGCTTAATGCATGGATGAAGTATAATAAATCTTAGATCATAACAAGAGCAGTCATAATAATAATAATCTTAAAAGCTCTTTGGCCCCGAGGGCTATTTGTTACAAGTTGCAAAACTATTCTCTTTGACTGTAATTAGGCAAAAACTTTTTTTCTTTTTTAGCACGCCATATTGCTGGCCAAGTTATTATTGATATAGGGAGGGATTGCTTTGCTGTTGGCTTATTTTTTTAGTACACGGAAATGGAATTTCTGTCCAACTAAACTGAACCAGATATTTTACCTTTGTTTCTTAAAAGGCACCAATTAAACTTTATTTAATGAGGTTCTCCAGTGTGGTGACTACATCTTTTTGCACCACATGCCACAACCCTTCCTTTTACTTTTGTTTCCTCCTCCTCTAGGTCCTGCATAAAGCTGGAAAGTAGGTGAAAAGATTATGGGTCTAAATTAGGTATCAAAAGTTGGTAGAGAGATTTGGATAATATTGAATTTGCACCCTACCTTGGACTCCAGGGTGAAGTCTCTAAGGATCCAGCCCTTGAAGGGAAGGCAATTTCTCGTCCACCAGTGTCTCCAGAAGACATTGTTGCATTTTTCTCCCTTTACCATGGGCAGTGATTACCATGGACAAAAGGACTCATACAAATTTGCAGTTGGATTGCTAGGCTTGGCCATCGTAGAAGCATATTGATTGGAATCTGATGCTAATTTTGACATAGAATAACAAACGGCATTGGACCAAGAATCAAGAGACCTGGATTTTCATACCATTCTGCTACTAACTGGTAATGTGACCTTATGCATATCACTTAATCTTCTTTGGCCTCATTTTCCTTATCTGTACATTTATGGCATTGAGCTAGGTGATTTTTTAAAAATTCATTTTGAACTTAAATACAAAAAGACAACCCCCCCTCACATTTCTATGTACATAGGCACAACACAAAAAGAGCTTTCAATATAAAACCACAGATCTCCATTTCACAGTTTACTTTTAAAAAAACCTATTAAATATTACACACAGTTTTCAAAACTACCCTGCTTTTTTGTGCTTCCTAAGCTTTCTTTTGTTCTGTTCTGTGCACTTTTTATTTTTATTTTTTTCTTTCTCCCTCCCCACTCTGCACTAGAGAAGGCTACCATTAGACACAAATATGTATATGTGTACCTGTGTGTATATGTATATATATATATATATATATATGTATATATATATATATGTATATATATATATATATATATATATATATATATATATATATATATATATGTATATATATATATATGTATATATATATATATGTGTGTGTGTGTGTGTGTGTGTGTAAAACCATACCATACATAATTCTATTTATCAATTCTTCCTCTGGAAGTAGACAAGCACCTTCCTTCATAGGTCCTTTGTACTTGATTTTAGTATTTATAATACTCAAAATAGCTTAGTCATTCCCAGTTGCTCTTTGAACGATAATTGCTGTTACTGTATATAACATTCTCTTGGTACTGCTCATTTCACTTTTCATTATTTCATGCAAGTCTTTCCATGCTTAAATCAACCAGTTCATCATTTCTTATAGCACAGGGGTATTCCATCACAATCATATACCACAACTTGCTTAGTCATTCCCCAATTGACACCCATCCCCTCAATTTCTGTTTCTTTACCATCACAAAGAGAGCTGCTATAAATGTTTTAGAACATGTTGGTTCTTTTCCTTTTTCCCTAATCACTTTTGGAAACAAACCTAATAGTGATATTGCTGGGTCAAAAGGTATACACAGTTTTATAACTCTTTGGGCATAATTTCAGATTGCTTTCCAAAATAGTTGGATCAGTTCACAGTTCTACCAACAGTGTATTACTGTTTCATTTTCACCACATTGCCACTGACGTTTGTTATTTTCCCCTTCTATCATTTTTGCCAACATGATAGTTATGAGATGATATCTCAAAGTTGTTCTAATTTGCATATTTCTAATCAATAATGATTTAGAGCATTTTTTATATGACTACATATAGTTTGGTAAAAAATTGTTGAAAAAACTGCGAAAGCAGTCTAGAATATCAATTGACCATTTTTCAATTGGGAAATGACTCATATTCTTCTAAATTTGACAAGATTTTCTATATATTTGAGATGAGGCCTTTATCTAAGAAACTGTCTATAAAATTCACCCCCTCCCCCAATTTTCTGCTTTCCTTCTAATTTTGCTATATTGGTTTTATCTGTATAAAACCTTTCTAATTTAATGTAATCAAAATTATTCATTTTACATTTCACAGTGTTCTCTATCTCTTATTTATCTATAAATTCTTTTCCTATCCATAAATCTGATAGGTAATATATTCCATCTTCTAATTTTCTTAGGATATCTCCCTTTATATCTAGGTTATGTATTCATTTTGACCTTATCTTGGTAAATGGTGTAAGATATTTGTCTATGGCCAATTTCTGCCAGTCTGCTCTCCCAGTTTTCCCAACAATTTTTACCAAATAGTTAATTCTTATCCCAAAAGCTTAAATCTTTACATTGGTCAAACACAAGGTTGCTATAGTCTGTGTATTGTGTCTACTCTGTTCTGCTGATCTATCTTTCTAATAATTACTACCTTATAATATAGTTTAAGATCTGGTACTGCTAAACTTCCTTCCTTTACATTTTTTCATTACTTCCTTTGATATTCTTGCCCTTTTATTCTTCCAAATGAATTTTGTCATTATTTTTTCTAGCTCACTAAATTTTTTTTTTTTGTAATTTAATTGGGGTGGCATTGAATAAGTAGATTAGGTAGAATTGTCATTCTTATTACATTGGCTCTGACCACCCATGAACAATTAATATTTCTCCAATTATTTAAATGACTTTTGTATAAAAAGTGTTTTATAATTATGTTCATGTAGTTCCTGGGTTTGTTCTCACAGGTATACTCCCAGCTATTTTATGTTGTCTATAGTTATTTTAAATGGAGTATTTTTTACTATCTCTTCTTGCAGAGTTTTGTTGGTCATATATAGAAATGCTGATGATTTATGTGGGTTTATTTTGTATCCTACTATTTTGCTAAGATCATGAATTGTTTTTAACTTTTTAGTTGATTCTCTAGGGTTTTCCAAGTATATCATCATATTGTCTGCAGAAAGAGATGGTTTTATTACCTCATTGCCCATTCTGATTCCTTCAATTTCTTTTTCTCCTCATTGCTATTGCTAGCATTTCTAGTACAATATTTAATAATGTTGGTGATAACAGGCATCCTTGTTTCACTACTGATCTTATTGGGAGGGCTTCTAGCTTATCCTCATTACAAATAATGCTTACTGATGGTTTTAAGGGAAATGCTTCTTATCATTTTAAGGAAAAATCTATTTATGCCTATGCCTTCAAGTGTTTTTAATAGGAATGAGTATTGTATTTTGTCAAAAGCTTTTTCTACATCTATTGATATAATCATGATTTTTGTTACTTTTGTTATTGATATAATCAGTTATGTTAATAGTTTTCCTAATGTTAAACTGTCCCTGCATTCCTGGTATAAATCACCTTGGTTACAACATGTAATCAAGATGATTTTTAAAAAAAGTTTTATTGTTGCCTTTTGTTTTCATATCAGTCAGATACCGCCCCCAAACTCCTCAGGATTGAAACCTCTCTTGTAACAAAGAAAAACAATTACGCAAAAATAAGAGATACGGTGATTTCATCTGAAAATGTATTCAGTACTCTGTCCTGATAAATGCAAACTCAAAAAGAAAGAGGGCCATACATGAAGATTCCTGTGGGAGCATATTAACTTAGAAAACCACATATTAACATTATCTATGTTCTATGATATTTTATTAAATATTTCCCAATTACATATTAATCTAGTTCCAGCTGTACTAAGCAGTATTGTGGGCCTCATTGCATGCCGCAGGCCTGGTGTTTAATACCTCTGGACTAAAGGATGTCCAGGTTTTTTTTTTTATTCCAATCAAACATTAAATATTTCATAAGTGCCTACTACAAGCCAAGCACAGTGATAGGTACTAGATTCTAAGCTCTACACTTTATTCTAGTCATCTTGCTTCGTGTAAGCAAGAGTACAAATGGTTCAATTGAAATCATTTACCACAATTAGAAGCACACATCTTACTAATAGTGAATAAGGAGATCCACTTTTATGTAGAAGTGTCAGAATAGAATGTTCATGTTGAGTTTGGGTATTGATTATCCATGTGCTTGTGAAGGCATCTCCAAGAAATACCTCCAATTCTTCATGCTCAAAGACCTCATAAAAATTAACACATTCAGACATTACACTATACTACATACACACACACACACATATATATGTATACATATAGATATACATATTCACATTCTATATATGTATATGTGCACTTCTATTCCAGTGTGCAATAGAATATCAAGACTAAATACCAGCTAAATACCTAGGAATTTAATCAGGTAGTTGACATTTTCTATAGCTATACCAAATAGCTGCCATTTCTGAAGGTTTCCAAGGGAGTGCTAGTCAACTCACCGATTAATCAATCTTTATGTCTTTCCAGCACAGAAAGAGAGGAACATAGATACTAAGGCCCTGAAGTTTAGAGCCCAAAGCTTCTTTGACTAATTCTTTTCCTTTTAATTGCAGGACAGCCATTAAGTAAGCACTGGCTTCTCTTGGTAGTGAGGTAGAGGAATTGGTTAGGGAGTCAGAGTAAAAGTATCAGCATCACATTGTAAGGTTCATGTAGACCACAGCTCTCCTCTACTGCCATTTCTACTGCATACCCATGACTGCAGAAAGGCTGTTACAACCTGCAGATTGACCATCACACTGTGAATCACTCTCTTTGTACCTTTTAAAGTTCTCATTTTTCTAAGTTTCCTCAGTTGAGAATAGTACAGGTCAGGTGATATTGCCTGCTAGAGGGTCACATATAACCTGGGAAATGTAGTCCAGATAATTCTCCCAATAAATTGGTCTGAAGCATTGTAGGAAATGAAGTCTATTCATGGACCCTTTTCTACCATGGCTATTTGCATTTAAAACTTATCGTCTACCGGACTCCAGATGTCTCATGTAAGCTCCGTTGAAAGTAGGAGTCATATTTTATGTAAACTTTGTATATCCCCCTTTGCCTAGGACAATGTTAAACACAGAGTAACTACTGAATAAAAGTATGTTGGATGACTTCATATTTGGTGTTTAGAAAAAACAGAACAAAACTAAGTCCCCTAAAAAGCAAGTAACAAAAGACTCTTGGGTTTATTAATTTTTATTTTTTTTAGGCAATTGGGGTTAAGTGACTTCCCCAGGGTCACACAGCGACTCTTGGGTTTATGAAGCTGAGATATTTCCTGTCCCAGAAAGTTTAGTTGGCCTAGTTTAACTGGTCCTGTGTCACCTGTGAGCATCTCTACCTTCTATGCTACTCCTTCTACTTCCAGACAAAGCCTATCTGGAGATGGAAATGACAAACCGTGACAGTTCTTTTCCAAGAAAACCCCAAAATGGGGTCACAAAGTTGGATACTCTTAGGAAAAGTCTTAGGCATTGGGCTATACCGTAAGCTACTTGTGGTCTTACACTACATATCCAAAGATTGTAATTTTGTGTCACAAGGTCAGTGACAACTTTATTCTTGACAATAACTTCCCAGCCCTTATTGATTCTTTTAGGAATTCCTACGTCAAAGGTCCAGAACCCTGGTGGTTAGCAGTTATAGGATCCCAATGGTCTTAATGTGATCCCTAGTAGAGCTATTTGCATTGGAACCAGGTCATATAGTCAGTAGTCATAAGAATGAAACTCTAATAGTGGAATTTCCGTTTCTTGAAATAAGGTAGGGAATTACGTTCTTGAGAAGGAGTCTCAGTACACCTAAAATCACATAATATAGGTACCTATTTATCCTGCCCCCTTATAGGACCAGCTTTAATATCTTGTACCCAAATTTCAGGTCCTTTCAAAGAATTCCAAAAGTGGGACAAGACTTTCTTCAGGGTAAGAGTGGAAATCCTTATGAGTTGAATATTTGACAGCCGCTGCCTGTTCTTGTCTTTCATTTTTGTCTTTCTTCCACTGAAGCCTCCATTCTCTCATTCCTTTTCTCCTTAGAATTTTTCTTTTTTTTTTTTCATTCAGGAAAGTAGAATCTAAATGTTCTAAGGCAAAGACAGTTCAACTGTCCCTTTGGTTATATCTATGCATCCAAAGTGGAGTACAGGATTATGGCAATTATCCAAATAATTCAGGCCCATACTTTCATTTTGACCTTAAATATCATCTGAACATTTTTAAAAAACAATTTTTTTTTAACCTCTAAATATCACCATAAGAGTATTGGATCAGAGTTCAAACTCTACTTCAGATACTTGGCAATGGTCAGGAAACTCCCAGTTTTCTCATCAATAAAATGGGATAATAAAAGCACTTATCTCTCATGGTTGTTGTGAGGATTAAATGAGATAGTGTGTCAAGCTCTTTGAAAATCTTAAAATACTTTGCAAAACCTTAAAGCAATGTTAGCTTTTATTATTATCTGTATAACTCAGGTCAAAGTCGTGTGTGTGTGTAAATGATTTTTTGTTCCCTGGTTCTCCATTTTTATTATACAAATGCAGTCTCAGTTTCAATGGTTCCTCTTGAAGTCAGATAAAAAAAATCCTTGTCATTAAATTTCTGGTATGTAGAAAAAAAATTGGAATTGGTAAAAGTGTTATTTTTCAGGTTTTTTATTTTGGGAGGAGGTGGGAGAGATGGAGAATGCCTTTCCATACTCTTGACTTCCAATAATGCCACGGCTGGGTCACTGAGAATGGAGATCATTGGTCAGAAAGGCTACACAGTGTTTAATAGCCAGCAGCTGACAGATTCCCAGAACACTATTCAAGAATGGTTTGTTTGCATCCTTGGGCATTCAAGGAATTGTTACCCATAAACAAGTTGCTAGTATATGTCACATTTTGAAAATAATTTCCTTTGTTTTTTAAAGTTAAATGTCTCTTTCTGTGAAGACCTACTTTGGTCTTAAGATATAACAGGCAAGTTTTGGAGGTGGAGAGGGCTTTGATTTGTGAGACTGAGTTTGACCTCCTAATTAAGCATGTAAGCCCCAGGAGGCCCAAGCAGAGGCAGTCCTAAGTAAAATTATGGAGGAGGTGCCCTTTCATCTCCTCAGTGGCATCCTTCCTCTGAAACCATTACTCTGATGATCTTCCCCCACCCTGCTTTCAGAAAAGGATCTGGTAAAACTTACACACACTAAGGTTTAATGATTGATAAGGTTTAATGTCTTCTCCAGTTTTAAAAGTTTTAAGTCAAAGGAATAAAACTGTAATTACAGAATTTGCTGTATCAGTGACACCAGGTCAGATAGGTTGGTTTTCCACCCCCCATGCCCAGGGATGGGGAGTAGTCACTGACTAGTCTGACTTTTGGTAAAAAAGGCCCTGCACATAACCCTAAAATAATTCTCCTCTGGTTTTCCACAATCTAGCTCTAGACTGCCATTCTAGACTTATGGTGTATTATCTTCTTTATGTTCCATCCAAACTAGCCAGTTTTACACCTCCCCAGATACTTTATTCCATCTCCCTTTTCCAAGTCTTTCCAAGTCTGTCCCCCATGCTTGGAATGCATTCCTTCTTCCAATCTAATCCAATCCAATCCAATCCAAGGCACAGTGCTAAGTTAAGAGATATAATTAATAATAAAAAAATATAGTCCCTGCCCTCAGGGGTTTTACAGTCTAATGAGAGGAGACAACATAAAAAAGGTGGCAGGAAAGGGAAAGGGAACCTACCAGGGGTGTATCTTGTTCTTTGGAATTGAAAACAGGGAAGAATGGCAGATGCAAAGTGGAGTGAGCCCAAACTTTCAGTTTCTGCCCTCTATAAAGGAAGGCATCGAGAGGAGTTTGGTACCCTATCCTCAAGAGGGGACAGGAGCCAGAAGGAGGTGGTATCAGCCCAGGCTCCAGTTAACAGCAGGGTGATGAGATTAGACGTGATGAGTTTAACCTGGGAGAGGCATTTTATTTTGTGAGGTTGAAATCTGGCAGAGCAGTAGATGTTATGCATTCTTTGTTTCTTCAAACCCTGATCTTTTTTCCAAACTCTGCACCAGAGGCACCTCTTACAGGAAGCTTATTATAATTATCTACCCCCTGTCTCCCCTACTTTGTCACCTCCCCAACCCCTCCCCCTAAACCCCGCCGGTTTCTAGTTCTTTTCCCCTGGAGATTTTTTGTATTTTGTATTTTTTTTAAAAATGTACATCTTGTCTTTCTCCCCTTCTCCAGTGGAATACAATTTTCTCTGCAACAGGATTGTGTTTTTGTCGTCGTGTCACTAGTGTTTACTGCATTGCTTGGCATACAGTTAGTGCTTAATATGTGCTTAGTGAATTGAAGTAAATTATGGAAGGGGCATATTAAAGTGTCTGGCAGTAGTAGTTTCCTTGGGCCTTTGAAAGCATATTTAATGAAATGACACTTAGCGGGGCTAGTAAAACATTTAGAAACCAAAACATACACAAGTTGCAAAGAGATGAATTTTAGTTTTTGATAGTTTGGGCTGTATTCTGGAGAAAAACCTCGAAGCATCCTTAGAAGTGAATCCCTAGTTTATAATGCTGTAAGACAGATTCATCTGTGGAAGCAGGAAGAATAGTTGTAAGTACAATTAGATAAATAAACGAAAGTCCCATTGCCTCTGAATGCCATCCCAGGTTTTCACAGAAGAGGGCCCTGCAAATAGTACTTAGGCCATATACAGCGTACATAGTGATGATTAATTCCAAGCTGTTAATGCATTTCATTATGCAAATTCTCTGACGACTCAGCCGTGGAGAAATCCTGGGCACCACCCCCACCCCTTCCACTCTGGACACATGATTTGCATGGAAATGTAGCATACTCACACGGAGATGTGACAGGTTGGGTCTTCCTTGGGGGGAAAAATGAGGGTGTGGGATGGCAGAAAGAGCTAACTGCCTGCTAGGAACATTGATCATTTATACGGGGAATGGAGTAAAACAATAGTATCACCTTAACTCAGTAATTAAATTGCCCACTGGAGGAGAGAGAAGCAAAGCATCCAGTCAATTCCATATATACTGACTTTTAGACCTACTGAAAAAAGGAATGGAAGTGTGGATAGATAGATAGTTGTATTTCTCTATGAAAAGTCATGTTAAACATGGGGATGGGTAAGTGAGGAAGAGTATGGGGGAGGAAGTATCTCTTTAGAAGAAGGGAAGAATCTTATGTTAGGGAATGTTAAGAGTGTTTTTTGTGCCTGCCATCATGGGATTTGGCTAGAAGACCTCTTCAGGCCCCTTCTATGTCTTTAAGCCTAAGGTTGTATGTTGTGGGAAATGATTTCTGGTAAGCTCCCAAGTGCCTTCCTGTTGCTATAATGATATTGATAATCCTGCAGGTTATAGATATAGAATGGACTTTAGAGAGCCTATAGTCCAACTCTCTTCTTTTGTAGAGGAGGAAACGAAAGCCCAGAGAAGTTAGGTTTGAGAGTTACGTAGATATTAAGTGGGAAGGGTGGTATTTAACCTGGATCCTCTGAGGGCCCATCCGGCAACTTTTACATTGTGTCATAAGGCTCTGCATGTGTCAGAAGGCCTTCATTCAATAAATTCTCTGAGAATGAAGTTCCATTAAATAAAGCTGGCTTTACCAAGATGGAGTTCAGAGAAATTCTGGTCTTTTTGGCATTAGATCTCTGTATATACATGTATGAGTGTGTGTGGAGGGGAGGGGGGCAGTTGACATTCCCTGAGGAGGAAGAAGCAATGGTCTAAAGTGTAAGTCTCTTGAAAGTGGACTGGTATTGGGGCCTGGTTGAGGGGAGGGAACTTCTGGGGTTTACACAACCCAATCCCGTGGGGATAGGGGTGGGGTGGGGTTACTGTTCAGGCAGCATCTGTGTTTAATCTTTGAATCACTAGGTAAGGGGATAGTCCTGAGATGGGGAAGCATCCCAGGGTGCCACAGATCACCTCCCTTGCAGGGGAGGGAAGAACAGAAATCCCTGAAATTGATTCCAATGCTTCTGAAATTTCTGCCTCTTGGTAATGAAGTTTCTGACACTGATATTGGTCATTTGAATGCATTCTCTTCATCAACAGAGTCTTTACATTTGTATAGCCCTTTATACTTTTCAAGTCAATTCCAAAATAGTTTATGTCATATGATTTTTCACAACCTCTTCAAGGACAGTAGGATGAGCCCTGTCATTTCCATTTGATAGATGAAGAAATAAAGGTTTAGGGAAGTTAAGCATTTGTCCAAGATCTTGTAGAAAGTTACTGGCAGATTCAGAACCAGAACCAGGTCTCCTGACTGTTAGCCCCTCTTTGCTAGACCACATTCATCTGGTAATAAATAAGTAGACCCAACGTCTGTTTGATTTGAACAAGAAAAAAAGGAAGATTTGTTTGTAGCAGAGATTGTGGTGGGTGACCACCAAACTACGTAAGTAGTATCAGTTAACTCAGGGCTTCCATGGTGGATGGGCAGGAAAGGAGATGCTGGAGGAAAGAGATCTGTATTTTGTTTTTCCTCTTGCCTCCTTTAGCCTGGCTATAGAATTCCACCCTCCAAACCCCCATAATTCTGCCATTATGCTGTGAAGAAGATTGCTTAGACAATCATCATAGAAGACATTTAAGCATTTCCCTGCATTTTGGGGCAGGGGGAGGAAGAGAAAGGGAAACAGCAGTTATTTGTTGAATTCTATCTGTCCCCCAGCATCATGTCTTAGAGATGCCACCAATTACTCCATGATGGGAGTCTTCTTATATTTACCATCGCTCAGTTCCTGGCTTCCTGGAAATTTGTCTTGTCTCCTAAACAGAGTTAGTCCTACCCTAACCATGAGAGATCATGAAATTCTTCCTCCCTAGCACTTTCTTTCAATTCTCTGATGAAGGCAAGTATAGGTCTAGCTAGCTTCCCCTTAAACCTTCTCTAGCCTCTCTATCCTATTTTCCCACTTGGGCCAGGTCCCTGAGTAGAAAAACATACATTTGATGGTGAACTCATTGACTGTGGAAAGAGCAAGCAGAAGAGGGAAGGGGGAGGAATCATTGGGAAGATCATAGGATCATAGATCCAGAATTGCAAGGGACCTCATCTAGCAGAGGCTTTTAACTTGGGGTCTGTAAATTTCTAAAAGGAAGTATTTTGATAACTATTTCAATATAACTTGCTTTCTGTGTAATCCTATATATTTTATTTTATGCATTTAAAAACAATTCTGAAAAGCATTCCACAGACTTTAACAGATGTCCAAAAGATCCATGATACACACAAAAACATTAAGAACCTTTCATCTAGCTCAATTTTATAGAATTTTTTTATAGAGTTCTAGAATCCATTTTATAGAATAGGTTCCCAAAGCTGGCAATACCACCCCTTAGGGGGTGCTGGAACAATCCAGGGGCAGGGCAGTAGTAACTTGGGTGTAATTGGGAGGAGTTGAATAAAAATAAGGGGGTGGTGGAAGCATAAGGAAAGAAAAGAAGAAAATTTTGAAAAACCGTTCGTACATGTTTCAGCTGCTGTGTAATAGAGTTAAAGTTGTAGTGATTACATTATTTTCCAAATAAACACACAAAATGCAAGTTATAACCAATCAGTGGTCAAGTCTGCCAACAGGTCTTAACATGCAAGTGTTGGCAGGCAAGCCTGTTGAACATTTTGGGAAGTCCAGCATGTATCAGCAGGAATTCGTGCATGTAATGACTTGTTTACAATATGACACTATTCAGTTACATGATGCAATATTGCATCATGAAAATTTCAATGCAGGAAAAAAGCCACAAATTTACAATAAATTATTAAATTCAAGAAGTCTGCAAATTAAAAAAAAATTAAAGGGTTAAACAAAGTAGATTTATTTTACTTCTACTTCTTATGGGGGTGGAGGAGGACACTGAGTAATTTTTTTTTTGAAAAGGGGGTAGTAGGCCAAATAAGTTTGGGAACTTTTGTATAGATGAACAAACTGAGACCCAGAGACTGAGTGATTTGTCCAAAGTTGCACAGAGTGTATCAGTCAGGACTGGTCCTCTGACTCCAGAGCCCCAGTTCTTTGTTTGCATAGAGCTTCCAAGGATAGAAGGGATTGGGTTGGGGAAGGGGTGGAGAATGGGAATTCCAAGGGAGAAATAACACAAGAAAATGCAACAGAACAAGCAAGGGCTTCAGAATAGGAACAAAGAGGAGGAATTCAGGGGAGAGCAAAGAAACTGATTGGAGTAGAGTTTTGCCTTGGGGGAGTATGAGGGCTATCATTCCAGTTGTGGAGACTCTTCAGTGTGAGTGTAGCCCATGGACACTCTGAGAGTCCTTATCCTAACTCCCACACCTACACCCAGGAATGAGTTGGGTTCCTGGAACTAGGATGGCTAGTAGGAGAAGACCTAAGGGGTCAGGGGTCATTCCCTGATGTCATTGGCTGGAGATTCCTAGGATTATTGACAATCATTTTATTCAGTCAGACTTAAGTAACTTTGAGAAAAGGGTACTTACTAAGATGGTATGATAAGAAGTTGATACAAAACATCTAGGTGGGCAGCTAGGTGGCAAGGTAGATAGAGCACTGGGCCTGAGGTCAGGAAGACCTGAGTTCAAACCCCGCATCAGATACTTACTAGCTGTGTGGCTCTGGGTAAGTCACTTATCCCCGTTTGCCTCAGTTTCCTCATCTGTAAAATGAGCTGGAAAGGGAAATGGCAAATCACTCCAGTATCTGCCAAGAAAACCCCAAATGGAGTCACTAAGAGTCAGAAATGACTGAACAACAAATAACAACAACAAAACATCTCCCCAAAAATCTAGGACACACTCTCTCACAAGTACATACAGTATGCAAGTGAAAGTGGGCTCAAGCTTAGAAAGCACATGTGGCACAGGGGTAACTCCCAGGCCCTGGTTGCTGGAAGTCTTTTCTCCCATTTATGGAGTATTCAAGAAGGTCCTTTTGGGCATTATATAGTCTTTTTAATGGGCTCAACATAGAGCTGTGGGGCCAGTCTATGCTTGTTCCCAATGACATAGACAATGGAATACCCTTTAACATACTTATAGGAAGATGGGAAGTCTAATATTCTCCAGACTCTGCAAAGATAGAAAATTCTCCTTGTTCAAAAGGGATTAAGGAAAGAGACTTGGCCAAAGATGAGGTCTCTTCTTTACCCCTGATCATCCTTCCGCAAAAGTATATTCAAAAGCCACATGTTCCAGTTTTTGGAAAATATTTTCATTCCGAGTAGTTCAATGCTTTTACATAGGATCTGTTGGGTATAATGAAATCCTACAGCCAATTGGAACCAACTTCTCTCCTGGTGTCATTTCACTTTATCAGATGGTTTTCAGAGACTTCCTACTTAGTCCATGGTCACTGATCAGTTGAGATGGACTCTTACCTAGTTAAGGTATTTGGCTAAAATGCATATGGGGTGTTCAGGTGGAGTAGCACCTCAGGTGTGAGATCTTGCTGAGTCCTTTTCAGGGCTGCTCATTCACTTTTGGTGTCCACCCGATTCACCCACCACTCACCTGTGGTTCTGAGAAGCTGTAGCATGCACAGGGGCCACACCCCAGTAAAGCATCGAGGCAGATGGGCTAAACCAGGTTGAGGGTAACTGATAGGCTTCAAACCCATCAGTGAGTTAGGGAGATGTCTACGTGAAGACTTTCCTCAATGGAAGGGGAGGATGAGAACAATTTGTTCCAGTGGCCACGAAGGCAGCTGAAGCACTTAGAGCTTGTTGAGATGTCAAAGATGCCAAGGTCACCCACTGCATCCTGGGCCATTGCCTATAGCCTTGACTTTTGCCTTGCCACTGGACTTTGATGACCCAGGTAGAGTGAGTGACGCTCGTGACTTTGTGCAACTCTGCCTTACTGTAATTCCATTCACCCACGAGTCAAGACATCACCCTGTGATGTCCTTGGTCCTTTTCAAAAAATGAAGGACAAACAACAACACTTGGTTAAATTGGGATGGGGTAGTTTCAAACCTGACCTTATATTAGGATAAAGGATTTGAACTTGAACCTGTCATTGAAGGATTCTAATAATCTGGTGCAATTTCTCCCAGTCTCTCCCCCCCCCCCTTACCATTCCCCTTTATCCCCCAAGAGCAGAACTGTACTCCAACTAGGTCAATTTCTTTTCTGTGGTAGACACTGGAGACAGTTGAGCATAGGAGTGAGTGAAAGCTGGCTGTTCTTATTTCCAGGGAGAAAATATCCATTCCAGAGAAAGGAAGAAACCTGTGGGGCTTGGAGGGGTGGGAGGAGGAGGAGGAGGAGGAGGAGGAGGAGGAGGAGGAGGAGAGAGAGAGAGAGAGAGAGAGAGAGAGAGAGAGAGAGACAGAGAGAGAGACAGAGAGAGAGAGAGAATGCAAGAGAGCGAGAGAGCACAAATACATGAACAAACCTCAGTGTTTGCAACCATTGACCCAAGGGAACCAGGAAAACTTTTGGTCAGGTCTGTCCCTGACAGTTTAGGTCACCACCTTTGCCATAGGCTTGGGGGGAAGTTGGGGGTCGGTGGAGTGTGGCAATGCTGCTGGGCTAGAGTCCCACATGGTCACTTTCATCAGAACAGGAAAACGAAACAGGCCCCTCTTACCCCTCCCAAATGATTTATGGGAGGGTATGTATTTTGGGGATGTGATACTGCATTTTGTGTACCAGGACCAGGACATCTGTTTCCAGCAGGGCTGATTCTCTTATCATGAATCCTTCCACACTAGGGATTTTTTTTTCTTTCTCTCAAATAGTCATACATTTTAACTCGGCTGCTTGTTAGCAAAATGGTGCCTTCTGGTGACAAGTGTCTCCACCAGTGTGTGAGAGAGAGCCGAATGGAGCCAATCAGGAAGAGAGCTCTCTGCTTCTGTCCCACCCTGCCCTTCAGATGGAGTCCAACAGTGCGATAAACTGTAGGATTAGGGAGTGTGCCATCTGTCAGATGGCATAGATGGGCTCCCTCTTAACAATTAAGTATTAGCAATTTATTTGATTAAATTTCGGTTATGTTAACTGTCCCTGTGTGTATTAGCATCTCTTGCTGGGGAGCTTTTCCTTCAAGAGAGGCCAGACACTGGCACACAAAACCCATGGACCAGGAGACAGGTTTCTCATGGGAGGCCTGAAGATAGAAGGTAGAGAATGATGATTTAAGAGATGGAAGGGACCTTTGTGAGCATCTCAGGTCCGCTGTCTTATCTTGCAAGGGAGCTAAGCAGTTTGGCCAAGTTCATGTAGCCACTTAGTGTCAGAGCCAGGACTGGAACAAAGGTCTCTGCACTTGCAGTCCTGTGTTTTTTTTTACTAGACAACATCACACCTCTGATACCTCAGACTTGAGTGATGGCCACATCACTTGACTTGCCTGGCTCTTGCTTTCCTGCTCTATAAAATGAAGGGATTGGATTAGCCAGTTGCATTAGCCTTAGAGTTCTCTAGTTTTACAGCTAGGATTCTATGGCACCATTTTGTGAATATTTCTTTGTGTCTGTGAATGAAGAAGATATTTGGTTAGTGGTGAATGGGTAGTCATGTAAACATCTGCATTCTCTGATTCAGAGCATGGTATACTTGTGTACGTGTGTGTGTGTGTGTCCCCTTTTTTGGGGCGGGGAGCAACTCACAGCATTAGGATAAAGTCTCATTACGAATTTTAATTTGGAGAAAAACCAGGAATCAAGGATGGTCTGGAAAGTTTTATGCATGGCACACCTTGCTTTCTGTCTTTTCTACAAAGGCCTAAAACATCTTTTAGTGAGGAATTTTTTTTTCTTGGTCTTGTTTAAACCTACCATATTTAGTTTTCTCAAAGGAGTGTTCTAAGATTCTTGAAAGCCACGCCTTGACCAGTTTCAATTCTTCTTATGAATGATAATCCTTTTTCACCCCTAGGCCTTGTCCATACTGTTTGCATGGTTTCTGGGGGAATACACCCTGCCCCATACCTACTGATTATCCTGGCGATTATCCTGGCGAGCACATTATTCAAGCATGTGTATGAACAAGTCGCTCTTTTTCCCCCAACCCCCAACACACACACACACACACACACACACACACACACACACACACATACATACACCCCATTGTATATGGAATAATATTCATTGTATAAGTAAAATTAAAATGTATTAACCTTCCTTCCAGATGCCCCCTGATAGCAAGTTTAATTACTCTGGACATAATTAAATGAGTTTAGGAGATTAGAAATGTGAGGGGTAGCGAAGAATGTAAATTTATAGGGAAAACAGGGAAAATTTAATTTCAGAGTCCTTTGTTACTTGGTGGCTGGAGCACCGAGGGCCGTAGGGGATGAAGGTAATAGTAAGACGGGGGGTAAAATAATGATAAAATTAGGGTGAGGCATAGATTGGACTTGAATTAGGAGAGAGGAACACTGGTTATATGTAGCAGCTCTCACTCTATCGAACAGCAAGGAAGAACAGGAGTTAAGATAGTAGTTGAGTGGGTGAGGGCAGTTTTCCTTGGTTCAGGACAGATCCTCTGCCATTACTAACATTGATACCTGTCCCAGGTACCTATATTCTCCGCACTTCCCCTCTCCCACTCCAGTCAGGTTTCTGTTCCATGAAATTTGTCTTACTTGGAGCTCTCTCACGTGGAGGTGGCTGAGCATTTTCCCTCTAGTAAGGAACTCCCCTTTCGTGTGACTCACAGCAAAGTCCAGGAACGTGCAGTCTCCAGCAACAGAACCTGGCTCCCTGGAGTACTGAAAACACAGTTGCTGTATTGTGTTCCTCTGGCCCCGGGGTCATACCATATCTCCAGGTTACTTCAACCTCATCCTTGCCTTGATTTAGGGAACAGGGGTTAGATGGCAGCTTTCCAGACTGTGCCAATAAATCCCCCTAATCCAACTGGTTAATCAGAGTGCAGGGCTTCTCTATTAAGGAGTCCGATGTTCAAAACAAAACCAAACAAACCCGCACCAACCAGAAGCTGGAAACACAAGGAGCACTCCCTCTGAGAGAGGATATCCTCCGTTCTGGAGTTTTCTTCTATGAAGAAATAGAGTTTAACAGCTGGAGAATGCCCCTCCCCCCCTTCTTTCCTGAGCAAAGGAGGTAGTTGTGCTTCGATAAATTTTTAGCAGGGCATTGGGGAAGGATATTCTTCCTTGTGGTTTAGAATTACTTTCTAAAAGTTGCAAACAGATTTCTACATCCCTTCTTAAGGTCCCCTCTTCCACAGTTTGGCTACTTGGAAGAGGCTTGCTGAAGGTCCTCTCTAAAGTTTTGGGTTTTTTTTGGGGGGGTGTGTGTCCAAAATAAAAGCAAAGCAGCAGATCAATGAATGAATAACAAAAGTGAAATCAAAATAATACTGAAGGAACTCAATGCACATACATTTGAACCTTAGGGGGAGAAGTGGGGGGGGGATGCTGCCAAACTCCTATAATGGTGTTTAGAAATAAAAAGTCTGTGTTATGTCTAGTGGTCATAGTATTTTGTGTTACCCTGACCCCAGCATTGTATCATTTCAATTCAAACTAGTGTGAGAACTTTTAGTTCTGGTCTGTGGAAGGGATTTTGTATCCAAGCCAAATCTACATTTCAGATTTGAAACCGGGGTAGAGAAGAGGGGAGGGGGTGGGGAAGAAAAGGGGGTAAAGGTCAGTGTTCACAGGTTTGAGATCATGCTCAACATCATATGACACCTTTGTCAAACAGTACTGTGTTAAAACACACACACTCTGTCTGGGTTTTGGTAGTTAAGGAACCTGACGCCCCTAACTCCAGACCTTCCTATATATTGTCTAACCTCCCCAATTCTCAGGCTTGCTCTTCATAAACCTGGAGAAATGAATAAGATTTGACCTATAAAGTATATTTATTACGTGGCAGCCTGAGAAGCATGTGAGGTTCATGTTCTCTGTTCCCTCCTCGGTCAAGCTGGGCTCAGAAAATTCATTGCGGCTGGCTTTTCCCATCCTCGGCTTTGTCTGGGGCCTTTGGGAGTGACCCGGAGGGGAGCAGAGACTTGATATTGTATTTCTGATCCTATGTCTTGGATCTATTGCCTAGGATTGAGTTGTCCCCAGGAACGTCAAATGAGATGAATTAAACCTGGGCAGTCAGAAGCATTTGAAAGGGCTTCAAGGAGTGGCCGAGTTATAACTTCTCTGAGGCACACTGAGGACGCCTCTGGCTCCAGGGTTTGTCTGCCGTCCCAGTCACTGGGGGAGGTGAGGAGGGGCAACCGTGGGGTGAAGCCCTAGCCTTTCACCTCTGGAGACCAGGGTTCACATCTGGTTTTAGTCACAAGCTTGATGGTCTTAACCTAAGCCCTAGTGGACATCTGTCCACGTCACTGGCTGACCCTGGCTGAATAGAGGCTGGGGATTAGAACCGTGTATTCAGAGCAGTTGGATGGCTGGGTTTGGGATGGGTCACCCCCTATGGGCCTTGCTCGTCTATTCTGTGTCAGGTGGTATCTCTTTGCTCCTCTGTTCAAGGAATCACTTTTTTTTTTAAGTGGCAAAAGTGAATTCTTTTTTCTTTTTAGAGCTGAAAGACATTTAAACACTAAATGTTTGAATACTGTCAACCAGAAGGAGGGATATGATAGGTTATCAAAAACAGGCCTATATTTGCCAAAAGCTTTCATTCCTTCCCCACCCCTACTTTTGCAAATATTATCCTACTTGTGAAAGACAGGAGGAGTCTTCCTTGGCCCTTTTGGGAAAAGATATCCACTTCTTTTTTTTTTTTTAATTTAGGATTGGTACTACAATTGTTTCTGAAGGTCTTGAAGCTACTTGCAGACAAAAACACAGTGTAAGAGAAGACATTAAAGCACGATAGATGCCCATTTGGAAAGCAGGAGGGGAGAAATCCACCCTCACAATCAAGACCTGGGCTCCCCAGTCTTGAATTCCTCAGTGAACAAGTGCCCCCAGTCAAAGAGCAGACTTGATTATTTGGGTGAACTACAAATTCCTGGCATGCTTTCATTCCTTGGTGTATTTGTGGCAAAATCGTTGTGACTGAAACCAAGCTTCGCCCTGAGACGAGAGCAAAAAAAGCCCAACGCCCTGCTTTGGATGCATCTCCATTTTTAAAGCTATTCTCAGGCAGATCAAGACTGTTTTACCTTCTTAATGACCTGCTGGGATAATGAAGTAAGATGCCAAGAAAGAATAGACTGAAACCAAACAATGGTACCATACAGAAAAGCACTAGTCTCAGGGTTAGGTGACATGGGCCAGGAGAGCTTGTGTCTCTTCCTGATGGAGGTTTGGCTTCTAAAGCTGGCAGAAATCACGAGAGGAATGAGTTTGCAGTCTCAACGTCATGACCAAGACATAGCAGATCAAAGAGGCCAAGCCACAAATTTGTATCCACTGTAGCTCCCTAGTTTGTTACTCCTTGAATTTCAAATTCTCTCATCCCTGCCCATGTGTCTCACCTTCTTGGCCTTTCCTCAGACTTTGTGAAGACTCCAGGGGCATCCAAAATATAGCCCTGGTCTTGGCTCTCTCACTAACAAGTTGTATAGTCTTAGGCAGGGGAATGTAAGCTCCTTGAGGGCAGGGGCTATTAAGTTTTCCCCTTCCTTTGATTATCAGTGAGTCTTACTGGAGAGAGACTGGAGCAAAGTCAAGAGCTCCTAACTTTAAGTCCCTGCTCTGTTACATACTGCCTGTGTGACCCTGGACAAGGTATTTTACCTTTAACCTGCCCTGGTAGAGGGAATATCCTCATCTGAAGGTTCCTTATACCAATGAAATCCCAGAGTCCAGTCCCTGTCCCTACCTCATTGTACCCCTTACACCTAGAACATTGCCTTGTACAGAGCAGTCATTTAACAAATGGCTCTCAGGTTCCTTATCTGAAAACTGGGGATGATTACTGCCTTATCTACCTTATGGGGTGGTTCTGTGGATACTTCAATTTTTCTCCTATATGGGCACTCCCTTCAATGGTATTTATCACAACCCAATTACGCCTTTTCATTTTGTACATTTCTTGTCCATGTTCCTCTGTAAGTCCTCCATGAAGGATCTTCCCATTGCTCAGAAGGCCTTCCTTTAGGTCTTCTAATTTTACATGGGCACCAATGCACCACTACCCATCATTCATCTCATGCTCTTAGTACATGACTGGTTTACTCCTTTTTTTCTTATTGAGTATTTCTTTGATGATGCCTTTTTAGTTCCATTCTTGTGTACAAGTTATCATTGGTCACAGGCTACAGTTTCTATATGCCCACCATGTATGTCTCTATAGTCCTTTGGGTCACCAGTAATTAGGATTCTTTGTTGATTTTGGTGTTCCATCATTCATAGACCTACAGCATCCCTGGAAGAATATGAGTGCTAAAAAGATGAAGTTTTTGTTTCAGGGAACAGTTGAGATCACTGAAAATGCTGCATCATTTCCCCCAAAGCAATTTAGTCCTCTCTCTTCCTTCTTTTGAATTATAGACCCAGTTCATTGCTCATTTTCAGTGTCTGCCTAAGATCTATACGTTAGTGAATTTCCAATCTAACTGCGTGCCATAGTCTAGCACAAGGGTTCAGTAAGAAATAAAGGGTAAAATGAGATAACTTACTTAGAAGCACTTTGAAAAGCATAAATAGTGTTACACACTTACAGTAATGGTAAGGCTGTTATTGTGTTGTTACAGTTGTTGTTATTGCACTGTTATTGTTTAATCTAACCCAAACTGGAAAAACTTGCATGGGGCAGAGAGGAGGAGACAGTCATATCCCCTGCTTTTCTTCTCAGGATACTTCCTATAGGTATTAACAGTATTCACAAAAACAGCAGCATAGAGAAAAACTGGGTTATAGCAATGTGGCTTTCTTTATTTTTTTTAATCTAATTTATTGATAGTCAATCAGTAGGACTTGGTCTAGAAACTTGGGAGCAATTAGTTGGCAGCCAATCAGTAGGTATTTACTTGGAAAATTTCCAAACTGATGGAAAGCAGACTGTGAAACAAAAGTGAAAAATCTAATCAAATCTAGCATTAGGGGCCCAACCTATGAAAGGGATTGTGCCAAGCACCAACATAAATCAGTGACTACCCTCCAGGAGTTTGCAGTTTACTGAGGAGGAAAATATATAAGTGGGTAAGTAGAATCAGGTTGTCCAATTGAGGTAGACAAAGAATTACACATAAACTATATGGGAACTTAGAGGTTATCTAACCTGACTTCTTACTGTGGGCAAGAATCCCCTTTTATGGTGTGCCTGATAGGTGGTCATCTACCCTCTGCTTGGACGCTTCCCAACTTCACAAGTAAGCACATTCTTTTGTTGGATAGCCCTGTGCCTTATGTTGAGCTGAAATTAGTTTTTATATATCTTCTCCCCATCAGCCCTAGTTCCCTTCTCTGGAGTTATAGTTGGCTTCTGTTTCTATAGAAAGCCATTCCCTTCCCTCTTCTTCTTTCTTTCTGCTCTGATTGTGCAGTTTAATCCTCCCCTAAATACAGCCTTTATAGATTTCATTCAAGATGGAGCATGCCCAATTAGACCCTGAATTCTCGGTTACCATTTTTGTTTAAAAAAAAAAAAAGGAAACTCTTCTCCCTTGCAAAGGTTCTTCCAGTTAAAGTGGAAGGGAGGTGTCTATAGCATGTCTGCATCTCCATTCATCCAGAGATGAACTAGACAGGGCATAAATAGACTGCAAAATACTAAGTTCTGCTTTAGCCATAATGGACTCCATTCTCCCAAATGACTTTGAGAAAGACAGCATGAATTAGGCCTCACCAATCAGCTGAATGACCTTGGATAAGTTCTTCTACTTCTCTGGGCCTCATTTTCCTTATTTGTGAAAATAAAGGAGTTGGGTTAAATGATTTCCAGTTGTTAAAATGTTGGTTTGGAGTCCCTTTCATATTTAAAATCCTAAGTTTTTCAGTGTACAGGGTTAACACTTATGACTTTATTTCTTGTAGAACCCTGATGTGTTAGTCTGTCTATCTGTCCATCTATCTATGTATGGATTTTAGGAACTTAAGACTTGGAGCTGGAAAGTACTATAGAAATCATTTAATCCAGAGGTGTCAAACATACCACCCAAGGCCCACTGTCCTAACCAAATTAAAATGTAATTAGGAGATACTTAAGAAAATAAATAAAAATACAATAAAATATATATGACATTACATTTTGAAACTAACTCAATAGGCAACAGACCTGCAGGGATCTCAAGTATGGATTAGCAGGGATAGCTGGCCCTGTTTCTTTCTGAGTTTGACACTGCTAATTTAGTCCTCTGGCCTAAGGTTTTTTCTTTTGATCAGATAAGGTAATAGAAACCTAGAAAGGAGAGGTTAACTGCCCAAAGTCACAAAGGTAGTGAGATTGTAAAGCTGTGATTTTGATCCAAATTATTGTGGCTACTGTTCTGAGGCTTCCCACTCCTCTGCACGCCCCACAGCGACGTGCAGAATACATTGAGGGTATCATGGCACTGTACGCAACCAAGAGGCCTAACTCTTTCAGTTCCATTTTCTAAGTTTCTATCTCCAGCTCAGGGGACTCTGTTGCTGAGAGTAAATTCTTAGAGGGCAGGCAACATACCTCTGTATATGAATGACTTGTAGACACACCTAGATCAATTTACAAGGCCATTTATTTTTTTTTAAATGATGTTTATACAACCTCATTGATACAGAGGCTACTCATTTGGAATTGCTGATCATTCCCATGTGGACCATGTGATTTAGATAGAGTAAAAAATGAAGAGTTAGTCATTAACATGAATGTTTTGGGGTTATGATTTGTTACATATGGAACTGTTGTGAATTTAATTTTTTTTTTAGCAACACCTCATTTTACACAAGTTCTCATTTATATCTTGGTTTATAACATGACAGAGTAGGACCTCCAAAAATACATGAAGTCTGAAAAGCTTATATTAAGTGAGGCTATTTTTTTCTTGTCTGGGTTCTTTTCTTCCTGTGTGGTTTAATAGATAAGGCATTAGATGTGCGTCAGGGAGACCTGGGTTCAAATCTCATTTCAGACACTTACTAATTATGTGACCCTGGGTAAGTCACTGGGTGGGGGAAAGAAAGGAATAAACATTTATAAGGCACCTACACTGAGCTAAGTGCTTTGTGATTATTATCTCATTTGATCCTCATGACAACCTAGGAGTCAGGTGCTATTATTTTCCCCATTTTACAGATGAGAAAATTGAGATTAAGCAATTTACTCAGGGTCACGCAGCTATTAAGTATCTAAGGCTGTTTTCAAACTCAGACCTTCCTGACTCCAGGCCCAGCGCTCTATCTGCTGGACTGCCTAACCGCTTCATGGCATCTAAGGTCTTTTTCAGCCTTAAATTCGTAACTGTGTAATGGTTTGACCTCTTTCTATAGTGTCCCTCCCATTTCAACCTTAGCCCTGTTTTGACCTTCTTTGCATCTATTCACATTCGTAGGAAATATTCTTGTGTCATTCATTTACATCTTAATCAAATAGCATTTATTAGGGGCCTATTATGTGTTAGGTCCTAAGCCAGGCATCAAGAATACAAAGAACCAAACAGTCTCTTCTCTCAAGGAACTTTCATTTAGTTGGTGCAAACAACAGATATACATGTAAATAAATAGTAATTTGGGGGCCACTAGCAGAAGGGAGATCTGAAAAAGCCTCAGGTATGAGGCAGCCCTTGAGATGAACTTTAAAGGGAGCTAGTTATTCTGAGAGACAGAGGTGAGGAAGGAGGGCATCCCAGGTGGGGGGAACACGTTGGGCAAACATGTGGAGAGGGGAGATGGAAGGTCATATTCAACAACTTGACCAGTTTGACCGGAAAATAATGTGTAGGAAGGGGTGCAATATATATTAATAATATATAACTAATAATAAGCCGATGCAAAGAAGGCTGATGTCAGATTGTGATGGGTTTCAAAAGCCAGAGAAGTGTTTGCATTTTATTTTAGAGGCAATAGGAAGGTGCGAGATCTTCTTGAGCAGACATGTGGTCAGATCAACCTTTCAGAACACCCTTTGGCAGCTGTGTGGAGCAGAGATGTCACACATAGCTGCCGGGTGGTGCGGTCGGAACCAGATTAAAACGTCATTGGGAGATATTTAACAGAAAAAAAAAATAAAAATATGATAGACCACAGATGATGTGAATATGTGCTTTTTTAAGTCAACATGTGGCCTGCAAGGATCCTTATGTTTAGTGGCCTGTTTCTATTGGAATTTGACACCACTGCACGGGGGGAGGGACTAGTGGGTAGGGGGCCAGTTAGGAGGCTACTGCAATAGTCTTGATGTGACAGAGAGAGAGAGAGAGAGAGAGAGAGAGAGAGAGAGAGAGAGAGAGAGAGAGAGAGAGAGAGAGAATTTGTTAAGTTCTCATTAATGACCAGGCACTATGATGAAGGCCTAACCAAGGTTCCTCCTGAATCAGTTGCCCATCATCTTTGACCCAGTCTCCAGTTTTCGGGGCACATGATAATTAATTGGGTGCTGGTGGGTTGAAATTATTTTTTATCAAGGGGCCACAAGCCCATCATAACATGTGTTCTATCAGTCCCCCCCTACTTTCTCCAAACAAAGCATTTTCCTTCCTGTGAGGTAAGTTGTATAAGTTAATACTAATTCCCTTACAGATAGATGGTGAGATGATCAGACTAGCAAATGGATAGATAAATTGATAGGTAAGTGGATAGATAAATAGAGCATTTGTTAAGTGCTTACTATGTGCCAGTCACTGGGCTAAGTGCTGGGAATACATATCAGAGCAGACAAGACAATGCCTGGATTTTAGTGAATATATGACACATAAAGCGGTGCTGTAAACATAGGGTAAGGGGAGAAGATACCTGCTCTGGGGAAAGGTGACGATACTGAGGGAAGTAGTGCTCAGAGGCTTGGATCTGCTCTAGATAATGAGACTCACCTGTGAGGACTAAGGGTAGCCAGGGGTGGAGTCAAGTGTCCAGTTGAGTGGAGATGGTCAGAGAGGGAAGCTGAGTGGTTAAACACCTTGCCCATAGTATCAGAGGCAGAAGTCAAATCCTTGTCTCTTGATGCTGTCTTTCCACTACAGATCAGATTTTAACCTCCTTGAGGGCAAGGATTGTCATATCCCCAGGGCTTAACACAGACCTGGTATATAGTAGGCACTCAATAAATGCATACTGATTCACTCTATCACATTGTTTCCCAAGGCTTACCCTATGTAGAGTACTTTACAACATGATAAGACTGTACTAAAAGATACGCCCCTCCATCTTTCACTAAAGTCTTATTTTTATGTCCCATCATTGCATAGAGTCAATCATAGGTTTTCAAAGGCCAGGCCTGTGGAGCACAAGCTCTGGCCAGTCCTACAACCTAGAGAGGCTTCAAGTATGGGCTGGCAATAGACTGTATGTCTGGGCCAGCTGAACAGCCCAGCTCAGGCCAGAGAGCTTTATCACCTGGGGGATAATTAAATCCAAGCTATTGGATTTATTTTTACTTTTTGGCCTAATAATTCTTGAAGACCCTCTACGAAGTTATAAAAGGCTTGGGATCTGCAGCCAAGGAGTGAACACCCACCCTGGAATCATAGAATGAGCATGGGTGTGTATACTATAGGCAATTTTATATGTATGTGACAATTTACACATTTCATTAATCTGAGTGGAACCTCCTATCTTACCTGGCGAGATTTTCATTTTTACCAACCCAGATTTCTTTCAGATCTCAACTCAAATCCCATCTCCTTCAAGAAGCCTTTCCTTTGTTATTGTTCAGTTGTTTCAGACTCTCTGTGACCCCATTTAGGGTTTTCTTGACAAAGATACTGGAGTGGTTTGCCATTTCTTTCTCCAGCTCATTTTACAAGATGAGGAAACTGAGGCAAATTGGGTTAAGTGACTTGCTCAGGGTCACACAGCTAGTAAGTGTCTGAGGCCAGATTTGAATTCAGGAAGATGAGTCTTCCTAACTTAAGGCCTGGCAGTTTATTCATCACACCACCTAGCTGCCTATGCTGGTGCCTTCCCTCTGAGATTACCTCCAATTTAGTGTGTGTGTGTATCGACACATGTGCATATGTGTGTATGTGTACTACCTATCTATGTTTCTACCTACCTACCTATCTATTATCTATGTAATCATATGTACATAGCTGTTTGTATATTTTTTACCCCATTAGAATGTAAGTTCTGTGAGACCAGGGACTGGCTTTGCTTTCCTTTATACCTCTCATCACTTAGCATAGTGCCTGGCATATAGTAAATGCTTAATGAATGCTCATTGATCTGACTTGCTTTTTCAATCCTTTGGTTGCAAAATATGTGTGGTTAATGCCTTATCTTCTGGCAGATGTGCTAATTGGAGAAAACCTAGAAAATATCAAAGATCTTTTCCATAAATCATAGCCCGTCTGCCTACCATCTATTGCCACCAACTTTTCATTTTAGCGTATAGGCAGGCCCATCTACTTAGTTGGGATAAGGTGGAAGAACAACGTGATGTTGGTCACCCCCTTCCCTGTTGGTTCTTTCTGGGATCTGAGAGGTGACCCTTCTCTTTGAAGAAACAGGAAATGCTGAGGGCTCCTGAGTCACTGCCTGAATCTTCAGCATTTTCTGCCCAGGGATACAGAGAGACGGGAGAGCATTGGATACGCTGCTTTTCTGGATGGTAGCCATGCTGGGGAGAAGAGTCATTTAGCTCTGTGATAAGAAAGAAGAGCAGGGAGGACAAAGGCAACTCCAGCTGCCTAGGGCCCCTGTACTTTTACTTAATGTATGGTAAATCCTATCCTGCTGATTAAAGGACTTGTGGGGTGAGGTTTGGCTGTGAGTCGACCTGCCACAGACCTGCCCTCTTCCCCAGCCCCAGAGGAGGGATTACTCTCTATGAGGTTAACTCAGGGAAGGGTATGCTAAGGGAAATGGGAATGGTTTAAAAAAACACACACGGAGCAGAAAGAGAATGATTAAGCTGTTATACTCTGTGTTGCATATCTTAGTAGAATAGGTCTAATTCTTTAAAGACTCAAAAGCGCCAAAGCTTGTGAAGGGATGATAAATAATAAATAGTAATTAAATTAAAAATGTACATACTGTACTACTCTGAATTCCAGGAAGTTTGAAAATGGACTCACACATAATCATTGTAATTAAGATCCTCAGCTGAGGATCTTTGGTTGGCGCCACCTGAGATACAAAGCTAAGAGGGAGTTCACACACAGACAGATCAGGAAGCTGTCAAAGTTTACCTACCATCCCTTGGCCTGGACCAAAGAAAGAGAGGGAGGCAGTTGCTTAGGTGAGCACCGGCTTATCTCTGGCTCTCTGTGGACTCCATTGTAACTACTTCATGATGACTGGGGGCTGGGGGTCAGGGGAAGAAGAAGATGAGTCATAGCAGGGCTCAAACAAGACCATTTCATCAGCCTCAGGAAAGAGGCATCAAGGAGCTCATTTCTTCTCCCTAGAGGATACAACTCAGGCTGTTAACATGATTGTGCCCAGAACTGTGTTAGGCACTGTAGGGAAGGCAATAGGTGTATAAAACAGGGCCCTCACCCTCCAGTAGCTTAGGGTATGATTGGGGAGATGTTAGCCAGACAGACAGAGAGCAATTAGAAAATGGTATGGTACAGGAGGGGGGAACCTGTGGCCTCGAGACCACATGTGGCCCTCTAGGTCCTCAAGCATGGCCCTTTGATTGAAACCAAACTTCATAGAACAAATCCCCTCAGTAAAATGATTTGTTCTGTGAAGTTTGGATTCAGTCAAAGAGTGGCACTTGAGGACCTAGAAGGCCACATGTGCCCTTGAGGACACAGGTTCCCCACCCCCGAAAGGTGCATTACATAACAGAATGCTGAGTTGTGTGGCATACACTGGGAATTCTGTAGTAGTGATTCAGAGATGGGGAGGGTCTTGTGGGCTAGAGTCATTCCAGAGGAGAAAGGACTTGAACTGCAAAGAATTGCTAGGGTGTGGATAGCCAGAAGACAGGTGCTTAATATTGCTTGATCGGGCCTCCTAATTACTTGGTGGGCAGCTAGGTGGTACAGTAGATGGAGCACTGGCCTTTCATCTTCCTGAGTTCAAATCCGGCCTGAGACACTTACTAGTTGTATGACCCTGGGCAAGTTGCCTCAGTTTCCCCATTGGTAAAAATGAGCTGGAGAAGGAAATGGCAAACCATTCCATTATTTTGGAAAGAAAATCCCCAAAGTGGGTCATGAAGAGTTGGACATGACTGAAATAACCAAGTAACAAAAATCACTTGGTGGGGTTGTGGGCTAGCTTGAAGGAGTGTGTGGGATGCATGGAGAAAGGAGGGGTGGCATCTGACCTCTAAATTAAAGAAATGTCATTCGCTCTTTGGAAAAATCCCAATAAAACTCCATATTATTCTGTTTATTCTCAAGCCGGAGAATTAAATGAGGTTTGAGGTGTCTGAATAAGCTAGCAAGCCAGACTGACAACTCTGAAAACTCCAGGGTTTAAAATGTTTAGTCTGCCTGATCCCTCAGGTCCTGTTAGGTTCAGGCCCTGATAGATCTGACTCAGTTATCCCTCTTTTGTGAGCTGTGGGAAGACTTGTGAGCTTGACACATGGGACGTTTAGCTCTGAGGCCCCCATGTCAGTTCCCTCTGAAGTTCAAGGCAGTGGAATCAGGCTGGAATTATCTTAAAGGTCTCAGGGAGCCTAAGCTAAGCCTGGGAACTCAGTGCGGGCTAGAGGCTGGAATGCACCCCCTTTCTGAGTTTGCCTGTCCATCTTTTTATGACTCTGAAGGAACTACATGTTACCAAAGGGTGTTGGCCTTCTGACTCATGATCTTTGTTCACTTGAACTGAATGGAATGCTGTGGTCTCTCTGTATTTAGGAGGTGCCATGGGGTGAGTACATATAATTACCGTGTCATTTTGTAATCTATATCAGTAAAGTAAAGGGATGGATCAGGAGAGTCCCTGATCAATTTGAGGAGTTAGTCAATCAACTTGGTGAGAGTGCAGGGCATAGGTCTTTGTTCAGGGACGTCCAATGGACACCTCCCCATGGAGTATGGGCAAGCCCACACTGAGTTTCAGAGGCTGTATTTTCCTCCTGATAAGCTGACTGAGATCTCTCCACGGTCTGAGAAAATAAGCTGGTTGAATTCTCTTGGGTTTGCTTTCCATTTTTGGAAGACAGATGAGAGTAGTAGCACAGATATATACGCAAGGGGTGGCAGTGGCCATGTTCCGTTTCCTTCCCACCGCTAAGGAATAATTAATGGTGATTTGCAATAGAAATGCATGGAGAATATATGTGTTTGCTCTGGCAAAGGAGATCTGTCGCCTCAGGTTCCTGGCTGCCTTCACTTTTTTTACATTTTTTCCTTGAGCACAGTTCAGAGACTGGAGGATTTCTGGTAGATTTCCCCAGCTGAAAACAGG
Source organism: Phascolarctos cinereus (assembly GCF_003287225.1). Lineage (NCBI taxonomy): Eukaryota > Metazoa > Chordata > Mammalia > Diprotodontia > Phascolarctidae > Phascolarctos > Phascolarctos cinereus. The sequence goes on along the minus strand of NW_027555625.1, from coordinate 109,688,468 downwards.
GTAAAAACCAAGGGACTGGGATTTTGTGCAGAAGCATATGGCAGAGGCAGGCATATGCATAACCCCTTCAATCTGAAACTGAGACTTCCCCAGTTTCAATTAGAGTTCTCAGACTGAATTCATTGAAGGGGATTTCCTGTTGCAACCACTACCCTTCAAGAAGGAAGAAGATTCTCTACATAGTTCTTATGAAGTGCCCTACCTAGAGTCCCAAATCAGTGAATTGCTTAAAGTGTAGCAGCTTTGAAAGTGCATTTATCTTCCAGGGGAAGTTTAAAATACAGAGCTGTACCACAAACCTTGGCAGGAGGTGGGAGGGTAGAGGGGTAGTATACGACAGAGATTTCACCAGAATGTCAACCCCATGTTCGAGGGAGAGCTGATGGACCTCTGAATGCTTTACAGATTCTTGCTTCTATTCAATAGCTTTTGTGAGTCTTCTGTATTTTTTGCATTTCCTATGGGATGAAATAAAAGCTGTTGTATACACAATGTGCATTTGTTACCTTGGGTGCTTGTGAGGGAGCTCTAAACCCCTTCTGATTAGATTTAGGGAAACCTAGACAAGAGCTATTTTCACAAGTGCATTAACATTTTTCAGTTGGGGGCAATGAGCTCAAAAGAAAAACTGACCTTTTGGTCAGTCCCTCAGGAAGGAAGGAAAGAAAATTAGCATTTATTAAGTGCCTACTATGTGCCAGGCACTATGCTAATCATTTTATAAATATCTCAGTTGATCCTCACAACTCTGTGAGGTAGGTGCTATTATTATCCCCATTTTGCCTTTGAGGAAAATGAGGCAGACAGAAACTAAGTGACTTGCCCAGGGTCACATAGCTAATGAGAGTCTGAGGCTAAATTTGAACTCAGGTCTTCCTGACACTTGGCCCAGTGCCCTATCCACTATACCACCTACTTGGATTGAACATAGTCTGTGTGAATCCAGAGTCTTGGAGGTGGCATGGGGGTTCCTGGGCTTTGGATTCAGTAGTGTTTTTGTCCAACACTTATGAAATACACACCATGAAATAGGTATTGAAATATGAGTTTATCTATATCTTGCCCAGGGAGAGGGACAACATCAGTGGAGATGCTGGGGACCCCTAAACTTGCATTGTTGTTTACTCCTAACCTGAAAATAATAATAGTAACTACTCATATTCATATAGAGCTTTACAGTTTAAAAGCGCTCTCCTCACAACCTCTCTGAGTCTTAATATTTACACTACACGACTCAAAGAGTTGTTAAAATAACTTGAACAAGGTTACCCGGCTAGCAAGTGGCAAAGCTGGTGCTTAACCCTGGTCTTTCGACATCGTGTCCAGCACTCTGTCCTTTATACCCTTATGTCATGTTGTGGCTTTAGCGACCAAATAAAGTAATAAAATCTGTGGCTAGCTCTCAGTTGTTCTGAATCTCTATTTGGCACCTCTAGAAACTCAGTCACCCCTGTTTATAATCCAAAGCAGCTTGAATTTAGAAAATGCTCTATCCTCAGGTGTCAGGTCTCCTCAAAAAGATAGCCCCATGTTCTGTTCTCTACAATTCTCATAAATCTGAATTGCCCTTCTTCTGAGACATGAGCAAAGAAGGATCTCACCAGATCATACCATTAGCATCCTACCCCTCCCATTCCCTAGCACACACACCTGTGCATTGGGGGAGGCAGAGTGGTATAGTGGAACAAGAGGTGTTATCTTATGCTATTAGACCTGCAGCTTCTTGAGGATGAGAGCTGTCTTGTTTTTCTGTATATATCCCCAGCACTTAATACAGTAATTTGCACATAGTACTTTGCTTTTTCCTTCCTTCCTTCCTTCCTTCCTTCCTTCCTTCCTTCCTTCCTTCCTTCCTTCCTTCCTTCCTTCCTTCCTTCCTTCCTTCCTTCCCTTGGTTTATCTCTAAAGACAATTTTACCTCACAGGGCTAGGTGGAAAGTTTTTTTCTTTTGTGAATTGTAACAGTCTGTAGAAATGGAAACTTATTATTAAATGAAAAGGAAGTGTGACAATGACTAACAAGTTGGCCTTGGAACAAGGAAGACCTGGGTTCAAGTGCTCCTCTGACATGTACTGACTGTGTGACAGCCGGACAGGTCAATTCTCATTACTCAAAGTAATTTTCTAAAATTATTAGGTGTGGTGAAGGTTCTCATCTATGCTGGTAGAAGGAGTTTCCTCATCCCTGTATCACTGAAATCACCAGTCCTTTTCTATTGATTTCCTATTTAAATCATGCTTTTGTAAGGTTTTGAGGGAAGAACAGAGGATCTCTTTATTAAAAAAAAAATCTGGATTCCTGCCGTCAGTGATTCTCGTGAGCCTCTTCTGGCCTGGACCCCAGGGGGTAGGTATGAATATCAGAGGCTACACTTTCTGTGAACTGGCCCTTTGCATTCCAGGCCAGCCCATCATCTGGCTCAATCAGTCACATTGGAATAGTGGCTTCTCCTGAAGACAGCCATGAGGCCCTGGCCCCCAAGAGGAGACAGAGCTGAGTCATACAAAGAGGAGTGGGGGGATCGTGGGGCCCCAAGCGTGCACCTCTGTGTTTGGGGGGTGGAGGCAGGGAGAATGACGTTGGGCATCAGGAATTTCCATAGTCGGCACGCACCCCTGTTGGCAAGCTGACCGGCAGCAGCAAGATGGTAGGAAGGAAAAGACTGATATATTCCAGCTGCCTCGCCCCACAGGTGACATTTAACCTCTCTGTGTTGCCTGCCTGGGGTTGGCTAGACTGGAGGAAGAGAGGAAAAGATGGGGGAGGAACTTGGCTTTGACCTTTCCTTCTTTCTCATTCCCCCCATCTTCTTTTCCTTGCCCTGAGACTGAGAGATAACACCAGAGAGATAAAAGACCCCCTCACCCCAAGACCCAACAATTTTCCCTCCTTCCCAAAACTATTAATTAAAAAGCACAGAAAGCAATTCCTCCGTGGCATCCCCAATATCAACGCTGACATTTTCTTGGCCCATATGGCCTCCTTTGTGGAGGTATTTTGCAGTCCTCTCAAGTCTCTCTGGTGTAGCTCAGGCTTCCTGCATTTGTTAAGGAAAATTCTCTTTCCATTAAATAACATAGCCCAACAGTGGCCTAAAGCTCAAATAAATGACCAGAGAGCCAGTTAAACATCCCCCTGGGCAATTTTAACCTATGCAATGGCTTTTTGGGAAAATTGCCTTTTTTTCATGTTTTTTTGCCGGGGGGGGGTTGTCATCTTATTTCTCTTTTTTCTTTTCAGCTGACTACCTCCTCTTTTTTTCATTCATTCCCTCCTTGGATGAAGGGTATCAGTAGGGTTAATAAATCATGAAAGTCTGGGAATACCATGTTTCAAAAGCAGGAAGGGAGGTATAACATATCTTACCAGAGACTTTAGTGGGAACTGGGGTATTTAGCAGATCCCTCTCCCATGGCTCTGCTTCCTGCCCCACCCCACCCTCCCTCCCTCTACCTCCGTGAAAAATACCACCCAACGAATGCTGGGACAATTTGTTCATTGGGAAGGGTCATCTGGGTAAGAGAGAAGTCTGAGCATCCCCATCTTGGATGACATTTTGAGGATAGGTAGCCCGAAGGTCTGCAAACCTGCGCAGGCCTGGATTTGCTTGGGCTCCTGTGCCTGAAGGAGAATGTGTTCACAGTCCTCAGAAAAGCAGCTTCCTGACAGTTGCTGTGCTCTGTAATTTGATTAAGAGGCAACGGTGGGGAATGGGGGTGGTGGAGGGAGAGAGGGATTTTTGGTTTTTAACCTTTTGTTTATAACACTAAATGCCAAAGAAAACCAGCTGGAATGGGTAGCCCCCCAGCAGTGCATTTGGGTTTTGCTGATGGGAAAGAGTTATATGGATGGGAGGGTCTGCTGGACCCAGGAGAAGCCACTTTCCTAGGCCAGTTAGAAATCATCTGTCTATTATTCAGTAGCTGATTATTCACCTATATGCTTTAATGAGTGGATGTTTTGCCTCCACTAAAAATGATAATAATTACAATAATAACTAATGTTTATATAGTACTTAAGGGTTTGCAAGCACTTTACACAGTCATCTCATTAGGTTAAGTTACCAGAGAGTACAGACTATATCTTCCATTCCTTCTGTACTCTCCTATAGTATCTCTCAAAATAATTCCACTAAAATAGATAGATAAAGCATTTTTAATCTCATACTGTGTGCCAAATGCTTGCTAAGGGCTGGAGATACAAATACAAGCAAGCAAGACAGTCCTATACTTTAGGATCTTACATTCTTTTTGAAAAATCAAGTTTTATTTTATTTTCACATCTGTATTCTCTTCTTCCCACCTCCTCCTCTGTCCTGACATACAACTGAGAAAGCAAGAAAAATAAAACCTCTATTACAAATGTGTGTAGTCAAGCAAAACAACTTTTCCCATTGGCCGTGTCCAAAATGTATACGTATCTATATCTCTGTCTCAATAAGTATTCTGAGTCCATCACTTCTCTATGGGAAGGTGGGTGCTTTATTTGAGTTCCCTGGAATTGCAGGGGGTCATTGTATTGATCAGAGTTCCTAAGTTTTTTAAAGTTGTTTTTCTTTACGTTATTGCTGTTGTTGTATCTCTTGTTTTTCTGGTTTTGCTCACTTTATTCTGCATCAGTTCATGTAAGTCATCTTAAGTTTTTCTGAAATCATTCCCTTCATCATTTCTTACAACACAATAGTATTCCATCACATTCACATACCTTACCTTGTTCAGTCATTCCCTAATTGATGGATATTCCCACAGTTTCTAATTATTTGCCACTACAGAAAGAGCTGCTATAAACATTTTTTGTACACAAAGGCTCTTTCTGTCTTTCTTTGATCTTTTTGAGGTATAGGCCTAGTGGTGGTATCACTGGATCAAAGGGGATACACACTTCAATAGTTTTTGGGCCTAGTTCCAAATTGCTTTCCAGAATGGCCCGACCAGTTCACAGCTCTATCAACAGTTTATTAAAGTACCTGTTTACCCATAGCCTCTCCGCCATTTGTCCTTTTTTTTTTTGGTCAGCTTTGCCAATCTGATAAGAGTGAGGTGGAAACTAATAGTTTTAAAATTTTCATTTCTCTAATTATTAGTGATTTAGAACATTTTTCAAATGGTTCTTGTTTCTTCCTCTAAAAACTGCCTATTCATCTCCTTTGAGCATTTATTAATTGGACAAGGGAGGAGCTTACAGAGAAGATAGCAAGGTGTTAGAAATAAAGAATATTGTAAGCTATCTCTTAGGTCACAAATATAATAAATTTCTCTTACTTAGGATAGTGGAGTGCCTGATCTAGCAGGTTTCTACCAAGGTGGAATGGCTTCAGCTGTAGTCTTAGAAATAGACTATTTTCTATGGTGTAACCCAATTACAGAAGAACTCGTTACCAATAATCTGGTCAATTGGTGATGAATTCTTTGGCCATGGCAATCCATGAAACAAAGAAACTACAAAATGGATCTCAGTCTGTGTAGTGACAATTACAGTGGCAGAATGGCAAAAAATGGGCAAGGGTAGCAAAGAGAGTCTAATTTTTATTAACATTAATTTGGCTATTGGGTCCTTGGCCAGTGACCAACAAGCATACATGCTACTGGAGAAATGGAACATATCAACCTCGGCTTTGTTGCTATGAATAAAATGAGATTGCAACTCCACACTGTCCTCCTCTCTTGAATTCCTTCACCTATTATTATCATTGATTATGCCCAGCCAATTCTCAGGTCACTCCCATCATTCATCACCTTTGTGTCCACACTGAACAAAGGTGGAGAAAATCATGACACCATTCTGACCGGGTCCACTACAGATTTATGCTACATAACCTCAACTGGGCCCTCACTGTTTCTCGGTAATCCAACTATACCTCTTTTATCAACTTACTATTCACTTTCCACAGTGGCTCTTCCAAACCTTTTCATCCCTCCTTCTATCTCCTATTCCTTCCCCTCCCTCCACTCTCTCAGCTAAGAACTTTGCCTTATATTATACAGAAAAAATCAAGACCTTTCACTATGAACTCCCTTTTTGCTCCTCTTCCTCATCTCCTATCATTCAGGTGCCTTCTGGCACTTTCTCCTCCCTCACCCTTGTTTCACATGATGAAATGGCCTCACTTCTTATGAAGCCTAACCCCTCTACTTGTTCAAGTGATCCCATTCCATCCCATCTCCTCCAATAGGTTGCTTTCTCTGTTATCCTCAGTCTTTCATTTATTTTCAACTCTCCCTCTCTACTGGTTAATTTCCTACTGCCTCTGAACATGCCCATGTCTCTCCTATCCTAAAAAAAATCCCTCACTTGATCCTTCTACCCCTGCTATTGTCCTATATCTCTTCTGCCTTTTGTAGCTAAATTCCTTGAAAAAGCCATTTGGTATAGATGCCTCTACATTCTGTCCTCTAGCTCTCTTCTTAATTCCTTACAATATGGCTTCTGACCTTATTATCCCACTGAAACTGCTCTCTTCAAAGTTACTTATGGTCTCTTCATTGCCAAACTCAGTGGCTTCCTTTAAGTCCCAATTAAAATCCCACCTTGTACAGGAAGCCTTTTCCAATGCCTCTTAATTCCAGTGCCTTCCCTCTTTTAATTATTTCCTATTTATCCTGTATATAGCTTGTTTTGCATATATTTGTTTTTATGTTTCCCCCATTAGATTGTAGGATCCTTAAGCTAAGGAGCTGTCTTTTACCTCTTTTTGCAGCTCTAGCATTTTGCACAATGTCTAGCACATAGTACGTGCTTAATAAATGATAATTGATTTATTGATTGATAAATGGATAAATTTACTTCTTAAAGAGACAAAGGAGTTGGTGGAATTGCCTTTATTTTGCATACAAAAACAAGAAGAAATGCCATTTCATGGGACATTTGGTCATTTCATATTGCAAAGCTCATTATAAGTATTTGCCAAAAAGACCAATCAATCAAAAAACATTTATTAAAGACTTACTAGGTATCATGCACTGTGATAAGCCCTGGGGATACAAAAAAAAAAAAGGCAAAAATAGTCCCTGTCCTCAAGGAGCTCACGTTCAAATGGGAGAGACAACATTTAAATAAGTAATTATCTTGCTGCTGTGTATGGATTACATACAGGAGGTAATCTCGGAGAGGAAGGTGCTGGTAGTTGGGACACTGGCAAAAGATCTCCTGCAGAATGTAGGATTTCAGTGGTGACTTGATTCTTGAATTTCGCTAGGCAGTGAAACTAAGAGCAGAGACACGGAAGGAAAGCATTGCAGGCATCAGGGACAACCGGTACAAAGGTACAGAGACAGAGGAGTGTCATGTTCAAGGAACAACAAATAGGCCAGTGTAGCTGGATCGCAGAGTGCTTAGAGGGTTGTAGAGTTTAGGAAAGGGAGATCACTAAATGTCTTACTGAGTATTGGTCCAGAATACCAAAGTCTCATGCAGGGAAACGTGGAACTCACAACCAAGCAGTAAAGCGAGCTAGCTTTATTGAGGGGACATGCTTACAATATGAAGTCAGGGAAGATGATGGAAACTGGCAAGTTTCACTGGACCTCTGGGTAGAATTGGGCACCCTGGTGAGCCCTGGAGAAAGTAGGGTACTATCCCTCTCCCTAATCAGTAAACTCTGGTGGGTTTCTATTGGATTCTTGTCTGGGTCTAGCAGGACCAGGCCTTGGGGGAATGGAGCAAGGGTTCTAGACCTGGAAGCTGTGCTTTGACTTGTGCTAATGAGGGGAAGGAAAACACCTGGAGAACTGCAGGCTAGTTTATATTCCAACTATCCACCAGTGGAAAGTAGATTTGGGCCATTAGTGGGTAGAGAAGGTGTCAGTTTCCCTTACACTAAGTAAAATAGTGTAGAGGAAAAAGAGAAATGGGCTCAGGATAGAATGCTGGAGGAGACCCAAGGTTAGTGTACATTATATGAATGAAGAATAAGCAAAGGACCCTGAGGAGTGCAGAGAGATAGAAGGAGAAATGAGAGAGAGAGAAAGAGAGAGAGAGAGAGAGAGAGAGAGAGAGAGAGAGAGAGGAGAGAGAGAGAGAGAGAGGGAGGGAGGGAGGGACAGAGAGTGAGAGACAGAGAGAGTGAGAGACAGAGACAGAGACAGAGACAGACAGACAGAGACAGAGAGAAAGATAGAGAGAGACAGAGAGAGAGCGAGAGAGAGCATGAAACCTGCTCAACTGTCAAATTCTTGAGAGAGGGTAAGTAGGATAGGGCTGAGAAAGGCCATTAGATTTGGCAACAGAGGGATCATTGGTAACTTTGGAGAGAGCAGTTTCAGTTGAATGACAACGTTAGAATCCAGATTGCCAAGGGTTTAGAACACAATGAAAGGAGGGAAAGTAGAAACACCTAGCATGGATGGCTCTCTCTAGGGGCTTACCTGAGAAGGGAAGGAGAGATATGGGATGATAGCTAGCAAAAATGGTAAGGTCGAATGATGATTTTTTTTTTTTTAAGAATGAGGGAAACATGGATGTGTTTTAGATAGTATAAAAGGAGCTAATAGATAGGGAGAGAATGAAGATAAGGGAGTGGGGATGATAGAGGGAATAATCTTTTGGAAAAAGTAGGAATATAATTGCAATTTGTGTGTAGAACAAGGTTACAGAAAGCTTAAAGACCAACTAAGTAAAACTATCCTAAGGGCTTTTTAGCATGAACCCAGAAAGGATAACAATTAGATGAAAAATGGGACAAATCTGTAAAGATTTCTAAAACAAACTTTTCTATCAATAGCAAAGAACCTTCCCATTTGGACCTTAATCTCAAAGTACCCAATGTGCTGCATGAAGAAATAGAAATGGCACCCATGTGCACACACACATACTCATACACACCTACATACCCACATACACACATAAAGATGATAATGGCATCTGGACTAGATCAGGTAGAGGAAGTCTATGTTGGAGATGGTGTAATTTTTAAGGTGTTGAAGGATCAGTTCTCAAGACATCTGAAAGAAGAGTAGGATTTTTAGGGGAAAACAATCTCAGCTGTATTATCAAAACAAGACAAATAGGGAAATACAACTAACTACTGATTCATGTATCTACTTTCCCAGCCTTACACATTTTTAATAATAATCCTCCACACACATATTGAGGGCATGCTTAAGAGTCAGACCTTTCAAAATTGTATTCTTTAGAAGATTGCATATTTATATTCATATAGTTGACTGAAGGGTACAAAGAATATAAGACCCCACCCACAGTGCCTATTAATGAATGATTACAAAAAGCGTTCAAGTTATTAGAGCAAATGTTATCTTAAACACTTTCCTTTTGCAAGGTCTTTCTCATGCATGTGTCACAGTTATGTAAGATTCCTTAAAAGAAGTGACAACAGAAGCAACTTTGTGGAACCGTTTGATGACTTACATCAAACAAGACATGAAACAGGATGTGTTTGCTAAAAGTGTTTACAATAGGTATGGAATATGTCTAGTGTAGAAACCAAATAAGAGGATCCCTAGAGATGGTGATGTCCTCCTGATGCTTCTGTCTGTGCATGACAGACAGAAGAGTCCTAGAACATCACAGGACTTCCTAGTTAGGGGTGGGGAGCCTGCAGCCTCCAGGTCCCTGTGACCTAGATGATATCCATAATCTCTCAAAGGAGTTCAGCCTAACTATCCAAAAAGGAAAAACCAAATGGATGAAGCATGCTTTTTGTACATTCTGTGCAAATTGTTTAATGCAGTTTGATGGACAGCCCATATAGGTCAGTACATTTATCTTGGTCATATACTGTTGAAAGACAATGAATTAGACCCAGAATTGAACAGTGAAAAAGAGAATACTTTGGATTGTGTAGCGGAAATCGTACAGTGCTTTTAATGGCCGTCACTTCACTCCGAAACAAACGTCCACCTTTCTAAGAATAATGCTTTTCTGGGTATGTTGTGAGATGTGGAATACAGCAATTTTTGAAAACTTAAAGTTTTGTTTTAGAAAATAACTTCTATGGAAATAATATTAAGCATTTATGTAATTAATACTTGCTTAATAATTATTTACATTTAAATTGATTTCAATGCGTAAAGTACCATTTATTTTCAGTGTCTCCTATTAAGTCCACATTATGAACCTTTGTCTAATCACTTTCTCACTTAATGATAGTGTGTAATCCATCTATCCGATTTTTTTCTTTTTGCAGTATTTCAAAATATAGCCCAATTTTCTTAATAATCTATACATTTGTCCATTTTGCTCACTTTATATATCATGCTTTTATGTTAATATACCACAATGGAATTAACCATTCCTTTATTATTGGACATTTTGGTCACTTCAAGTTATTTACAGGTACATATGATGTTGCTATTGAAAATATATAAATTTTTTAAAAATTGTTTTTGATGCTATTGTCAAAATGTGATTGACAAAGGAATTTTTGGGTCAAAGGGTATAATTATTGGTAACTTTTACTGTATCACTATACAGTATTACTCCTCATAAATATTCTACAAGTTTTTAATATTGCCAGTATTAGTTTTACTACAACATTGCCAATATTGAGAGTATTTTTTTTTGCTTTTAATTATTCTTTCTAATTTGATGGATGGAACTTCAAAGTTGTTTTGAGGTTCACATTTCTTTGATTATTAGTGAGGATGAGCATTTTTCAAGTGGCTATTAACAACTTGTTTTTCCTTTTTTGAAAATTGTCTTCATGTCCTTTGATTATTTATCCTGTATGGACTAAGTGACTCTTTCAATTTTTAAAAATAGTTCCTTACATATGATGGATGTCAAATTTTTGTTAATCATATTTTCTATAATCCTTTTCTCCATCTTGTTGTTTTTCTTTTGTTTTAATGTTATTTTTAGTTGTAGGGAAGTTTTTATTTTATTATTTTTTTTACTATGGTCTAAAACATCATTCTTGTCCACCCAAATTTTTCTCATTTGTTGAATTGAAAGAAATTCATCTCCTTTGCATGACTGACATAAATATTTCATTTCATTTTCTTCCATCTCTTTAAGAGCTGGCTTTTTGAAGTTTGATTCTCTTATCCAGCTGGAATTCATAGGGGCATATGGTATTAGATGTGGGTCCAACTTCCTTCTCCACCAAATTGACAAGCATTTTTATCAAGGATATTTGTTAAATCATCAACTTTCCCCCCCAATTTTGATTTTCTAAGGGATTGTAAAACACTATTCCTTTGTATAAATCAGGTTGGATGTCTATTGTGAACATTATATTCAATTGAACCATTGCTATTTTTTTTTGCCAGCACCAGACAGCTTCGATAGTAACTGATTTGTAATGTTTTAAATTGATTGTACAAAATCCCTTTCATTAGCACTTTTTTTCAGTATGTCACTTAATATTCCTTTCTGATTGTTTTTCAATATAAACTTTATTATTTGTCAGGTCCTTTAAAGAAGTTTCTTATATTTTGGTGGGCATTACACTAAATATGCAAATTAATTTGGGGATCATTGTCATTTTTACCATATTAACCTGACCTATTTATGAACACTGAATATGAACGTGAACTGAGAGAGACAGAGACAGAGAGAAACATCAAAAAAATAGTAAATAGTAAGAAATATACCTAGAAGAAACAAAAAAAATTTAGAAGGGGAATCAAAGTGGGCAGTTTTGTTACTATCTTATTAAACTTAATATAAACCTTAAAAAGTTACATATATATTACATACATACATACATGACATTTCTTTGATGATTTGTGTTATTTCTTCTCTGGAAATTGGGCTATTTAAATGATCAATTTTTCATTGTGTCAATTTTTGCAATTAATACTATTGGAGATAATATCTCCAATGTTTCTTTAAATTCTCTAATTTGTCATAATATTTCTCTGTGAAGTATTCCTTACTTGTTTGTTTCCATTTGTAATCTTGCTGATTTGAATTCTCTGTCTCTGTCTCTCTCTGTCTCTCTGTCTCTCTCTATATTAAATTTGCTAATGGTTTATTAATTTCGTTGGCTTTTTTCAAACAACTAATTCTTGGTTTTAGTTGTCATTTCAATTGTTTCTTTTCTAGTCTATTAATTTCAGTTCTTACATTAATAAATCTGTCTCTTTTCTTTGGCTTATTGCTTTATTCCTTTTATAGTGTCACTAGATGCAAACCTAATTCATTTATTTTCTCCTTTTCCTTCTTTTAACATAGGCATTAAGTGATATAAATTCACCTCCAAAACTATTTTGACTAAATTCCTTAGTTTTGAACATGTTATTATCATTGTCATTGCCTTTTAAATAACCTATGATTTTTATTTAATCCAATCATTATTTAATAAATTGTTTTTCCTGCATTTTTTCTAATTTGTTGTTATTAGATTCTAATTTTATTGCATTCTGATATGAAAACACAACCTGGATAATTTTTTTTCCTTGGGCTTTCCTAGGATTTGATATGAGATCAGTTTTTGTGAGCGTTCCAAGTTATACTTTAAAAGAATGTGTATTCCTTGGTTCACCCATTTAATTTTATCCATTTGTCTGTTCCAATTAAATAAGCAGCCCAAACCTGTGATATCTTTATTGTTAACCTTTAAAAAAAGTTGTCATATCTGATAAGAATGTTGAGGTCCCCTATGATTTATTATTGTCTCTATTTCCTCTCATATAGCTCATAATAGTTTATTAATTTAACTATCAAGTTCTTTGGTGCATATCAATTAAAAATTGTTAAAAATTTGCTAGTTATTTTCCCATTCACTATTCTGTAATGCCCTTATTTGTCTCTTTTAATATTTAAAAATTTTAATTCTATATTTTCAGATATCATTACTGCTACTCCTGCTTTTTTGAAGTTTAACTGACTTGAGGGTTTTAGACCACCTTTTAAATTTTAATTTTGCTATTCTTTTAGTAATATTTTTATATCAAATGTCTTTTTGGTAAGCAATATATTGATAGATTTTGTTTCTTGATTCATTTTGTAATTCTTTTTTCTTTTAATGTGAAAATTTATACCATTTGCATTTAATGTAATAAGTGATATGGTTTTGATCATTTTCTTCTTATTGTTAAAGATGCAGTTTAGAGAAAGTTAATCTATAATTTTTTCAACTGTTTAACTCTAGTAAGTAAAGCAAGTAATATTTATGGTTTTTAGATTTATTTAAATCTTCTTTGAGCTTTAATTCTCTTATTATAGACAGAGGAGTTTTACCTTCAGGATTGCCAGATTTTTTTTCTCCTACTCCTCTCTTTTCAAAAATTATTTTTTTTGTTGTTATCTCTGTTAAATATCCATGCATATTTACCAAAATGGATATTTAACAGAGATAACAAACCATATATTTTTGTCCAAAACAGTAGCTTGCTTTGTTTCTATTGCGATTAGCAAATTTTTCATGCTTTAGTCTTGTAGGTCTTTATATAGAAAATACACATATAAAATCTTAATTAGAAGGAATTGTATGATGGGATCATTGGATTTGGAAATATAGGACCTGGGTTCGAATATTGGTTCCACCACTTGCCACCTATATAATTTTGGATAAGTGACTTGAGTATCAATTCCTCATCCTTTAAAGTGAGGATTCTGGACTTTGTGGTCTCTAAGGTTTCTTTCATTTCTAAATTGATGACCCTTTGTGGGTGTCCTTTATGGCTTTATGGATATAATCAGTTTTGTTGATCACTTATCATTTAGCCAGGTTGGATTTCTTTTCATAGTACTTATAGGTGTCTCTTTAGTCATCAATTTTTATTAATGAATTCAATTAGGCCCACAGTTGAAAAATTAAATTTGAGGGTCACCCAAAGAGAAGTGGTAATAAATGGTTATGTTGGTCATAGATAGGCTACAATACACTATCTAGGAAGAATTGTGTAAGAGAAGTGCCGTGATGTAGGATATCATCAGAGAGATTTGTGACCAGAAAAGAAGGTGGGCTGATCATGTAGTGAGATTGAGGGATAATCAGCGGAAAGCCTGAATGCTCTATTATTATCCACACAATGTCAAGGGCAAGTTGCATAGCTTATCAGTGGAGGATTTATAAGAGTCTGTTAAGAAGAGGTACGTAGGGTGAGCAGGCATGAATGTAGCTGGGATCCTCATTGATGGATGTATCCATGTAAATGACATTACAGATTCACTATAGAGGAAAACATAGATTTTTGAAATATCAATATATTTAGAAAGATAAGACATTAGAATTCCTAATTCCTTAACTTAGAATAATGCTTTTAAAGTCTTCAAAGGTCTTTTTTTATCTTAATTGATCATTACAACAACCCTCTAAGGTAGTAATGATAACTCACATTTAAAATAAACTTCATAATTTATAAAACATTTTCTTCATAACTATGCTTTAAAGTATGTAGTATAAGTATTATTACTCCCATGTTAAAGATGTGAAAACCGAGGCTTGTAGAGGTTAAATAACTTGCCCAAGTCCCACAGCCAGTAAGTGGCAGATATGTCTCAGTTTCCTCTTTTGTAATATTGGGATAATAATACATTATCTACCCTGCAGGGGTACTGTGAAGAAAGCTCTTTAAAGGAATTCAGACTCTGAATAATTGATTAACCAATACTAGTCCTGGAGAGCAGACAATGAAATATATCTCCATCCTCTCAGCAGAGAGATGGGAAACTATGAGTACAACATTTTTCATACCTTGTCAGATATGGTCAATGAATCTTTTTTCAATAGTTTTTTGGGTTTGTTTGTTTGTTACAGAGGAAAATTCTTCAATTTTGGTTAGAAGCTTGTGGGGGCGTATTCAAAAACAACTGATTTGAAAGATCAAAGTCATCAAGAAGACTTTTTTTTTAAAAGAAAGCTTTTTACAATTTAGAACATACTGTAGAAATGAGTTATCATTATGATTCAAAGAACAGTGTCCTTATCCCTGTGCCATGCTGTAGAATTCATCCCATTTTTCTAAATGAGGTAATTGAGTAGCAGCAAGGTCAACTGACTGGCCTGAGGTTAAATAGCCAAAAGAAATTAACATTTTGGAACTGGAAAGATCATCTATTCTTTAACGATCATCTCTATCAACTCCTCATTTTGTAAATGAGGTACCTGGATGCTCAGAGAGGTTACAGAACTTGCCAAAGATCACACAGCTAATTAGTGGAAAAGTTTGATTTCTAGTTCAACACTCTTTCCATTACTCTACCTCATAGGGTTCCATGATTTCCATTAGCTTTCCTCTCCATTCTGGCTGTGAGACTTTGGTCAAGTAATTTCATTTGTTTAAGGCTTCAGTTTCCTCATCTTTCAAATTAGGGGTTTAGAGTAGATGATGATCTCTTGGGTCCCATCCAGCTCTGGTTTTAGACTGCTTGTGAGGAAAGCACTTTGTAAACCTGACAAGTACTATATCAATATGAATTGTTTTTATAGCACATCGCTAATCAGTGTTGCTATGGCATCTCTACACTAGCATTCTACCCTCCTTCCTCCAAGCCCCAAACTTGTCAGGATGTTGGTAATGGAATGTCATTTTTGTTGGCAAGATGAAAGATGTAAATTCTCTGAACCATACATCACTCCAAAGGTAAGCAAAAATGAAACCAAAAGCACATTATTTTATCATGATGCTGAGAATGTTGAAAAAATTTCATTTTCCTTCTGGGGAAGAAATTCCAGGATCTGACAAACATCAATATGAATCTTAGTTATCTCTGAAATGGCTTTTTTCTTGGAAGCCACCAAGTGTTTGGGGTCAGCTTAAGACTCAAACATCTTCTCAAAACAGTACAAAGCACCAGAGCAGCAGAGTTGGGGATGAGGGTGGGGGGAAACATGTCTGGGCATTAATCTTCCAGAGATACTTATGTAAATAATTGGTGTACTGCCTTCAGGACAATAGAATCATAGATTTATAAATGGAAAGGATCTGAGAGAACATCTAGTCTATTTTATTTTGCAATTTAGGAAACTGAGATCTGGAATTTATGTGGTTTGCTTAAGGCCACGTAGGCAGGAAGTGGCAGAATCACACTTTGAACTCAGGTCATAGGATTATAGCTCTGGACTAGGATGGACATCAGAGGCCATCTGCAGGGGTTCTTAACACAGGTTCTGTGAACTTTTTTTTTTAATAACTATTTCAATAAAATTGGTTTCCTTTGTACTCCTATGTATTTTATTTGATGCATTTAAGAACATTATTCTGAGAAGGGGTCTATGGACTTCAGCAGGCTGCCAAAGGCATGACATATAAGAAGATTAAGAACCACTGATTTAGCCTAACTTTCTCATTTTATAGATGAGGATGCCAAGGTCTGGTGAGGTCATGTGATTTGCCCAAGTTCACATAGGTAGTGTCAGAGGTACAATGTGAACCTAGATACATTCACTCCAGAGGCTCTTTCTACTGTACCAGAGACAGCAGTTAGTGGACTGGATAGAGTACTGGGCCTGCAGTCAGAAGACTGGAGCTCAAATGATCTCAGATGAGATGTTTGTAAAAAGCACTTAGCACAACGCCCCTGCACATAGTAGGCACCATTTAAATAGTTATGCTTCTCTTTTCCCCTTATCATGCTGTCTCCCCAACTTCATGCTCTTAGGATGGTTCCTTATGCCTTTACTTTCTTCAGCTGGAAAGCATAGGGCCTGTTTGAAAGGCCCTTTCTGATAATTGCTACCAGAACTATCTGGGCTTCTCTCACAAAAGCAGTATGATATAGTGCATTGACAGTCAGAAAATGTAGGTTTGAACCCTGGATCTGCTCTTTACTACACATTTGACCTTAACAAATCACTCCCTTGTCTAGGTCTCATTTTCTTTATTTATAAAATGAGAAGTTTAGACTAGATCGAACCACCGCTAGCACTTTTGGTACTGGGGAAAGTGGAATTAATCATGCCCTTCAACCAATTCTGTTATTCACATTGTGAAAACTCAAGAAGCAACCATGATAAATTTAGATGAGCAGGAGGGGACATTGGTTACTATAATGGCATCTGTGTTGCTGAAAGAGTGTACGTGTTAAATTTTTGCACCCTTTAAATTTTGGTGCCCTGGATGAAGCCTCCAACTGTCTCACCCTAGTTATAGCTCTGGGATTAGATGATTTCTAAGGTTTCTTCCAACTTCAAATCTATAGTCCTTTGACCTGACTCTTTCCTGTGGAGAAAGGGAAACCACATAGGTCTTTCCAACATCTCTCTTATCCTGCTGACTTTGAAATAAGCACACAACCTCTTTAGGTTTTAAAAGTGTTTTTGCTGCTAGGAACTACAGGAAACCATGCAGGGATGTAAAATAAACAAAAAGGAAAAGTTACAAAGTCTTAACAGTTAGCTCTGCACTTTCATGCAAATGTAAGGAAAGTTAAGCCTTGTTGAGTATTTTACTGAGCTCTGTAGTAATGGGGGGGAAAAAGCATTGAACTTAAAATCAGAGGACTGGATTTAAATGACAGCTCTGTTACTTACTACCTATGTGACTCTTGGCAAAGCACTGCATCTTTCCACAATTCAAGTTTTCTCAGCTTGAAAATGAGGGGATTGAATTAGATCACCTCTAAAATCCCTATTAGCCCTGAATCTATGACCATAGCTCTCCTTGGAGACAGATGGCCCCAATCCTGTCTGGGTTGAGTGCTGGGCCCAGGTCTCAGGATCCTAGCCTGAGGAAGATTTGGTTTGGCAAGACTATTAGATTTCTCAGTTCTTTCCAAAACTGCTCCCAATCTTATATCGGGATGTGGCATTGGCTTTGCCAAGGTGCTCATTATCTGCTGCCCTCCTTGCCCTCTATGCTCTACTAAGATTCCTCCCGTGTATCTAAGGAAATGGTATGAACACCTTCAAGGTGTCTCTCTCTCTCTTATTGAAAATCTCAATAACCTTGGAGCCCTTTCTGAAACCCTGCCCTCACCTTCATCTCCTTGGACCCTTCCCAGAGACAAATCCTTCCTATCTGGCCTCTGCATTTTCCTCAAATGGATTTCTGCTTCACTTTGCAGTCACCTTATTCATCCTCTTTGGAGGTCTCTGTGGCTATGGCTCTTTTGACCTCCTATCTCTCCTAGACTCATTCATCTCTCTCCTGGTTGGAAAGGCAATGTGATACAGGGAATGGAGTGCTGGATTGGAATCAGAAAGACCTGGATTTGAACCTTGACTTAGGTACTTACTACCTATGTGAATCCAGGCAAGTCATTTCATTTCTCTGAGCCTCATTTGCAAAGCTGGGAAGATAATTGCTCCAAACTCACGGGGATGTTGTGAGGATCAAGTGAGATGACACTTAGAGCACTTTGCAGATTTGAGAGTAGTAAATACATATATCCAGATCAGCTCTTCTTTCCTTAACCAAGGAAAATCACTAACTGGTTCTTATATCCATTTCTAACCTTCAGGTAAACTTTTTTCCTTCCCCTTGTATTTGTAGCTTTCGTTTCTCAACCCAAACTATGTTATGAACAGATAAACTATCTAAATTCTTTATTCCAGACCATTCTTCTCGTAGTGGCTTTAGACAGCATCTCTTGGCAGGGCCAGGGGCAGAGGCAGGAAGCCAGAGAGAAGGAGACCTTTGGTTGTGAGGAACAGGCTATGAAGAAGAGTCTCTCTCCCCTCCCTCAGGCCCAGTTTTTTTTCTTCTAAGTTTATAGATCTTAAGAAATGAAGATCTTTGGTAACAAAAGCTTTTGTGAATTAGTGAAAATTTGTCCTGGCCTGGTCCTTGGATTGGCAGTTAGGAAACAGAGTACTGTTTTAAGCTAACCACTAAGCATGACTCCATCTGGATTATTGGTGCCCCACTGGATGCCATTCTTTTACGTAAGCTTCCATTATGTTTTTAAACTTGTCTTCTTTGGGGTCACTTTACATATAGTAGATACTCAATAAATGTTGACTGATTGATTGATAGATTGGTTCTCCACTAGAGGTAGCTAGGCTGCCCAGTGAATAGAACACTGGCATTGGAGTTAGGGAGATTTGATTTTGAATCCTGCTTCATTTACTATCCATGTTATCTTGGGCAAGCTACTTAACCTCTCACCCTCAGTTTCCTAATCTGCAAAGTAGGAATACTAAAAGTGCCTCATAAGATAGTTGTGGGGAGCAAATGGGATAATATTTGTAACATGTTTTGCAACCTTAACTAGCAACACAAATGTTAGCTATTCCATTTTCTCATCTGAGGGACCTCTCTTCCTTTCAACTCATTCATAGACCAAAGATGATAGACAAGTCTTGGGCTCAACATGTGTTTGCATGGCTCAAGTTACCAGTTTTACACATTTCACTGGGCTTCTTTAAAATACTCTTCACTAAGGTCATCTTCTTCCTTCCTCTCCTTTCCTCTCTTCTCTTCTCCTCTCCTCTTTTCTTTCCTCTTTTTTCACCCATCCTCAACATGAGACAGACTTCTCTAGAGTCCCAATAGACCAAGTTCATGTGAGAAAAAAATGTAACACCCAGAGTGATAATAGATGTTTCCCATTGGTGGCACTTCCCCACCCACCATATTTGCCAAACCATCTAGGAGCTCTGACACTAGAATCTGGAGAAAGACTTGGATTGTGATATTAGTCAATAGCTCTGAAATCTACTACCTTTCTCTTCTGAAAAAGCCCAGCTTTATGACTCTTTCAGGAAATATGGTAGAGGAGGTAATAGAACTTAACTGGGGGATGATTGAGGAAAGTTCTTATGTTTTTGGTTCTTGACTCCAAGTCAATGTGTTTTTGTAATTGTGTTTTTAAGCTTTTCCACATGTGCCCCAAGGCCTATCAGTGAGTGCATTTTATAAACTGGAAAAATGAATAAAAATAAGACCCAGAAGGGAAACACCAGAAGTAGTGTGAAGGGAAAAGTGTTAGTTCCCCTGTACCTCCCAGCTAGACCTGACCTCCATTTGTGGGGGTCCCAAGGTCAGGTTTATTTGACTTTATGGGTAAAACATGAAGTCTTCTGTCATAGAAGGTTTGATTGGATTCATATTTATGTTGCTCCATTCAGCATTAATTAACTTCAGGAAGGTAAAAAGTGTTCTTTTTCCTCCTCAGCTATCCGGCTCTGAAAACCCCGTCTTTGACATGTTGACCTGTAGGTGCTGGATTGATGAAGCTGAGAATGTGTAAGGTCTCATGCACAAAGGCCTCATCAGCCATTTCAAAATACTTTTTGCAAGAAATGGTGCTGTAACAAGCACAAGGCACTGGGGCCAGCCTTCCTGGGCCTGCAAAGCCAGGAGTATGGACCCTAGACTCCATATTTTAGTTTGTATTATAGGGGATGAATTCTGAAGCAAGGCTCCATTTTCATCTCCTCATGGTTTTATGCCAAGCCAAATGATTTTGGGGAATGGAATAAATCACTCCAAATTGTTTTAAAATCAATCACAACAGAGCTGCAAAAATATCGAAAGATGACATATATAGGAAAGGTTTCTTCTAGTAAGTGCACTTGGGTTGATTTAGATGAGAGGGAGGGAAATGGGGGTTTGATGGAGTGTTCAAAGTCTATGAGACCATCCATGCTTGTAAGGTTCTCAGGGTTGACCTTGTACAGGTGGCACCTGTAGACAAATGTCCAACCTGATTGGCTCCACTGAGCTCTTATCTCTTGTGGGAATGCAGATGGCTCATAGGGATGAAACTACAGGTATAGGTGATAGAACAGGGCTAATGGACTATCTCTGACTACCGATACAATCTTGGTCATTCACCTCGGGTTGAGGACTACATGAATCCACAGGTGGGTTCCACTTATTTAGTTGGTTAGCAGGGTTACATGACTCTAGTCTCCTCAGGTCCTTGAGGTGACCCAGTGTTTGGGTGCCAAGCCTGGTTTGTGCTAGCAGCATGATTGTTTTTGAGGACCATAGACCCTTTGGAACTTACAGCCTTCCTGATCTTAGAGTTGAAAGGTGTGCTGGAGCCAGCTTGAACCAGCTTATGAGAGCCAATTGTTCAATTTTTAATGTGAGCATTTATACTTTGGAAACATTGCAAATTGGGGCTTGATTTATTGTTTTGTGGATTGTCTAGATTTGAGAAAATGATGGAGAAAACTTTAATAATGAAGATTCAACTTTAAAGTGTGCTGTGCCATACTCCCCTTCTCCCCCAGCTGGTCGTTAAACATTAGCCACCAGCATGCCCTTCTGAAAGACACCTTGGAGACCAGATGACCTTTCTAGAGGTCTCAGGGAGCTCTCCAAATTCAGGGCTCTTTCCTTCATACCATTCTGTTTATCATCTACTCTAGTCTTTTCCGGGGAAGGATGATGAAGCCTAGAGAAGTGAGAGGACTTGTCCAAGACAATAACTAGCAGAATGAGCACTCAAAACCATGTCTTCCTGATGGCAAATCCAGCTCTCTTCCCTCTAATCCACTTCACCCCACTTTACCCTCTCTGTCCAGTGATCAAGAGGAACAAGTTGGCTGGGGAAGTGAGGGGTGCAAGGACAAAGGGCCAGCTAGCTTCAAGCAGATAATCCAGGAAGACTTCCTGAGAGAAGTGAGCCTTGAGTTGGATTTGGCAGTCAGGGAGATGAGGTGCATGCCCATATAAAGCTGAGGTGTGTAAATAAAAAAAACATAGATTGTCAAATTCAGGATTGAGGATGTCCCTGAATCTGGTGGAGGCTCTGAATCTTGCAGGGGTATCTAAACTTTCTGCTCAGAGGAGTGTGAGAAAATCAACAGTAAGGAAGAAGGAAATGAGCATGGGAGATGTCCATATGGGAAGTTACCTTTAGAGGGTCTGAGAAAGGAGGTAAGCAGGAGCCCAAATTAGGATTTACCCTCCCTCATAGGATTAAGAGTCGGATAAAATCTGAAAGATCATCTTGCCTAACCCCCTTGTTTTACACTTGAAACTCAGAGAAAGGATTTGCTCAAAGTCACAAAGGTGTACAGAGTGAGAGGCTTAATACTAAGCAAATGGAAGTTATTAGTATGAGGTCACTGACTTACAACAGGGATTTTTCCTGGGATCCCTGGAATATGAGGTTTTATTGTGGGGCCCCTGTATATCTCCAGAACTAGAATTAGCATTGGAACATTAGAACTTTGCCCCAGGGAACCAAAATATGACAGGCATGCTACCTCTTCCCAAGGGGCTTGTGGACAGGGAACAAACACTTCCCCCCGATGATGGTTATTCATAGTGGTCTATGGAAGACTTTGCATTGTAGAGGACTGGGAAACATGCCCTTTGAAAGTCTGAGAAGTAGGAGGAGAAAATGCAGACCTCACCCTTCAGCCAGGCTGGACTGTCACCTCTCTTTGCCCACCAGTGTCCGGTAACTATCATTCCCCTTTCCTTGGGCCAAGTTTTCCTTACTGTTACATTGGTACAACTATACCAGATAGGGCAGACTGCTGGTATATTTCCTGGCCTAGGTACTGCACCAGGCAGGATCCCTTGGATTGGGGGCAGTGGTGAGCTAGAACTTCTTTCTTCTTCCACGTGGCTTCTCAATGAACTGAATTTTCCCCTGGTGTCAGAACTCCTAGCTATAGCTCTGTGGGTCTACACTCTTGGGGCTAATGGCTATTTTGTTGCTATCAGAGACGGGAAGGTCAGCAGTCTGTGATGAACTGTGACTCCCCAAATTTGTTTGCAACAGAGTGATCTGAACCCTCCCTTTGGCTTGAGAATAGTTGGGCATCCAACGGGGAACTAGATAATTAGGAAGCTATTTAGCTATCCTCATTTCTTTCTTTATTCTTGTTCTTCCTTGTCCCTTACTTCTTGTCTTCAAGAAATCTTTGTCTCTTGACCTGGAAGACACTGTCAATATTCAGGACCTTGGCAGCAGCTTAGAAGAACCTTTCAGGATAGCTGATGGTATTTGTTACTGAGCCAGACAAAATAACCAATGGCATTTTATCTCAGGAGGTGACTAACACACCACATGCCAATAGGTTCCAGCCTTCCCAGGTAGATTCCAAAAGCCTGCTTCACTGATTTCTTTTCTTAACTAAATTTTTATAAGAAGTTTACATTGAGTAGTATGTAAACTTCTTCCTTTAGGGAAGATATGATTTTTGTCATTGTATTCCTAGCATCTACTGGTGTCTTGCACGTAGTAAATGTTTAAGAAGTGTTTATTGAGTTGAGTTGAATGTCCCCTCCTCAGACCTACATTTCCTGTTGCCAAGTAGTGAGAATGAAGGTGGCAAGTACAATCAGGATAAGGAAGAATGGGGAGGAGAGAGGCAGAAATTTCATTTCTCAGCTTATGGAATTCCTTTCTTGCCCATATCTTGTCTAATTACTTTTAGGCTCTGAGCTTGAAGGTAATATGGTGCTGGTTTGGGAGTTGCTTGTGTTCTAGGTGGGTGTTAATGATGAAAACTTCTCTTCAGCAGAATATGAGAGGCCTCTGAAAGGAGACAAAAGGAGTATGGCAGGACCCCAAACATTGGAGTCACTTCTCTGGCATCAGTGAAGGCTAGGGATAAGACAGGAAATATTAGGCAGGTGGAGGAAGTCTACAGGTTAGGTTCATTGCTTTACCTTCACATCTGGGTTAATTATTTAATCTTGGAGTATGTTGAGTTACAGAAGCGAATAGAGTATAGTTTAAAGAACACTGTTCCTGAAGTTAGAGACATAGGTTCAGATCTAAGCTTATACTACTTTGAGTCTTGGTTTCTTCATCTGTCAAATGGGGTTAAATTATACACTCACTATTTATCACCAGTGTGTTAGGAGGAAAAAAATGAGAGAATGTACGAAAGCACTGTGTAGTTCTTGAAGTGCTAAATAGTAATGATAACTGCCATTTCTAAAGTGCCTTAAGGTTTGCAAAAGGGTTTTATGCATGTCATCTGAACTTCATGGAAACCCTGTGATGTAGATATTACAGGTATTACTGGCTCCATTGTATAGTTGAGGAAGCCGAGGTTAAGACTCTGACTTGGTCAAAGTCAGCCAATAAGTGTCAGAAGTAGGATTCCAGCCCAAGTCTTCCTAAGTCCAAAAACATTACTTCTCCATTTTGTTCTGTTGCCTTTACCCTCTTCTCTCTGCCTATCTGATCTCTACCTGTCCTTCATGGGTCAGTTCAGCTAAATCGTCTTTTCTGGGGTGCCTTCCCCAACACTTCCAACCTATGTTAACTTCCTTCACTGGAACTCCAACAACATTTATCACCTATATCACTCATCTTGGTACTTGTGTTGTTAATTCAGTGCTTTGTGGGTACCTTTTGCCTTCTCAATTCTGGGGTGGGCTTGCATCTTGAATTTCTTTGTATTCTGCATGGTGCCTAATCTGGTGAGTTGTATGTGGCTGGAACTCAACAAATATGTATTTGTTTAGTGAATACTATTATGTCCTGGTGGGTTTTTTTCTTTCTCTTTTTTTTTCCTCTCTTTCTTCCTCCTTCCCCTCTCTCTTCCTTTCTCCTTCCTTTCCTGTCACTCCTCTCTCTGTCTTTGTCTTTCCATCTCTCTTCTCCCTCTTTTCCTTTCTCTCCATATCACATCTCTTTCTCTTCCCCCTCCCTCTCTCCCTCTCTCCCTCTCTTTTTCTATCTTTTAGTCCCCCCTTTCTTCTTGTCTCTGTGTCTCTCTATCTCTGCCTCTATTTCTCTTTCTCAATAATTTTCTTAGACAGAACTTGTGACTTCATTCATCCCCTAGGGAGAATCCCTCTACCAATGCAGGTCAACAGGTGTGCTACAACTTATAGTGTTAGTGAATTGTCTTGGGCATTGATAAGTGAAATGATTCTGGATCATAAGGTCACTATTTTAGAGCTACAAGAGACCCCAGAGGTCATCTAGTACAACTCTCTCATTTTACAGGGGAGGAAATTGAGTCCCAAAGAAGTTAAATGACTCACTTGCCCAAGGTCACCCAGTCAATATGTGCTGGAGGTGGGACCTGAAGGGAGGTGGTCCTGACTCCGAGGCTGGATCTCCGTCCATTGTAATATGTGGCCTCTTTGTTCCCAACAAAAACAATCACTTTGTTTTTCTTCCTCATTCACATGGAAAATATAAACCTCCAAATATATTAATAATGATATACCTATTTTTCCCTGAACCAGAAATGTCATATTAGTAAAAATGTATAAAGTAAGCCCAGCAGCCCCAAGCTGCAGCTTAGCTGGAGCCATTTACCCTCAGAAGAGAGGCAGTAATTCTCCTGCTAAGCCTGGCTTTAGGCAACAGCTCATTTTTCCCCCTCCATGGAGACCCAATATTGCTACTGTATCTCCAAGGAGGAGCTGTCTGCCTTGCATGTTATATACGCAAAGACCCCCAATGTAATCTCCTCAGGGTCCCAGCTGACCATGGAAGGAGAGGTGGACTGGAGGTGGCAGGAACTGTTTTTCCTCTGACAGGATGGCCATGGAGGATCATGGGATGCCCCGGGGATTTCTAACCTCTTACTATAGTAAGTGTGTTGCTGCTGGTGGGTTATCTCACTCACTAGTTACTTTCTCTGCTCTTTCTTCTGGACTTGCTGTATATTCCTTCATCCAGAGGCCCTGCCAATCTTGATCAGGTCAGAAAACTTCTGAAGAGAGTTATACTTTGCTTAAAGACAACAAAGCAAAAGTGGTTCTTTTCCTGGTTAGACACCATTACCTATCAGATTAAGTCCAAATTTTTCCATGGGAATTCAAGGCCCTTTGTAAGATGGCACCACCTAAGTCATCCAAAATTATTTGTCATTTTCTTCTGCCAGCTAAGCTGTACTCTTCCCTTGCCCACTTACCATTTGATAATATCAACTTATTCTTGATGTGACCTCTTTGCTCCTGTTTTCCTTATGTGAAGTGCCTGTCTTTCCCTATGCATTCCAACTATTGAAATCCTATCTATCCATTAGTGCCCAGCTTAAGTCTCTCCCATTCCATGAAACTTTCTTCAACCTCTAGACTCACTCTGGTCCTCTTGGCTTCCTTTATTACATGTCTCTATCATACATTCTGGTCCTTGGTTATGTCATGCTTTTGTTTATCTTATTTTTTAAAGGATGAAAACTAATTTATTTATTTAACCACATTGCCCGAAGAATACCGGCAAGGTGGTATAGTACAAAGAACTTTGAACTTGGGAGTCACAGGACCTGAGTTCAATTCTGGACTCAAATATCTACCTCTTTAGGCTTCAGTTTTTCCATCTGTAAAGAAGATTTGACTAGAGGACCACTAAGGTCACCCAATGCCTTGATTTCTTTTCTTTTTAAAAATTCTAAATTTCATATACACAGCAGAATGCCAAAAAAGAAGATTGTATATGAAACCTTGAATCTCCATTTAATTAAAGAAAAAAAAGTACATATTAAATTCCACATGCTACTTTCCAAAGTCTTGCTTGTTTATGTGTCCTTCTGAACTGCCTTGTGCTCTCTTCTTTGCATTAGAAAACAAATGTTCCAATGGCTCTTGGGTGGGTGGGGGGGAGCACAACTATTGCTACCTTGGTTTATTGTTAATTCAGTCCAATTCCGAATCACCTATTTCTTCCTCCCCTAATATATATCCAGGACTGTGCTAGGAAGTATGTGTTATACAAAAGACACCGTGGTTTCTTTTCTTAAGAGGATCGTGAGCTCCAGTTGGGGAAATATTTAGGTAAAGGAAACCCTGTATTTGGTGTCTCTTCACATGTGACAGTTAATTAATAAAAACCTCCAGTTTTTATGAGGATGGAATGAGAAAGGGTAGGCCACTCTTGAAAACATCACTATAAAGCTCTCCTGTTTCAAAAGATTAAAGACTTCATTAGTGCCAATCGCCCCTATGCCTTGAGTTGCCTAGTCTTCCAAATGTCTCAGTCATCAAAAGGTGATGAGCCTTTATAAACTCAGCTAGGCCAATCCTGAGGTGACAGACATGTAGCCATTACAAGGCACAGACTCAGCCTGTCTGCGGAAGCTTGAGTTTGGCTGGCATTTGAGAACCTAGGGCCATCTCCATGCCAAGATGAGGCTTTGGCAGAAGGTGTTAGTGAGGAATCCTTACAGCACTTTGTACTTTTCAAAGCTTTTCAACACCTATTATTTCAGTACATCCTCACAGCAACCCTGTCAGGTATTAATTAGCTCCATTTTGAGAAAAATGAATTTGGGATTCAAACTGAGGGCTTCTGACCTCCACAGTCCTCCTAACACCTTATCTTTGCAAACTTTTCAAAGTTTTTTAGAATCTTCCTGCTCAAGTGGACTTTAGATCATCCTCTAATCAATCCCTCCATCAAGCCCTAATGGGGGTTCTTACTTTTTTGGGGGTTAGGGACACTTTGGCAGCCTTTAGTGAAAACTATGACCCCCTTCTCAGAATAATGTTGTTGTTGTTTTTAATAATGAAATGCTAAGTAGAATCTTTCCATGGAGGAATCTGTGGATCCTGAGTTAAGAACTCTTGACCTAGTTGAACTCTATTTTATAAGTGAGACCAGATCAGTCACTCAAGGTCAGGCAGTGCCAGGATTCTAACCCAACTCATGTACCTCCAAATTTCTTTTCACTGCACCATATTGTAGGTACTTTGATTGAGGAATCCTCAAAATAGCCATGGGGATAGTTAAGGACAAATGACCCCCATTCGATGGCTGAGGAAACTGAGGCCTCAAGAATCAAAGTCCAGGTATTGGGGATGGATAGGGTCCAGGGGAAGGATGGCAGGGAAGGCGGGTCACAGCCTTTGGGATTTCAGCCAGTTGCTCAGGGGGCCCCAGACCCTTACTGCTTGTCTCTGTAAACAATGGGAGCTCAGAGTGCTCCCACTAGTAGGGAAGAATCATCATCAAGGAGTAGTTTCAGGGTATTTATCTTTGCTGGGGATGTGGTGTTTCCTTTCATTTGGCTCAGACCACTTCTAGAAGCTGTTGTTCCCGGGGCTTTGCTTTGCTTTCATCCCCTTTGTTAGCCACCTGTGACAAAGGGCTTGGGGGGTGAGAAGCAGGATGCTGGCTTGGGGGGGTGGGGGTGGGAGGGATTGGCTAGGGGTCAGGAGGCTGGCTGGCTAGGCCAGGTGGGGGATTTTTCAATTACTGGCTTACATATAGAGGCAGGGAGGTGTTGGGCCTTGGCCCAGGCTCTGGAAAGAAGCTGAGAGGAGGCATTTGACTGCCTAAAAGATGAAAGAAGAAAAACAAAAACAACCCAACAAAAAAACCCAGAGTAGGGGGTCAGATGTAGAGATAGTTTAGACTTTGACTCGGCATCAGAGTGGCCAAAGTTTTCCTTCCGGAACAGTGGCAATCTTCCCCAGAGTAAGGACCCTTACCGATTTCTCCTAGGATTCAATAGTTTCTGAATCTTTGTCCCATTCTCCCCTCCCCAGTGTTCAGGGTATAGGATGGACCCCTTTGGCTTTCCTGTCTCTTGGAAGAGAGGCCCTACCAAGAAGACCATCCAACATCCAGGCACAAGTTGGGGACCTCTCTTCCCTCAGTCGGCTTAATGGAGTTGCCTTTGCTGACCAGCTTTTGGTAATGAGGCTTTTCCCCTTGTGATTTCCAGTCCTGGTTTTGTATGTGAATATAAACAACTTCTAAATCTTGCATCTCTGTGTATGGGGGGGGTAAGGGGCACAGAGTAGGGGTGCCAACGGGAATCTGGGTGTCTGTGGGACCTAGAAAATATATGGTTTTCTTCAGTCAAGAACCAGGTCCTCTGGGGACAGATAAGCTGCCCTGAGTACTGCCAGAGGAACTAGCAACTTCCATTTGGCCCATGCGAAGGGGCCCCACTTCAGGAAAAGCTGGCTTTGGTGACCAGCCTGTAGTAAATCTTCTCACTTCTTTTTTTCCCCTTCCCCTACCACAAGTATTCTTTCCCTCCTGGGGTTGGGGGAGGGAGCTGGGGCTTTTCACTTCATTTTATTAACGTGAAAGGTGCTAAATTAGACTCTGAGAACTGGACTTTGTTGTGGGGGAGGGTGCCTCATGTAACAGAAGCTGGTGATTTTGCCCAGATCTCTTAAAGACTTCCTTACTTTTTTCCCTCTCATTCATAGAATCAAAATATTAAAAGCTGGAAGGGACATTCAATTGGAATCTTGTCCAACTCTTTTTTTTTTTTAAACAGATGGAAGAGGCAGAAACCTAGATAGGTCCAAAGCCCCACAGTTAGTAAATGGCTGGGCTAGGACTTGAACCCCGTTTTCTTGCTGCCTTTCTCCAGAGACCCCAGATGAGTTGACTTGTTTTCTGAACTTGTTTTGCTTAGCCTTGGTGTACGCCTGCTTCGAGAGCCATTGAGAAAGTCTTCCTTGGTCTTTCAAAGAATAGCTGGATGGGACCTTTTTTTCTTAATGGGGGTAATTTCACTGAGACAGGCTTTAACTGACTTGGAAACCTGCTTAAATGACAGCCCATAAAGGCTTATCAACTCAGCTTTTGATTGTTAAGGTTGCCCTTTCCTTCCCCCCAAAGTCAGCTAAGAATTTCCAACTTCAGTCATTTTCCCTCTACCTCTTCCCTGCCTGCCCTCATCATTTCCCTTCTGAGGAAGGCCTTTGCTTCTTTGTTTGGTCTCACCAAATCCTATCCATTCTTCAGTGCACAGATCAAGTCCCATCTCTTCTAGGAAGCCTTTTCTAATTACATTTACCCTCTGCAAATGGTCTATGCAAGCATTGAAGATACCCTTGGTGAGACATGAGAAAGGAATAGGCAGGCTTCTCTAGACAATTTTCTCCAACATAGTATGTCTTCAAAACTGACTGTGAAGTGCAGAGATTAAGTCATATTCATTGTTGATTTCAAAGAAGCATTTGACTTGGTAGAATAAAGTGCAGCCTTAAAGACTCTTCCAACAAGGAGCTTCCCACACATACATTAAAATCACATGAGATTATATGACTGTTTTGGCCATGGGAATACCTTTGTTCAATTGAAAATTAACATCAAGGGAAGAATAAGGGAATAAATATTATTTAATTACTTAATAAATACTTAATTTAATTACTTAATAAAAATTATTAAGTGCCTACTGGTGCCTCTAGATGGCTAAGTGGATGGAGTACTAGGCCTGGAGTCAGGAAGACCTGACTTCAAATCCAGCCTCAGACGCTCACCAGTTGTGTGACCCTGGGCAAGTCACTTAACCTTGTTTGCCTCAGTTTCCTCATCTGTCAAATGAGCTATATCAGGAAATGGCAAACCACTCCAGAATCTTTGCCAAGAAAACCTCAAATGGAGTCATGAAGAGGAGACTGAAACAACTGAACAACAACAACTCTGTGTGCCAGGTATTTTATTCTGTAAGTATGTTACGTGTATTATCTCATTTGCTCCTCACAACAACGTAACTGCTATTACTGCCATTTTATAGTTAAGGATACCGATAGAGATTAAATGACTTGCCCAGAGTTACATAGCTAGTGAGCATCTGAGGCTAGATCAGGTCTCCCTAGTTCCGGGCTCAGGACTTTATTCACTGTGTCACACCTAGCTGCCTGTAGGCACGGATAAAAGGAGGCACAAAACAAGAAATCACATGTTCACCTTACCATTGTCACGGAAGGTGTCACCTCTTCCATGCAGCTTTTTCAGATTTCCTTGGCTAAATGTATTCTTTCCTTTCTCAAATTTCTTAGAGAATTTTGTTTGGATGTTTCTTGTGTCCTTATCATCTCTTACCCAAACTTAGACTTTTCTGCATAGGTGGTTGTATTTTCCTACACTAGATGCTCCTTCAGAATAGGAATAGCATAATTTCCAATCTTTTAATACCCAGTGTTGAGCATACAATAAGCACTTAATAAATGCTTGTTGAATAAGAAGAGAATCTTAGGCTGCGTGGAGAACCAACCTTTTGCTACCCTTAAAGCCTATCTTTTTTTTTTTTTTTAAACACAAATAGCCTCATGATGATGCTATATGACTGCAAATCAGGAAGCATTCCGATTTCAGAAGAATCACAATTGTAGTTGACTCAAAGAGACACGGAAAGATGGAGAGTAGGTAAGCTGTGGTATAGTACCAATACAATGACTTGGGCTAGAAAAAATGCCATAGAAGGCATGAGCAAGGACACACAGAACCAGAAAAAACACACATTTGACAATAATGAAAGATAAGAGATAAATACCTACGTTTCATTGGTATCCTTCCAGGAGGAAGGCTTCTAGAGCTTTGGGTAGATCATTGATGAGAAATTAATGGAAAGATATGAACTGGAATGACAGAGGTTGAGAAGGTGTAGAATAGTAGGCTGCATTCACCATCAGTGGGTGGACTGCCCATATGCTATAAGCTCCCCCATTTATTGACACAGCAAAGCACTGAGACTTTGTTCATGTGTAGCGTAGCCCACAGTAGACAAATTGTTTCTCTGCTTCCCAATTTCTTTCCACAATTGTCAGTGAATGGGGAATAGGAGTAGATGCTGGACCTGTGATTCCATTGATATAGACAACTCCCAGGTGAGTTAATTCTTTCTATCAATGCAGGTTGTTGGCACCTTCTCTACAATTTTAGTCTTAAGAAAGTTGCCTAGAGTCCTGAGAAATTAAATTACTTGTCTGGGATCTTAGAACTAATATAGGTAATATGTGGGACTTGGACCTTAGGTCATCTGGACTGCAA
Organism: Phascolarctos cinereus; assembly: GCF_003287225.1. Classification (NCBI taxonomy): domain Eukaryota; kingdom Metazoa; phylum Chordata; class Mammalia; order Diprotodontia; family Phascolarctidae; genus Phascolarctos; species Phascolarctos cinereus. The sequence continues at coordinate 109,657,003 of NW_027555625.1, read as the reverse complement.
GGTCTGCTATTCTACTGCTGCGCCTACAAGATTGCATATGACAGGGAGAGGAAAAAAAAAGTAGAGTTAAAAGCTTTGTATGGCCCTCATTCAAGCAAAGAGTATTTAAGTTAAAGCTACCACCACTATAATGCATGTGCTCTCATAGCCCTTCCTTGAAGAATTTATGCCAAGAATCTGTTGAAATTGAAATAAATGCAAACTGAACAAATTAATTCAATTTCTTCCCCTTTCTCTGCTCTTTATAACCACCAATGGGTATTTTGCACAATCAGACCTGATGTTCTAGTTCTCATTGGATAATTCTGTAAGTCTAATAATTCAGCAAAAATGAAGAAGACGCTGGATAGGCTTTTCACAAGAAGGTTTCATTTTCACCTCCATTTATGCAGATTAACTGAATCAAACAGTTCTCTCCTGTGCTCTTGATGATGCTTCCTGTTCTCTCTTTCTCATGCTGTTGCTGAAATGGAAGGAAAATGACCTGGAAATAGACATAGATGTCCTCTTCAGTTGCTATTTAAGGTGGTAGTCAGTTGAACCAATTGGTACTTGCAGGTATCTTCTTTGCAAATAGTTGTAGGACAGTTGGGCAAAGGGCCAGGTTTAGGAGGGGCTGATTTATGTGTAAAAATTCATTGCCCTTGGTCATAGCATAGTTGCATGGCAGGTAGCTGTGCCTTCTGCCTCTGTCTTCCCCTCTACCCCTGTCTCACATGATGAGGTGATCCTTCTCTTTGCCCAGGCTAAATCCTATATAGACAAAAGTGATCCCATTCTATCCTATCTTCTCCGACAGATTGCCCCTTCTATCATCTCCACTTTTTCATTTATCTCCAAGTTTTCCCTGTCTACTGTCTGCTTCCCTACTGTCTACAAACATTAAAAAATGAATTCAAAAATTCACCTATCTTTGAAAAACACTTACTTGATCCATTTATCTTTGCTATCTTCCCCCTTCTCTCTCTCTCTCTCTCCTCTCTCTCTCTCTCTCTCCTCTCCTCTCCTCTCCCTCAAAGTTCTTAAAATGTCCATCTGTAATAGGAGCCTCTACTTCCTTTCTTTTGCAGTCTGGCTTCTGACCTCATCATTAAATTGAAACTACTCCGAAGTTACTAATGATGTCTTAATTACCAAATCTAATGACCTTTTCTCAATCCTCATCTTTCTTGATCTCTCTGCTGGCTTTGATACTGTTGATCACTCTCTTGTCTTTGAAACTCTCTTTTCTCTAGATTTTCATAATATGGCTCTCTCCGGGTTCTTCTCCTACTGATCTGACTGGTTCTTTTCATTTCCTTTGCTAGATCTTCATTCAAGTCACATCCACTGACCATAGCTGTTCCACAGAGCTTTGTCATGGGTCCTCTTCTCTTTTCCCCATGTGCTGTTTTACATGATGATCATCAGCTCCCATGGATTCAAGTATCATCTCCATGCTGATGATTCTCATTTATTTGTCCAGCCTTAACCTCTCTCCTTACCAACTATCTCACATCTCCTAATTACCAACCTCATAGACATCTTGAACTGCATGTCCTCTAGACAACTTACAATGTCCAAAACTGAACTTATTATTTTACCCTGCCCCCCAACCTCTACCTTTCTAAACTTCTCTCTTATTGTCAAGGATACCACCATCCTCCCCATTCCCCAAGCTGATAGCTTAGCTGGACATCACATCATCATCAGATGTGCTCCTTCTCTTTCACTCTTGATGTCCAATCTATTGCCAGGTCCTGTTGATTTTTACCTTCGTAATCTCTATTGCATATGCCTCCTTCTCTCCTCTGATACTGTCATTATCATGGTGTAGGCCTTCATCACCTCATACCTGGACTACTGTAATAGCCTGTTAGTTGCTTGGCTTGCTACAAATCTCTCCCCATACCAGTTCATCTTCTACTCGTTTGTCAAAATTATTTTTTCACTCATAAAACTCCTGTAACTCCCTTTTACTTCCAGAATCAAATATAAAATCCTCTGCCATTCAAGGGCCTTCATAACCTGACCTCCCCCCCCCCATCTTTCCAGGCTTCTTACACTGCTTCCCTCTCCCCACCTACTTTGTGATCTAGTAACACTAACCTCTCAGCTCTTTCTCAAACAAGACACTCCATCTCTTGACTCTGGGCATTTTCACTGGCTTATCCCCATGCCTGGAATGCTCTCCCTCCTCATCTCTGTCTCCTTCCTACCTTCTATAGGAAGCCTTTCCCAATCCCTCTTAATTCTAGTGCCATCCTGTTGATTATTTCTCATTTATCCTGTATATAGCTTGTTTGTACATACTTGTTTGCTTTTTGTCTCTCCCATTAGATTGCGAGTTCCTCAAGAACAGAAACTGTCTTTTGCCTTGCTTTATATTGCAGGTGCTCAGCACAGTGTCTGGCACATAGCAGGTGTTTAATAAATGTTTATTGACTGACTTCGGTGGTGATGAGTATGACTTGCTATTCTTTGGCCAGTTCAGACTAACTCTACCCAATGGTTCGGGCATGTCCCCCAAGTCCTATGGCATATCTTTTATTTTTATTAGAAATAAAGTAAAATAGATCACAGTTGAGTTCATATTTATCACCATCACCAAATAGCTCTCTGGAACTTCTTGTCCTAGATCTTTTCCTTTGGCATTGAGGTTTATGGAAATGTAGAGGCAAGATGGTAGGTGCTTGCTTATCTCATCCTAAGAGCCCATCACTCACTGGCATAGCCAACAAAAACTTGATTGGTGAGGTATCCATGGTCTTCATAAGCTATGACCATCTGCTAGAATCTGTTACTCACCTGAAGACCCTGCAGTAGAATAGCAAAAAAGTAGAAGAAAAAAATCTCTAGGCTCTGAAGGCTCTATTGATATGGGGCCCAATTATGTCTTCTGTCACAAGTTTCAAGCCCTTTGCACAGCAGTAGAGCATTAGTGGAGAATCTCCAAGCTTCAGTATACCCTTTTCCTTTTCTTCTACATTGTCACAAAGTCCTAGGCTGTTGCCTTGATCTGGCTCTGTGATCAACTATCCCATGGGAGTAGAATGTCCTGCTTATTAGCTATGCTGTATGGTTCTGTTTATTTCTGGTTGTACATTTTGTTCATTTTTGTACATATATCTGAAGACTTTCTCAAGAAGGTGATGAATGTGTCTTCATAAATCAACGAGAGAGAAAGAGAGAGAGAGAGAGAGAGAGAGAGAGAGAGAGAGAGAGAGAGAGAGAGAGAGAGAGAGAATAAAAGTAGAAAGTCCAGAGCCTGGAATTTGATGTTTGAGGCTAGAAGGCATTCCTGGCTATGTCTGGGTGAAGATCCGTTGTTTGCTTTAGTAAGGTCAGGTCTCTGCTGATTTGTCACTTTGCTCTTCTTGAAACTTCTTCTATTCCTCAGTTCTGAGAAATCATGGAGTTGGTATCTGATGGTTTTTCACACATTCGTATCTTCAGGCCAAGAAGAGGTCGAGGAGGCCTGTGATCTGCTGTCTTGGTAAGGGATGTGGACAGGGAGGATTTAGTCTGGTGTCTTGTTTGCCCAGGTGTCCTAGGACCCCAGAATGTGAAGTATGTTGGGACTTCCCACTTTGCTGCCCAAAGGGTCATAGATGTCATCACTTCAAAATATTTCTAGGCTAGGTCACCAGCTTGAGGCTTTGAATGGTAAGCCTTCCTATGGCCTTGTTCTATGTCCCTCTAGTCCGGCTTTTGGTGAAGGGACAGGTTAAGATGAGTAAAATCTCACTAATTGTTTGTTGTTTATTTTAGGTCTCCTTATTTTATAGTTAAATCCTAGAAGTATATTCACAAGATCATAGATTTAGGACTGGAAGGCAACTTTTAGGACAGCTAGTCCCTCACTTTATAATCAGTAAGTCAAATTGCCAAGCATGTACCAGGCAGCTGTAGGTGGTGCAATGGATAGAGCGCCGGGCTGGGGGTCAAAGAGAGCCGAGTTCAAATCTGCTTCAGAGGCTTACCAACTGTATAGCTCTGGGCAAGTCACTTAACCCTGGTTGCCTCAATTTCCTCATCTATAAAATGAGTTGAAGAAGGAAATGGCAAACCACTTCAGTGTCTTTGCTGAGAAAACCCCAAATGGGGTCATGAAGGCTAGGACATGACTGAAACAACTGAACAACAAATGTACCAGATACTATGCTAAACACACAAAAAAGGGCAAAAAATAGTTCCAGGGAGATTAAATAATAATAATCACGATAATGATGATGATAGCTAGCATAGCACTTACTATGTTCCAGGGACTGTGCTAAGCACTTTACAATTATTGTCTGATTTTATCCTCACAATAATCCTGGAAGGTGATATTATTATTAACCCCCTCTTATAGATGAGGAAACAGAGATTAAGTCACTTGCCTAGGGTCAGCTAGTAAGTGTCCGAGGCCAGATTTGAACTCAGCTCTTCCTGACTCCAAGTATGGAACTTTGCCACCTACATGACTTGCCCAAGGTCACACAGGCAGGAAGTAGGAGAAGGCAGTTTTAAGCCCAGGTTTATTGATTCTCCATGAATGCATCTTGATGAGTTTCTCTTCCTCTTGCTCCTCTCACTTCCTTCTGATCCTTTGAGTTGGGTGAGAATTAAGAATCTTTTCTGGGGCTGTGAAGCAAAAGGGTAGCCAGATATAGTGGGAAGAAGCTTGGATTTGGGTCTTAGACCTGCCACTTCTTAATCCATTTCCCTGCCTTTGTTATTTAAGCCAAAGGAGTGACTTTAAGGGTGAGTATTTCAGGCAAAGGAGGAGGGAAGGGCCATACCATGATGGGTTTGTGATGGAAGTGGGAGAAAAGAGATAGTCATAATACTAATAATACCTAGTATTTAAATAACACTTAAAGGGTTGTTAAGTACTTTGCATGGGACCTCATTGTATCCTCACAACAATCCTGTAAGGCAGGTGTTTTTATTATCCTTCTACAGATAAGGAAACTGAGTCTAAAAGAGGTTAAATGACTTGTCCAGGTTCACACAGCAAGTGTCTGCACTCAGGTCTTCCCGAGTCCATTTCTCTTTCCATTTCTCCACTTAGATAATTGGGATCAGCCCTCTTGGTGATCCTTCATTTAGAGACAACATTCTACTCTGCCTCTGTGTCTACTGTGCCAGCCCTGTAATCAATGACTTTAGAGCTCGGTCCTTTAATCAAATTTGCTCCTTCTCCTTGGACATCTGTGAGTATGGGAGGGGTGGGATAGGGTCCATGACCACCAGCAGGAGGGAGGAGGGAAGAGCCCCACAGCGGAATTCTTCTGTTGATATGAGGGAGAGGGCTGCCCTTCAGAACTAACCCTTAGCTTCATATTGAATATCTGGAGTGATGTCCAAGGGTTTTATGCAGAGATCTCTAACTGAGAGCTGCCCAGGCCTGCTCTTTTCCATTCCCCAGCCCTTTACCTGTAAAAGGATGTGAAAAGGATATGAGTTTAATCTCCTCCAATTCTGGGCTCTTCATCTGACTTTTGACAAAGCAATACTGTTTTGTTAAAAAAAAAAGTTCTTTCATAATTTGCATGCATGCTTGCATGTGTGTGTGTGTGTGGTGTGTGTGTGTGTGTGTGTGTGTGTGTGTGTGAGTGTACTCAGAGAAGCTAATTAGCCAAATTGCTTGTTGCTTCTTCATGTGTGGCAGACAGCTCAGTAACTCAAGCAGCATGACAGGCCTGAAGAGCCCTATAGCAATGAGACAGGGCTAAGCCCACCCCAAGGGTCAACCCTGGCTGGTCTTTTTCAGTCATTGGCTTAGGGAACTGCAGGCCTGGGCTGCAACCTGGATGACCCCTTTCTTCTTCACATGGGGTAGAAAAGGCAGAAGGGAGGCAAGGGATCTTTTGACATGTTTTCATAAGAAGACACAATTTTTTTTGTGGCACAGTCACAGAAGTGACATTGAGAGTGGCTCATTTGGATCCCGAGGATATGTCTGGGCAAGTTTTGGGGCCTCAGTTTCCTTGTCTTCTAAGTCTAAGGTCTCATGGTCCTTGGCACAGTGCCCGACATACAGTGAGTGCTTCATAAATGCTTGTCGACTGACTGATTCCTTGAGGAGTAGTTCTCCACCTTCACTGTAAGTGGTCACCTCCACGACTTGTCTTCTTCTCTGGCAAGCCTGTTGAATCAGGGTCTGTCAGCCGCCATCCGTGAAGAGGCTGCATTTCAGGAACTTGGCCCAGTACTGTTGTAGGTTGTCCTCAGATGGTTTTGGTAATAGCCTGAGACTGTGGGCTCACAGAGAGCAGAGAGAATGTCGGATATACTTCTTCCACAGTCCCTGATGCTATTTCCTGTGCCTGGAACGCTTTCCCTTCTCGCCTTCACCTCCTGTGTAATCCGATGGGCACATAGTTGTTTGTGTGTTGACACCCCAGCTCCCCTAATTAGATTGTGAGTTCCTTGAGAATCAGGACTGTCTTTGGCTTTCTTTCTCTCCCTAGCTCTTCGCATAGTGTGTGACACATGGTAGGTTCTTGATAAATGCTTATTGACTGATGGACACACTGGCTTTTCTGGCTCCCTTTAGTGCAAATCTCACCTACTACAGAAGGCCTTTCCCAGTTCCCTACCTACTAGAGTTTTCCCCTTTGAGATGAACTTTCACCTGCTCTGTATATGTCTTGCTCGTACCTGGTTGTTTACGTGTTGTCTTCTGATTAGAGTGTCTTCTGATTAGAAAGCTCCTTGAGGGTAGGTACGGATTTTGCTTTTCTTTGCACTTATCAAAGTGCATAAAACATTTAATAAACATTTGTTATCTGACTGACTGTTTGGCCTAGAGTAGGGGTTGGGAGAATGATATTTTGGTTGACTAAGTGAAATGATTGCTGAAATATGTATGTGTGTGTGCGCGTGCACGCGCACGTGTAGGGGGGTTAGCCATTTAAGATGCTTTTAGAATCAGAAGACCTGGTTCAGTTCTAGTTCTGACACCACTTAGCTATATAATTTAAAGCATATCACCTTCCCCAGCAGAATGCAGGCTTCTTGCAGGGAATGTATTACTTTTTGGTCTTTGTATACCCGCAGTGCCTTGCGTAGTGCCTTGTACACATTAGGTGCTGAGTAAATGCTTGTTAAGTCAAATTGGATTGAATTTACCTTTCTGAGCCTCATCATTGGATGAGATGATCTTCAAGGTGCCAGGTAGTTCTAATGTCCTCTCATTCTGATTTTAGGAGCCTGGTTGTCCTATGCAAAGTATTATACCTGAGATAGAAAGTATCACCACAAATGGGTATTACATTGCATATTTGAAGCTGTGCCCTCCTGTCACATTTCTGGTACCTTTGTCCCTCTATTAGCAGATCAATGAGAATTCTGAACTTCACATTTAGAAAGGCTATAGTCCTATCACTAGGGCTCATTTGCATGGGATAGGCCTGAGGCCAAACAGTTCTGGCACTAGCTGGAAGGCTTTTTATGAGGAAGCTTATTTAGCAAAGGACAGTCACATGCCTGACCTGTTATTGCGAACTCCCCTAACCAAGTTTCAGCCTTGGGTATAGGTATCTTTGTGTGTATATATAGGCATATATATTTGTATGCATATACAATACACATATGCATACATAAATACATGCCCACATGCTCACACAACACACATATAGTCACAAATGCATGTTTGTGTATTGTATATTTACACATATGTATGTGGATATAGTTATATGTATTCACACATGTGCAAAGTATACACAGATGCATATATGCACAATACATATACACACCAATAAATATATGCTTATAAGCATATGTATGCATGCACCTATATATACATGCGTATATATGTTCTATCTAGTAGGAGGCAGCCTTGAACAGCAGCTAGATGGCCAGCTTCAGAGTGAGGAAGAATTGTACTCCTGTCCCATCTCTGACACACACTGGTTAAGTGACCATGGGTAAGGAACTTAGCCCCTCTGCGCCCTCAGCAATTTACAAAGGGGTTACCAATTTCTGTTAGTGAAGTAAGCTTCCACACTGATAGTGTGGCAGCTAGGCAGTACAGTGGATGGAGCCTGAGATTTGGAGTCAGGAAGATTTGAGTTCAAATCTAGCCTCAGACACTTAATAGCTGTGTGACCCTGGGCAAGACACTTAACCTCAATTTGCCTTAGTTTCCTCATCTATAAAGTGGAGAAAATAATATTACCTATCTCCAGGGTTATTGTGAGGATCAAAAGAGATAACATCTTGGTACATGTTGATGATAACATCTTTGCTATATAAATGCTGGTTGTCATCATCAATAAGCATTTATTAAGCACCTAACGGTACCAGGCACCGTGCAAATTCTGGGGATATAAATACAAATACAAAAAAAGAAAAAAGAAAAAGACAGTGCCTGCCCTCAAGGAATTTATAATCTATAATTTATAATGGGAGGAAGACAATCCACAAAAGGAAGAAGATGATGATGATGATGATTTCCCTTACCAGTCAATTCACAGGACCAGAAGAAGTGTCTATATTTATAATTATCTTCCCTCCTCACTGCTACTTCTTGGAATTCAGGTTCCCATCAAGGTTCAGTTCAGGCACCATCTTGTGAACAAGGCCTTATTTGATCCGTCTAGTCATTGACATTCCTTACCTCTTCCACCTCACCTCTTCCAAAAATTACTTTGTGTTTACTTGGTATGTATTTTATATTTACTTGTCTAGGTGTATGTTATATTCCCCAGTAGAAGTAAGCTCCTTGAGGATTAAGTACTGTTTTATTTTTGTCATTGTGTGACCAGCACCTAGCATGTGCATGTGTGTGAATATATCTATATCTATGTATCTATGTACACACATATATATTTACATACACATGTAAATATATATATACACATAAAGACACATACATAAATTTATACATGCACACACGTATATCTCTTTCCTTTTCCCCCTTCTCTCTCCTTCTTTTCCTTTCCCTCCTTCCCTCTCTGCCTCTCCCTCTTCCTTCCTCCCTCTTCTCTCTCCTTCTGTTCCTTTCCCTCTTTCCCTCTATGCTTCTCCCTCTTACTCTCTCATTTCTCTCATCAGGGAAGATATTTTTATCAACAATGACGCCTTCTAGTTTCTTCTGACAAGTCTGAACATTTTCACTGATTTTGTTGCATGAATATTACCATGTGTTCCTCCAAGCAAACAAAATGGCAGGTATGTTAAAGACCAGGGGAGGAACGGAAGGAGTGTATAATAGTCACTGTGTGGCACGTCCTTTTAAGACAGGCAGGCAATGGAAAGGGAAGTAAGTGTGAGTATCCAATAATTCTTTTCTGATAATTTTCTTGCCCTAGTTGCATGCTTCAGCAAATCAACCAGGACAAGTTAATTCTTTTTAGTGTGTGTGTGTGTGTGTGTGTGTGTGTTGTGTGTGTGTGTGTGTGAGAGAGAAAGAGAGAGAGAGGGAGAGGGAGAGAGAGAGAGAGAGAGAGCGCGAGAGCGTGAGTGCACTTATGCTCCTGGGTTCAGACTTTGTTTGAAATTTTATAACAACAGAAGTAGAGTAAATATGATCAACCTATGTGTAATTATGATGGTATTTCAACTTTGCCCTGTAGAGTCTGTACTCACTCTGGTTAACCAGAGGCCCCATCTTGCTCAGAAACAAGACCTCCTGCAGGGCCCAGAGGAGGACAGACCCAGAGCCCCACATTTGAATGGAGCAAAGGAGTCCATAATTATGCTCATTGTTTTAAACTCAGCTGGCATACACAAAGTTCCTATGGAAAAAATAAAGTTTTTTTTTCTTCCTTCTTCTCCTATTGCATTGTCCTCTATGCTGGCCAAGGGCTTTAGGTTTCAGAGACGCCTCCCATGACTCTGCTCTCTGACCACTCATGATTAGTAGCTTGAATTTCCCTAGCTTTGAGTGGCATCTCAGTTCAGGAGTCTGGAATGTAAGCTGTGTATTGTTTTTTGGAGGATTGTAGAATTACGTAGGAATTTCAGAACTAGAGAGGATTGTAGAGATGATTTAGCTCACTGTACAAATGAAGATGCTAAGTTCTGAAGATGCTGGTGGCCCCAAGTCCCACAGTAACGGTAGAGCTAAGGTTAGTCCAATCTGGATTCTATCTCATGTCCCAATATGTAGAATCTATAATAACTAGATAAAAGAAATGCTGGGCATGAGTAGGCAGATTCCCTAAGTTCTAGGAAAGAAGATTTTTAAACATTTAGAGAAGAGATAGTTCTGCCCTCCCTCAGAGGGAAGATGGTTTAAGATGGCTCTCAAAATGAATTTCTCATGAAACACTTGTGAATTACCAAAATTGGGAAGAAAAGGGAGATGTATCTAAAGATGCCAATGTGACTACGTAGGGAGCTCTGGGAACTCAGATGTAAAAAAAGAACATGTACAGAAAGTGGCATAAACGGCATTTAAACAAGGATACGGGATACGTTTGTTGATTGGAATAACAAGAATAGTATTGGGAAGGTTAAAGTGCAGAATGAATTAAGGCTTACAAAAAGTGGTAAGGGGAATTAAAGGCGATTTTAAAGGTGTATTTGGAGTAAAAAGAAAAAGGAAGGGAAAGACTAATTGCTTAAGGAAGGCAACACAATATTAAGAGATAAAAAGGGAGAGGAGAACTACTTCCTTCCTTCTATCTTCTTCATCAACAATGATTCTATTTAGATTGGACAGAACCTAACACAATGGAGGGAACTGAAACCTAAGATAGCTGGGAAAGACAGAAAAGAGAGCACTCAGGCCCAGTAAATGACTTCAGGTGGTGTGGAATAATGGAAAACCTGTTGAATGAGGAGTCAGACTGAGTTCTTATCCCAGTTCTGCCACTTATTATCTGTGTGACCTTGAGCAAGTCACTTACCTGGGTTCCTCAGCTGTAAAATGAGGGGGTTGGATTAGATTGTCTCTAAGGTCCTTTTGAGGTCTAAATCTTTGAACTTATGATCTTAAGTATTCAGGTTAGAGGAATGACATCCTGGGTGTTGAAAGAACTCACATCAACTGGTCCAACTATTCTGGAAAACAATTTGGAATTATGCTAAGAAAGGGAATAAAATATCCAAACCCTTTGACCTAGAAATACTTTTACTAGGAGTATACCCCCAAAAGGGGTCAGATAGAAAGAGAAAGGTCCTATATTCACCAAAATATTCACTTTGTGGTAGCAAACAATTGGAAACAAATTAGATGCCCACTGACTGGGGAATGGTTGAACAAATTGTGGCCTAAGAATATAAAGAAATACTGCACCGTAAGAAGAATTCGGAGAAGCGTATCAAGAACTGATGATAATAATAATGACAACAATAATAATAGCTAGCATTTACATAATCCTTTAAGGTTTGCAAAGTCCTTTACCTTCTTTTCATTTATTTGTTATTATTTTTATTTTTATTATTATTTATTACCCCCTTTTATCCTTTGACTTATGCAGAGTAAAATGAGCAGAACGAGGAAAACAGCAAACATGATGACTTACAACAATGGAAACACAAAGGACAAAAATGACCAAGCGTGGCCCGACAGAAAAAAGGTGCACAGGTGGAGGACTAGGTGTGCTGACTATGACATAACTCGGCCCAGGGTCAGTGAATATGTTGGCTTGATTTGTTGAACTGCTTTTCTTTTCCTCTTTTTATTTATTTTGTTACAAAGAAAGGATGGTCCATTGTGTATGGGAAGTGGGAGGATTATATCAGAAATGAAAATGATATAAAAACAAAAAGCATCTGCAATAAAAATCAGGAAAGAAAATACACAGCAATTGTGCAGTCATTGTCAATTGTCTCTACAAAACCATGGTGAATTGAAATGGTGTAAATACCTGATGTTTTCTTTGAAAGGGAGAAGAGGTAAATTTTGGGAACTACTGGCACTGAGCTCGGCTTTGGCACTTGATGAGATTCAGGAATGGATTTTTAAGCAAATGGCTTCTGAGCCCTTAGGAGAAAATGACTGGTAAGACCTAGTCTCTGAATTGACTAAGAAACGTCATGCCAGACTTCCTTTTTTTTTTTTTTTTTATAGAGTTCCTAGACAAATAGATTAGGGGAATGCTGACATCTGGATTTCAGCAGGGCATTCGACAAAATTTCTCATCATATTCTTGTGGACGGGGGTGGAGAAATGTGGTAGAATGATAATATAGTTAGATGGACTTGTAGCTGCTTGAACACCAATACCGACAGAGAGTCGATGAATGGTTTAATGTCAACCTGGAGGGGCGTCTCTACTGATGTAAAACAGCTTGATTTGGGGCCCTATCTTGTTCAAAGTGTTTTCAGTTCAACTAGCATTTAAATACTTACTCTGTGCCAGGCACTGAGGGATGCAAAGCTGAGATAAGACATAGTTCCTATCCCCAAGGAGTTTACAATCTAATAGAGAGGCAAGAGGCATACATATAAATAATTATAACAAAAGATAGAATGTGAAAAGTTCGAGAGAGACACAAACAGACAGACAAATTGTCAGGAGAGATCACTTTCAGTTGGGGGAATCAGAGAAGATAAGCAACAGAAATAGAAAAGTTAGGGTGAAGAGATTTGGGAAGGGAAGATGATGTTTTGTGCTATTTTGAGTTTGAGGTTCCGTCAGAGATCAAGAAGGTGATAGCTACCAGGTAGTTGGAAATATGGGACTAGAGATCTGGATGAAGAGGTTGAATCCAGAGATGGAGATTGGAGAGTCATTTTCATGTAGATGATAATTAAGGTTATATAACGGATGAAATACCTAAGGGAGAGGGTATAGAAAGAGGAGAGGTGCTAGGGCAGTCACTTAGGGGACTTCCACGCATAAGGGATAGCAGGACGGAGAGGGAGAAAGGGAGACAGAGCAGTTGTCAGAGAGTCAGGGGAAGAACCATGCGAGTACAGGGCTAAATAAGCCAAGGAAAGAGAGAATATCTAGAGGGAGGGGGTAGATACCAGTGTTGAAGAGATGGCTTGGTGAAGGATTAGAAAAAACAAAAAAACAAAAACACGCACCCGATGATAAGGAAATTGCCTGTGACTTCTAAGGGAACACTTTCATCAGAGGGATGGGAATGGAAACCAGATTGCAAGGGACTGCGGAATAAATGGATGGAGAGGAGGAAGTTTGGCAGTGAAGGGGAGTGGAAGGATGGAAAGATAGTTTCAAAAGGTAGCACTACATACAGAAGTCATGCTTATCAAATTTGGGGATGGAACAAAACTATGAGCCACAGCTAATACACTGGGTTAACAGACTCAAGATTTGAAAAATATCCCAAGGAATTGTGACAAGGGACTTAAGAAGGTGAAATGTAACAGCAATAAATCTAAAGCCCTGCATGTAAGTTCACAAAATTAACTGCATGAGTACAGCATGGGGGAGACCTGGCTTAACAGGGAGTTCATGGGAAGAAGGCTTAAAGGTTTTAGTTGACTGCAGGCCCAGTATGAGCCAACAGTGTGGCATGAGTTTCAAAATGCTAATATAATTTTAGGCTGCATTAATAGAAGTTTATTTTCCAGGAAAAAAAAGGTACTAGTCTCCATGTACTTTGTGCTGGTCAGATCATGTCTGGAGTGTTCAGGAGGCTCAGTGGATAGAGGGCTTGACCTGGAGTAGGGAAGACCTGAGTTCAAATCTGACCTCAGACACTTAATCTCTGTATAGCACTGGGCAAGTCACTTAACCTTTATTTTGCCTTAGTTTCATCTACTGTAAAATGGGGATAATAATAGCTCCCACGTTGCAGGGTTGTTGTGAGGATCAAATGGGATCATATCTGTAAAAAGCTTAGTGCCAGACATGGAGTAGGCACTATATAAACACTTATTTCCTTTCCCCCTTCTCTGTCACTTTCTGGTATGGATCTCAACGACAACAACAATAATAATAGCAACAATAACTAGCACTTATTTATAAAGGGCAGCTAGGTGGCACAGTGGGTAGAGCATTAGGCCTGGATTCAGGAAGACCAGAGTTCAAATCTGGCCTCAGATGCTTACTAGCTATATAACTCTGGGCATGTCACTTAGCCCTGTTTGCCTCAGTTTCCTCATCTGTGAAATGATATGGAGAAGGAAATGGTAAACCACTCCAGTATCTATGCCCAGAAAACTCCAAAATGGGGTCATGAAGAGTCAGTCATGACTGAAAAATGACCGAACACAAACATTCATATAGCACTTTAAAGTTTGCAAAACCCTTTACAAATATTATCTCATTTGTTCCTTATGACAGTCCATTTTTCAGCGGAGGGAGATGGGGGTGAGAGAGCTTAGTGACTTGCCTAGGGTCACGTAGCAAGTTACTGTCAGAGAAAGGATTTGAATTCAGGTGTTTCTAACTCTAAGTCTAGAGTGCAATGTTCTACTCAGTGCTGAACTTGGCTGTGGGTACCCCATCATAGGAGGAGTTATTGACAAACTCCAGTGGTTCCAGAGGAGAGCCATGTTATTCAGTCCTGTCTGACTCCTCATGACCCCATGGGCAGTTTTCTTGGCAAAGACACTGGAGTGGTTTGCCATTTCCTTCTCCAGCTCATTTTATAGATGAGGAAACTGAGGCAACCAGAGTTAAGTGACTTGCCCTGGGTCACACAGCTAGTAAGTGTGTGAGGCCAGATTTGAATCCAGGAAGATGAACCTTCCTGACTCCAGACCAGTGACCAGGATGATGAAGGATCTTGAAACTATATTCGTATGAGACAAGATGATGTTTCTCCTGGAGAAGAGAAAAACTGAATGGGGTGGGGTTGGAGTAGACATGATAAATATCTTCAGATATTTAAACACTGTCATGTGGAAGAGGGGAGTATAAAGGGAGGCAGATTATGGCCCAAGAAAGAGCTTTCTAACAATTAGAACCATCCCCAAATGGAATGTACTATCTTGTGAGTTAGTGCGTTTCTCATCACTGTTAACATTCAAGCAGAGGCTGGTATGTAGTAGAGAGAACACTAGCATTGGGTGAGGGATTATATGTCCCTATTGACCAGGTTTAAGGAGTATTTAGCCAATGGAATTTCATAATCAGAGGCAATGGGCATTCTTCATCCACTTGGTTTTTCCTGAGTGGATAGTTAGACTGAACTCTTAAATGATTACAGTTCTTGTTCTGAGGCTTATTTTAATCAGCACAATTTCATCTGTAAATAGGAACATCTGGAAGATCTCATAATTGATAGGGAATCCCTCTTCTATTTGTATTCTTCATTAGACATTCTCCATGATATTGGCAAACAGCTTGCATTTTATTCTTCTTCCCCTTCCCCCTCTTCTTTTTGGTGCAGGCTTGTTTTTTCTTCTGTGTGAGGGGACTCTCTGGAATAGAACCTCTTTCCACTAGTGTATATCAGTGACATGATTGTTCCCTAGAGCCTTTGAAAGTTTCTTGGAACATCGAGAGCGCACATGACTTGGTCATACAGCCAGTATGTATCAGAAGTAGAACTTGAACCCAGGGCTTTCTGTCTCCAAAGAGTCCTATGTTTCCTACACTAGACTGCCTTTCCATTGCTTTCTGTTTCTGCTGATTCCTACTAAAGTGTTAATGGCTAACTAAGATGTTGTCTGATAATAAGCAGCTAAATGGTACCATGGGTAGAGTGCTAGACTGGGAGGCAGGAAGACCTTTGTTCAAATCTTGCCTTAGTTACTAGCTGTGTGATCCTGGACAAGTCACTTAACCACTCATCTTTAAAAAATGGTGATAATAATAGTACCAACCTCACAGGCTTGTAGTAAGAGTCAAATGAGATTTTATATATATATACATATATATATATATACACACACACATATATGTTTTTACAGAGATATAAAGTGTTTTATAAAATTTAAAGCTGAATATTATAAATATAACATAATATAAAATATAGTATAATATAAATATGTAATATGAATATAATAAAAATGCTCTCTCTTATTATTGTCATCATCATCTCATTTAATAGGGGGTTCTTTAAGACTCAACAGAATAAAACTAACTAGTTTAAATAACAGGCAGTGGGGTAGGATATTTTTTTAGATAGGGGTCCCTGCTCAAAACTCCCTTGATTCATAGATCGATCTATCCTGAAGTGATATATCTCCTCCCCTCTGTTCATTGAAATGTCACATCTCAGGCCCCAGTGGGCTAATACTGAATCTTTGAGGAAAAATTAGTACCAGATTGCAAACCATTTGTGACTCCCAGGATTGGATTTCAGCAAATATCTAATGAGTGTCCTCCATGAACCCAGGCCATCCAAAGGCAACATGAAATCCTAGGATTCTGATGGATGGTGGATAGTGGTAATTCAAAGATAGAACCAAAAAGCAAACCAACAACTGCCCCTCCCCCCGACCCAAGCCAAGTCGATGTGGGTAGTTTATACCTTTAATTGTAACATGCTTGGATTTCAGAAATGAGCAACAAGCATGTTAGGGTCCCTTGAAGTTTAGCCCTTGGGCTGGCAGTTTGTGAAGAGCAGATGAAAGTCCTTTAGTGACTTCCCATGTTTGATTGCAGGCTCAGCCTTTGGAATGTGCATGGCATGGATCCTTGTTTGGTTGGATAATCTGAACCAACATTCTCTGTCATGTGGAAACGATAAACTTGGAGGTATTAGAGAGAAATCAGCTACTGGTCTCATTCACGCTCCCAGACACAAGTTTATCCTACATTTCATCTGCTGCCTTTTGAGGGTCTTGTTTGTGTCTACCCAGAAACATATTTGGAAAAGCATAGTAAATGTGTTCCTGAAATGTAGAGGCTGATTCATTTAGGTTCCTAGAAATGCTAGAATTGGAAGGGAGCTTAGCAACCATTTAGTTAAGCCCTCTTGTTTACAAATAAGGAAACTGAGAGTTAGAGAAAGTAAGTGAATTACCCGAGGTCCTACAGTCAGTGACTGATAGAACCTGGTCCAAACTCACAACTCAGTGCTGTTTCCACAATACTGTAATACCTTTGGGCAGCTAAGTTGCACCATGGATAGAGTGCTGGGCCTAAAGTCAGGAAGACCTGAGTTCAAATCTGACCTCAGACACTTACTAACTGTGAGATCCTGGACAAGTCGCTTAACCCTGTTTGCCTCAGTTTCGTCATCTGTAATATGAGCTGGAGAAGGACATGGCAAACCACTCCAGTATCTTTGCCAATGGGGTCATGAAGAGTTGGACATGACTGAAACACAACAATGAGATCTTTTTCTTTCTTTCTTTCTTTCTTTCTTTCTTTCTTTCTTTCTTTCTTTCTTTCTTTCTTTCTTTCTTTCTTTCTTTCTTTCTTTCTTTCTTTCTTTCTTTCTTTCTTTCTTTCTTCCTTCCTTCCTTCCTTCCTTCCTTCCTTCCCAGGCAATTAGGGTTAAGTGACTTGCCCAGGGTTGCGCAGCTAGTGAGTATCAAGTGTTTGCTCTGAGGTCGAATTTGAACTCAGTTCCTCCTGACTTCCGGGCCGGTGCTCTATCCACTGTGCCACCTAGCTGCTCCTGAGATCTTTCTTAAAAGCAACATTTTCACCAGGTTAAATATGACTCTGATATACTTCCAACCTGTCTGACATTTTAGGCCAGTGAGAGAAAGACTTGATGTCTATGATTGCAGTTTGTTTAAGAGTTTATTAAAAACCATGTCATTAATAGAGAGGGTAGTTAGCTTGGAATACTCAGGTTCAAATCTCGTCTCTGATGCATACTAGCGGTGTGTCTCATTGGCATTGGTGCACCCATTCCCTCACTTGTAAGTTAAGGGTGATAACATTTGTTGCACTCACCTCACGGGGCTCTTGGGAGACTCAAGTGAAATAATGTCTCTTATTCTGCAAACTTTGAAATGTCACATAAATGTCAGTTATTATTATCATAGTCATGGCCCTATCACTGACTTGCTTTGTGATCTTAGGAAAATGTTTTGCCTCAAACTCCTCATCTATAAAATGAATAGAAGAGTCTCTATACACCTATTGCTCTCTGAGATACAGCAAAGTGAACTTAAGGGTAAGAGAGCATGTGGAAATAAAAGTGTTCACCATGAGGTATTGCGTTTTTAGTCACTAATAGCTCAGCTAGGTTGGTCTAGTGGAGAAGCAGCTAGACTGGGAGTCAGGAAGACTGGAGTTCAAATCCTGCTTCAGATACTTAACTAGTTGGGTGACCTTGGGAGTCACTTTCCTTTTTAGCCTCCTCATCTGTAAAGTAGAGATAATTATGGTACCTCCCTCACAGGGCTGTTGTAATGTTCAGATGAGGTAATACATGTAAAATGCTTTGCAAACCTTGAAGTGCTATATAAATGCTAGTCATCGCTGTTATTATTATGATCTTATTTGAATATAAGATTCTGGGGATAAGATTAGTATGGAAGTTATCTGGGTCCTTTCCATCTCTATTTCTGGGTGTAAATGTTCAATAGTTAATTTGGAAAGGAGACAGTAGGTCAGGTTTGGTATTGGCATGCTACAAATAAGCTGCCAACGAATAAAAGAAAACTTTGGGTAATGTTTTCTCTAAGTAATTACTTTTCTCTTTTTCTACCTTGCCCACATACTGAAAAGAAAAATTCTCCCAGTATGAATTTACACATTTATTGAATAAAAGAAAAGAGATGTGACAAAGAGGTAGAGGACTGGTCTTAGAATCATGAAGACCTGGGTTCAGGGCCTGTTTCTGACACATATTGACTTTATGGCTATAAGCAAGTCTTCTAAAACTCTCAGGGGATTATAAATTACAGATGAATTATTGATTGTATATATGAAGGGAGTTTTGATAATGGAAGTTACCCCAAACTGATGAAATTTGAGGTTTAGACTCCTCCCCTCCCAGAAGTAAAAGGAATAAAATCTTTTTTCTTTTTTTCCAATTACTGAATCAGAAAGGGCATACCCATTAACTTGATGACAGTTGTACTGACATATCTTCCCTTGTACTTCAGAACTGATGGGTAAAGTAGGATTTATAAGGTCATCATTGTCTGGGCCCACAGCCTTCCTGGTGTGGGTAAATCACATGCCCTCATAACCTTGGGGCATGATAGATCTACCCATAGCTATTTGGACACAGGTTGGGAACAGGGCATATACACACAATGGGTATAAACATCTGAGGACACAGATCAAGTGTGTGCTTTCTGACACTCCTTGTATCTTGCCTTCTGATTCAGAACTGAACTCCTGGCCTATAACTCCACTCTGGCAACTGGTTTCCTCATTGGATTTTGTTAGAATATCATCTCCTTGAGAGCAGAGACTTTTATTGTTGTCTCTGTACTTCAATACTAGCATAGAACCTTGTCATGTAGTAGCAGGTACTCAAGAAATGCTTATTGATTAGTTTTTTGGTGTTCTGAAGAAAATCTGGCACCACTTTGGCCTGGCCTTTTGACTTAACTGGCTTAGATATTGATTTAGAGATGTCTACACCTCTTCCTATGGACTCTTAGCCTCCCTTCAGACTCAGGGATTGCTCTAATCACTGATATACACTGGACTAGAAGACCAGATAGTACCACAGGATAATCCCACCTTGTATTTACAATCTGTTTCCTGAAGAGTTTAAAATGCTCTCATTTTCCTTCACTTATCCTCACTCAGAGATGGAGGTGAAGATTCATCTCCCCATTTTACAGGTTGGTCCAGAAGTAGAATGACTTGCCCAAGGTCACATATCTAAGTGCTCCAGTTTCCCCATCAATGTTGGTCACCACTGACCTATGATGATAACATTGATTCCTCATTTTTCCAGTTTTGTGACTTCAGATCTCTGTTCCAGAAGAGAAATTCCACTGATGGGGACATTAGAAATGATCCATAGAGGAAAAAAAATGTTTTACATCTATGAAATTCTTGGTTTGAAATGATTCATTATAATTTTTAGGAAAATGCAAAAAAAAATCCAAATACCACACTGCACCTCTTCCCTCAACTGCCCCCCCCCATAATGCCACCCAGTGAATACAAATATTTACAGGGATTGGGAAGTCTCCAGTTTGGTTGGCCGGGAAGGAATATTGGTTGTTGCTAGAACTGAACTTACAAATGAGGAGGCTTAGGAGACTGCTTTGCTAGGCCTCGAGGGAAAGAAAATAGTCCTATGTGGGCAGAGCCACCACAAGCTATTGGATTGTATGCGTGCAAAAGGTGGCATTTGTGATGGGTTTGTTTAAGGGTTGTAGTTGTGTGCCCTGAAGGTTTTATTCTTGTTGTGGAAGTCAAGTTTCCATGAAAGCTTTGCATTATTCACTTTTTCTTCGCAGAACTCTGTATGTGTGTATTTTTTTTTTTAATATTGTTCGTTCTCTCCAGACACACAGGTGAAATATGTCAAGTAGAGTTTAAAATTCTAGGCCAGAGGGGAGGGGAGTTTTGCATCTTGACCTTATCTTGTTGACCATGGCATCTTTAGGGCTGCGATTGCTGAGGTTCAGGGTATGGGAAGGCTGTGCAATATTCTAGGAAACCCCAGGAACACCGAACATTGATAGTGGATATTTCGAAGCCAGGGATTTGCAGGGGTTATGGCTTTCATGGCAACTTCTGACTTAAATGCCCAAGCAAAAAGTTTTTTTGGAAAGACCTAGGACTTATGCTGTTTGTTCTGTCTATCTGATGAAACATCTCTACCTTCTTCTCTACCTCTTTTCTCAAGGAAGAGTGGATTCTGAACAGATTGACTTTAGGATCTCTTGGATTCACAGCCAGGGATAAAAAGAATAAAGATGACCTCTACCCTCTTGATACCTATCTTTCCAGGAATGGGTCTGGATTGTTTTTTTTCCCAACGTGCTCTGGGAAGGATGTGGCTTTTAGCTCCTGCTGCTGAGAGCAGCATCATGTACTATGATTAGTGAAGGTGAACTGAGAACGATGTCCACCAGTCAAGGTTAGATTCAGATGGCTATATCTCACTGTTCAATTGAGGCCTAGGTCATTGCTGCCTCTCAACACTTTCTTTCATTACTGGGTAATGGGAAGAATGCTTTGAAATAATAACAGCTGACATTTATATAGTGCTTTTAAAGTCTACAAAGTACTTTGTGAATATCATCTAATTTTCTCCTCTCAACAGCCATGTGAGGCAAGTTCTATTATGATCTCCATTTTGTAGATGAGGAAGTGAAGCTTAGCAAGGTTAAGGGACTTGCCCATAGTTACACAACTTATAAGAATCAGGTGGGAATTTGAATTCAGAACTCTCCTGATGTCAAAGTCGAAGTGCTCCTTCTACTATTCCAAAAGGCCTCTCAATCACAGTAAACATTCCTTCCATTTTACACTTCAAGGAGAATTGAAATAAA
Organism: Phascolarctos cinereus; assembly: GCF_003287225.1. NCBI lineage: Eukaryota > Metazoa > Chordata > Mammalia > Diprotodontia > Phascolarctidae > Phascolarctos > Phascolarctos cinereus. The sequence continues at coordinate 109,635,790 of NW_027555625.1, read as the reverse complement.
GGAAAAATCTGAAGCCCTTCTTCACTGGTGAGCGAATGAGTGAATTCTTAGCTTTAGGTGTCTGAAGAAGTCCAGAGAGACTTTAGCCTTTACCAGGAAACAAAGCATGCCCCAGAGGTATTCTTTGCTGCTGTTGGAATGCCAACTAGAAGCATAGAATTTTTGGATAAGAGAGAGAGATGACATTTGACTCATTGCTCAAAGCCAAACATGACAGAGATTTCACCCCTTAATCCTCTCAGAAAGGTAGAGTTTTACCATCCCTCCAACTCCCCATTTTTATTTCTCACCATTGGATAAAGGACCTCTTTGAGAAGGGCCCACAGGGGCTTTCTTCTCTCCCTGGCAGAGAGGGATTGTGAGGTTATTGTCTTAGCCGTGAAACTGGTTTATAAAGAGAAAGACTAAAGACCTTCTGGTATTCCCTCCTCCTTCCTTCCTTCCTTCCTTCCTTCCTTCCTTCCTTCCTTCCTTCCTTCCTTCCTTCCTTCCTTCCTTCCTTCCTTCCTTCCTTCCTTCCTTCCTTCCTTCCTTCTCCTTCCTTCCTTCCTTCCTTCCCTCCTTCCCTCCTTCCTTCCTTCCCTCCTTCCTCCTTCCCTCCTTCCTCCTTCCCTCCTTCCTCCTTCCCTCCTTCCCTCCTTCCTCCTCCCTCCTCCCCTCCCTCCTTCCTCCTTCCTCCTTCCTTCCTTCCTTCCTTCCTTCCTTCCTTCCTTCCTTCCTTCCTTCCTTCCTTCCCTCCTTCCTTCCTTCCTTCCCTCCTTCCTTCCTTCCTTCCTTCCCTCCTTCCTCCTTCCTTCCCTCCTTCCCTCCTTCCTTCCCTCCTTCCCTCCTTCCTTCCCTCCTTCCTCCTTCCTTCCCTCCTTCCCCCTTCCCTCCTTCCCTCCTTCCTCCTTCCCTCCTTCCCTCCTTCCTTCCTTCCTTCCTCCTTCCCTCCTTCCTTCCTTCCTCCTTCCTCTCCCTCCTTCTTCCTTCCTTCCTTCCTCCTTCTTTCCTTCCTTCCTTCCCTCCTTCCTTCCTTCCTTCCTCCTTCCCTCCTTCCTTCCTTCCTCCTTCCTCCTTCCCTCCTTCCTTCCTTCCCTCCTTCCTTCCTTCCCTCCTTCCTTCCTTCCCTCCTTCCTTCCTTCCCTCTTCCTTCCTTCCCTCCTTCCTTCCCTCCTTCCTTCCTTCCTCTCCTTCCTTCCTTCCCTCCTTCCTTCCTTCCCTCCTTCCTTCCTTCCCCCTCCTTCCTTCCTTCCTTCCTTCCTCCTCTTCCTTCCCTCCTTCCTTCCCTCCTTCCTTCCTTCCCTCCTTCCTTCCTTCTCCTTCCTTCCTTCCCTCCTTCCTTCCTTCCTCCTTCCTTCCTTCCCTCCTTCCTTCCTTCCTTCCTTCCTTCCTTCCTTCCTTCCTTCCCTCCTTCCTTCCTCTTCCTTCCTTCCCTCCTTCCTTCCTTCCCTCCCTCCTTCCTCCTTCTCCTTCCTTCCTTCCTTCCTCCTTCCTTCCTTCCTTCCTTCTTCCTTCCTTCCTTCCTTCCTTCCTTCCTTCCTTCCTTCCTTCCTTCCTTCCTTCCTTCCTTCCTTCCTCTCTCTTTCTCTCTCTCTTTGGGTCTCTAGGACCACTCCCAATGGATCCCCCTTGGGCAAGAGGGAGGGAAGGAGAGAGAACTTTCCATCTCCCCCTTTTTTGTTCCCTTCACATATGAACTCCTAGATTGCTGAACCTCAACTGTAAGAAGGACTAATCATGCTACGTGCAATATGACTAGTGGGCGAAATACAGGGAAGAGGATGTGCAGAGAACCTGTTAGAGCAATCGGAGGAAAGGTGCTGGCATAGAAGAAGGAAGGAAGGAATGAAAGAAGGATACAATCATTCATTAAATGCCTACTATGTGCTAGGCACTGTGCCCATTTTCCAAATGCTATCTCATTTGATTCCTACTATGACCTTGAGACACAGGGGCTATTATCATCCCATTTTATAGCTGAGAAAACGGAGGCAAGCAGAAGCTAAGTGACTTGTCCAAAGTCACACAGGATGTCTGAGGTCAGATTTGAATTCAGATCTTTCTGGCTCACCAGTCTGTCCACTGCACCACCTAGAGAGGCATCATACAGTGGAATGAGAATGAATTTGGAATCAGTTTGAGGTAGGACTTGAGTCTTTAAGGCCTTATCACCTTCCAGGTGTGTGGCCTTGAAGAAGTTTTGGAACTTCAATGCCACGATCTGTAAATTGAGACTAATATTCACACTAATTACCTCATAGGGTTGTTACTGGTGACCAGTATCTGATGAGGATATGGGAGCAGTTTGCAAAGTATGGGGCAACATTTAAGTAGAAGGTATAAAACCATCATCTCTTTCCCTCAGAACATAATAATGAGTGTATATTTTCATTTTCTTTTTTCTTTTCTTTTCTTTCTTTCTCATTCTCTTTCTTTCTTTTTTATACCTTTTCAAATAAATATCTCCTGAGGATCAGGCATAAAGAAATACATAACCATTGCCATGGTATGTCTCCATCCTTTTTGGGGTGTTCTCCACCCTGGTGACTAGTGATCTGTTTGTCCCCTGTCTTTCTGCGTCAAGCCTAGAGACTCGTTTGCTTATTGCTTGGGAAAGTGCCAGAGGCATGTCATGTAGCAACCAGAGTCCAATAGTCACTCACTCAACAGGTTGCTTCATAGAAAGGTGGCGCCTCCACACCCCTTATTCTCTCCCTCACTACTCACCCTACCAGGGGTGAAACTCCCTTTAGGAAAAACAAAAGCCAGAATCTTCTGGGACTTGACCTATTCCTGGGATAATTTTGAAATTTATTCTGTGCTACTGAATATCCAATGAGCCAAGACATTGTTGGAAGTAGTGGCTTTACTGATATCCCAGGGCAAGTACTCAGTTTCATTTAGATTGTAAACTCCCTGAAGGCAGGGTCCATGTTTTCCTGGTGTTTCTCCCAGTTTCCGTCATGATGCTTTGCACATAGTCAAACCTGTTAAATATTTAATGTTTGATTTAATTAGATTTTACCTTCCTTCATGAGACCAGGCCGTGAAACTAGACCAGAACTAACATTCTCCTGTTATGTTTGTACGTTCTGACTTCCTGATGGTGGACACTAAGGCCTGGCTGCCGCTCAGAAAGAGTGAGCCACAGTTCTGATCTCTGTTCACTTGCCACATCAGCAGGTTTGGGGGAAGGGGGCCACAAAATAAAGTTCTTTGTGAGGTTGGAGTAATCTAGAATCAGTCCTCAGTTGATTTATTTCTTGAGTTGAGAAGCTGAGATGTTGCCTTTAGAAACTGACAGTCAGTGGGTTCTCAAAAGCAGTGGGGCAGGGGAGAGAAGAGTGAAAGTCATAACTGGCCTCCTTGAGACTAAAGCTCAGACATTCATGCCAGAAGCTCCTAGTCAATAGTAAATAGGATCCCTCCCTAGGGAAACAAAAAAACATGATGGAAATGAATTGACAGGCAGCTAGGTGGTGTAGCGGATAGAGTGCTGGGCTTGGAGTCAGGAAGACCTGAGTTCAAATTCAGCCTGAGACACTAGCTGTGTGACCCTGGGCAGATTACTTACCCTATTTGCCTCAGTTTCCTCATCTGTAAAATGGGGATAATAATAGCACCCACCTTGAAGGGTTGTTGTGAAGATTGAATGAGATAATAATTATAAAGCACTTAGCACAGTGCCTGGCACATAAAAGCACCATATACATGTTATTATTTTTACCATTATTAATATTATTATTATTTACCAGAATCAATAATAGCAGGTCAATTAAATTCAATGAACAAGGTTCTACTGGGGACAGTATGTTAGGTGCTGGTGAATTTGCAAAGTTGAGATTTGACAGAATTCCTCCCTTTGTGAAATTTATGGTCATGTGTGTATAGGATAACTCTGGAAGAGAGTGAGGCACAACTTTGCTTCACTTAAATCCAATTCACGTGCAAATCAGGATATCACCCTATGATGTCATTGGTCTGCTTTGAAAACGAAGGAGGAACAACAACAATAATACACAGAGTTAGCTATAATATACAGTTAGACAGAAATCCATCAGAGAGGCACAAAACAAAGTTCTTTGTGAGGCTGGAGTGAAAAGATTGTTACTGACCATAATAGACTTACAGAGGAAGGGGCATTGGGATTGGGCTTTAAAAGATGAGGTTGCTGGGAAATAAGATATACAGGCAATGGGGTATAGAAATCTATCTTGCCCTACAGGAAAATAGAAGGGGAAGGGGATAAGAAAAGGGTGGGGGAGATAGAAGGGAAGGCAGATTAGGGGAAGAGGTAATCAGAATGCACGCCATCTTGGGGTGACGGGAGGAATGAGATGGGGAGAAAATTTGGAACTCAAAATCTTGTGGAAGTGAATGTTGAAGACTAAAAATAAATAAATTTTAAAAAATACAAAATAAAAGATGAGTTTGTGATTCAGTAGTCAAGGGGAGGGAGGATATTCCAAGCCTAGCAAATACCATGAGCAAAAGTATAGTGAGAGTTGAGGGGATAGTTTAGCTGAAGTATGAGAGTCAGTCGACTCAAGGGAGTGTATCAGAGCTGAATTGGAAAGGAGAATTCAGGAACTCCCATTCATGCTCATAGCTTGCACTAATTGAGGTAGCAGGCCTCTATGATTCTAACTGCCTGATGGGAGTGGGCCCTGATGGATGTATTAGAACCATAGCCAGTACAAAGAATACCTCAGAACTGCATCGATCTAGAGCAGTGGCCATATGTATACAATGGATAACCATTGGTGAGAGTTCTTTGACCTGGTCATCCTCCCCATATATTTGTGCCCTCTATTTGCAAATTTTTTCCCCAGAGGGCTAGGGTTCTTAATCTTAGTCTACTTTTCATAGTGTTTACATCCTCAGTTCTCACTCTAGCTTCTACCAACTGGCTTCCACCCTTAAAGGTGTTTGATGCCCTAAATTGCCTTCTACTTTATATAATATGAGTCTGCAGCTTAGTTATCTGGGCCTACGGATGGTTGCCTTGTTTTTGTTTCTGAGGAAGCTTGCTTTCCTTGTGGATACCCTAAAGAAGACTGTATTGTTAAGACAGGTAAATGACTTTGTAAACTGTGTGATCTTGTAGAGATCACTTTACCTCTGTGACTCATTTTCCTCATGTGTAAAATGAAGGCATTAAAATTGATTCCAGCTCTAGAATTCTAAGATTCTATGATCACTGTGGCCAATTAGCAAAGGTGGTCAATGATACAGTTTGCCCTATTGACTGGTGCCTGAGACATTATTGATCATCAGAATCTACCCTACCCAGAAGTCTTAGAGAATGAGTGGTAATGGGATAAATTAGGACTTTATGACAGTATATATAGACTGGGACAAGAACCCACATTTTGGTATAGGAATAGGGTAGTAATCAGTTTCATAACTTGTCTAGGGCAAGAGACTACAAGTGAGCCTCTAGGTCAATGGGAAGATAAATCCTGATATCTGTTTTGGTGGAGCATTATGGCAGCAGATGTTACTGTTCCTTTATTGAATGGTGGAGTGGTCCATATGAGACCATATCCTGAACTGTTTCTCTGTGACTCACAGCTCACAGTCGAGAAGGAAGAGGCAGCATGTGTTTGCTGAAAGGCCAGCTGGGGTCCTAAGGAAAAGCATCTCATTCCATCCAACTAGATAGTGATGGCAGGTCTATTTTGGTAAGTACCTGCTGCTACCCAACTGGGTCCCTGAATGTCTGTCAGTAGCCTAAATAAAGTCCCAACTGATCATATGCTTCTAACTAAATTTTCCATTGGGAATGCACATGAAGAAAATGAAGCTGAATCCAGGTATTCTTTTTCTTGTTACAAATGGAATACAAAATAGAGGCTAAAAAGTTTTGACTTCCCAGCATTGAAATCATGTAAATTCTGACAAAAAATGGTTAGCTATATAGCCCTAATAGTTGATGGGTATTAGGATAGAACATATGAAATGTAGAGAAACATAGCTCTATTCAAAAGGATTAGGACCAGTATCTCAGCCTCGAGTTGAGTGGAATGGACAAAGCCTTGTCCCTATGCCTTTACCCTCTGATGGAGAGTGGGCAGAGGTTGCTGTGGGGCTACATGGTGGAACTGGTTCAGGCAGCAATGAATCATCAAAAGTGTGTGGCTGCCCAGAACACAACCTGGTAGAAGAAGACCAAGAGGAAATCAGAGTGTGTTGGCATGGAAATGTGCCTAAGGGAGAGAGGATATGCACACCTCTGGAGTACGTGTGGATGTGTGTGAGAAAGAGAAGCAGAGGACTGAATTTAAAAATGGTGATACTCCCTCCCCCCCCATCAAATAACCCATCAGAAAGGCTTTCAGTTTTTGTTAATTGTGAAATGAAGTTCTTCTGGGGACAGAAATCTTTCTCTTTGTTTTCTTCTTCTTCTTTCCCGTTTACTCTGTGCCTCCTCACCCCAACCTCTCCTACTGTCTCCTCTTGGGGGAAGTACACTTACATCTTCGGAAATTCAATTTCCCTAAAAAACAGGCTGGGCAAAACCATTTGTTTCTCAAAGTTCTGGAGACTGAAAGAGATTGATAAACATAATAGCTAGGTGGTACAGTGGATAGAGCACCAGGCCTGGAATAAGGGAGAATTGAGTTCAAATCTGGCCTCAGACACTTTACTAGCTGTGTGACCCTGGGCAAGTCACTTAACCCTGTTTGCCTCAGTTCCTCATTTGTAAATGAGCTGGAGAAGGAAATGTCGAACTACTACAGTATCTGTGCAAAGAAAACCCCAAACTTGGCCAGGAAGAGTTGGACATGATTAAAATGGCTGAACAACGAACAACAAAATGCTAATGAATTCATTGCAACCCCCTTACTCAGTAAACTCCAATGGCTCCCTATATGCCTCCAGAATCCACATAAAATGCTGTTTGGTATCAAAGCCCTTCATAACCTAGCCCCCTCCTATCTTTCCAGTCCCTTTTGTTGCTCAGGGTTCTTTGAGGTAGGTAGGTGCCACTATTACAATCCTCTTTGTCAGACCAGGAACCACTCAGAGTTCCAAGCTTCCGAACAGACCTACCAAAGATGCTTAGACATTTCCATGCTTACAAGCGTGGATTGGGATATTTTAATGTGCTAAAGTTGATCAGATCATTGAAGGTGTTATGTTGGGAAGCCAGATGCAAATGGAGGCTACTTACTTTGAAAAAGTTCCTGATTTGTATAAGAATATGAATTCTATAGAAAAAGGGGTTTATTATCCCAATCTCCTGAGTATAGAAGTATAACAGTAGTGTGAGATTTGTCATGTTACAGACATTGACACAAAGTACAAATATTGTAGGTTGCAAATAGTTTGTGGACAAGGTCACTTTCAATTCAATTCTGCAAGCATTTATTAATCACCTACTAGGTACAAAAGGATAGAGCCCTGGACTTGGAGTTTGGAAGACCTAGGCTCAAATCAGCTTAGACCTTGCTGGGTTAGCCTGGGCAAGTCACTCCCTTTGAGCCTGTTTCCTGGCCTGAAAAATGAGATTATAATCGTTGCACCCTCCTATCTCAAAGAGTCATTATGACACTCAGGTGAGAAAGTATATTTCAAGCAGTTCACAAACCTTAAAGAGCTATAGAAATGTCAGCGATCATTCCAATTAGCCATTCAGCACCTTCATATTCTACCTTCTGTCGCCTGTTCAGATTCCACCAGCTTTCTTAAGAAGTAGGTCCATCTCTTCCTTGTTCTTTTAGCTCTGAGCAACAAAAAGGACTTATTATTTCAACCTTTTCCTTGGCTGACTTTCTGGATTCCTTTATTCACTCAAGAAATATTTATTGAACAGTGTATAAAACAAGTATTATGGGAGAGTTTCTAAGAAATCTCATCCAGTCAGTCAATAAACATTTATTAGATTGCCTACCAGACTGAAGGTCTACAGAGCCATTGTGCTGACATCACTGTTCTCCTGTGAAACCTGGACAGTCTACCAGCATCATGTCAGGAAACTGAATCACTTCCATTTGAATTGCCTTAGGAAGATGCTGAAGATAAGGTATGCTGAGGACACTGAGGGCCTTTCTCAAGCTGAACTGTCAAGCATTCAAACTCTACCACAGAGGACCCAACTCCAATGGGATGGCCACGTTGTTGGAATGCAAAATGTACATTTGCCTAAAAGACTATTTTATGGAGAGCTCATACAAGGCAAGTGCTCACATGGAGGTCAGAAGAAGCAATACAAGGACACTCTCAAGGTCTCTCTGAAGAACTTTGGAACTGATTGTGTGACATGGGAGACACTGGCACAGGCATGCCCTCATCAGAGAAGGTGCTGTGTTCTATGAGCAAAGCAGAATTGCAGTAGCTCCAAAGAGTTATGAGATGCATAAATTTAGAGACATCTCCCCACCAAATGTTCATATGGACTATCTGTACCTGACTTGTAGTAGAGCCTTCTAGCTTGTATTGGTCTGATCAGCTACAGCTGGACACATTGTTCCTTGACCCCATCATAGTGATGTCATTTTGGTCCTCTTCAAGAACGAAGGGCAGCAACAACTAAGTGCTTACTGTGTGCCAAGCACTTAGCCAAGTTCTGGGGTTACAGAGAAAGGAAAAGTTAGTTCCTGTTTCCAAGGAGCTCACAGTCTGATGGGGGAGACAACATGTAAACAACTATTATGAACAAGCTATATATGGGATTATAACACAATATCTCTAAAAAGAAATTCATTTAAGAGAATTCAAGCCTTAAGCAGTAGCAAAACTATAGATTTGCTTTCTCCTTTGCCCCAAGCTCACTTCCAAAGTCTATCTATCAGGATGCCATTAGTCTTACGGAACAATTCCATTGCAGCAGACATTGAGAACAGTCTCTATGGTTAAGTAGGCATTAGACGTTTCAGTCCTCAGTTTTCTTGATGTGTGGCTAATTCCTCCTGCTCCAGGATGCCATAACAATCTGTACCAAAGAGATAGAGATGTTTGGAAAGAGGCCAATAAGTTTGCAAAAGGTAAAGGAACTATCTGAGACCTAAAGTTAGTTGGGCCATAGCTAGCTAAAGATGGGGAGAAATGTAGCTCAGTAGTTATAATTTAAAACCTTCCTATTTGAACAGGTGAGCAGTAAACTGTTAGAGTGTCCTATTGTCTTTACATTCATTACTTTAATTTTGTAACTGATTTTAAGCATTTTACAAATCATTTAATCTATCAGCAAGTATAAGCCCTACCATAATGCCAGGCATTATGCCAAAGAGAAGACCTAAAAAGTTCTTGCCTTCAGGGAGCTTATAGTCTAGCTGGGAAAAACAACATGTACATGTATAGAAATATAGAAAATAGATACAAGATGATTTGGGGGGGGAAGTATTAGCATATGGGGGATCAGAAAAGGCTTCACATAGAAGATGGTGATTGAGGTGAACCTCAAATGAAATTAGGGATTCTGAGAGATGAAGGTGGGGAGAGAGTATATTCCAGGTCTGGGGGACAGCTAATGCAAAGACTGGGAGGGGAATGATGAAGTTAGCTGTAAAGAACAATAATGCATAGCGAGAAGTCCAGTTATGTGGAGGGTAGTAATGTGTAGTAAGGCTGGAATGGTACTTGGGGGCCAGGTTGTGAGAGGTTTGAAAGGCCAAGCAGAAGAGAGAATATTTGATCCTAAAGGTAATACGGAGCCATTATAGTTCATTGAGTAGAAGCATGTGATTGTGAAGTATGGATTAGAGCAATAAAGAGACTCAATTATATGCCAGAGGTTATGAGAGTGGTGGCTGTGCGGATGAAGAGAAAATAATGGCTCTGAGATGTGTAATGGAGATAGAAGCAAGATGTGGTAATTGAGTAGGTATTTGGGATGGATGAAAGTGAGGGGTCAAGGACAATTGGTTGTAAACCATGTGGCTAAAAGGTATCCACTACAAAATTAGTGAAGCTAATAGAGAGAAAGAATTCAGTGTAGGACTTACTGAATTTGAGGTATCTATCTCAACTGAGGGAGGTGTCTCGTTCAAAATGTCCAGAAGGCACTTAGCGATGTGGGATTAGAGCTAAGAAAAGAGAGTATGGCTAGACCTGGGAGTCATTAACATAGAGATGATAATTAAACCCATGTGCATCGATGGGGTCACTGAGAGAGCTTATAAAGTGAGGAGAGAACAGGGCCCATAGTTGTAATTGATGACCCAGCAAAGGAGACAGAGAAATGAATGGTCAGGCAAATAAGAGTATTACTATAAGGAATATAAATAAGAGGAAAACTATGAGAGAACAATGTCATGAAAATCCAGAGAAGACAGATTATCCAGGAAGAGAGAGTGATCAACAGTGGCAAATACTACAGAGAGGTCAAGAAGGACAAGGAATGAGAAAAGGCCATCAGATTTGGTAATTAAGAGATCACTTACAACTTTGGAAAGGGCAGCTTCCTTTGAGTGATGGGGTTGGAAGCTAGATTTGAAAAGGAAGTGAAGGCACTGAGTGTGGGCAGCTCTTTCAAGGGGTTTGCTGGAGGAAGAAAAGGGAGAAATAGAATGATCACTTGATAGGATGATAGAGTCTATTGAAGGCTTTTTTTTTTTAAGTATAGGAGAGATGTATGTTTGCAGGCAGCAGGGAAGGAGCCAGTAGGTAGGGAGAGACTGAAGGTTATGGAGGCAGCCTGCTGGAAAACATGGGAAGGAGTCAAGGAGGTACATATGGAAAGGTTGGCTTTAATGAGGAGACCAGACTCCTCTTTATCTGGGGAGATCTGGAGATGCTGTGAGATGAAGTGAAGGGGAAAATAATGACTTGTTAATATTTTTAGCACAATCAATATTTTGCACTGTTTTCTTAGAGTTATAAATGGTTCTTTCTTAAAAAGATACACATGCTTTAAAAAATTTTCTGTCTTCTCAAATGAGATCCAGGGACTGCTTATTTATTTAATTTTGGCAAGGAAATATATGGTCAGCCTTACAGTTGAAGTCAATGAGAAATGAGCACTTAGTCTAAAATCAAACTTTGCTAGAACCCAAGGGTTTCTCGAAGTTAGGACTACCTGTAGGGTTGTGAGTATGGCACAGTATTGATGTTCAGAAACCTTCAAAGAGCAGCTGGCTCCTTAAGAGGCATTGGGGCCCCACTTGAGCCTCTCTCCTACCCCCTTGGTCCTTATCTAGATGATTAAGGACTACTATGCCAGTCCTTGTGGCTTAATCAATAGCTCAATACCATATGCAGATGTGCAATACACTCCATGCTGGATTGTGAAACAAAATCTCAGCATTTTCTTCTTGCAAATACCCTAAGTGCTGTGTGATCCTCAAGGAGATAGTCAGCTATGCCCTAATCATTTGAACTCTGCAGAAATGTGCCTGATAATAGCAACGCCATTATTTTAAAGATACTAATGTTTAATGTACAGTAATGAGGCCCCTAATGAGTGTCCAAGTGAATGATGTGAACTTCGGTGTGCCATCCCCAGAGGCACAGAAAGTATTGGTCACTCTGACACCAAATACAGACACAGAATTACAATGACATACAGCATATGTCCCTTAATTTTAAAAAATAAAATGTTTGAGAAGGACTGAGGACTCACCAGCCTTCCTCCCTGTCACTTTGTTTTCAGTTTGTCTTGAAACCCATTCATTCTGAGTGTGAGTGTGTGTGCACAGGTGCTTGTTGGGGGAAGCCAGAAGCCAGGGCTCATGGTGGGTCTCTGTGAACTCATGACAGTGCAGAAAAACAAGCATCGAATTTTTAAATGGGGGAAAAAATCAGAAAAAAAGGCATGCATAAAGGATTTATCCTTTCCATGAAAAAATTGATTAACGAAATCTACTATGAAGGGGGTGTCATGGCCTTTAAATATTAGATTTCATTACTAAGTAGATAGTAGGCTTCTGAAAGGGGATACATCACCTCTACCTGCTCTTATGGACACAAATATTTCATGCCCTTGCAATGATCAAAGATGCAAATGCCTTAGGTAAGAGAATCAGTGGCCAGGTGAAACATTTTGCTGAACAAATACATTGTCAAGAAAGGGCTTTTGCTGGTAAAGGGGACAATTGCCCTTGAGGAAAATGGGAATGAAAGGATAGAGAAAAGAAGTGTATGTATATATATATATATATATATATATATATATATATATATATATATATATACACATATATATATATGTATATATATGTGTATATATATATATATGTATATATATATACGTATATATATGTATATATATATACATATATGTGTATATATATATATATACACACACATATATATATATACAATGTGTGTATGTGTGTGTGTGTGTGTATATATATATATGTGTATATATATATATATATATATATATATATATATATATATGAGAGTATTTGTGTGTGCACGTGTGCATACCATGTGACCTAACTTCACATTAAGCAAACAAGACAGATCCCTTTCATGAAAGGTCAGTATGAGTTTCCTATTTCTATATATTATATTGGCACTAGCTGGACATCTTGGGGACACAGTTCACATTTGAGTGTGCAGCCAATCAGTTGCTTAAGATATGAGAGAGAAAGAATGAAAAAATCTCTGGTTATGAGGCCATATATTCATTAAGAGTAAGATTTTGTCACATTATCATTTTTTCCCCCTAGAGGGTAACTCCAGTTGGTTCTGAATTTCAGAGTTATTGCTCAGTTGTTTGAGTTGTGTCCAACTCTTTGTGACCCGATTTTAGGGTTTTCATGGCAAAGATACTGGAGTGGCTTGCCATTTCCTTCTCTAGCTCATTTTACAAATGAGGAAACTGAGGCAAACACAGTTAAGTGACTTACCCAGGGTGAGCCAGCTAGTAGGTGAATGAGGCTGCATTTGAACTCAGGGCTTCCTGACTCCAGGGCCAGCGCTCTATCCGCTGCACCACCTAGCACACTAATTTCAGAGAGGGTAAAAATTTAATAATAATAGCTTGTATTTCTATAGTTCCTACTATGTGCCTAGCATTTAAGTACTTTACAAATATTATCTCATTTGATCCTCACAACAACCCTGGGAAGTAGGTGCTATTATTGTCCCTATTTTGTAGATAGGGGACTGAAGCAAATGAAGGTTAAGTGACTTACCCAGGGTCAGCCAGCTAGTAAGTGTCTGAGGCCAGATTTGAACTTCGGTCTTACTGATTCCAAGCCTAGGACTCTACCTATCCACTGGGCTGCTTAGTAAACACCCACTGTGTGCAAAACACTGTGCTAGGGGGCTGGGAATGCAAAGATGAAAACTGACAGTAATTCAATAGTCTGATGAAGGTGGGGGGAATGCTACATGCATAAGTAAAATACAATGCGGGATCAGATCTCTGGGGCTAAAAGAGAGTTCTGAGGCCATCTATGTGATAGGGCCAAAAAGAGATCTGGGAATTTCTGAGGAGGCAAAGAATACTTTTACCTGAACAGGGAAGAAGAGGAGAAGCTTCCAGGTGCCTAACCTGGACCTTGAAGAAAACCCTTAAGGCAGCAAAGGAAACCTGAAGCAGCAATCTGAAAGAAATGTAATCTATAAGTTCCATTTTTCCTGTGTGACAAGTTAATAATTACAGAGCCCCAGAATGATGTGATTCTGTAAGATGTCTTATTACGTCTCAGGTACTATGGCACCTGAACGTGAGGCCTGGGTCAGAGCCAGGGAGTGAGGTGCCTGGGCCATTCACCTGAATGCAGCTGTCAGAGAGTTTCCATCTTGACTTTGCGGCATCTATTTAGGCTTTACTCACGGCAAATGGAAACCTACTTCTAATTGGGAATAATTAAAACCTATACGGTTTATCTCCTCTTAGGCACTTAACTTGAACTTGGTCAGCAGCATTGTCAGAACATGAAATGAGGGCTGCCTATATCCATGTAAATGAGCTGGTGGAATCTTGCCCACTTAACCATTTCCTTTCTCTCCTCTATTTCCCTTTAACTCCTTAGTCTGTCTCTCATAACCCTTTTCTAAACTGGTAGACTTTGCCTGTGATCATAAAAATTCCTAGTTTTATCTTTGTTACTGAAGGCTAAAATGATTTGCTATGTATATTTTATATGAAAATGTGTTTTGTTTATAGCTCCCACAGTCAGGGCCCTTTTTCCCCCTAATAAGCTCATGTCAGAACTCCAAAGTGAGTTTCCCTTAATGGTAGCCTAAAGGACATATTTTGTAAAAATGAAAAATGAACATATTATTTATATATCGATAGCACAGAAAGCATTGATCAATGCAAAACAGGAGTGGCTTTTGTTTCTTTTTCTTCCCCTTTTTTCCTCCCTCCCCCCTCCTCCTCGCTCGACCCTTACTTCAACTGTTCCAAAAGGGAGAGCTAGCTTGCCCTGGTCAGGCAGTGCTGGGATTCTGTCTTTAATATGGAGCCTTCAACGGTTGAGCCTACAAAATGACTCTCTGACAGCCAGCCATTAATTACCATCATCTGAGTCTAATTCATTCATCCCTTTCCCTCTCATGTAGAGGGACAGCTAGGGCTGAGGGCACTCAGGGAAATGTAGGCATGATTCCATATTCTTTATGCAGAGAGGGCTGCCTGCGACTTTGTTGGATGCAGGGGCTTTAATTGAATTGGCTTGCCAATAAAGCTGTTGTCATTCAGTAAGTGAATTTGTTGTACTACTCGAACTGCAGCTGCTGCAGACAGCCCGGAATTTCCTGAAGGCAAGCCAGCCCCTCTGCTAGCCTAGCTTTAGCCTTTTGGATTGATCCTGAAGGCCTTAGAGGATGCCCCTTTTGGGGGGCTGGATTTGGCCCTCATTCAGATTCCAGGAGTAGATGGTGGACCCAGTGGAGTCTGGCAGTGGGCAATTGTGTAGAGCAGAGAAGACCCCAGGGGTGAGGAGTACCCAGCCCACTAAGATGGTGTGTTATTTCAATCAACAGACAGACGCTGACCTTGGTTACTGCAGAGCTAGTCATGATATAGAACACTTTTACTTCCTGTGGTTAAAAAAAAAAAAGAGAAAAATATCACAGTTCAGATATTTGCAGAGTCCTGTTTAAGAAGTCCGACATTTAGTGAGAAAACAGGGCAGCATTAAAATTGACATTTGTAATAGAGAGACCATTTGGCATGGAATGTTCCACCTTCCCTTCTGATTATAAAACATAGGAAGATTGACAAGTGGTTCCATTTATGATGGCTCCAAAGTGACATCAAGATGAGCTAAAGTTTTTGAAGGGCCATAGGACAACTAAAAGCAATTCTTCCTTTGAGCACATAGACGTGAATTCACACACCTATATAGAGTGGGTGTCATTGAGGGTAAGGGCTCAGCAGCAGATTTTAGGACTTTTTTGTATTTTTAAAATTTAAATCACTAAAGTCTCTCTTTAGGCACTTCAGTCAAGAAATTTCTATCCCTGTAATTTGAAATTTTGGAGGGGAGCAGCATGGCATAGTAGAAGGAACACTGGACCTGGAGGCAGACTTAATAGTTGGAGTCAGAAGACCTGGTTTCGAATCCTGACTTTCTCTCCCTTACTACCTGTATGACCTTGGGCAAGTCATTTACCTCTATGGACCTCACGTCCTCATCAGTAAAATGAAGGGATTGGTTTAGATAACCTTTAAGGCTTCTTCAAGTTCCTCTAACTTGGATTTCAGTCTCTGTGCTTCAATTTGTAAGCCCCGTGACCATGAGAAGATCACTCGACCATTCTAAACCTTGATATCTTTAACTGTGAAACGGGGATAATACTTAAGGATAATAGGGATAATCATATTTGCATTAACCACTTTAGAGGATTATTTTGAAGAAATTACTTTGTAAGTGGAAAATTATTATTATTATTATTATTACTATTTCAACTTTAATGCTTCCAAGATTTGTAATTTCACTAGTGTATTTTCTCACACAAAAATGGACATGTATATGAAAACAAACATCTAGAGGCACTGGAAAAAGTGCTAGACTTGGAGTCAGAGGGTTCAAATCTTACCTTTGCTATTTTTTGACCTGTGTGACCTTGGTCAAGTCACTTAACCTCATCTGCAAAGTGAGTGGGTTGAACTAAATGACTTCTCAGGTCTCTTCAAGTTCTGAATTTATGATCCTATCAGAGCATAAAATGACTATTAAAAGTATTATAGTTTAGCAGAGGATCTTCAAGAGCCACTCTACCTGAAAAATCCATTGCCCTATGATTAACCTGGTGGTAAGTCCCACAATGTGGTAGAGTGGTTACCGAGCCAGACTTGAAGAGAGGAAAAGCTAGATTCAGGTCCTATCTCTGACATATACTGAACCGTGTGACCTTTTCTGAGAGCATCCTGCTCATCATTCTTATAGCACAATAATATTCCATCACAATTACATATCACAATTTGTTCAGCTATTCCCCAACTGATGGGCATTTCCTCAATTTCTAATTTTTTTGCCACTAGAAAAGATGCATATATAGATCCTTTTCCTTTTTGCTTTTCTGTTTTCTTTTTCTCTTTTGGGATGTAGACCTAGTAGTGGTATTGCTAGGTCAAAGGGTATACATGATTTTATAGCCTTTAGGCATAATTCCCAATTGCTCTAAAGAATGGTTGAATCAGTTCACAACTCCACCAATAATGCATTAATGTCTCATTTTTCCCATATCCCTCCAACATTTATCATTTTCCTTTTCTGTCTTAGTAGCCTATCTAATAGGCATGAGGGAGTACCTCTGAATTGTTTTCATTTGCATTTCTCTGATTAATAGTGATTTGGAGCATTTTTTTTTCATATGGTTATAGGTGGCTTTGATTACTTCATCTGAAAATTGTTCATATCTTTTGATCATTTATCAATTGGGGAATGGCTCTTATTTTAATAAATTTTACTCAGTTTTCTATATGTTTGAGAAATGAGGCCTTTATCAGAGAAACTTGCTTCTGATTTTTTTCACAGTTGCAATTACATTTCCCTCCATCTTATTTCCCCCTCTGTTTATTTTATTCTCTTTCTCCTTTCACTCTGTCCCTCCTCAAAAGTGTTTTTCTTCTGACTACCAACTCTTCCAATCTGCCCTCCCTTCTATTACCCCCTCCTATTTCTCTTACTCCCTTCCCCTGCTACTTTCCTGTAGGGTAAGATAGATTTCTATACGCAACTGAGTGTTTATGTTATTCTCTCTGAGTCAATTCCATTGAGAGTAAGGTTCACTCACTCCCTCTCACCTCCCCCATCTTCTCCTCTACTGTAAAAGCTTTTTCTTACCTCTTTCATGTGAGACATTTGCCCCCATTCTACCTTTCTTTTTCTCCCAGTACATTCCTCTCTCACGTCTTAATTTATTTTTAGATATCATCCCATCATATTCAACTCATACCTGTGCCCTCTGTCTATATATACTCCTTCTAACTGCCCTAATAGGGAAAGTTCTTATGAGTTCCAGGTGTCATCTTCCCATGTAGGAATGTAAACAGTTTAACCTTATTAAGTCCTTTATAATTTCTCTTTCCTGTTTACCTTTTTATGCTTCTCTTGAGTCTTGTATTTGAAAGTTAAATTTTCTATTCAGCTCTGATCTTTTCATCAAGAATGCTTGAAAGTCCTCTATTTCATTGAATATCCATTTTTTCCCTCAAAGGATTATACCCAGTTTTGCTGGGTGATTATTGGTTGTAATCCTAGCTCCTTTGCCCTCCAGAACACCACATTTCAAGCCCTCTAATCCTTTAATGTAGAAGCTGCTATATCTTGTATCATTTTGACTATGGTTCCATGATACTTGAATTGTTTCTTTCTGGCTGCTTGCAATATTTTCTCCCTGATCTGGGAGCTCTGGAATTTGGCTGTAACATTCCTGGGAGTTTTCATTTTGGGATCTCTTTCAGGAGGTGATCAATGGATTCTTTCAATTTCTATATTACCCTCTGGTTCCAGAATATCAGGACCGGTTTCCTTGATAATTTCTTGAAAGATGATGCCTAGGTTCTTTTTTTTTTATCATGGATTTCAGGTAGTCCAATAATTTTCAAATCATCTCTCCTGGATCTGTTTTCCAGGTCAGTTATTTTCCTAATGAGATATTTCACAGTTTTCAATTTTTTTTTCATTCTTTTGGTTTTGTTTTATTGTTTCTTGATTTTTCATAAAGTCATTAGCTTCCATTTGCTCAATTCTAATTTTTAAAGAATTATTTTCTTCAGTGAGTTTTTGTACTTCCTTTTCCATTTGGCAAATTCTACTTTTTAAAGAGTGTTTTTCTTCAGTGAACTTTTGTGCCTCTTTTTCCATTTGGTCAATTGTGCTTTTCAATGCATTTTTCTCTTCACTGGTTTTTTGTACTTCTTTTACCATTTGGTCTAGTCTGTTTTTTAAGGTGTTATTTTCTTCAGTATTTTTTTGTCTCCTTTGCCAAGCTGTTGACCTTTTTTTTTATAATTTTCTTGCATCACTCATTTCTCTTTCTAATTTTTCCTCTACCTCTCTCATTTGATTTTCAAAATCCTTTTTGAGCTCTTGCGTGGCCTGAGACCAATTCATATTTGCTTTGGATGTAGGAGCTTTGACTTTGTTGTCTTCTTCTGAGTGCGCATTTTGAACTTCCTTGTCACCGTAGTAACTTTCTATGGTCAGATTTTTTCTGTCAATTTCTTGACTTTTAACTCTTTGTTAAAGTGGGGCTCTGCTTCCAGGGTGGAGGGTACACTGTCCCAAGCTTTAAGGTTTTTGTGCAGCTGTTTTCAGTTCTTACACAGTGGTATGATCTAAGGAGATTTCTTTACTACTCTCCTGACCTGTGCTCTGGTCTGTGAATGATCACATGCACTCTTTTCTGCCCTGGAATTGTGATGAGGGTCTCTGCTTCACTATGGCTGCAAACTCTGGTGTGCTAGCACTCCTCTTTGCCCTGGGAGTGCCACCCACGACTGTGACCTAGATCTGAGTATGGTCAAAGCAACAGAGTCCTGCCTCAGTGCTGACAAAGAGACCCTTGTAATCTCCTTCTGATCAGTTGTTTGACCCCCTTAGTTGTTCAACCCCCTTACCATCTATTGGCTGAGAGCTCCAGAAGCAGCCACTGTCTCTGCAGATTCAGTGGATCCCAAGACCTATCTCTTGTTTGCTGGGTCTGAGTCTGTGCTAGTGCTACCTGTGTTGAACTGTGTTCTACTCTCACCTAGTTGTGATACACCTTTCCTGCCGACCTTCTAAGTTGTCTTTGGCTGCAAAATTATTTCACCTGTCCATTTGTGAGTTCTGCCACTCTAGGAATTGTTTTATGGCATTATTTAAAGATGTTCAAAGGGCTTTTGGGGAGAAATCAGATGAGTTGCTGCCTTTTCTCCACCATCTTGGCTCTGCCTCCCTGCTGAAAACTTTTGACAAAATTGCATATCCTTTCTGTTAAAAACATTACAAACCATAGGAGTAAGCAGGGTGGAGCAAGGATGTCCATTATCACTGACATTATTTATTTATTATACTAGAAATGCCTACCTATAGCAGTAAGACAAGATGATGGGATTGAGGAACTATTTATAGGCCAAGAGGAAATAAAGCTATCATTTTTTGTAGACAGTAACATCTTCTATTTAGAGAACTCTGAAGAACCAACTGAAAACTAATTGAAACAATTCATAACTGCAGCAAAGTTGCAGGATAGAAAATAAAACCACGTAAGTCATCAGCTTTTCTATATATTAACAACAAAACTCAGCAAGTAAAGAGAAAAAGACAAATTCCATTCAAAATAATGATAGATGTATAAAATATTTGGGATTCTGCCTACCAGTACACATATAGAAACCATATGAATACAAGTATAAAACACTCTCTACAGAAACATAGATATAAATAACTGGAGAAATGTTTATTGTTTTTGGTTAGATTGTGCCAATGTAATACAAATGAACATATTACCTAAATTTATTTATTCAGTGCCATACCAACTAGCCAAAGGATTACTTTATGAAGCTAGAAAAATAAATTCATCTGAAGTAACTAAAGGTCAAGAATCTCTGGGGAAAATGAAAAAAAAAAAGAAGAAAGAGGGGCTTAGCCGTACCAGATCTCAAACTATATTACAAAGCAGTAATAGTGAAAACTATTTTGTATTGGTTAAAATATAAAAAAAAGTTAATCAGTGGAATTGATTACATACACAACAAATTGAAGCAAATGAATATAGAAACATATTGTTCAATAAACTCTAAATACTTGGGCAAGGACTCATTATTTGACAAACATCTGGGAAAACTGGAAATCAGTCTGACAGGAATTAAGCTTAAAATAGCATTTCACTCCATATACCAAGACAAGTTCCACAGGAATATATGAGTTATTTATAAAAGGTCACATCATAAACAAATTAGAGGAGCATGGAAAGAAATTGCTTTCATAACTATGGAAAGTAGAAGATTTCATAGCCAGAGGAGAAAAATCACAGAAAATGAAATGGATCATTTTGATTATATAAAATTGAAAAGGTTTTGCATTTTTATTTTACAATTTTCTTTTTTAGTGTTATCTTCCCCTGGTTTTAAAAAATCAACACTTTCTTTTATCATAAAAGAGACTGGGAAATGTTCTACATTTCCTGTATTTATCAATAATCTGTGTAACCAAGATTATTTGATCTTGGAAAGCTTGTAAGAATTCTACAGTACAACCTTCCCCGAACCAACTTTTTGAAAATATGCTAATTCATTGATGACAATATCCTACTTCTTCCAATATTGCTCTATTTAAGTTATTAATTTCCCACTATTTCAATTTTGAGAATTTATATTTTTCTGGATATTCATTTTAAAAAGGCACTTTTTATTGACCCTAAGCTTTCTATATCAGCAAAATCCCATCTTTTCAAAGTGAGTATTTTATTGGTATTCCACCCAACTTTGTTTTTTTGAACTTGTGGTTGCACTATATACTTTATACCATTTTCAATTTTAATTTAGCTGTATCTTTTTATATCAGACATGCTTCTTGTAAATAATGTATTGATAAGTTTTGTTTCTTGATCCTATCAGTAATACCCTCCTAAAAAATTAGGTGAATTGAGATTGTCTGTGTTTGCTATCATTTCCCTTTAATTTTTTTTTTCATTGTTTATGATGTCAAAAGAATGAGGTATATTTTGATCTTTTAAAACTATTGCAATTATTAGAACTCCTAATTAAAACAAATTGTATTTCTGATGTTTAGACTATTCAACCTTACATGTCTTTGAGGCCCTTTTGTGTTATAGATAAAGGAGTTTTTCCTGTGAGATTGCCATTCTTTTCCTTTTTTCCTTTACTTTTTGTCATTTTTGGTTTTCTTCTCTGTTTAATATCCGTTTATCAGTAAATATACATACATTTTAGTGTTCTTTCTCTTTTTGTGCTTATCATAATATGCATATTTATTCCAAACACTAGTTTCATTTCTATTACAATTTTTAAATGTACATTCTTTTTCTTATTTCTATTCTCAAATGGTTATGTGATTTCATCAATTTGGATGTTCCCTCCAATGATATAGATCATGACCCTCATCCATCCCTGCCCATCTTGCATAATGTCTTCTAATAAGTTTTCATTAGAGGATCCAACCCAATTTGTATCTATTCAAAACATATAATCTATGCGATCTTATCTTGAAGTAGCATGAGGCTTTTAGTACATTATTATTATTTAAGTGTATCATCTATGTAGCTATCAATGCAATTTTTTTCTATTAGTGTTTTTATTTGTTATTTCTGTTGACATATTATTTTAGTTCTTGTCTATCATTGAAAGAGATGCTTGTTTTAAAACTTTATGATTGTATATTCAAGGTATGCAATATTTGAGTTCAAATTTAAGATGTGGATTTCAGTTCAACTTTGTTGTAATTGAAAAGTATCATATTATTTTAAAAAGCATTTAAAATATATAGTTTCTTTTTTCTTTCTCAATGAGGGTAGAATTTTTTCTTTCCTTTATAACATTGTAGTTTCTCAATTATTTTCCTCAGTGAATCATATTTTGGCTTTCTTATTGCTGATGTTCTCATTTTATGCATTATCTCTATTTGCCTAGTGTTACTTTGTCTTGTATACTGTGGTAAAATTTTTTAAATTAAATTTTTGAATATGTAATAAAGCTTTTATTTTTTGCATCTTTTGATATCTGAACATATCTAGTGTTTTTGCTTTTTGCATTGTTATCCAAATATATTATTTTCTTTTGTTATATCATATGGTTTCTTTTAATTTGTTATAATTTGCATTTACTTTTCAGTTTTGTCTTTGGTATTGCTTGACTTCATTTATTATGCTATTTGAAACTTCCATGTATGTTTTTAGTACTTGAATATAATTTTATGAATCCCCAAGTTTTCCTTTCATCTCTTTTTGCTTATGTTTTTAAAAATAAAAAGAATACTACTTTAATTATTTTAATATATTTCTGATTTAATTTAATTTGCCCTTTGGAATTTTTCCCTTCTTTCCATTTGTGTTTCAACTTGAATGTCTAAAAAAAAATTGTCCCTTAAGTTTTTAATATTGCACGATTTCTCTACTGAGTCATTATCTTAAAAAATACTTTTAATTCATTCTACTATTCTGGTTTGGGAGTGGTTGAAGAGGCAAATTTCAAGGTTATAAACTGGGTGAGAACTAAAGATTCAGAGACCACTGAGGGCTCTGTTAGTGGTGGTAGCAGGAAAAATAGGTAATCTGTCCAGGACTACAGCAGGTGAAGAATGGTTATCTCAGTGTTAAATTCTTTGCCAAGGTAAAAAATTGTCTAGGAGACCTGGGCAGCCTGGTCAGGATGGAAGGGTGGCCCAGGAAAGTCTGAACCCTTTGTCTACTTTCTTGAGAGATGAAAAAGCTTACAGGAAGGAGGAAGAAGTGTTTGCTTCTGGTCTTGTGAAGGGAGCTGTCCAGAGCATCCTAAGGCTTTCCTTAGGGAGCTATTCAGAGCAAACTAAATCTTTCTCAAGGAAATGCATAGAAAATATAGGCTCGAAAAGTGCCAAGCAGAAGACTCAGTAGCTTTCAGCCCTTGCTGGGGACTACTTTAGAGTGGGAATAAGAGTGGGAGGTTGAAGAGTAGAATTCTCATATATTATGGGCGGTTTAGGAATAGAAAGGCAGGCAAACAATTCCTCAGACTTAGGTCATCTCCACTTAAGGGTGGGGGGTGAACTTCTCCTCAGTCTAGAATTGAGGTGAGGAAGACAGAGACTTCCCTACTTGGGGACATTCATGATGCAGGGTGTTGTTTCTAGACCTGAATGGCCATGCTCAAGCAAGGCCTGCATGTATGGCAGGAGTTGAAGTGAGAAAAGACCTCAAACTTATAGCCCATCAGCCCACACTGGGAGGGAGACAAACATTTAGATGACTTTCACCTAGGGTATTGAGATAGGGTAACATATATGAATCAGTGCAGGCTTGCATAGAGTACATGGAGGCATTGTTAGGTAGCAGGATCAGGCAGGTTTTTTTTTAGAAGGAGGATGGGGCTAGGTAATGGGGTTAAGTGACTTGCCCAGGGTCACACAGCTAGTAAGTGTCAAGTGTCTGAGGTCAAATTTGAACTCGGGGCCTCCTGACTCCAGGGCCAGTGCTCTATCCACTGTGCAATCTAGCTGCCCCTAGGATCAGGCAGTTTTACAATAATGTTTACAGTCATAAGCATAATCAGTTCTTCAGCTGATATTTTTTTCTCAAGGGATTTTATTTTTTCTATTCTGTATGTTCATCTTCCCTTTTTGGTGGAACAGGGAGTATTTTTGAATCAGTGAGAGAATTAGGGCAGAACTAATCACCTTACCTTCTCTCATTGCTGGTGTCAAACTCAAGTAGAAATGGATCTCTTCAGGCAGCATATTAACTTAGAAAACCACAAATTAACATTATTTATATTTATTTTGTTAAACATTTTCAAATTACATTTTAATTCAGTTTGGGCTGGGTACACTTTGGAATGAGTTGTGAGTTTGAGACTTCTGCTCTACTCCATCATTTTCTTTTCTTTTCCTTTTTTTTTAAACTCTATCATTTTCTAGGAAGACCCTCAGTTATACATCTAAGGCTACTGAGAAAGTCTGGTTTAACGGGTAGAATACTGGACTGTTATCTCCCTCATTAGACTATAAACTCTGTGAGGATATGGAGTGTATGTTGCCTCTTTTGTATCCCCAGTGCTTAGCACAGTGCCTGGGACATACTAGGCACCTAACAAATGTTTATTGATTTATTTATTTTGTGATTCTGGATAAGTTAGTTCTCCTGTCTTAGCCTCAGTTTCCTCATTTATAAAATGGAGATAATACCTATAATACCTCTCTCACGGGGTTTTTGTGAAAATCAAATGAGATTATGTGTGTATATATATGTATGTATATATATACATATATAAATATATATGTATATATATGTATGTATATATATGCATATATAAAATATATAAAGCATTTTGCCAACTTTAAAGTGCTATATAAATGTGAACTATCATTATTACAGTATTTTTCCTGACCTACTGCCATCTTGAATCTTGGCTGAAGGACAGTAACTATAGCTGCAAAGGCCATTGGGAAGGAAGGGAGGCCATATGCCATTTTGATAACTTCCTTTCATGCCCTTTGATTGTCCTTACTTTATGTATAGACATCTGAGCATATGCAATTTATTCTTTGCTCTCTACCTGTTTATTATCTCTTCTGAATTATTGGTCCTTTTTACAGAAACTCTTCTTCCTTTATGATGCCTACTAGTCTCCATGGTACGAAGTTTGGAAGCTATATATGAGTAGTCTCCTCCCTCCCCCTTCATTTTTAGTTTAAAGACCTCTTGATCAGAATCTGGGAAACTTTTGTTCTTTTATTCCTCTCATTAGGTACATTCCATTCCTGCTCAAGGGCCCATCATTCCTATATTTTAAGCCATGGGGCTCAGAAATACAAATCACATTCTTAGAGGGCTAGCTTCTTGACTAGGTATTTACTTCTCTAATGCTCCTCAGTTTTTTTGAAGCTCCTGCCTTCAGTGAGCAGCTAGGATGAAAATACCACTTATAGTCCTTCTTGACCTCTGAAGTTTTGTTGAAGATTTCATCATCTGCAGTCCTGCCTTGTAGATTACTTTGGGCAGGATCAATAATGATTTGAGTCACATGAATCACGGGTAGTTTGTAGAGGTTTTCAGCTCTGATATATCTTAGGAATTTTCCTGTCATGTCCTGAGTATAAACTCCAGGAGGACAACAGATTTCTCAGTTAGTTGTTCATGTTCATAATATGAGGTCATGGGACCAAATAAGGAGCAGTGGAATATCAAATGGTGTTCCTCATAGTAACTGGTGTTTCTCTGAGGAAGACACTGCATAGCTCTATGACTCTTACTTATGGACTTAATCTCTTAAAATTCATGAAAAAATCTAGAAGGGATGGCCTAGATAAGAATGCTAGCATTTTGTTTCAAAATGGTAGATGGATACATGAATCCAATGTAACGTTTGTCTTCAGTTCCTTATAGATAACAAAATGATTTTCCTAAAGCACAGGTCTGACCATGGTGTTTCCCTCCCCCGCTTTCACTCAATAAACTCCATTGGTTCCCTATAACTTTTAGGATCAAATATAAACTTCTTTGTTTGGCATTTAAAACCTTCTTTCGGCCCCCATTTCTTTCTGGCTTCCTTTAAGACTCAGCTCAAACTCCATCCTGGCAAGAAGCCTTTCCCATTTCCCCTTCTACTCCCCCTATTTCCCATCCCCTTCTCCCCTTTTGCATTGTACGTATCTTGTATGTACATAGTTATTTGCATTACAGTGCATTACATTATAATGCATTACAATGTGAGCTCCCTGAGAGCAGGGACTATATTTTTGCCTTTATTTGTATCCCCAGCACTTAGCACAGTGCTGGGCACATAGTAAGAATTTAATAAATACTTGTTGACTGACTGACTCTATTCTTTGACTCCTAAACCCCAGATCTTGTCTAAAATTATTTCAAAAATTATGAAACTTTATGCTACTTTTTAAAAAAAAATTTTTCCCTTCCAGGAGAGTCCTGAAAAATGGTGTTTTTTTTTTAAGTTCCTTAGAATGAGGAAGCTCTCTGAGTGTTCTCTGTTGAGTCTCAGGTCTTGTTCTTTTGGGGACTAAAGGTTCTTTCACACGCAATATGAATATTCTTCAGTGTCAAAATCAGTTAATAAGACAGTTAATTGTCATCCTAAGCAAAGTTAAAAATGATGAAATCCTTTGACATGTCATAGCAACACACCGAACAATTATAGGGCATTGCACAGTTGGTTTTTAATTTGTGACTCTTTGGGGTGACCTGGGTCTTTTCCTATTCTGACTCAGTCTCTGGACTCCTTTGATAGAGAATGTTGCAACGTGTCTTCCCGAGATCTAGAATTTCCACTTTGTTTCCCACACTTGGCAAACACAATCCACCAGCTAGTTACTAAGCCTCCAATGATCCTTTTCTCCTGGTCAAAGTTCTTACTCAAGTTGCTCCCAGATATTGAAACTGATTGATAGCATATCTCAACATGTTCTGTGCTCTCTGATTACATGTATGTTGCCCTTTTCAGCTGGTGATGTTTCTACCTTTATTATATTTGCCTACCACATATTTACAGTTGTGTTGCAGGTAGGTGCTAAACACACATATGAAGTTTTTCACAAATCTCAACTTTCTTTGTACAAAAACATATTGAGATGTATCAATTCTTAACTTTACAGATTTTCTTTTCTTCGAGTGCCTACTTTGTACAGCACACTATGTTTAGTGCTGTAGGGCACACAGTCTTTGGTCTCACAAGTGCTTACTATCTGGTATGACAGATAAGAAAATATACATAAATAACAACAGCAGAAGGTGACTATAAATGACAAACCACTAAAGAGGTATGAGCAAAGCAATGTGGTCTGCGGGGAGAGAGAAAGAGTGATCAAGCAGGCAGATTTCAAGAGATAGGTTTCATAGAGAAAAATACTAGCTAGCATTTATATAATGCTTGCTATGTGCTGGGTACTGTGCTAAGTGCTTTATAATTATTCTCATTTGATCTTCACAACAACTCTGGGAAGTAGGTACTACTATTATCCTCATTTTACAGATGAGGAAACTGGGGCAAACTGAGATTAAGTGACTTGTCCAGGGTCACATGGCTAATAAGCGTCTGAGGTCATATTTGAACCTGGGACTTCCTGGCTCCTAGGCCTGTTCTATCCACTGCGCCATTTTGAACTGGGCCTTAACTGGTGGGCACCAATTTGGAAATATGGGGAGGGCATTCATTTGGAGAAAAGAACATGAGCAAAAGGTGTGGAGGGGGGGAGCTGAGACATGATGGGGAAATACTGAGTAGTTCAGTTTGGTTGGAGGTTAGGGTGCACGTAGAGGAGAAATGAATGAGAAGTGTAGAAAGACTAGGGGCCACATTGTGACTAGGCTGGGACCATTTTGTACAAGGCATCTCACGCCATGCTGAAGAATATTTATTTGATAGGCAATGGGAAGTCACTGAAGGTCTTTTAGCAGAGGAAGGACAGGATTAAAATTATTCATTAAAAAGATAAATCTAGCAATAGTGTGGGGTTGGGAGAGAAGAGTGGATATCTCTAGGGCAGGTGAGGGACTAAAGCGGGGTGAGCACAGGAGAAATTAAAAGGAGAGGACAGATGAGGAAGAGAAAGCAGAGCTAGAGTCAATAGTGTTTGGCCACTGACGAATGTAGGTGTCCAGGAAGAGAAAGAGAATCAAAGGGTAGTGTGAGGTTTCAAGCCTGGTTACTTCTGGTTATTAGTCATTTAGGGATGGTTATTCAGGGTATGAATGAGCCTCTTGTCTACCCAACTACCATTTACCTAGCTTTCGCCTTCTCTTCATTGCCACCAAAAAAAAAGCTAGGGCCAGGAGAGGAGGCAATACTCAAACGACAAAAGATAGCTGCTTTGGGGATCTGATACAAAGGAGTGGTCAAGGAAAGAGATGGAACAGATGTCAAAAGGTGGGTATTGGAAGACAGCCTATGAACTTGATGACCTTAGCCTTCTACTTCTTATTTGCAAAACAAATTAGTAGGGTAAACAAGACTGTTTTCTATTTGGGAGTCAACTATTTTCCAGTTCTAGGATAGTGGATAGAGAGCTCCAGTCTTGGGATCAGGAATGCCTCTTGGACTTGTTGGCCGTGTGACTCTGGGTAAATCACAGAACTACTCAGTTCCCAGGTAACTCTAAAACTCTCAGAGCAGGTGCCAACCTGCATTGGTAGAATTAGTGCCTTCCAGAGCAGCTAGGTGGTGCAGCAGATAGAGCACCAGCCCTGGATTCAGGAGGACCTGAGTTCAAATGTGGCCTCAGATGCATAACACTTACTAGCAAGTCACTTAACCCCATTGCCTAGCCAAAAAAAAAAAAAAAGAAAAGAAAAGAAAAAAAAAGAATTAGTGTCTTCCCTGGAAGTTTTTCATACCAATGAAATCAGACTACCAGGCCAGAAAAAAAAAGAAAGAAAGAA